>NC_140593.1:891611745-892211745 GCF_964204655.1 Triturus cristatus
ATTTGTCAGACAATATGATGAAGACAATTGGTATAAGGAACTACATGATGCCATTGACTTAGACAGCCCCTCAGATAATGGATTTCTTTCTCCCCCGGTGCTGCTACAGAGAAGAATACATCTTTTGTGGATGGGTTTAGAAGTGGAGCAGAAGTCCTTGACCTGCAACTCCCTACTATCGAGGTTAAAAGCAACGCTGTAACGGACAGTCTTCAGCCTGAAACCCAACCAGTCCTGCCATTTAATGAGGCCTTGACAAATACGCACTTGGACACTTGGACAAAACCAAATTCCGGTCCTCCAGGCAATAGGCAGGTATCTCGTCACCACAGACCACCTCCAGGTAATTCAGAATATCTCGCACTGCATCCACCTCCAGAGAGCTTGGTGGGACAAATGTCCACCAGTAAAGTTAACCCTAACATCTTCCCTACAACTCCACCTGACAGCGACCTATTTTCAGTAAATGCCAGCTGCCTCCTTGGTCATTACATCCATGCATTATTAACATGGTTGGTCAACCCCTAGCGGCAGCTCCAGATGATTAGCCCATACAATTCAGGACTGCTGGGCTGCAGCAAAATTTGTTATCCGGTCTGGCCTCGACACAACTGAAATGCTTGGGTTGGGCATCTGGCACAACTGTGCTGCTTCTGCACTACACTTCGATGAGGTCTGGGGGATTCTTAGGGGATTTCCGAGCATCCTTAATAGATATACCATTTGATGGCTCTTACCTCTTTGGTGAGAAGGAATAGCGGCCCTAGAACAATTTAGGCTCACTTCTTCGGTCTCTCCACATCCACCAGACAGTTTTCTCAACATTTTCAATCATTTTGAGGTTATGCCAGGGCCCTAGCAGTCTGTCAATGTCAGATCTACCACTTTCCCAGTGCTCAGGACATCAGGGACAGCGAACCAGTAAGTCCTCTGCCGCTCCAGCAACTTTAAAATCGCTTTAGTGTGTATTTTCTGCCACACAGCCGGCCGTATCCTTAATTTCCTCCAAGGATGTCAAGACATTACGTCCAACAGATGGTTCCTCCAAATTGTCTAGCAGGGCTACAGTCTCCCATTTCTTTTTGTCCTGCCATACCTTTCACCCCCATCAGAGTGGCTGGTGGGAGACCCCATATCCATTTTGCAGCAGGAAATGCAGGCCCATATTTGCCAATGGGGCATAGAGAGGGTAGCCGGTTTGGAAGCAGGAACTGGTACTTACTCCTGCTACTTCCTTGTGCCAAAGAAAGATGGAGGCCTTCATCCTATTTTAGATATTCTCCCTCTCAAAGACTACCTGAGAAAGGACAAATTGAAGATGCTAATACTTGCCCAGGTTCTGTCTGCCCTCGATACTGGGGACTGGATGGTAGCACTGGACATTCAGGCTGCTTATTTCCATATTCCCATCCTTCTGGCGCACAGGCATTATAGGAGGATCACAAGCCACCACTGAACATTTTCAGTTTGCAGTGCTCCCTTTTGACCTCACCAGTGCTTCCCCCAGTGTTCACGAAATTGATTGCCGTGAGCGCAGTACACCTTCAGAAGCTGGGTGTTCCAGTCTTCCCCTACTGTGATGACTGGCTGTTGAAGGCGGGGCCATCCCAGGCAGTGGTAGGCCACCTCCATATGACAGCGAACCTTCTAACAACATTAGGGTTTACTATCAATGTGCCAAAGTCACAACTGGCGTCTTCGCAGATGCTCCCATTCATTTAAGCCATCCTGGATATGGTGCAATTTTGTGCCTTTAACCTGGAGTGGAGCGTCCATGACATTTTGGCTTTGATCCTAATATTTTAGTCTTGGTCCTGGATCTCAGTGAGGATGATTATAGGCCTCATGCATCCAGCTATTCGAAAATGCCAGATGGCACAATGACCCATGTAGGCTCTGCAGTGAGATCTGAAATGTGAGTGAGTACAGCACAAGAGGAAACTGTTGAATTCTACTCAGGTTCCGAATGCGACTGCAAAAGGCCTGCAGTTGTGGCTGCCCCATCACGATTGGGCAGCAGCAGACCCCTTGCACTACCCAACCCAGAGCTCATGATGGGGACAGATGCATTGCTGCTGGGTTCGGGAGGCCATTGGAGAAAGGTGAAGAGCAGAGGACTCTGGTCTCTGGAGGAAATCAACCTCCACATCAATCTGTTGGTGTTGCGGGAAATCCACTCACCTGCAACAAACAAGGTTGGGTAGAGTCTTGGGCCCTGTGCCAGGAAGGTCTACATCTCTGGAAGTGGCCAAACTTTCAGGCTGTTTCTCTGGTCGGGACCCACATGGCGAGATCTCTAAAGGCCAGGGCAGACAAAATCAACCACCAATAATTAAAGGATCACGAATGGCAGTTACACCCGGAGGTGGTGCAGTGTGTCACTCAGCAATTGGGAGAACCCTGGCTCAATTTTGTTGCCACCACCAAGAACACTCAATTTCAACACATTTGCATACTAGAATTCCCAATAAATCTTTCTCAGAAATGCATTCTGCCTAGGATGGAATTTGGGACTTCTGTATGCCTTTCTGCCCCTGCTTCTCCTGACTTAAGTACTGAAAAAAGTTCAGGAACAACTGGGCCCAAGTAATCCATGTGGCTCCGAATTGGGCAAGGAGAATTTGGTACTCAAAACTCCTGGTCTTGATTATTTGTCCTCCTATCAAGCTGCTGCTTTGGGGGTATCTTCTTTCGCAGCAGCAGGGCAGGGTCTTGCACCCCGGCCTGTGCCACCTCCATCTCCATGTGTGGAGATGGAGAGGCAACAATTGATTCCATTTCATAGACCTCAAGAGGGCGTTGATGTGATATTGGCTGCTAGATTCCCTTCCACAAAGTCATTGTACACCGGACGCTGGAACAAGTTTGTGGCTTGATACAGCAACTGGTGATGGTCCACTTACAGGCCAAACCGTTGGATGTTTTGTTGCTTGTTTTATCTTTGGCGCTGCTAGGACTTGCACTGGGCAATGCTAAAGACTATTTGCCCACTCTCTCTTTTTTTTTTTTTTACGGTTTCTGGATTTGCCTTCTTTATTCAAATCACCTGTTGCAATGAGGTTTCTGAAAAGTTTATAACATATGTTCTCGCTGTACCCTTTGTGATACCACAGTGTGACTTGAAGGTGGTTCTCACATTTTTGATGTGCACTCTCTTTGGGCTAATGCACAGCTGTACGCTATGGCTTTTGACCATGAAATCAGTCTTTTGGTGACAATAATATTCACCCATCGCATAATTGAGCTTTAGGCACTTTTAGCCCAGTTGCCTTATACAACCTTTTCCCCAGATAAACTGGTGCTAAGACCTCGAGCTACATTCCTGCCAAAAGTAGTAACACCTATTCATGTCGGACAGGCTATCACCCTTCCGGACTTCTTTGCCGTGCTTCACCCCTCAAAAGAGAAGGAAAGCCTCCATCGTTTGGCTCCCAAGAAAGCCCTCAGTTTCTCCATTGACCAGAGACCATAGGGTGGAGGATCAGCTCCTAATGTGTTTCTTTGGAACAAGGAAAGGCTAGGCTGTGAAGAAAAGAACTATCTCTGGGTGGATAGATCACTGCATTAAAACTGCAGTGCACTAGTTTAGAAACAGCCACCTGAAGGAGTAAGGGCTTATTCCACTTGAATCAAGGCTGCCTCTGCTGCTCTAGCATGCGGAGTGCCCATCCTGGATATCTGTCAGGCTGCTACATGGGCAACAGTGCACATATTCACTTAGTACTGTTGCCTTGACAGTCAGGTCCATTGGTCTGTGCCATTCCACAGACCCACTACCTTGGGAGGTACTCTATCTGCAGTTAGACGTAGCCATCAGAAGAGCAAGTTACTTACCTATGATAATACTCTTTCTAGGTGATAGTCTGTGTAACCACAGATTCCTCACTGCCCTCTCACCTCCTTGTTCTGTGGAATTTACTCTTTTCTACCTAAAAGGGTCCCAATCTGGAGACACGAATCATCTTCAGATGATTGGTCACACCAATTTGATGTTGGGCTCTGCATCTGAGGGCTAGGACTAGCCTGCAAAAGAAACTGCAATCATCATGCATGGTTGATACTAATATGCAGTTTTGTTTGTCACTTTTGGAGGAGAATATCGTTGATGCACAGAAGTGCTGCTTTTGAGTTTTCCTGATCCAGGCTGATACCTGGGGAATATTCACAAGGTGAGAAATCAGCAGTTAGATAGCGTGTCCACCAGAAAGACTGTTATAGAATGTGAATATTTATTTTTTTTTGCATGTATCATTAGAATCTCATGGACAGCTAAAACCAATGTGTCCTTCAATTTCCTAACTCAGCACCTATTAAAAATGTCCTTTAATAGGGTATTTCGGTCAGGTACTACTCCAGGGAAGATCCATATAAAGTGCTTATAAATTCAGCATCAAGCCCACAGTTGTCACTTAAACTTCACTTATGCTGATTTTTGTGGGAATACCATGGAACTAAAAATGCATATATTTTTGCATACTGCGTGGCCTTAAAAGACGCAAGAAGTGTGGTGCCAATGAACGGTAAGTAGACTCTACCACTTGGCCCAGTTTACTTTCCATGAGTTTACATCTGCTGCATAATTTACGAAAAGTGCCATTTCCAGGATTCAACTGTTTACATCACTCATATATTTTAAGGTCACCCTAAGCTTTGCATACTTCATATTTTAATTTATCAATTGTTATAAAGAGGCTATAGGGACAACTTGTGTTACCTAATTCTTCCTATAACCGCACCGTTGTATTTATCTTATTCCCCTTTATTTAACAGTGATCATTTACATTTTCTGTCAAAGTTCAAGGCTGATGCACTGGACCTTTACCTTCTTCTGCAGTTAGAAAGCTATCAATTGACTTAATTTAGGAAGTGGTTATGTAGAGATGGTGTGGTATACATGGTAAGCCACTGACCTTGTTAGGTCTCGCCTGAGCCAGCGCATGCGCTGCTCTGGCGAGACATTTAGTGAGTGGGCTTTAAAAAGCGGACCACAGCTTTTTGTCTGGCATAGAGTGTGCGGTTGCGCACACTATGACGAGCAGAGGCGCCATCTGGCTTTCCTCTCTCGCCATGGTGTGCGCACACCACACGCCAGACGTGGCGCTGCAGCTTCTTTCACTTTTACCTTCCTCATTCTCGAATGGAGACCCCACGGGAGAGGATTCGTTCCAATTACGGTGATTCAAGCTGAGATTTAGCCTCGGTGCTCCAGCCAGTGATTGTTCAACTACGGCTGGCTTCCAGCAGACGCTTGACTGCTTCGAGTTAATTCATTAGGGGATTGTTTTCTCCTGTGGCAGAGTGCTTTCCACTCTCTACATCTCTCAAGCTAGGAGGTTCATCCCCCATCCAGTAGACGATTGACTGCGTCTTACAAGACTGCCCCTGTGGCAGATACGGTGCCCTTTCCTCCCTCGCCCCCCCTTGCACCTCCGTCCTGAGGAAGACCCCATTTGTAAGGTTGCAAACTTACCTACTCGAACTCAGGGGTCGAAACATCGACATACTACAACGGCCAGTAACTTCTACAGTGCATGTGGCACTGGGACTCATTTTTTACATGGCGACACCTACTTGGATTGTATTGTCTTTTGAGATGAATTTTCCAGTCCTAAATTGTGGCATTAACTAAGACTTGCTTTGCAATTTGTTTGTACCAAAGTGTCTACAATATTTTGCTCACACTTTCCTCAACTTCACACTAATTCACTGACCCTCTCCCTTCCATCCCTTCCCACTCGGGCACACCAACTGTGATTCTTTATAAAGATGTTTAATGCATTGTACTATCCAATAACAGAATATTCTGGTTCTGTGTGATTAAATAACACTTGAACGTCTTTTTTTAATTTGGCTAATTTCGTATGTATGTTTTCCCTAAATTTTCTGTATAGTGTTGTACTGGGACCATTGTGTTTTATACTTCACTTTTGCCGAAGAGCGCGCGCGCACCACTCTCGTGTTTTTTTTTTTTATTTCTGTTTAGCGCGCGCACACAACTCCCGGACTTGTTTTCTTTAGATGTGCGGCTCTTTCTCCGGAACCTTCTATGATTTTATATTACCCTTAGTAACCTATGTGTGCACTAGCGTATGCCGGTTACAGGTATTCGAAACCTCAAGGCTTTCATTGCCACGTGTGAGTAGGTTATCTAGTTGATGTTCTGTTGTGCCTAAAATGCAAGGCTGCGTGTTCCAGACTGCAAAGAAAATAGTCTAGGTATGTGCTCATGCCCGACCCGGTACAACATGAGATTTATAAATGTATTTCCCTAATAGTTTCTACATCTTGAGATATATGCGCTTCTTCTGCGGTCAGCATCTCTCCCAGTTCATGGTTGATCTTTTCATTTGCATTTAAATAGCCTTTACTGCCCCTGACGAGGCCTTTTAGTGAGCGGTCGTTCTACGTTCTCAGACGATTGCGCCCTGGGGGTTTCTTACCTTCCGCTTACCTAGTGTTTGGAGTTTGGTAACTCTCATACTTTGCTTGTGGTGATTGCTTATTGGAGTCTCTGCCCTTGTCATTTCTTTGTTGCAGGGTTCCTGGAGTTTCGCGACTTTTTCGCTTTTCAGGGTCTGATTGCGGTCTCTGGGCATGGTTCTGTTCTCTGTGTGGTATGCTTCCCTCACTTATCGAAATCTCATGTTAATGAGACTTTTCACTCACACTTTTCTGGTTATTTGCTGAGAAGCAGAACCCAGAGGAAGGTGTTTTGTTGGCTTTCTGTTTTCTTTTTCCTCAGTTATAACGGGACTTTTTTACATCCCAGGGCGTTATGTTCCTTGCCGAGCTACCTTTTATCGGTGACCTGCTTCTCTCTGAGTTCTCTACTGGGTGTTGCACTCTTCTGTATTTTGTTTCATGCTGTGCTCTGATTATCTTTCAACATGGATTCTCTTTCAGCATTTTCTATTATTGTTGCATTGTGCTAGCTGGTCGAATTTGTATTCAGTGCCATCTCTGGGAGTTGCTTGACGAAGGCCTGCTTCTCTCCTATTTTCATTTTTTTATTTTGTGCTTGTGCTTATTTCTCATTTAGTAGCGACCTGGCGTTTCATTTTGCTAGTATCTGCTTGTGCTTTTTTGTGGTTGTTACATTTACTGCGTCTTTTCTACGAGTTTAAGCTATTGGCATTGTAAATGACAATGCCTTTTATTTATGTTTTAAAAACGGAAACAAAAATAAAAGACATTGTCATTTGTAATGTCAATAGCTCAAACTTGCATAAATGCGAGACCTATTGCATTGCAAATGCTTGTTTTTGAATAGGGGAGAACCTCCAAAACATTGTTTAGCAATAAAAGATAGACAGGGTAGATTAATTCATAAGCCTGAGGGTGTAAATAAAGTCTTTTGGATTTGTATGAACTTGTGCCCCTCAACCACGCTGGTTTATAGACATGTTACAACAGTCAGGCTTACATGGTATCACAGATTATCAAAAACTTGCCTTTGATGAACCATTGATAAGAATTGAACTACTATATGTCATAGAAGAATTAAAGACAGAAAAATCGCCAGGTAAGTATGGTCTCCCTGTTGAATTTTAGAAAGTGTTTGGGTACATACTGGGCGACAAATTGGATGTTTTTACGAAGCCAGGGAGAAAGGAATACCACATAATTCCACGTGCGGGACAGGATTGTAATGTATAGATCACTCTAAATGTTGAATATTGATAATAAAATACTCTGTAATGTACTAGCTAACACATTAAAGCTGGTGATCATGAGTATTTTGAGCAAAGACCAATGTGGGCTTGTATCCTTTAGGAATACCGACCAAAAGTAGTGCAGATTAGCGCATGTGTCAGAAAAATGGAAACCCGCGTTAATGGTATATGTGCTGTGGAATCATTAAATATGGAGAAAGCCGTACTACTGCTTAAAATTGCCTCTTCAAAATGCTGAAATGGTTAAAGTTTGCCACAAACAGACAGATGCCCCCCTATGACATGCATCCCCTGCCTCATTAGAGGTTGAGGATGTTGGTTTGTCTAATGGCAGCTTTTATGCACCAGGAGTGCCTGTTTAGCATAGCCATTCTGCCTGCATTTCAGCCATTTAACCACCTTGCACAGCCTGGAATGAACAATGGGTGCATCCACAGGGCATCTTTGTTGTGGAGATGTGGCTTATTGGCCAGAGCTACTGACTTTGGGATCGGGATTCAGGTTCAAGTCACCACGTTGATTCAACATCCTGTGACTCAGGCAAATCACTTAGGCCCTCATTTATGAGGCCCTACCGGCACTTATGAACCACCAGAACGTCACTTTTTTGATGTTTCTAAGGCCATGTAAAGTCACTTTGAATGGCTTTTCATGGCCTTATAAATATGTGCCCCTTTCACGCAGAAAGCTGCATGAAAAAGGATGTTCCATGGGTTTTACTGTGGGTGTTCCCACTCAACACCCATGGTACCGGACACATTCCCAGATTTACGAGAAATCGTAAACCTGAAATGCGTCAAAGCCTAACGCCACCCCAGGGGTGGCGTTAGGGAGGCGCAACAAGGAGAAATGCTTTAATTTCTCCTTGTTCTTTGTAGAAAATGGAAATCGCAAGAACTCATTGATTTTCTGCACAAAATCAATCAGCTCCACAATGCAGGCATCCTTGCACCATGGTGCAAGGGTGCCTGCGTTGCACATGGCAGCCCATTGTGTGCCAGTGCTGGGGATAGGGTCAGGAATGCGTGTAAAGCTATTTGGCCCTGCGAGCAGAAACAGCTACAGTTAAAAATATAGATTTCTATTTTGTTTTGTTTTTGTTTCATTACTTTTACTGTTTACTTTCCAGCACTATTTATCACTATTTTTGCTTTCAATTATTTATTGTACTTGAGTTTTTATTCACATTTTTTTTGTTGCGCAGATTAGCGTTTTCTAAGCACTGAGCCTCGGATGACTGCTCGGAAAACGATAATTATTTTTCCACACCGCTTTAGTCAAACTCTTTTACAGGAGTAATATGGCCAGTAAACAGTGGTTAAAACCATCTTACTTATGGACCAAACTAATTGCCACAAATCCTTCACCACAGTGACTCGTGTGCTGTAATCTGAGGCTGCCTTTCGCTGTTCTTGAAGGAGACGAGAGCTGCGCGCGCACTGCGGAGTCATCTTCAGAGTTGGACTCAGTACACCAGATGAGTCCTCGCATGTCATCTGTACAGTGCTAACACAGCCTGGCATGTATCTCAGCCTGAGCTACATACAGTTCCTGGGCTCAGTGTTGGAGCGGATGGTGCTGCGGGGCGTGACTGCACGGTGTTTTAGTGCATGATGGGCGAAAGTCTGAAGCTGTTCCCAGGAAGTGGTGGGTTGGGGGCGGGAGGCCCTCTGAACAGCGGCTGCGGGCGGGTGCCTATTAAGGGTGACAGGGCCAGGCGTCACTTAGATGCAGATGAGGGAGCAGAGCAGCTGGGGATTCTCTTAAAGGGCTCGGAGCGGTCTGTGCAGAGGGGAAGCGTCAGGGAGAAGGTCTTTGCACTATGAAAAGTTCGAATATTCGTATTAACTGAATACACAATATACCCTTCAAATTTAATAGTCGCTTGGCACTGTGTTCGCCAATATTAATAAATGGGGAGACTCCTGGGAGTCGGATTACATCCTGTATGTCGACTGTTCTTCTACATTTGTTGTGTATGGCCTGATGGACAGATCATGCATACGTGCAAAACCCGCAGGAGCAGACTCAGCCTTTCATTTTTCAGAGGTTGATGGACTGACCTCGTTTGATTTGGGGAATAATTACACCTCCGAGCAATAACAGCTGTTATGCGCCTGCATTCTAGGTTCAGTGGCTGCTATACGTGAAACAAGCACAGACAGTGGGTATGTTTATCTGCCTGTGTTGAGCTAGACTAAGGGGCACGATATAATGTCTTGTTACTTACCGGTAACCTTCATTACACTGATTAAGGTCCTCCTCGTCCCAGTCCTTACCATGTGAGGCAATCCTGCATCACGACAGCCAATAGGAATGCCAGTATTTTTTTAGATTTTTTATCATATAAGCCCCTCCCACACACCGCTATGCCTTTTATCAGCAAGTCCAGACACAAACACAGTAGGAGGGAGGGAGGGAACAGGACTGAGACAGGGAGAACCATAATCGGGGTAATAAAGATTACTGACAAAGTAACAAGACATGACCCCCTCATATGTCCTCCTCGTCCCAGTCCTTACCATGTGAGGAACTCACAAGCAGAAAAACCAAGAAGAAAAATGCAGGACACCAGGGATCCATGCAAAATTACAAGACATTTTAATCACACAAAGTATTAAGGCACAGCAGCATTCAAAATGCCAACAGCAAAATTGTCCACAGAGGCATGCAAAACATCAAGGCGATAATGCCGGACAAACGTGTGATGGGACTGCCAAGTGGCCGTCCTACAAATTTCCTAGATAGAGACCCCTGCCGCCTCAGCCCAGGAAGTTGACACATCGAACGACCCTGCACCTGAGATGGAGGAGGAAGACCCACAGACTTATAGGATTGGCAGACCGCCAAACACACGCAGCGACTGAGGGTGGAAGTAGAAACCTCCTTCCTCTTAGCCACACCCCCACAGGAGACAAACAGGGCAGGGGCAAGACAAAACCCTAGGGTATGATGGAGGTAAACCTGAAGGGCTCTGCGAACATCCAAGGATGAAGGAAAAAGGAAATCCTCATCCCCAGACAAATCAGGAAGGACCACTGCTGCAAACGGAACTTGGAGGAAATTTTAGAGAGAAAAGCCGGGTCAAGCCACAAAACAGCTCTATCCTGCAGGAACTGCAAAGAAGGGAAGGAGATAAGCAAATCACCCAACCGCCGAGCGGTGGTGATGGGCAACAAAAAAGCCACCTTTGCGGACAACCACAACAAATCAGCCTCTAACAAAGACTCAAAAGGGGGCAAATGCAGACCCCTCAAAACAGTCGTCAAATCCCAAGAAAGCACAATCACAGGAGAGACCGGACGACAAATCCGAAAACTTCGCAGAAGCCGACTCACCAAAGGAGCAGCAATCTCCAAGGAGGCCCTAGGACCCCTTCATGCCCAAACCGCAGCCCATTGAGCAGACAAGGTGGAAGGTGAAAGGTCCTTCAAAAACCATCTCGGAGAAAGTCAAGAATAGCAGCCGGATCCCCAACTACAGGATCCACACCATGAGAGGAGCACCAGGAGAGAAAAGAGCCCCAATGCTTACCATAGCTCTTAAGTGTCGAAGGCCGACACGACATTTGAATGTCACAGGGCACCACAGAAGAACAGCCCAAAGACTCCAACGTCAGCCACTCAAGAGCCAGGCCGTCAGATGCAAGCGATGAAGACTGGGCAAAGACCGGGGCGGATACTGAAGGGGAGCCGGAAACAAGGGCAGCCGGATAAACCTGCCCCCGGCCAGCTGCATCAGGAGCGGAAGCCAAAGGCGGCGAATCCAAAAAAGAGCAATCAATAGCACAGACACCCTCTCCCCCCGAATCTTCCGCGGCACCCTCTGGAGAAGGGGAATAGGAGGGAAGGCATAAAGAAGGCCAGAAGGCCATGGAATCGGGAGAGCATCCACCTCCCATGCCTGAGGACAAACCACCTAGGAACAAAATCGGGAGAGAAGAGCATTGTGAGGGGAAGCTAAAAGATCAATCCAGGGAGTCCTGAACCGAAGAGAAAGGTCCCGGAACAGAGGAACTGACAGATGGTACGGAACAGAGGACAGTAGGTTACAGCTTAAATTGTCTGCATGAAAGTTCAGACGCCCCTGAATGTAAACAGCCCTGAACACCAACAGGTGAGATTCCACCCAGGCACAAATCATGGAAGCCAGCAGATTCAGAGATGCGCACCTTGTCCCCCCCTGGCGGTTCAAGTAACAACGAGCCACCTAATTGTCGGTACGGACCAACAGATTCGCCCTGAGGAGAGAAACCTTAAGAAACTGCACCGTCTGCCAAATGGCCGCCGACTCCCGCCAGTTCGAGGAAGGGGCGCTGTCCCTCTGAGACCACTGACCCTTGTCCTCCAAGGACCCCAAAGTGGCCCCTGAACACCAAATACTGGCGTCCGTGGTCAACAAGAGGAGTGGGGGAAGCTGAAAACACACCCCCTTCTCCAGATTGGGAGTGCAAAGCCACCAGTCCAAGTCCTGAACCAGAACAGGGAAGAGAGGAACCAGAGCCTCGTAATCTGACCAGGAGGGGTAACACTGAGCCAACAGATGATTCACCTAGGGCTTGAGATGTAGGCGACCCCAAGGAACCACCGCCGTAGTGGCAGCCATCAATCCCTGGACCCGCAACCAAACCCGAGCCGGGGCAGAAGGGCGACCAAGCAGGTCCCGCAGCAGAGTCAGCATGGAAATGATCCAAACAGGAGGGAGAAACACTGCCCCCTGCAAGGTGTCGAACAGTCCCCCAATGAACTGAAGTCTCTGAACAGGAACCAGAGGAGACTTGGCCAGATTCAACTTGAACCCCAGATCCTGGAACAAGCCCATCGTTGCTTCCACCGCCAAAAGAGCCTTTGGGAGGGAAGAAGCAGAGAACAGACAATCATCGATATAGGGAAACTGTGAGAAGTTGGCCTGGTATATGCTCTCCACTAGTTAAAGTAGGCACCCTGTACCAGTCCAAACAACCCTTTTGGTGATTTAAGAGATCAAAGATAACCTTGGAAAGCTATGGAGAGCAGCCTTTAGGCTTAGTCTTGAAGGAATGTTAAGCAGCTTGTTTTACCAGAATGCAACCTTATAGTATTGGTTAAATGAAAGGAGAACCACACAGTAGTTATAAAGATATGTATTTATTGATATAACACTCTTTTAAGTATGACACAGTACCCTGTACACAAGGATACACACAAAGCACACAATATGGTGGCACAGAAACCATAGTAAATAGCACTAATACACAGTGGACTCCAGGGGGAGAGCAAACCATATACTAAAATAGTGGTATAAGAACCACGACTCGAGTCAAGACAGTGTCTAGAGGTTGTAGAAACGCTGGGACCCCAAGGAACCACCCAAGGTAAGTAGAGACCCCACAGAGGACGGGTGCAGTGTGGGAACACGACTGCGTTCTACTTACAATTCTATGGGAGAGTCACGGTTGAAGTTTTAAAGTTTAAGGACCCTTCAAACTGGACTTCAAAGAAACCCAGTGGAAGTTAGAAGGTTGGAGAGCCACCCCACCGGTGGATACCGTAGTACATAGTTACCTATCCGAGGGAAGCCGGGTGCATAGGTCTGAAGTGGTCGTCGACCTCTATGGAGGACGTCAAAGAAGAGCCACTGCTGGGTAAAAGAAAAGTGCCCATAGGAATCCAAAGGGGGATTCTTGGTGAAGAGTACCTGAAAGCAGAGGGGACAAGGTCTGGGTCACCCAGGAGTGACCAGGGGCTCAGTAGACGAATGCCCACCGATGTCGGTGCTTCAGGTGCCTTGAAGGGGTTCTTGACTTTGCAGCCACCGGGGCCAAGAGACGTCAAGGATGACCAGGAGCCGTATACTAGTTGTCCCACGAAGAATGTCGGGTGCTGAGGGGTCGGTGTCTGGCGGGAGCACTAACAAGCCTTGGCAGCGGCAACCCACGAGGAAGGTCAAGAAAGGTTACGGTACAAACCAGCAAGGTCCAGAAGACTCACCAAACACAGAGGAGTCAGGGCAGGCCTGGAGCAACCAGGGGAGCCCAAGAAAATCAGTGTTAACCCTCAAGAGGACCCACAGGCCCGAGGCACAGGAGTCGCAAGGGGACCTCAAACAGTTTCATAAAGAAATGGGCCACGGAGCACTCGGTGTGAGGAGGCTGGAGTTCTTTGGTGGAAATGGTGTCAGAGGTTGGGACTACTCGGAGCCCAGTGCACTTGTTTTGGAAACGCCACGAATCATATGCACTGGCAAAAGTGCGCAGTGCACAGGGGTACAGGTATTGCAGCGGTTTCTGGCCTCAAACTTGGTGAGAGTGCAGCTCGTACCTCAAGGGACTTGGAAACCCACCTCCTGTGTTGTGGGAGCCTTCGGAGTCCGAAGGAGCTCAGGAGCAGCAGACCGGTCAGTTGAGATGTGGTGCCTGCGGATGCAGGGGAGGGACTCCTTCACTCCAAGGGAGATATCTTCAGTTGTCCTTGATGCTCGACAGATCTTACTCGGAGCCTGTATGGTGCACGGGCACAGACGATGCTTTGGACGGAGAGGGGGACGAAGTCGGGCCCAAACGAAGTCCAGAGTGTCCAGGCGGTCGAAGGTCGTGGTTTCTTGTTCAGAATCTTGTCCACATTGAATCTAAGGTCCTACAGCCAGGTAAGCCCTTTTGTACCCACGGGAGAGGGTTGGACAGATTCAGGGGACCCTCCCCGCAAAGGGTCTGGGCAGTGGGGAGGTTACTCTCATGTCCTTTGTCCAGTTTTGCGCCAGAGCGGGAGCCAACGGTTCCCAGGACTGGTTTGAACTAGACTATGCACAGGGACACTAAATGTGCCCCTCATGCAGACTTTCGGTCGCTGGCAAGCGCACCCACCCAGGCCCCACACAAATCCTGTCTGGGAGGTGGTCACACCTCCCGGTGACAGTATGCCTATTGTTCTGCCTTCCCCTGCTCGAGCTTGGCTCAGCAGCCGGAGGGCAGAAATATGTCTCTAGTCGGTATCAACCATTTTTAGGCTGCCCGGGACTAGAAGGCTGGTCCGGGAACACCAGGAACCTCACAAAGCTCGTTTCTGAGGGGTGGAATCATACCCCCACACCTACCCCCACACCGGTTACCGGTGTGGGGGTATGATTCCACAATGTTTGACACCAAACACGATAGGGTTACTTTCAGCCGTTTTAGAGTTAGTCATCATGCGGTCGCATAATGCCACTCTATATGTCGTAAATGGCTGCAGCACTAACACCTCATGCAAATGGACTCCGTAGGTTGCAGGGGTGTCCTGCTCATGCAGTGGCACCCTGTCACTTAGAACCAAGCACCCTGCCTGGAGTATTGTTAAGGCCTGCTATAGGGGTGACTTATAGGTTTTAAGTGTAGTTAGTTAAGTAAGTGGTGCATGCACCAACTTACACAGACTTCAATGGCAGGCCTGTAGTTCCATTTTAAATGGCCTCCCATGGTTGGCATAATACATGCTGCAGCTCATGGGAGACCTCTGGGGTACCTATGCCCTGGGTACATGGGTACCATATACTAGGGACTGACAAGGGTACCCCAGTTTTCAATCTGGAGTGTACCTAAGTACATAACATAACAGTTTAGGGAGACTGGGGTCCTGATTAGCAGGATCCCAGTCAGACTAGTAAAAAACAGTATACCATGAAGCAAAAAGTGGGGGAAACCAGAAAAAGCAGATCCTACTTTCCTACAGAAACACACAGAAACCCTGACACTGCAAAACCCCTACAGCAGGAGCCAGGGAGCAGAAGAAAGTCCGAAAGGCAACACCTGAAACTGGAAATGGATCCCTTTCACTGCAAACCTCAGGAACCGCTGACTTTCCAGATGGTCGGAAATGTGATAATAGTCGTCTTCCAAATCCAGAGAAGCCAAAAAATCACACTCCTGTATGAGGGGAATGACGGACTGCAAGGTGACTATCTGAAAATGATTCAGCCGCACCAACTTGTCCAAAGACCGGAGGTTCAGATTCAGGCTGAAGGAACCTTCGGATTTTGGGACCAGGAACAGAGTGGAATAGCATCCCTGACCCCACTCCACCATCGGATCCAGCATAACAGTGCACTTTGAAACAACAGGTCGACGCCTGACAACATGGAAGACCGTTTCGCGGGGTCTTGTGACAGCGGGGTGCACTGAAAACAATCCAAAGGAGGAAGGCCCCAGAATAGAATCTGGTAACCCAGATCGATGACAGACAAGACCCAGTGGTCGGAAATCAGACTTGACCAACAGGCCAAGAACAAATGGATCCGAGCCCCCACCCTGGCAAAGTCACTTTTATCCAGCACCCTTGGGATGCTGCTGCTGCTGTTGAGGCCAGAATTTATAATGGAACGCAGCCCCCCGACCACGGGCCCGACCATGAAAGGGCTGAGAAGAAGACAAAGCACTCTGAAACTCCTGCCTATGGAAAAAGGATTTCTTCTTCTGTACAGTCTGAAAAGGTTTCAACATCTTCTTCTCCTCTGCAGACCGCTGCACCATCGTGTTTAAATCGTCCCCAAAAAGCCGGGGACCCTCAAAAGGCAGCTTTTGGACCAAGGCCGTCTGAGCTGCATCAAGACGCTATGGCTTGGTCCAGAGAGACCTCCTAGCCGCCACAGCTGCCGAGGTGAAGGCCCACAGCATATCAAAAGTCACATCAGATAGAAACTGAGCCAAGACTTCCATCTGTGCCAAGATAGATCGGAGTGGGATTCACCTGATCCTGAAGACAGTCAATCAATTTCTCGAAATCCTTGATAAGGATCTGTGAAGCATAGGCTGAATAAGTGCTAGCACGCACCCCAAAATGAGAAGCAGCAAAAGAACGCTTGAGAGCGGACTCCACCTTCCGCTCAACCGGGTCAGCCAGGGAAGCCTCCTCTGAAGACAAAGATGAAGAAGAAGAAGAAGAAGCCATGGGGGACAAAATAGAATTGACCTTAGCAACCTGAGGGAACTGGTGTCAAAGTCCACCAGGCGAATCCGCTTCCCCAGAAAGTGCAGAATCCCCTGTTTGTCAACTTCAAGCCATTCTTTAGCTAGAATATCCTTGAGGACATCATGAAAAGGCAAGTCATCTACCATCTACCACCGAGGAACTATACTGGGAGTAAAACCCATCATCAGACAATGACTTAGGATCAAATCCCAGCACCTCACGAATATGGGCCAACATGTCCGAAAAAACCTTGCCTTGGATGTACTTCCCCTTAGGGAAATTGTCCATGTCCTCATCATCATCCTGTAAATCTGTAAAAGGTCATCCTCCTGCAGGTCCTGGACATTATGCTGCTTGGATAAAGACTTCGCCTGCACCGGAAAGGAATCCTCAACACCCATGGCCAAAAGCAGGAAGAGCAAACCTAACAGGAAGCCCAGCACACACCAGGAAGTGCCCAGCCACCCTCTTTGAAAACTGTCACCAAGCAACCAAATCCCATGCAACACGAGACTTGGAAAAACAAAGAGACAGCCCTGCCGCCTCCCCCATAGTCACAGAATGACAAACCATGGCCACGGGAGCTGATTGCCACTAGGAGACTCCAGCACCGATCGACCAGAGCGCCAAGGAAAGGTCTCCGCCCAGCCAACCGCATGCATGGGGAGGGCGTCCTGAAAACGGAGCAAGAAAGTGACTGACCGGAACACTGGTGCGGCCCCGAGCAAAGCACAACACAAATTTTCACTCTGCAAGAAAAGAAAACACATACGGCACCGCAGACCCCCCGCCGAAATAGGAAACACGATACAGCACAACAGCGTTCCGATCGACGTCTCTGACAGCAAAAAACAGGCATAGCAGTGGGAGGGACTTATATGATAAAAAAAAAATACTGGCGATCTTATTGGCTGTCGTGAGGCAGGATTGCCTCACATGGTAAGGACTGGAACGAGGAGGCGCTATGAGGGGGTAATGGCATTATTACCCACACATATGGTCAGTTAGCAACAATTACAGAGGGCATTAAGCACTGTTAACTACCTAATTAGAAGAGAATAACGCTCATTTATGCACCAATAAATGTTTCAGTTTGCCTAGTTTGCAAGTTACACAACATTTTACACCTATTCTGAACGGATTCTCCAGTGTCCCCACAGTTACTGCCCAGCGTGTGCGTCATGCCTTGATTGGCTCGCACGTGAACGGCATGCACGCATGATTGCCGCAACAGGGTGTGCGTCTTGTACTGCTTGTTCTCCGTGGATGCGTGAAAATCTCTTATCTGAAAGAGACACGTTAGTGATAGATTCCTTACCTTAGAATATCCCCACCTGACGCCTGGGGATATTCTAAGGTAAGGAATCTATCACTAACTAATGTCTCTTACAGATATATTGTTACACAAGTAGTAACTTGTGCATTAGTAGCTATCTGTAGAGAGGCACTTGAGAGCACGACCTTGCATTTTTTCTCTTTGTTGGTAGCAAGTACGCAGGGCAGCGTGTCCATGAATTCAGAGTGCAGAGAGCACGGGAAGGCTGGAGAGCTGCATTAGGGAAGATCACAGTTCAGCAGAAGGAACACAACGCACTCAGAACACTTCGGCCAACATTACGCGCTGCCCGGGTCACTGCAACATGTGCGGTACAGGTGAAGTCAAAATGACACCAATTACTGGGCTGCTTGTACTGAGGGCCTGTGTGTTATGGGTAAGAGCACGCACGCACAGGCTCACAATGTCTCCGCAAGCTATTTACCAGGCCCAGTGCCTGATATAGAAATATAAAACTGACAGTACTCACTGTCCCAGCGTACCTGGTTGCCAGTGGTACTCTTCTGTTGCAAGTACTGCACCCCTGCTGAGAAGTGCGGTACTTTCCCACTGAAAGTACTGCACCCCTGCTAAGAAGTGCAGTACTCTCCCACTCAAAGTATTGCACCCCAGTTGAGAAGTACTGGCACCTACCATTGAAAGTACTGAACCCCTGGTGAGAAGTGCTGCTACCTCCCGTTGAAAGTACTACACCCCTGTTGCAGGCCCGGTTCCTGGAATTGATATCTGGAGGTGCCATGGTTGCGTTTGGGTGGGCCAATATGTTCCCAATTTTTGACAATTCTGAAGGTTGCCTACAAGCGCTAGATTTACATTATATTTTCTTCCAGTCATACAGAGCATATGGAGAGTTATTTGAAAATATTAGCTGATGTCTATACGTGTCCGGCTCAACCCTCATAATTTCCAACAGCCCAGGCTTCAATAAAACATCTGGATGAATAGTAGTTCAAGCTTAAGAAGGTACCTGTAACCACACCCAAGCCTTTGCATCTTTACAATAGGAAGACTGACTATTTACTCTTTATGTGTAAATATTTTAGCAATTGTTCGACATACGTCCTTTTTTATCATTGATGCACGCCCATTATTGTAATGATTTTTATTAATCAAACAATAAAGTATTCTACTACTATACTCTTTGCAGGTTGCCCAACACCTATTTCTTTGGACACTGCAATCTTAGTAACTGTTTATTTTCATGTCATTCTTTTGCTTTCATTTATAAAAAGGTTTAACACATTTGAAACAAAAGAAAGCAGTATTTGTGGTACCTCAGAGCACATTTCATGCTTGGCAATTGTAAAACTGGTCATTGCAGTCAAAGAGGTAACCTTCTAGGGCGTATCACACAAAAGCCTCAGGGAAGCGATGGCCCACTTTGTGCACCCGGGGCACTATGGTATTGCAGAAGGGAGACACTTTTGCAGCCTCTTTTGCAATACTGATAGAGCTGGTGCACATGTAGCGTCAGTTCTAACTTCAGAGCGCATTGTTTCATTTTCATGGGAGCATGGCCCCATACAAATGAGGGACTTTGCCTTTGCGCCCACTTCATATCAAGGATGCAGAGGCAAAAAGACCATCAGGATGCACACTGACAAGATGCCACAAAATGGTGGTACACAGTCTGTGTGCCTCCTTAAGCCAGCCATTTGGAGGCTGTCAAGGGCCTACCGTGGACCAGCCAGATATCGCCCTTTAGGCAGGTGCAGTCACTAACTGCACCTGCCCGCAAGGGTATCTTGCTCCCATCTTTATATTGCAGGCAGCATGCCTCTCACTGAAAGTGCAGTCCCCGAGCAGGTGTAGGTTTCAGGCTGGCCTGAGGGCAGTATGTTAATTATAACAGGGTGCACTGTCCCTGTTTGCGCTTCACGCACCTGTTTAAAGGGTGCAGGTAGTGACGATCTCAAGGTTCTTGGCATGGGTGATGGGGGTGGGAGTAGGTCCTAGCTCTGCTGGCCACCAGCGTAGTCGCACGGAGAAGGTCTCTCCCCAAAGATCATAACTTCATTCTTCTCAGTGTTTAATTTCAAGCAGTTGGACTTCATTCATCATTCATTGGTCGTTGTGGCACGTTTTAATTTGGGGGATTAACTCCCCTTGAATACTGAGGGTCCCTGGGGTGCAACTAGCCCACCAGCTACCTCCAGTAAGCGCCACAGAGCTGCGATGCAGAGAGGTGTAAAAAGGGGTGTGGCCTCAGAACACCTCTCTGCAACGCAGCTCCCTGGCGCATACTGGAGGTTCCTGGTGGACTAGTTGGCCCCCAGGGACCCCCAGTATTCAAGGGGAATTTGTTCCCCCTCTGCAAACGCGCCAGGGGGCGCGTTTGCAGAGTGGTGCAATGAGGGGGCGTGGCCTCCGTCCGCGATCCCGTTTTTTTAAATGTTATTTTTTAAGAAGGGGGGCTGTGTAGCCCCCCTTCTTTTTCTAGTTTTTTTGGCCCTGGGGACCCCATCCCCCAGGGCCTGCCCCCAATTTATTTTTAATAATAAAAACATTGGGAAGGGGGCCGCGTGGCCCCCCTCCTGAGGCCATAATCAGCCCCGGGGACCCCATCCCCCGGGGCCGGCCCCTTTTTTTTTTTTCTTTAAAAAAAAAAAACATTTCATATTGGGGAGGGGGGCCGTGTGGCCCCCCTCCCGGGCCACTAATAGCCCCAGGGACCCCATCGCCCGGGGCTGGCCCACTCCGATGGGGACCGTGGGGGGGTCCCCAATCCTCCCACGGTCCCAGCCGGCTCCCCGCATCCTGCGGGAGCCGGCATTGCTTTTCCACATGGGGAGAACCTAACATGCTGCTCCCCATGTGGAAAAACAATCTGCTTTGCTATTTGGAAGAGAGAGCAGGTTTCCTGCTCTCTCTTCCCAATAGCAAAGCAGTTTGCAATGACAGGGTGGGAGCCGCGAGGCTCCCACCCTGTCATTGCAAACGGCAGTGTCCCAGAGGTGGGCACCCCGGGACACTGCAGGAGCCGGCCCTGGGGGGTGGCGGTCCCCAGGGCCAGTACAAGGCTCCAGGATTTTAAGAAGCCCCGGGGGTGGCGGTCCCCGGGGCTGGGCGGGCCTGAGAGCCCCCCCTACATAATTTTAAAAAGCCCCAGGGGTGGCAGTCCCAGGCGGTCCCTCTGGGCCCCCATTTACATGAACTTCATTGCCCACGGGATTTGGCCCGCATCCTGTTTAAAAAAAATAAAAAATAAAAATTTGGGGGGCCTTGGGGGTCCTTGTGGGACCCCCTGATCAGGCCTAGGGGGTCAGAGTGTTTCTACCCTGCCCCTTTTCGCGTTATGCAAGGTTTTTGGGGGGGTTTCTTGTGCTTCGGTTCTACCGAGGCACAAGATGGCTGCCAACACTTCCTGATTTGGAGTGTTCACAGCCAATTAGAAAGCAGCTCGTGCCCGGCAGGGTGCGCGCTGGGTGCGCATACGGTACGTGGATCCTCCGAGGCCATAGATATATATGTACTTTTAAATGTCATTTTCTCAGGAACTACTGAACGGATTTACACCATTTAAGCAAAAGGCACAAGTCTGAACTGAGGACTACCTCTTTGCCAAACGCTGTGTTACTTGGAAGCAAAGGGATGCGTCATATCTACAACAATATGATGGATCCATTTGCTTTCCCCAGCGCTGGCGCCCAATGAGCTGCCATGCTCCGATGCAGATACCCTTGCAACATGGTGCAAGGGTGCCTGCGTTGCGGGGATGCTTGTTTTTGTACAGGAAGGAACACCTTTTTGTACATAAACAATCACAAGAGGTGATTTCTTCTTTCTATGTGTGCTGCAGAATGTGCGAAGGGCCTTTAACTGTGCTGCAACACATGTTGCAGTATTTTTAGCAACTTTTGATCAATGTGAGCTAGAAACATCTTTAAAACATTTTTATTTAAATCTGCAGATGATGCATCAGATAATGGATTATGTGGCAAATGCAGCAAATCAATAATTATGGGGAAAACACCATAGCCGCAAAATTGCCTCATTCCAGTGGCCAGACTATAACCTGGGAATATGCAATGTTCTGTGACAAGGTATCAAAATAATCCCATGTCCCCTCTTCCCAAATATAAACCTCCCCACTGCAGTTTGCCTCAGATATGAACTAGGGTTGCCACTGAGCTATTTTCTTTTTACCAGCACGACCAGTATTTTTAATGTAATAAAGTACCAAAACAGGGAAAATCATCTTAAGCCAGTATTTTTCTCCCTATCAATATATAATTAAAACAGTGAATATTAAAAAGATGCACTTTAAAATGCATTCTAGAGGTTCCTTGATGACCCCTGACTGATAATAAAAAGTTAAAATACATCACAACGTTTGGCCCTCGACATGAAGGTGCTCTCTCTGTGGCCTCTTCTGCTGTGACTGGGAGGGCCAGAGGTCATGTTTGGGTGTGCCTGGCCCACCCGCTAGAACCGGGCCTGCCCTGCTGAGCAGTGAGGTACTCTCCCACTGAAAGTGCTACACCCCTGCTGAGAAGTGCGGTACTCTCCCACTGAAAGTGCTACACCCCTGCTGAGAAGTGTGGTACTCTCCTACTGAAAGTACTACATCCCTGCTGAGAAGTGCAGTACTCTCCCACTGAAAGTACTGCACCCCTGCTGAGAAGTGCTGCTACCTCCCATTAGAAGTACTGAACCCAATATGAGAAGTGCAGTACACTCCCGCTGAAAGTATTGCACCCCTGCTGAGAAGTACTGGCACCCCCATTGAAAGTACTGACTCCTGCAGAGAAGTGTGGTTCGCTCCCATTGAAAGTATTGCACCCCTGCTTAGAAGTTTGGTACTCTCCCACTGAACATTTTGCACCCTTGCTGAGAAGTGTAGTACTCTCCCGCTGAAATTAATGCACTCCTGCTGAGAAGTACTGGCACCCCCATTGAAAGTACTAGCCGCTGCTGAGAAGTGTGGTACGCTCCCATTGAAAGTATTACACCCCTGCTGAGAAGTACTGGCACCTCCCATTGAAAGTACTGCACCCATGATGAGAAGAGCGGTACTCTCCCATTGAAAATATTGCACCCCTGCCGAAAAGTGCTGGTACCTCCCATTGAATGTACTGACCTCTGCTGTTACCTTCTATATAAAGTTGTGCACTCTTGCTAAAAAAGGTGCTGTCACCTGCACATTTTTAGGTCGAGGACTACCGGTCTGCCGAAGGCAGAACCAGAAGTCGGAAGATTTAATGTTTCCTAGAGTGGCTATTTAGCCCGCCTCTCTTTTTGCTTCTCCTCCATTGGCTGGCTTCCTAAACGGAGGCCCGCCATTGGAGGAGAGAGCCGTCCCTCCAAATAGGCTCCGTCTTTTTCAGATTCGGGGGCGTGTTCCTTGCTGTTCTTTCCACTTTTTAGCCACGCCCTTTTAGAACAGCAGGAACACGCCCCCGAATCCGAAAAAGTTACGAAGCTTCCAGCCGCCATTTTTTTGCTGTCGTCTGGCCGTGAGGATCCATCCGTCCGCGCCGTGTTGTTGTGCTGGTGGTATAGAGAATCTGCTCCTTCATAGTGATTCCCTTGTCTATCGTAACTGCGAGGATGTTTACCTCCTCACTGGGAGCGGGGGCCTTGCGTAGCTCCGGGGCCACCAATCCGGACTCCGCAGATCTCGGGCTTTCCCAAAAAACAAAACTCTCTGTTTCCCCTGGATTCAGCTGGAGACGTTGTCTAGCATCGAGCCTTGAAAAGCCTTCGGATGTAAAGAGAATAAAAGTCCTCTCATTCCTATAGGCTCCGTGCAGGCTGCACCATGCACGCGTTGGGCATTATTGATTCGGATGCGCAATAATACCGCCCGGTAAACACCACATGTTGCTGTGGGATCGGCAATTACCGGTGCAGCGTTACTTCCACAAAACATGGGCACTGGGTAAAACCTGGGAGGGCTGAATCTGCTTAAACTGGTAGGAAAGAGGGGACGTGCAGGTCCTGGGGACACAGAGTCTGACAGCACAGATCATCCTTAATCCTAGCTCTACCTGACTTCCGAACCCGTCATGAGTGATCCTCGACACCTCAACATTGCCGACTTCTAGGAGCCCAAGAAGCTATTGGCATCTCCCTGCCTTCAGAGTACCTGGTCCCTGCTGCAGCACTGCCCCATCACCTCTCACTGCCCTTGGACACGGATACCTGTCAGGAGAGTCTCTGTGGAGCGATAAATTGGTCTTAGGTAGTGCTTTATACCACACTTCAGCCTTTATCACGCCCTGAAACTCACAATTGATAGTAGGCTCCTGGGAACCTTCCTCTAGGCTGCATAAGAGACTATATTTTCGGTAACTTCATGTTAAACTTGTTACGCAAAACTTCTGAAATTATATTACGCCACCTTGCTTAATTACACACCATTCCCAGCAAAAATGCAACATCAGCTCACAGGCAAATGCAAGAAAACACGAGAGGCTGCTCTTTCCATCACTTACGTTGTTGTGCTGTGTTTGCATTTTGCATCATTTTACAGCATTTTTGTAAATGTTCACCTAATTTTGCAAAACAAATTACACAGATTTCTCACACTGCTAATTACCAACCTAATAAGAATGAAAGGCTAGTTGGCCCTGCTAGTATTCAGGCTTCTTACCCGAGATCACAGAACACTTCAGTAGCAAGCATTTATTTCGCTGAGCCATCTTGAAAGCTTCAGATGCCCTCGGTGGAGGGGACTTGTGTATACTGTGCTGAGCTGGATGTGGGGGAGGAGGGGGGGGGGGGTGTTCAGCCCTCTGAGCGCGGTGACGGAGGAGCACAAAGGCGTTGCAGCTTCTTAAGCAATGGGTTCCTCTCTGCTTTTAAGCAAAAATCCTTTATTTAAGTGTATCGCGACACGTGATAACCCGTATTTACATACCATTCCTCGACGTCACAACAGCCGGTCCTTAGGAGAGGAATCCCGTTTGTAGGGTCGCCATGCTCAAATTACACCCCCACCCCCTCGCCTTCTCCTCCCAGCTACCGTCTTTCGAGTAGAAATCCAATTTACATACGCTGTCGTCTCATAAATACACGCCAGCAGCGCCTTGGCATAGCTTCACCGTCTTAAATTCTGAAGTGACGTTTGTCTCCGAGAAATATGCACTCCCATATATATGTCAGGATATTGTACACGATGTATGCGTCCTGCCAATAACTTGTGCATTCTGTATGATGGGTGCTCAGATTGTGTCGAGGCCCACCGTCCTCTCCCAGTTTGCGGCGGGAGAGGGATTTAACATATCAAAGCTCTCCGCTCTGCTTCTTGTATGTGTATACCGGAGGTTGGTGTACTGTATACAAACATATATATAAGTAGCGTCATAGAAGCTGTGTGTGGTGTTGCAGGCCACACTACGACACGGGACTGTCCTGTAATTTCCAGTATAGTTAAGCGTATATGTGTGTGTTTTTACAACTCAAGTGTTCTCAAACGTGCATTTATTCACTGAGAAAACTGAAGTCAAAGGGGATTTAACACTTAGCGGGCGTACTTTGGGTCGTATTTTGTTATGCATTTTTGTGCTCTGAAAGGGGGATTACAGCATTGTAGGTTTAATCGCCAATGTTATACATTGCCTAGTATGATATTGTATTTACGACAGTATAGTCATGGGAGTATGTGTGGGAGTTGAGCAGGGGGGCTATAAGGTTAGGGTAGAAACTCATCTTGTACATTTCTTCTTTTGAAGTTTTTCATCTTTCACTACCATTGACCACCCCCTTTTCAACCACATGCAATGTTGGGGCTGTATTGTGGGTGTACATGTAATTGAGGGGTATATATTTTAAGATTGCGGTGTGTCTAAGAAGATAGCACAACTTTTAATCTGGGTTTGTGGATCGATTTTCGTTGTCTTTTGTGTTCCATGGAGTAAATTTGATTTTGAATCACGTCATAATCTGTGACCTACATTTTTAGATGGTAAATGCAATACCTGGGCCTGCAAGGGGGTGACATGCTTAGTTTGTTGATGTGCTCAGTGTGATTTTCACTAGCACTGGACAAAGTCTAATTTTAGGACCAAACATAAGTCGTTTCCTCTGTTTTGGTAGTATATCTGTCTAACTAGAGCCCACTGTGGTGAGGGCTTTGCCCAGGTTACATTTGCTGATGTCTTTTGAGTTTGGTGTTGGCGGGCACTAAAGTAGGCGGATGTTTGCATCCAAAATAAGTTGTTGCCCATATGCCAGTGTGAGTCATGACTTTAGAGCTGCCAAGGTGCTCAGCGCGTGCAGCATGTTTGTGATTACCTTCCATGCAGTTTGCCATATCTAATGTTCGCAAACATTCCTAAATCACCAATTCACTCTCTCTATCTCACTACCTCACTCTCTCTCTCTCTCAAATACACTAAGTCACTTACACTCACTCTTTCACTACCTCACTCTATCTCACTTCTTCACTACATCACACTCTGTTTCTATCTTAATACCTCACAACATCCCTCATTACCTCACTCTCTTTCACTACCTCAATCTTTCTCTCTCACTACCTCACAACATCACTCACTGTTTCTATCTCACTACGTCAAAAAATACCTCTCACTCACTCACTCTTTCACTACCTCACACTCTATCTACCTCACTCTCTCTCACTACATAATTCTCTATACATCACTACTCCCCTCTATCTATATCACTACCTCACTATCTCACTACTTCTCTCTCTAAAAAGATCACTACCTCACTCTCTCACTACCTCACTGCTAATGCAATAGGTATCACATATGCAAAAAAAGCTAATGCCAATAGAAATGACAATGCCATTTATTTAGGGATACAAAAATGATAAAAAAATAATGAGCAATACCAATAGCTCTACCTATAATATTGCCGAGACCATTGCATTGTAAATGCTTGTTGTGACTGACTCGAGCCACGACGCAGTGCTCATTCAGTGGCAACAGTGACATCACTGCAGAGAATCGATCGGGCTTCTCGGTGACCTAACTTGATTATTTTTTTACTACAAATGTGTTTTTTCGCTGTACTAGAGTTACTGAATTTTTCTTTTGTATTTATTAACATTGTGTTTAGGGTTAGCGAAGCACAAGTAATAGAATAAAAAAGAGAGCTAAAGGGAAAGACACATTAAAGGCTCGAGAGGCATTTCTCTGCTCTAGGGCTGGTGTGCGACCAGATGTGTTCTTTCGCCCATCTTTTATGTAGTTCTGCGGCAAAGTGAGAATAAAACATTGTTCCCTAGGGCAGCCCCCTCAATCAATTGGCCAGTTTTTAGGGGATTCCACGATGCGATTCAGTTTTAAAACCTCCTACCACAATATGGTGACCAAAACATCGAGTACCACAGTATTATCAAGGTAAATGTACGTAGGCAAGTATAGATTTACTGTACTTAACTCAACATCTATTAACTTTGATGATATATATATATCTTCAAGATACATGGAAGTAGAATCAAGAATTGAATACATCCCTATATGCACTTTACGTCGCAATATTATGGTAGTTTTTTAGCATGATATTCTGGCAGAACACTAGTTCCTCACTTAGTATCATGACATAACATGTTGCGTGGGCCAGGTCAACCTTAGTATTGGGCTCCTTCTGCTCCATGCTCGAGTTAAGTTATGTTCGTGACTATAGACCCAAATCTAAAGGTCCATGCTGAGTCCCTGTGCTGTGTAGCATTACCATATACGCACCGTTTTTGCCTATTCTAATAAGGTGCAAGTCTGTTGTAGTCAAAAGGTTTTGGTTTGTTTTTTCTTATAAAGTCTTCATTTTCTTTTTAATTACTGAGAGAGCTTCATACTTCCTGTATGTTTCCTCTGCTTCATTGTAGTTCTGAGAGGAATGCACTGCCCCTCAGTAGCTTTCCTTGCAGGGACAAATTCAAGATGCTCACGCTTGTCCAGGTTCTTTCTGACCTGGATCCCAGAGAAAGAATGGTGGTATGGTACCTGCATGGCACTTACTTTCACATCCCTGTTCTCCTGGCTCACCAGTTCCACCAGGGTGATTACAAAGGTGATGGTGGTGGTCGCTGCACAATTTCCAGTCTTTCCTTACCTCAATGACTGGCTGTTAAAGGCGGGCTTGCCTCAGTCAATCACAGACCATGTCCAGATGACAGTGAACCTCTTGACATCATTAGGATTCTCAATCAACCTGCTAAAGTCACACCTGACTCTTTTGCATAGGCTCCCCTTCATGGGAGCCATCTTGTATACAGTCCACTTTCTGGCTTTTCCTACAGACCAACAAGTCCAGAACATTTGGGCTTTGATCCTGATGCATTCAGCCTCTGTCCTGGGTCTCAGTGAGGATGGCTGTGAGGCCTCTTGGCTTGCTACCCCCACCATCTTGCCTGCAAACCGTGCCCAATGGTATATGCAGCCTTTTAGCGAGATCTGTAGTTTCAGTGCCTGGGTTCAACGCACAATCTAGGACCTGTTATGACTGGGCCCAGATGAATTCAAATGCCATATGGGAAGGTGAAGTGAATCTTTATGACGCCAAACCTAGGAAGACTCCACTCCATGACTGTTTGAAGTCAAAAAGAAGGTCCCATTCCCTCTCCCCAAATGATTCACGTGGCAGATCATCATCGCAGTCAAAGTCTTTGGGTAGGTCCAAGAAGAACCTATGGGTTCTGCAGATTATGGAAAGGGGACATTACCTACCCTTCCAGCAAAACCCCTGCCCTTCACTTCCCATCCTGATATGCTCGCATCAGAACACCTGGTTGCCCTATACTTGCTGTGAAAGGGCGCAGTGTAGTTGGTTTCAGAGCAGAAATGGTTTCAGGGGTGCCACTCCTGGCACTTTCTAGTCCCCATAAAGGACGGTGTGCTTTGTCCATTCACAAACCTCAGGGTTCTGTATTGGTTCTTTAAAAACTGAAACGTTAAAAAATACTGTCCCTATTTTAGGTTCTGATTGTGTTGCAAGCCGGAGACTGATGGTGTTGGTTGACCTGCAGGATACCCCCATCCGCATTCCTATCCTGCATTAGTTCAGGAAGTATCTTGCTTTACGGTGAAATCTGAGCACTACCACTTTGCGGTCCTTCCGTTTGGCGGCACTTCTGCTACATGAGTCTTCTCAAAGATAGTGGCAGTGTTAGCGGCAGATCGGGATGCGCAGGAATCCCGATGTTCCCTTATCTGAATGACTGGCTCATAAAAGTCAGCTCTTGCAAGATGGTGTCTCACCACCTGCAGACAACAGCCATGCTGCTGTTTGATCTGGGCTTTTCCATCAATAAGCCCAAGCCCAAGTCTCATCTGGTGCCCTCTTAGTGAATCCTGTTTACATGGGCAGTACTGGGCGCAACACCAAATCTAGCCTTCTTTCCTCTTCAGGAGGTTCAACTCATTCAAGATATGATTCTGATGTTTCAGAATGGAGCAATCATTCTTTTCCTAATGGTCTTATGCCGGGTCGATCTGCTAACCCACTGCACTCTATTGGTCACCCATGCATGCTGGCACATGAGGGGCATCCAGTGGTGCCTCTACATGCTGTTGTTCCAACGCAGTGGAGATCTCCAAAGCTGTATCAAAATCTCCTGGGACACTGTGGCGGACCTCCAATGGTGAAGCGTGGAAGACAAGTTGTCCCAAGGGAATCCCTTCCACCTCTCACCTTTGGTGACTACAGGTGGCTGAGTTAATTTGGAGGAGTTGGAGATCCGAGGCCTCTGGTCTCCAGATGAACAGATGTTGCACATCAATCTGTTAGATTTACTTTCAATACGCCTGGCTCTCAAGGCCATCCCCCTTTCCTTTGTGCCCAGTCTGTCTAGATCTTAACATACAATATGACCATGATGAGGACCATCAACAAACAGAAGGGATTGGGGGTCATATCTTATCTGTTGAGAAGCTCTACTGCTCTGGTCCTGTGCTTAGGACCATCAGATCTGCCTGAAGGCAAATCATCTGGACGGAGTGCTCAACGTTCGAGTGGACAGTCTCAGTCTGCATCATCTTGCTGATCACGAGTGGTGTCGACACCCGGAGGTAGTCCAGTAATTCTTCCAACCGAGGGGGACTCCTCAGGCAAACCTCTTTGCCACTCTCGAGAAAGCTCACCGCCTGAAGCTCTGTGACCTTCAGTATCCCTGCAGAAAACATTTGGGAAGTGTTTCTGCTTCTGTACTCGTTTCCACCCATACCCTTGATGCTTTGATTAGTCATGTTATGGGGAAATTCACCTCAACAGGGCCAAATTCAATTCTGATATCCCAGCCTGGGCACAAAAGGTGTGGCATGCAGCTCTTATTCGCCTCTTGCTGCCCCCCTTCCCCCCCATTTCGTCTCCTCACAGGGTAAATATCTTCTCGCTATCCCAGCGGCTGGTTATGCACCCCAACCACCAGAGCATCCACCTTTATGTCTAGAGATTGAGCGGGGTAACCTGAGAGCAACTTCCTTGCCTCCTGAAGTGGTGGGTATTATCTTATCCTCTCGCAGACACTCCACCAAGATGGTGTACACAGGCAGATGAGGCTAATTTTTCAAGTGGTGTGCACACAACTCAGTAGGCTCTCTCCAGGCCCGTCATTTGTTTTGCTCTTTTACTAGACTAGCAAGGGTGCGCAGTGGGTAATGTTAGGGAGACGTATTGGCCTTGTTGGTCTTTATCTGCCCAGCTGACCACCTTTCTATTCAAGTCACCCATAGTAATGAGGTTCAAGAAGGGGTTTACGAACAAAGTTTCGTCCAACTGCTTTTATAATGCCTCCATGGGGCCTCAATCGTGTTCTCACTTTTTAACATGTTTTTCTTTTGAACCCTGACACAGCTGCCGGTTGCAGGTACTTACTTTAAAAACAAGCGTTTTTAATTGTTATCATGTCAGCTAAATATATGAGCCAGTTACAAGCATTGAGGGTAAAAAACGCATTCACCTCTTTCTTTCCTGACAAGTTGATGCTAAGAATCAGGGCTGCTTTCCTACCAAAAGTGGTTTTCTCTTTCCACCTAAGCTATTTGTCACCCGGCCAGTTCTCTTCCCTCCTCCCAGAAGGTGAGGAATCTACAGGTAGAACTGTCCATCAGAAGAAAATGATTTACCTTTGGTGGGTGATACTCTTTCTGCTTGATTATCTACCTGCATATTCCTCACTGGATCGCTCACTGCCCATTGCATGCCGGCTATTCTGCATGTCCTCTTAATGAGATCCCACCATAAACCAAAATACTGAATCTGTCCTCCTGATGTTAGTCTCTTCCGTCTGCCTCTAAAGTGCACAAAAAAATGGATGGAAACACATCAGCACGCAGATGGGGGCACTTTCTGTCTCTAGTGACATCAAAGGGATGCTTCCTACGGCACTGAAGTAAAGCCAGTGTCTCATACATCCACAGAGAGCTGTTGAAGAGTTTTCGGGTCCAGACTGGTGCCTAGGATTTTCAGAAGGTGAGGAATCTGCTGTTAGATAGAAAGAGAAAGAGCATAACAAAAGTAAGTAACTATTCTTTCAAGGCACTCTCCTTCCTAAATCCACAAATACCTATCCCCTTCGCCATTGTTTTCCTCTCTTTCTCTCTCTCCTCCTTTCTCCCTTTTTTTCTTTCCTCTCTCTTGCTCTGTGTCACAGTCTAATGATGAAAATGTGTCCTGGTGCCCAAAATGTCTTTCAAAGCCTACCACCTACCTCAATCACAAATTCAGCACTACCTAAAATCAGTAACATATGCTTTCTGTGTCATGTTGGTTCCAGATTTCTTGTTTGAATTGGCCTTGCACCAGGAATTATGGATCATCACATTGCTACAAGATCCTTGCCAGAAATTGTCTCCAAATTACACTGGCCGAAGGGAGCACAACAGAATTTCAAAGGTGCTACTACCTGTGCTCCTGTGTTCACGGTTGTTGAAAGGTCATTGCCTAACTCAAAAAAGGGGAATGGGAAGGCAACACCACAAAGTAACTGCACAAGAACAGATTGCATTCTCATTGATATCCTGGAGATCAAGTCTGAAATCCATGTGTCCAGAAAACTAGTACTGAAACTTGTGTTTCTTTGACTTTATTTTTAAAGTATGTTTATTTTATTTTATGGCAGTCCTGAAGAAGTCCTGTTTGCTTTTTGGGATAAAACACGTTGGTTGTAATTTGTTGTGAGATTAAAAAAAGAGTATTTTTTAGCATCATATATATTCTTCTGGGCTCATTGATTTTAAATTGATGTACAGGATATCAAAGAGAATGGACTGGGGGGGCGTGGTCTGGCCACGCAGGAAGATGGCCGCCTGACGAGTGAGCTCCGCCGCGGGATGGGCCCCTAACGAAAATTTCTCACCTACCATCGGCTTTGGAGTCCTCTTTTCATGCCCTGCTGCAGCCGGAAGGTGGTGGGCAAGATTTGGGCGGGTTTCGGCGACATGACGGCGAAGTCTCCCTGTTGCTGACCGTCTCGACGGGGCTGTGTGGCGCTGCATATCCGGCGCACTCTGCCTGACGTACTCCCTCAGGCCGCCTCATCCTCCTCCTGAAGCCGCGCCTCTGTTGCTGACGAAGAGCGCCTGCTTCCTCATAAGGCAGCGCCTTCGTTGCTGCTGACGAGCGCCTGCCTCCTCATGAGGCCGCGCCTTCGTTGCTGTTGACGAGCGCCTGCCTCCTCATGAAGTCGCGCCTTCGTTGCTGCTGACGAGTACCTGCCTCTTCATGAAGCCGCGCCTCCTTCAATTTGCCTGCTGCAATATCTCCTCCAGGAGTATCACCTGACAGGAATCATGGTTCTCGACGCGCTGTTGGTCTGTTACTGGTAGGGTTAATTCCTCCTACAATTTTGTTGTGGCGCCTTTGTCACCCACTTCACTCAGTCATTGCGCGTCCCATCCTCTGCAAGGTTAGCGATCCTCTGGCAATTGAAATTCATGGTTCGTCAAGCTAAACTGAACTTCCAAGCTGAACCTTTCGCTCTTCCATGAGTTGTTTCTCCTCACCTTCGTTACAGCTGCAGTTTCGCGCCCTTTGACTATGGTAACAGTTGGTGCTTCATGGAAATGGCTTTCTTTAGCGCAGTCTGTGTGACTCACATAAGAGTGTGTCTTCTTCCAATGTCATCATAGCGCCCTCGTCAACCTTTTCAGTCAGGCTGTGTGTTCTCTGCTCCGACATGGGCCACGACTACTCTGCATTCTGAAGTCTTGCTTATTTAAATTTCGCTGCAATTGCAATTGTGTTTGCCATCGCCATAAGCGCGCATATGCTGTTTTCATTTTATCACAGTTCTATTTATGCGCCTTTGAGCATAGCGGCAGCTGATACTTTGTCCGTAAATGTAATTATAATGTGCTCATGGTCTTTGGGGGTTACTAAGCAGTGATTTCTTCTCTATACAATATACTTTTGCATTTCAGTGTTTGGAAGTAAGACATAAGCTCTTTTTGGGGAGACCAGTATATTATTATCATACATATACAGTTATTAATTGTATTGCTTTTGAATGTCCCTGTACTCTACTGTATTTTTGTGATTACATATAAGCATCTCTTAACGGTAAGACGTCCTCACGTATTTTCAAAGTTTCCATCAAGCATACTCCCCAAATGTCTGCTCCTAAGCAAGGAAATAAGACTTCTAAACCACTTCTTTTTGCAGAAGCTCTTAAACAGTCCACCAATATGCCAACAAAAGGCAATGCCTCTTCCCCTTCCACTTCACCTCAAGCTTCGCCCTCTAATGGTGGGCAAGCGTCGGCGGCAACTTTGCAACGTATTCTGCATGAAATATCTGAGGTTAGTCGCCGACTGGATGACATGAACCTTACAATCACATCCTTAGCTGAGGAGACTAAATCAATTAGAACGGAAATCACCAGCTTTCATGCGAAGATTGAATCCCTTGACTCTAGAGTTCTGACAGTGGAGAATCGATTGGACTCCCTTCCAAACAAGGACCAGGACCTTTTACTCTTCCATAGCAAACTCATTGATTTGGAAGACCGAAGTAGGAGGGACAACATCCGTTTTTTTGGTTTTCCAGAGCGCATTGAAGGGCAGAGTTCCAGTGCATTTCTGTGTCGTATACTTCCAAAGCTGACTGGCATTTCTTTCACTCCACCTCTGGAGATACAATGGGCTCATAGAATTGGCCCTCCACGTGGTGATCCTGCTGCGCGCCCACGGCCGATCATTGCCTGTTTTCTTCGCCATGAACAAACAAGACAATTACTGACTGCTGCTCGGTTTCAAGGCTCCTTTCCCTTTGAAGGCCATCGTATTCATATGGCAGCTGATTTCTCTAAGGAAACAAATGAGCGGCGGAAAGCCTTTCTCTCCATGCGACCTCAACTACGTCAATTAGGCATCAAGTATGGCCTATTTGAACCTGCACGTTTTCGCATTACCAAGGATGGAGATTCTAAGGACTTTTTTGACCCAGAGCATCTTCAGCAATTTTTGGACTGTCTTCACCCTCAAGATATGGAGGTCCTCACTCCATCTTCACAGCCATATCAGTCCCAATCACCCTCTAAGTCTTCTACTCCATTGCCAGACCGCAGCAGACGCCCTCCCGGTAGCCCTCGACCTCGTGGTAGGATTTTGAACGACTTCATCGTTCACAAGAAGATAGGAAATCTGCATTACAATCGGTTTCGTCTGCTACATTCCCGCAAGATTTGCAAAGAGACAAGTCCCGGTCTCCTCTTAAAACTCCTTCAGATGCGGACTGAATAATTCTCTCTCCCCTGACAGTTGTTATCTTCAGGCCTCTTGGAAGTTAATTGTAGACTCCATTTCCTTGTGAGTCTTGTTTCTATTGTTAATTAACTACCGCATTTTGGCATGTTTTGCTGTTCTTATAATGTCTGTTTGCCTTTTTTCATCTCTTTCTCACTAGCTCTATGCCTTATTTTCTCTTTCTTTCACTCTGCTTTCTACTATTTCTCTGCATTATAATGTTACTCTTTCTTCTTCATGTATTCATTGCTCTCCATGTTACAATTTACTGCATATTATTACTGGTTCTGCATTTACTTGGGTGTCTTGGCACCTAATTGTTTGATTATAGTTTTCCTACTTTATTTGCCCGCTTGCATATCGGTTTATGCTTATTTATATGCGCATTGTATGCTTTATGCTTTTAGGTTACTTTATGATATCTAATTATTACTAGATCTCTCTTTTTAAGTAATGCTCCACAGCTTCTCAATTTCTATTTTGCTCTTTCTTACTCTTCTATTTCCCTCCACCGTACTTATGTTCTTTTTCACAATGTTCTTCTGGGCTTTCCTTCTATATTATTATTATCTTTCCTAACCCTTTCTCTTTTTCTGTGGGGGTTTTTTCCCGCGGCGGCGCTCTAGTGCGCCCAGACCCGCGGGTAACAGTTTACGGTTTCTTGATCTCTACTTGCTACTATTTAATATTTTATAGTTTTGTTTACTATTGTATCACTTATCCAAATCTCATCTTCTTTTCTTCATTACTCTTTTTATTGTTTCCTTCATGTTTCTCACTTAAATCAGAGCATCGTTTTCCATTTTTATTTATTTTATTTCCGTCTCCCCCTCTTTTTGTCATTCTTTTTCCTTTTTTCCTTTGTTTGGTTCAACACGTTGTTTTGTGCTTTATTCTCCTGTTATTGATATTTGCATTATTCTAATATGGCAAAAACACATTCTCTAAATGCAATTACTTGGAATGTACATGGTCTCACCCATTACATAAAACGGAAGAAAGTACTCTCTTACCTTCAGACTAAGCATGTAGATGTGGCTTTGCTTCAAGAGACCCATTTGGATGCTCTAGAATCAGATAAACTTTGTAGAGATTGGGTGGGCAAGGTTATACATAGTAGCATCCAACAAGATGAATCCACTGACGCAGGTCCCTCTCGCAAATGTGGAGTTGCAATCCTCCTTCGCAAATCCCTTCCGGTCACTGTCTCTAAAACATGGTCAGATGTAAATGGCCGCTATGTATTTGCTAAACTTAAAATTGGAGATTCTCACATTTGTGTAGGGTCTGTTTATGCCCCTACGGGTACCAAAAAAACATTCTTTCTTCAATTGTCCCGCCTGCTGCTCGAAATTAATGCATCGCAATATTTGATTGGCGGAGACTGGAATGTGACACAAGACCCCATTCTAGATAAAACTGGCCCATTAGATAGGGGCAATGCGTCAGATAGAGCTTTGCTAGGTGACATCATATCAGATATTGGGTTGGTTGATCATTGGCGTTTCAGCCATCCAACGGATAAGGAATATACTTTTTTTTCATCGGCCCATGGTACATTTTCTCGCCTTGATTATTTCCTCATCTCACATAACGCAGTTCAATTGGTCACAGATTCCTGCATTCTGGAAGCGGCCTTGTCTGACCACTCTCCTGTTTTCCTTTCCCTGGAACTGGGACTTTCTAGGCCTGGACGTAAGCCCTGGCGTATGAATATTCAACGCCACAGGACTCCTACTGGTAAATCCCAACTACAATCACACCTTCAAAATTATCTTTCCACTAATCAAGGGTCTGTGGCCTCCAGCAGGACTCTTTGGGCTGCAGCTAAGGCTACTTTAAGGGGACAATTAATGCGTGATGCAGCAATTGCTAATAAGCAAAATGCAAGGAGACAAGTTGAGCTCGAACATGACATACAAACCTACTCTCGCTTGTATATCACCTCTCCGTCCTTACAAAATCGTAAATCACTCGAACGAGCCCGAATGGCTTTAAACAGTCTTTTTACGTCTAAAGCAGAATACGCTTTACAGAAAATGAAAGGTCGACACTACGAGCAAGGGGAAAAGGCGGGAAGGTTATTAGCTGCGCAGTTGCGTCAGAGGGAGGCGGCTATGGCCATTCCGGCCATCAGATCTGCGCAAGGAGACTTGTGCACAAAGCCTCAAGACATTGTTAATGAGTTCGCCTCCTTTTACAAATCCCTTTATACTTCTGATAATCGTATGGATTCGGATAAGATGTCAGCATTTCTTGCAAAGGTGCATCTCCCTTCTCTCTCAGCGGATGGCAGAGCCATTCTCGAGGGTGAAATAACCAAGGATGAGGTTTCTCGTGCGGTCGCTGCCCTGCCCTATCACAATGCTCCTGGTGAGGATGGATTTCCTGCTGAATTTTATCGATGGGCAGGTCACAATATTATTGACACTCTACATGCCGCATTCCAGGAGACGGATAGTGTATCTTCATTAGGCCCCCTTTCTAACAAAGCTATTATTGTTGTGCTTCCGCAGCCAGGTAAAGATCCCCAGCTTTGCAGCAGTTATCGTCCCATTTCTCTGTTGAACTCTGATATTAAAATCTTGGCTAGTATTCTTGCATCTCGTTTGCGTAAAGTCTTGCCTTCTTTGATACACCATTCTCAAGTAGGCTTTGTACCGGGACGTTCTTCCCGGAATCATCAGCGCTCTCTGGCCCATGCACTGTGGTCAGCTCAACATCTTACAGACGACGCGTTAGCCCTTTCACTTGACGCAGAAAAAGCGTTCGATCGCATCGAATGGGATTATCTCTTCACGGTCATGGATAGATTTGGTTTAGGTACGAAATTTATTGATAAGGTACGCTTACTGTACAATCACCCCTCTGCCCAGGTGAACTGTGGTGGGTCTCTGTCTGACACCTTTACGATTAAGAGAGGGACACGCCAAGGTTGCCCATTATCCCCCCTTCTGTTTCTTCTGGCTATGGAGCCTTTGGCTGCTACCATTCGTCAATCTGATGAGGTCTCAGGTGTCCCCCTCCCAATTGGACATTCCAAAATATACTTATATGCTGATGACATTTTACTCACCCTTACTCGTCTTCCTCGGTCGCTCCCTTCTCTTCTTCAAATTATTAATGATTTCTCTTCTTTCTCAGGTTACAAGATTAATTGGGACAAGAGTGAGGCTTTACCCATTTCTAACGGAACCACAAAAGCAGCTATTTATGGATTTCCTTTTCACTGGCAGAATTCACGCCTCAAATACCTGGGTGTCCTAGTTAATAAAGGGTTACAAGACATGGTTGCAGATAATTTATCTCCTCTTATCTCCCAAATGCAACGGGATTTTGATAAATGGAAGGCTTTGGGTCTTTCTCTTTGGGGTAGAACCCAGGCTATTAAAATGGTTACGCTTCCGAGATTTATTTACATTTTAGGTATGCTTCCCCTACAGATTCCCTTATCCTTACTTCGATCAGTAGATGCCCAGATTAAAACTTTCATTTGGGGTGCCGCTAAGCCTCGCCTTGCTATAACAAAGTTAAAGGCTCATCAGTTATTTGGCGGAATTGGCCTTCCATCCATTGAATACTATTCTTTGGCGTTCCATATTTCCCAACTCTCATATTTTTTACCTGGTATCAAAGACTTACCACAATGGGTTCAAATAGAACGACATCTTCTATCCTCAGAATCGAATCTTACTCCTTTGTATGGTAGTGGTACTAGTCGCCTTGACCCGAAAAATCCGATGTTATCTGCCATGCATAAATCCTGGCAGAAAAGTCATAGATTGCTAGGTTCAAATCCAAGAATCCATACCAAGGCTCCCCTATGGAATAATTCGGGTATCCGTATCAATGGTCGTATGTTATCCTGGCCTGAATGGCGAGCTGCAGGTATCCTTTGTCCGGATCAACTTCTTCATGATGGTGATTTTAAACCATTTTCTCAGCTTAGTGTAGAATTTGATCTTCCCCTACATCATTCTTCTAAATACCTTCAGCTTCAGCAATGTTTGAAGACTCATCTGGGGTCATCACCGTGGCTACTGCAAGATTCCCCTATATTATCCTATTTGCAAACTTGGGGGAAATTTAAAGGTGTTACTTCTGGTCTATACAAAAATTTTTCGTCTCATCTTTTTTCTAAATCTCTTTCACATGATCTTCAACGTAAATGGCAATCTCGTCTCTCAATTTCCTTTTCAGATACCGAATGGGACTTACTCCTAGAGAATTTACATAAGGGAGCCCGAGAATCAAGGCTCACATTTTGTCTCTTTAAAATACTGCATGATTGGCATTGGTCTCCAGTCAAATTACACAAAGCTGGTCTTCTCTCTCATACTAACTGCTGGAGATGTTCCAACCCAGGTTGTGATATTACTCATATCATTTGTGAATGTCCTAGTATCCAATCCTATTGGACTTACATTGGTGCTACTTTGAACTCCACTATGCCCCTAAAATTACCACTTACACCAATTAACATTCTCTTGCATGATTTACGTCACTCCCCAAAGCTCTCGAAACCACAACTCCGCCTTTTTCATACCTCACTTGCTACTGCCAAAATATGTATACTGCGTCATTGGAAATCATCTTTACCTCCCTCTCAGGAAGATTGGTTGGTGGCGATGATGCAAACAGCCTCACATGAACGCACAATTTATAACCTTCAGGACCAAGCTGATATTTTTCTTCAAACTTGGTCTCCATTTCTTAAATCAAATGCTGCTGAACTCCCTGCTTCCACTTTTACCCAAGCACATTAATCAGCTTTTACCCTCTTTTGTTCTTTGTTTATCTCTTTTTCTTTGCCTTCTTCATCCTTTGCTTCATCCTTTGATGCGTTCTTCTGTCTCTATCTAATTACTTTTAGGTCTTCCCCCTTTTCTTTTTCTTATAGGTTACTTTTTACTATGTATCATTCTATGTTTTGATCTAATTGTTGCTCCAACTATTATTTATTTATTTAAATGCATATTTATATCATATTTATTCATCAGTTCCTTTTTGCACTGTTTACTTCAATATGGATTTACCATCTTCTTATTTATTGATGTTCATGCTCTGATGTATTCGTCTTATAAAACTCAATAAAAAATTTCAACACAAAAAAAAAGAGAATGGACTGTTCTTGTGCAGTTACTTTGCTAGTGTGCCCTTCCCATTCTCTTTTTTTGATTGATGTTATTGACTATAGGGTTTTAAAACAGTTAACCCTGGGAATAGAGCACCAATCCTTTTGGGATGACCTTTAGCGCAGTGACATATACCATAACCTTTCAAAGTCATGGCCTAACTCATGTTAGGCGGTACTTGTTTATTCAAAGATATTTTGAAGGTAGTAGTGAATTACTGAGATTGCCAGATTGTGTACCTTATGTTATCAGGTCCTCTGTTAGCACTGGGCATTGGAAACGGTCCTCTTTCTCACTCATGAACTATCATAATTACGATTTTCTGGTGCCTCTGCTTGAGTAAAGCATCATAATTTTCTTTCTCAAAAAGCAAACGTTTGTTTCTAAACGTGCTGGGATCTAGAACTTTACTGTGAGTCTTGTACAACAGATGAGTAATGGTAATGCATGCTTAGGACAGGAATTAAGGACATAAGTCAAGGAAACTACTGCCTCAGTAGAGACTTGACCTCTTCCCAGAGGGCTCTGGAGCCTCGCAGACGTGTTCCAGCTGTTTGCAGTAAAAACATAGGATACATAGACTGCCAACTACCCCCTCCACTCGTGTCCATAGTGCATTCCATCTTGGTAGGTGACTCGCACTCGTGTCTACTAGCGCACTCCATCTTCCTGAAAAGAGACTGAGAAGGAGAGATCGGTTCAGGCTGGTCATGCTCTTGGCCCCCATCTCTGTCCTGTCGCATAATCGAGGGTCCTGGTAATCATAAAAACTAGACATATGTGTGCATGGGGGAGTGGACAAAACAACTAAACGTATTTCAAATTATTATTTCATTAAAATTGCTCCTGCTGTTGCTTTACATTTCATTCCCTGTACTAATTTAATCCCACCTCTTATACTATTTACATTCCTTTGCAGTTCGCACGTTAGCCTGTATATTTCCCAAAGCACCTGTATATTTTTATGACTTTTACATATTATTGGAACCATGTTCTCTACTTCAGGGAAGTTTATACAATATCTTTTCTCTCCATGTATTGCAGCCTCTGACGATTCTTCGTAAAGTTCATCGTGTAAACTAATTTCTCTCCATATCCATATTGTATAATAGTCCGTGCACAAACCTCTTCATATCTTATGAAAGAGCCCAGAATCAGTCCTCTGTAGATTCAATTTCAGTCAAAACGTGTTCAGTAAGTAATCAGCAAGTCTCAATTTCCAATACCTGCGGGGGTGGCTTTGGCTTTCATCTTTCTAGGAGCAATAAAATCCTTTTTCAGTAGACTGAGATAATAGCATGGTATTGCAGGATTTATATAGTGTTTACTACTCCTGTGCAGGGCAATGAAGCACTTGCTTACATGAGCAGCAAGCTACGCCATGTTGGGTGTGTGGCTGGAAGATTGTTGTCCACGTGGGGAGTGTTTGCACGTCATGCATGATTACCACCATAGTCTGGTTATCGTTTTGAGGGACGTAGTACTTAGCAACGTGGTCCCTTCACGGTAGTTCCTATGAACATGCCCTACTTTGTTGGTTACTGCACTAGGTTGCCCAATCTGAAATGTTGTTTGCAGTTTTGGTCCTGAGCCAGCATTGTTGATGGGAGGCAGGGCACGAGTCGGGGGTACACGCAGGTACACGGCGTCCACCCACTATTTTCACGGGGTGGACGCCGTCCCTCCTGACAAGAAGTTGGGCCCCACAGAAGTATGTTGGAACTTGTCCCAGTGTAATTTTCAGACACCATGACACATTCAGCAACTCCTACAGGTGGTCTGATTTCCATTCCCAGCAGCAACGTGCAAGCGACGATCGGGCTTTTTTCACCTCCAGCTGGACCCAAGATAAAGGCAGAAAATAAGGGGCCATCAGGCCTCCTTTTGATCTAGTATGGGATTGGAGGCGGCCTGTAACCTTACACTTAAATGGAAATGCAATGAGAGGAAACAAAGGCACACTGCTTGTTATCTCTTCACAGGTACTTAAGAGAGGCATGATAAGTGCATGCACTGTAAGAATGTCAGATGGGTTGTTCTGTCCCATTTTATTTATTCAAATCACAATTTAAATAGCAGTATTTCATTTATTTTATAGTGTACTCTTCCCAATGCAGAGTGTTAGAGCGCTTTACATAACATAAACATTATCCATTCAAAATAAATCATGTAAGTGTACAAATCAATGTACAAGATGTGTTACATGAGACAGTCAGGGTTACAAGGTGTAGGCGTTAAATTGCCCTTCATAACTCACTGTGGTCTACTAGAAGGATTACAATTTATTAACTTCAATTAACAAAAGGATCTCTGTGTTCAAAGCAGTAACCCACTCACTTATCTACATACAATAAAAATCCGTGTTCTGCATGTTACATGATGTGCTTTGCAGGAGACAACATTTTTTTTAAAACATAATTTATTGTATTTTCAGTTGGCTTATGTTATAACATACTCATATCAGAGCACTATTGCATAATTAGGCAGTACATTTATGCTCACAACATTGTATAAGATGCACACCATGAGAGTTGCAATATCATGAATAATAAATCCAAGAACGCAGCAACAAAATAGAGGTCCAACAATTCCCAAACGTCCCCCACCCAACCCCCCCCCCCCCAAGACAATGGGTGATTATGTTTTGCAGGAGACAACTTAATCTTCTATAATACTTTGATTCGAATTTGGTACTACACAAAACGTAGATCTCTCCAACAAATGTGTTAACATCCAAAGTTTTGTGATAACATCCAAAGTTATCTCACCATTATTATTATTCCCTGAGATTTTCTGGGCACCTCTGCAGCGGATGCCTTAACCCCATAAGATATTTTAAAATGCAGACTTTACAACCAATTAAGCAGAACAAATCCACTAGCATGCTTTTCCTTGATGCCAATTACTTTGGGGCCAGCTTTAAAAAAAAGTATTCGTTGAGGCCTAGATTTTGAGTCAGGATTGCGCCACTTTTTTGGTACAACCCCGACTCCCAATCTCATTTGTTAAATATCAAAATGCACTCAAATTTACTCATGATACACCTGATAAACATATGTGTGAGATCTTAGTATCTGATGTTTCTTCTTGTGATGTCACTTCCAGTGAGATCACTTCCTGTGATGCACGTGGAACGTCACGCGTTGTGACGTCATGTGCTGTGATGGCACGCGTCATGATGTCACTTGCATTCTGCCTAACTTGGTCAGCCCCCCACTACTTTTTATAGGACTTGTGCTCTGCTGGGAAGGGCTTTGTTACTATCATCCCAAATCTGAGTGTCATTGCCATATGTAAAGCAGGCGTCACAGTGTATATTCACAAAATGCAAGTGCCTTTACCATACAGAATCAAGCCTTCCACATACTTTGAAAAAGCAGGCTAGGCTCTTGGCTTTCATGACGTGTAGGATACTTGTTATGATGTGGCTAGTTATTTGAGACCTGCAGTGGTGGACTAGATAGATGATAGTAGCGCCTGTTACTATGGTGATAAGGAGCAGGATGGATTATTTTGGTCTATAGAAAACAGAGTGTGAGAGGTCTGGGAATACGGGCAGCTGGCGCGCGCTCTCTCAAAGCTACCACCGGCACTGGGGCCCACAGGGCGCCTAAAGGCGGCGGGTCTGCAGTGCATGGCGCTCAGTAGGGACCAGCACCGCCCCACTTTACAGATGGGCTGGTGACCACGGCCGCAGTTGCTAGGTAACTGTCAGAAAGTTCATTAGCAGCAGAGATTAAATAATGAGGTTGCTAAAAGGCGTAGAGGACTTAGAGGTGCTTAGGCAGCGCCGAAGAGGGTCTGGCGGCAGCGCTCTTCTCAGCCCCGACACTCGACTGGCAGCGCTGACAGACCGCGTGGCCTTCTTTGCTTTATTCGGGTGCTGAGTATGGGACGTCCCAGCCCCGCAGCTTCAGCCCGGGGTTCGTTCACGTTAAAATAGAGTGTATGTGATATTAAAGCATTGTAGGTACAACTTCAAAGCAAGTTCTCACTGACCTCGGCTTCATTGTACCCAGTTTCATGGACTCTGCACCCTGTGGGCACCCAAGGGTGCTCCTGGCCCTAATGCAAGCCAAGAACATGCCTCTCTGTCCCCTTGTTTGATATTTAAAATACATATATTTACAATGGGTACAGCGGGCACCTCAGACTGTTGGCACTCTGTGCAACTGCACCTGCTGCACTGCTGGTAGCCACACCCCTGTCTGCTCAGCACACACATTTGTGCCCCAGCCTCTGTGTTCTGTGAGGCTGAGTGATTGTTTAGTAATTGTTACTAGTGAACGGCCCGGGATGCCCTGCTGTTCATCCTTAAAAGCCGATTAGCAGCGCTGGCTTCCGGTGTCCTTAAAAAGCACCGGTGCAGCATTTTGCACCAAAGTTTCCACTGACTGACTCGTGCAGAATGAGACTTTTGCACCCAGTGCACATGAACAGTTGCACTGCTGCAGTTTATAAAATCAATGGGAAGGCCCACGTGGCGCGTCCTTTCATCCGCTGGTGCTTTCCACATGATGGGACTTCCGTTTGACCAGTTATTTTTATTCTTCCTTCTCAAGATATAACCTGAAGGAGACTGTGATCTCTCGATATTGTATCGCATACTTTTACAGGGGCGGTCTGACGACAGAATATGTGTGTGTGATAGGAATATGGTGAATGAAGTCATTTATTACAGTCAACCTATGATGTCACAGTGCTGCCAGAGGCATGGAGGACTATGAAGGAAGTTGGCGCGTGGTGGGCACACGCACTGTGTATCAGCCGCAGTGTGCAAACCAAGCTATCACTTCACAGAGACATAGTGCCAATATCGGCAACACTTCTCAGTTATCATACCACAACATACATAAATAAACCACAAGACACCTTCTCAATTTTCGACACTTTGTTAGTGGAGAAAATTGCTGCAGGTTTATTTGCATAACAAATATCCCAACATGGTGGGTTATCTTACGGGCGATCCAAGGGCAGGCCAGCCCTTATGCAGCCTGCCCGCCTGATGAGCCAAATTACACAGTGGCCGTGGCCGTGGCCAGTCGGTGGTTACCAATTTTGGGAGGGGCCCCCCTCCCATCACACTTACTCACGTCCCCCAAAAGGGGGGCTGACCGTTCCAGGCAGCCCCCGGTTGCTCAGGCCCACAACCGCCCGTAGGACTAACGGGGCGCCGTCGATCTTCCAGGGGACAACGCTAAGACATCCCTGGGTATACTTGGCTTTGCACCCTTATTGTGCTGCTGCATGTAGTACCCTTCTGTACCTTGCAGAATCTGGATCGCCCTGTAACTACTCCTGCAACAAAACAATAAGGTAGATTCTTCCCCTCCCCTTACCACCTTCTGGCCGTCTGCCGGGTAAGCGGTAGGGCGGGAAACAGCGAGACGGGCAGCAGACAAGAGGCGGCATTGTGGGCGGGGGAAGGTATTTGTACACTTACCTTCCCCCACCACGGCCGGAAGTGACGCGGCCGGCTGACCCCCTGATCCATAGGCCGGGGGGCACTGGTATGCTGCTTAGTGTGCCTTCCTGTGGCACTAAGGAGGCCGCCCTGTTTGGAGGGTCCCCTGTGTGGACCCCGGGCAGCCTGTCAGTGCCAATATCGGCAACACTTCTCAGTTCTCATACCACAACATACATAAATAAAACACAAGACACCTTCTCAATTTTTGTACAGCAAAATACATAAATAAACCACACAACACTTTGTTAGTGGAGAAAATTGTGCAGGTTTATTTGCATAAGAAATATGCCAACATGGTGGGTTATCTTACGGGCGATCCGAGGGCAGGCCAGCCCTTATGCCGCCTGCCTGCCTCATGAGCCAAATTACACCGTGGCCGTCGCCAGTCAGTGGTTACCAGTTTTGGGAGGGGCCACCCCTCCCATCACACTTACTCACGTCCCCCAAAAGGGGGGCTGAGCGTTCCAGGCAGCCCACGGTTGCTCAGGCCCAAAACCGCCCGTAGGACTAACGGGGCGCCGTCGATCTTCCAGGGGACAACGCTAAGACATCCCTGGGTATACTTGGCTTTGCACCCTTATTGTGCTGCTGCATGTAGTACCCTTCTGTACCTTGCAGACTCTGGATCGCCCTGTAACTTCCTCCACAGCTCTGGGGGTGGCCACCGTCACAACCAGGGCCCCCCACCAAGGTAGGCATCTTTACCTCCATCCTGCTGATTACCGGGCCTCTCCCCGGTCCAGCCAAAACAAGTCCAAGCCCATACAGGACCGGAGGCCAGCATGCCTCTTCTGGACAGGTGCTTCTATCCTTTCTAAGCTCCCTGTGGACTTAGCCTGATAAACCAAGACCCCTCTGTTCAGGGATGGATGCATAACTTACACCAGGGGGAATTCAATTCTGGCAGCAGGAGCCTCCTACCCTGGATAGTCAAATCATTGCCTCCCAGCTGTCAGACCCCAGTGGTGAGAGGGGAGACACCCCCCCTGCCCGGACCGCTGATTCTATGGAAGTTGTTCCAGTGCCTGCACAATAACACCACCCCTCCCAGGGTGGCTAACGGCCGGCTGTCCCCTTAAATGCCTTGGGATTCCCATCGCCCCACCTGTTAGCGTATCCTGCTGAGTCTGCAACTCGAAGGGGGACCCAGTATCCGTGGTACCAGCCTCGCCCAGTCCTTCATGTATATGCGCCCAGGATGACCTAAAACAATTAGTTTGGTGTTGGTTTAATGTTAACATTGCCTGGCTGAAGAGCAATACCTTTGACAAGCTACTCCTGACAAGAAGTGTCAATGCGGGTGGAAGTAAGAGTTATCAAGCCCGCCTTACTTCCTCTCACCCAGTTATCTGTGTATAGCACTTGTCGGTGTATGTCCATCGCATTCAGCCAGTCACCGCCCTAGGTAATGCCTTGCCCTCCCTAACTTCTGCTAGTATACCAGGGAGCAGACAGGACATGCGTGTGTGATAGGAAAATGGTGAATGCAGTAATTTATTACAGTCAACCTATGATGTCACAGTGCTGCCAGAGGCATGGAGGACTGTGAAGGAAGTTGGTGCGTGGTGGGCACACGCACTGCGTATCAGCCGCAGTGTGCAAACCAAGCTATCACTTCACAGAGACATAGTGCAAATATCGGCAACACTTCTCAGTTCTCATACCACAACATACATAAATAAACCACAAGACACCTTCTCAATTTTCGTACAGCAAAATACATAAATAAACCACACAACACTTTGTTAGTGGAGAAAATTGCTGCAGGTTTATTTGCATAACAAATATCCCAACATGGTGGGTTATCTTACGGGCGATCCAAGGGCAGCCCAGCCCTTATGCCGCCTGCCCGCCTGATGAGCCAAATTACACAGTGGCCGTGGCCGTCGCCAGTCGGTGGTTACCAATTTTGGGAGGGGCCCCCCTCCCATCACACTTACTCACGTCCTCCAAAAGGGGGGCTGAGCGTTCCAGGCAACCCCCGGTTGCTCAGGCCCACAAACGCCTGTAGGACTAACGGGGCGCCGTCGATCTTCCAGGGGACAACGCTAAGACATCCCTGGGTATACTTGGCTTTGCACCCTTATTGTGCTGCTGCATGTAGTACCCTTCTGTACCTTGCAGACTCTGAATCGCCCTGTAACTCCTCCTGCAACACAAAACAATAAGTTAGATTCTTCCCCTCCCCTTACCACCTTCTGGCCGTCTGCCGGGTAAGCGGTAGGGCGGGAAACAGCTAGACGGGCAGCAGACAAGAGGCGGCATCGTGGGCGGGGGAAGGTATTTGTACACTTGCCTTCCCCCACCACGGCCGGAAGTGACGCGGCGGGCTGACCCCCTGGTCCATAGGCCGGGGGGCACTGGTATGCTGCTTAGTGTGCCTTCCTGTGGCACTAAGGAGGCCGCCCTGTTAGGAGGGTCCCCTGTGTGGACCCCGGGCAGCCTGTCATAGTGCCAATATCGGCAACACTTCTCAGTTCTCATACCACAACATACATAAATAAACCACAAGACACCTTCTCAATTTTTATACAGCAAAATACATAAATAACCCACACAACACTTTGTTAGTGGAGAAAATTGTGCAGGTTTATTTGCATAACAAATATGCCAACATGGTGGGTTATCTTACGGGCGATCCAAGGGCAGGCCAGCCCTTATGCCGCCTGCCCGCCTCATGAGCCAAATTACACCGTGGCCATCGCCAGTCGGTGGTTACCAATTTTGGCAGGGGCAACCCCTCCCATCACACTTACTCACGTCCCCCAAAAGGGGGGCTGAGCGTTCCAGGCAGCCCCCGGTTGCTCAGGCCCACAACTGCCCGTAGGACTAACGGGGCACCGTCGATCTTCCAGGGGACAACGCTAAGACATCCCTGGGTATACCTGGCTTTGCACCCTTATTGTGCTGCTGCATGTAGTACCCTTCTGTACCTTGCAGACTCTGGATCGCCCTGTAACTCCTCCACAGCTCTGGGGGTGGCCACCGTCACAACCAGGCCCCCCCGACCAAGGTAGGCATCTTTACCTCCATCCTGCTGATTACCGGGCCTCTCCCCGGTCCAGCCAAAACAAGTCCAAGCCCATACAGGACCAGAGGCCAGCATGCCTCTTCTGGACAGGTGCTTCCATCCTTTCTAAGCTCCCTGTGGACTTAGCCTGATAAACCAAGACCCCTCTGTTCAGGGATGGATGCATAACTTACACCAGGGGGAATTCAATTCTGGCAGCAGGACCCTCCTACCCTGGAAAGTCAAATCATTGCCTCCCAGCTGTCAGACCCCAGTGGTGAGAGGGGAGACACCCCCCTGCCCAGACCGCTGCTTCTATGGAAGCTGTTCCAGTGCCTTCACAATTACACCACCCCTCCCAGGGTGGCTAACGGCCGGCTGTCCCCTTAATTGCCTTGGGATTCCCATCGCCCCACCTGTTAGCGTATCCTGCTGAGTCTGCAACTCGGAGGGGGACCCAGTATCCGTGGTACCAGCCTCGCCCAGTCCTTCATGTATATGCGCCCAGGATGACCTAAAACAATTAGTTTGGTGTTGGTTCAATGTTAACATTGCCTGGCTGAAGAGCAATACCTTTGACAAGCTACTCCTGACAAGAAGTGTCAATGCGGGTGGAAGTAAGAGTTATCAAGCCCGCCTTACTTCCTCTCACCCAGTTATCTGTGTATAGCACTTGTCGGAGTATGTCCATCGCATTCAGCCAGTCACCACCCTAGGTAACGCCTTGCCCTCCCAAACTTCTGCTAGTATACCAGGGAGCAGACAGGACACAGTGAACCAGAGGGGAACCATATGTATAAATACCTGCCCTTTTTTTAATACTGGGAATGCCAAGTGTTCTTTAATACTTTGTAGCCCAAATGTGCTTAACCCAGGGGGTTTCCCCGATCTTATGGACCATAGCACACTCGTTGGATGACAACTTCCACAACCTGCATGTCTGCCAGCCAAGGCTATAGGGCGGGAGAACTTGCCCATGTTATTGTTACTTAACTCAATGGTACTTGTTTCATCGACCTCAGAAGGATGAACTGCTAAGTGGACCTACCAGGATCTGAACCTCTGACCAGCGGTCAAACCCAAGCCTCTTTCAGTTCTGCTGCTCCACCTGCCTGTGAACTTGTATCCCAGGGCATACTTCAGGCACCATAACCCATACTTGGACATGCCTGAGCTAGAAACACACATCTAAAAGGCCTGCCAACCGGCTAACCACCAACATTGCAGTCCGAATGTTCGCTGACCACTCCCAAGGCAAATTTGCTTAACTGAAGCCACTGGTAATATGCCAACAATTCAATCTTAACTATTACTGCAAAAAGTGCTCTGGTAGTTTGTCCGTATTAGTGCTCCATCCCCTCCATATCAGCACTAACAAGGCAACGTGCACCCTCTTGGGAATGGCAAACTCACGCCCAGCTGCCAGAAAGTGCCTATTCGTGTGTAGCCCATGAACTTACGTTTATCACTGACGGTATACCAGGCTTATGTTGAAACTTAGCTGGCTCTACTGCTGAGTGCACGTTGCACCATCACAGGTATGTCTTTGCCTCTTCAGTTTCTGGCTGCAAAGTTTGATGACACTGCCAACCCCAATCCAAGGCGAAATAAAAGGATGCTTTACTGCTACCCATGTGAGCTGCTGCTGGTGCTAATGAGGTACAAATAGCACGGGTAAACTAGATGCTGTACTATAGCACTAGAGGGCCATTGTAGCACTTCTTAAAGTCCATGGCTAACCTACTCATAGTATGGCTGAGACAAGGGAGGCTGTAAATTTAAAGCCCAAAGAGATGATCTTTAGATAGACCCAACAGGGAATGATCCTGTGAAATGAGGTAGGGACCACCACCACCACCACACCCCGCCTGTGAATCAGTCTCGGTTTACTTTGTCATGTGCAGTAGCGTAGCCAAAATTCGCCGGCATCTAACCTGTGCAGTGTCCTGTTCTGTGCAATTCCCCTCATGCTTCCACTGGGCACCGCTGCCTGATGTGCATGACCTAGGTACATAGTCCCCTAGCATGGGGGACTGCCAGTGAGACAATACATCACATACTCCATAAGTACCGCTATCTGCCTTCGCTAGAATCTAGCCTGGCATCCCTCATGCCCAGTTAAACCAAGTGATAGTGGCTCAACTCGGTCAAATGACCCGACCACACATAAAACCCACAGAGACAGATGCGGCCCGTTAACCTGCCCCGCTAATCTGTGGATAAAAGCATGACAGTCATCAAAGTATCTCACAATGTTGGAACGTAGCCGCAGCTGCCTGATATTACTGCATAGAAATATCTGACACCCCCAATTCTTCATAATTTCTTGTTTTTACTGCTGAGTGTGCCCAGTTCCTACACTGCTATTCCTTTACAATTGTATTCTTTCTATAACTGCAAAATGCAAGGAGATTGTAGGCCCCAGTTCCAATGTTGAAACAACTACAATGCAAGCTGAACTTGTCAGGAGACATTCAACCTCTGTCTATGAAGCGCAGCAACATGGCCAGTCCAATACAGAGTTAGCACGCCCCTCTAATTACCCTGAACTTATATACCCCGGACTGCTGGTCCTATTACCTGGAAAAGTTGGGTGCTTCCACTGGTAACGTGTGTGTGCCCACCGACCCCTGCATCATCTAACATGTGAGGCCCAAGCTGTTTTAGCAGTCCACCCCAAGTTTGCCAACTATACTTTTACAAAAGGTGTCAGGCTCTTCTCATTGGAGCGGCTGCATATCTTTCTATAGCTGCAAAATGCCAGGATTTGTAGGCCCCAGTTCCAATGTTGAAACAACTATAATGCAGCCGAACTTCTCAGGAGACATTCACCTGTCTTAGAAGCGCAGCAACATGGCTAGTCCTATACAGAGTTAGAACGCCTGCATCATCTAACATGAGAGGCCCAAGCTGTTTTGCAGTTCACTCCAGGTTTGCCAACTATACTTTTGCAAACAGAGTCAGGCTCTTCCCATTAGCGCGGCTGCATATACCCGGCCACTGGGTGCCACCTCCCATTCCATCCTTATATTCCACACCGTGTCACCACATGTGCACTTGCACACCGTATCCTCTTGTGTGCTTGCAAACGGTGTCACTTCCTGAGTACTCGCACCTCGTGTGTAACTGCACCGTGTCACCTCATCTGTATCTGCCCCATGTCAACTCATGTGTTACTGCACAGTGTCAGCTCATGTGTAACTGCAGTGTCAACTCATGTGTAAATGCACACAGTGTCACATTAAGTGTAACTGCAGTGTCTCCTCATGGTAGCTGTACCCAGCGTCAACTCCTGTGTAACGGCAGACATCGTCATTGCATGTGTAACTTGCACATAGCGTCACCTCCTGTGTAATAGCACACAGTCACCTCCTGTGTAACTGCACCTCGCGCGCCACCTCATGTGTAACTGCACGCAGCGCCACCTCATGTGTAACCGCACGCAGCGCCACCTCATGTGTAACCGCACGCAGCGCCACCTCATGTGTAACCGCACACAGTGCCACCTCATGTGTAACCGTACACAACGCCACCACATGTGTAACCAACGTCTGTAAAAACATGCCAACCCATTTAGTGTTTTACTTCCCTTCGCTCAATGGGGGGGGCAGTCCTGTCTAGAGGTGTGTGTATTGATCAACATGTGTCCTGGAAGTACCTATGATTTCAGTACAAATGTTACTACTTCCTAGTAGCTGGTGTGTTTAATAAAACTAATAAGTCTAACAAATCCATCAGGCATCCTCCGCTTACTTTAGGCGTGTTGGATTGAGGGGATCCAGTGAAATATGGAAGATATCTCCCTTGGCATCCCATCCCTTTAGCACCACATTTACAGCTTTATGCATGACGCTTAAATCATCTCCATCAAGTGTTTAAGGCTACAGTGTTGAGTAGCCACTCATGTTTGTTTCTTGTACAAGTCTTCCCCGTTAGACTGGCACTGTTAGACCAAATGAAGCTTTTAACAAACTTCCTATACAAAAGTATATCATGTTGCGCAACTTGGGACACTAATACTTCATCCCTACGTACGTTCAGGCATGGAAATACTGCCCAAGGTATCCCCACCTAGTACCTGTTTTAACCACTAAATAAAGACTGTATAAGGGGACAAAATATTACCAGTGCACCTAGCCATGGGCCTTCCACCGTGTGTGAGATCCTGTCGTTATTTTATAGACTGTTGCCTGTTTAAGCTGCAACATCTATGGCTTTATTTCATTTCACTGCAACTTGTGCTGGAGATGAGGAATTTAGCAGCAGGTCCATGGAATATAGTCCATAAGGCGTGGCATTGCATAGTACCAGTGACTTGGCTGTGAGGAGCTGCCTTGCCACTGTTGTTGGCACATGTAGTGCGAGGTTTGGCCGCCTCATAGGTTGCAAGGTTGAGATCTGTAAAGGGGTATCCCTGTGCTTCTATTGGCAGGGATGATAGTGGTTAGAGTCCTTCCCCCTGCAGTATACAAAACCAATTGTATATGACATACTGTTTTGTGAATAAATGAAAGAAATAGTCATCAGAGTACCTCACAATGTTAATCTATTTTGGCAGCAGGCGACCTAGGTGCACTTTTTACCTTTATATTACTATGAATTTTTGGGTCTCTCGTTCGAGTTTATCTTCGCTCCACACCATTGTACGGACATCTACATGAGTGCTATGCTCCGGATATTGACGACCCCACAAGTTGACCAACAATCTATCGCCAATCGACATATTTGATGGAAACATTTTAAAGAATTCTTTAATGTTAGCTGCCCACTAGAGCATTCTAAGCTAGGGATATATAGGAACAGCATTAATTATTTACGGTATATTTGTATTGTTTGTAATATCCTTAATTGTGCTACTGCAGTGAACATAAATGTTCTACCTCTGCAGAACCTGATACACTGGCATCACGCGGGGCCAAAATTTCCTCCCTCCTGACGAGCGCAGCTAAGATCTCAAGTAACAAGGTGCACACAAGACAGAGTTCCGTAATTATCACAAAGGGGTATGATGAAAATGAAAACCAATTGAAATCCTAAAGAAAAATCTGTAAGTGAATGACTAATAGTCAATACAGCACATCACAGTGTAAAACCATTACAGTGACAGGAGACCGAAGGTGATTTCAAGCCTTTACATTCCCATGATATTGGGTCATTCTTAGTGTTTATCTTCACTATAAACCCCGATTAAGACAACACCTCTGCAGTACACCCGGCACATACCAGGTGCCCACCCCCGCCAGGGATCAATTTTCTATTCGTGTCACACCCAAACAGATGTTATAATGCGGTACAAGAAGAATTTTTTTTCTTCTCTATGACGTAATGCTGTGTGGCACAAGCAAAGCAGCAGATTCCGCAAGCCGCTGAGTGGAAGAGCCTCAGCAGGCAAGGATGGAATGCCCTTAAAACTGCGAGAAATTCTAGGTTCCGCACAAGCTCAGTCCGGAACCCCCAGAAATCAAGAGGGAATCCTGTTCCCTATTTCCAGATCTGGAATTGACCTGCACTATGTCTCAATCGCCCTTACCAGATCTTCATTTCTTTCTAATCCCACGCAGTAAAATAACGTGTATTTGTACTGCACGCGTACACCCATAGGCATCTTCGCGCTGACTCACAGGTGTTTCTCGTTGCCCAACCCAAAGGTACTCTTTTATCGCTATATTCCTTGGCGTGTTATCTGCATCTAACCGTTCCCATGCCAAGGTATTTGATGGTCGTTTTCTACAAAGAACATTCCTCACCTAGTCCTTCATGGCGCACGCCTGCCGATCTGAGAGCTGCAAGTAACGTGTCGCATAGACTCAAGGTGCAGAAACTCTCAGCGACACCGGGTGACAAGATGTGACTGTCAAGCACTCTTCAGGTGACCATGACCTAACTAATCACATGGTGAGTGCAGCTTGAACATGTATGGAGGAGACCCGGGTGCATTTCATAAGGAGGCCAGGATGGTCTGCCCAGCGGCAGGGGTACAGGACGTGGGGTGGCCTCATGCAGCAAGGCAATGTAAACTGGAGGTATAGTACTGAGCACCGGAGCTAAGTTAGCGCAACTAGTTATATGTGGCCTCTCTGGAAGCTGTATGTCACCCACGGAAGTATGCTAGGTACCACCTCCTAGGTCTCTGTGCCAGTTACAACCTCGCATGGCTGGTGCTCCCGCCCCTTATCCCCGCTGCTGAGGAAAACAAAACCATACAGCACTCGAAGTCCCGTACTGCAAGTGCCAGCTCAATCACTGCTGCCTGGCAGCGTGCTTCAGCAGCGTTTAAGGAGCCGGACTCCCTGCCCATGGGGTGATGAAAGTTGCCTTGCAGCCCCCTGATCAAGTACAGCCTGGGATGCCAGCTGAGGGGCGGCATGGTCCCTACCAGTCACGGCCTATGCCTCACCCGACGATCCTGCTGCTAGTTGCGGCGAGATGCCCGCCAGGAGTTTGATAACAGGCGCAAGTCACACCCCGTCAACCGCCAGAGGCCGCTCTAACCGCAAGGCATATTCACTCGCCTTGTCAAATAAGTTACAGCTGAGTTGTCAGATCTGTTCCGCCACATATCCCCCTGGCCGGCTAGCAGCACAGGAGAGCTGCGCGGTGCCGAACCGCCAATAGATAAGGAAGAACGTTCCTGGTAAGGGCACGAGGGGGCAAGGGGCAAGCCATGCCTCTGCATACACTGCCAAGCGGCCGCAAAATACCGGGGGCTCAAAACTCTGCCCCACACCGCACCGCCTTCATAGGAACAGGCACGGGGAGAATCAGTGATTTGCCAGAATCCCAGGATGTGGACGCGACCGTGAGCCTGTCTCCTCATCAGCCTGCGAGAGAGGCAACACACAGGGAAATCTGCACACCCCATGTAGCTGACGGGCCCGCGCAGCCCCCCGACCGCGAGGGCATCGGCATCCCTACTGCCCGCCCGACATCACCCCGGAGCCCCAGCCTCATGTGAGCAGCAAACATTATAAAAAGTCTTGCCTCTCTCCCCAGGATTAGTTTTTATTGGCATAGTGCATCCCAAGCCTTCAAGCTCTTCACACTGCCCATATAATCCTTGGCCTCTCCGCAGAGACTGTCAACAGGGTACAGCGATACTGTGCTCTGATCACGGTTCCTCACTTGCCCTTCCCCCTTCGAAATGTGCGCTACTCATTTCAGCAGGAGAGAGGCTCAAATATACTATTACAAATCAAGCCAACGAAACCGCAGCGTGATAATGAAGGACATATTAGTTGGAGAGCTGCGCTTTACTGCCCAGTTGCAGCGTGGGAGGCGACACGCTGCTCCCCCCCACGCGTCAGGAGTAGGGTGACCAACTGGCATTGGTGTAAATTCAGGACGGTGAGTGTAAAAATTCAGGACAAAGGGTCAAAATTCAGGACACAAATTCAGGACAGGAGGTCAAAATTCAGGACAAAACTTCAGGACAATAGGTACGTTTTACGGACACATCAGAGGAGGTCGCGCAATAGTATATAAGTAAGCCCAGCCATATCCAAACATATTCAACCATTTGCAAACCTATCCATCATGTATCCTTCCATCTATCATTTCACTCATCCATCCCTTCATCCATCCTTTCACTCATCTACCCTTTCACCCTATCCATCTGTACACTCATCCATCCACTCTTCTACCCATCCATTTACTCATCCAGCCATTTACCCTTTCACCCATCCAGCCATCCTTTCACTTACTCATCCATCCACCCAGTCACTCATCCTTCCACCTATCCGCCCTTTCAGTCATCCAGCCATCCTCCCTTTCTCTCTCCATGGACCCTTTCACTTAGCCATCCTTCCTTCCATCCATCCACCCATCCATCTACTCATGAATCCATCCATTGACCCTATCACTCATCCATCCTTTCTCTCATTCATCTATCCTTTCACTCCTTCACTCATCTATTCATCCTTTTGTCCATCTACCCTCCCTTTCACTCACTCATCCATCCTTACATCCACCCATCCACTCATCCCTCCATCCACCCTTGCACTTATCAATTCATCCATCCACCTACTCACTCATCCACCTTTTCACTCATCCATCCTTTCACTCATCCATCCACCCTTTTACCCAAACAGCTACCCTTTCACCCATACATCCAGCTATTTACCTTTTCTCTCATCCATCCTTCCACTCTCACCACTCTCATTATCAATTTATTCAATCTTTCATTCATCCTTTCGCTAATTCATCCAGCCATCCACCCATCCCTTCACTTACTCACTCGCCCACCTTTTCATATTAATTTTGAGCTGAGCCTTTTTGAGAAGAGGCCCATCAAGAACTTCACCCTCGCTGCAGGAGCCATTCCAGGACTGGGAAAGGATTCACCTGGGGGGGCTGGGAGGGGGGGGGGGGCCAGGAGCCTTCACGGGGGGGGGGAGCCATCACGGGGGAGGGGCGCAGGAGCCACCACATGGGGGGGGCAGGAGCCATCACAGGAGGGGGAACAGGATCCACCAGGGTGGGCATGCAGTATTCTAGTGTCATCTTGGTCTCTTCCAGGGTGGGGTAGGGCTCCTCGTCCCCTCCTGGGCAAGACAATGAGAAGACAGGCTCTCTTTCCAAAATGTTAGTTTTGCCAACCCCCACTGTGATGTACAGTACTTAAAGGAGATCCTCCAAGAGAACTGATTTAACTGATTTTCCTCCATACTTTGTTAATCAGTGTGGGTGCGTTTGTGCCATTTCTTTATTTTATTACATTATAGACTGCATGTTTGAAGAACCGAGGTTTGCTTACAATTTAGTAACAGTAATTAAGCTCTGTGAAGAGAATCATGTGCTGCCTCGATTAAAGCCGGTTCTGTGATGTTTGGGGCCCTGGGCAGAAAGGGAATGTGTTAGGCCCCTCTAAATTGCAGAGACCTGCTGTTTGCATCTGAATAGATGCCCCTGCTCCTGAAGCTGCAGCCCCTCCCTCTCAGTCACCTTCAAACACCTCGTTGCCATCCCACTGTGCCTCTCCAATGCTGCTGGGTATCTGAGCTTTTGTACTGCATCGGAGTCAGTTACACCGGACCTCAGCAGCATCGGAGTCAAGCAGGGAGGTGGGTGGAAGCTGTGCCGGCTTTAGGGTGGTGCGACCGGGTGCTCGGTTAAAATTACGGACAAATGGCGTCCGTTAAAGAATCCTTCACGGACAACGGACAGACGGCCGAAATTACGGACAGTCCGTGAAATTTACGGACGGTTGGTCTCTCTAGTCAGGAGCACCCAAGCTTGGCTCCGCCTTGAACTCTCCACCCCACGGCGCTGTTGCCAGGGGCTTGTCTGCACACAATGTGGGGGGGGAACGTGACTCGCCACCCCCCCCTCCCCAACGTGCCAGGGGTGCCTGGCTCCGCTCTAACGTCCCCGACCCTCGGTGCTAATGCCGAGGGTCGGCTGCCTATTCACTATTGTGCAACCGAAGGGGCTCGCCACCGAACAGAAGGAGGCCCCCGGGGGAAGTAAGACCAGCGGTCTAGTCTTCCCCCGGGGAGTTCGCGCAAAAGGAAGGACAGGGGAGGAAGGGGTGGGATAAGGGGTGGGGTCGCAGGTAGGGTTAAAAGGGGCAGGAAGAGGAAGTCCTTCCTCTTCCATTCCCCAGCGCCTCAGGGAGGGTAGTTAGTGGACCGTTGGCCACCCACCCACCCGGCAATTACATGACTAGTTGAGGAGGTCATGTTTTTCAGCGTGCCAGTTTAGGACGGGTTGTGTGTGTGTGTGTGGGGCGGATTGGGGAGGGGGGAGGAGTCCATGACGGGCATACTCACCCTCCCGGGGAGGGGGATACTGGGGAGAACGTGGGGGTGCGTCAGAGCAGTGGACGACGAATGGAGATGGTGGTGGAGTTTTGGAAGAGAAGTGAGGAAGCGAAAGGAAGTGAGAAGGTTGCGGTGTGAAGTGGGTATGGAGTAGTTGGAGTCTTGGAGAGTATGGGTAGTGAGGAATGTTGTTGTTGGGGATTGTTGGGGATTTGTGTTATGTTTCTGGTTATGGTTGTCCAACCCTGTCCTAATAAAATGGCCTTTTACGCAAAGTACCTTGCGTGGACTGATTATTGCGCGAGCAGAGGCACGGAGGAAATCTGGGCCCTGCCCCCGGCCCCCAGATAGCCCAGGCCACAGGGGGAGCAGCGGGGCCTCGCTGCCCTCCCCCCAGCTCAGCATGGCAAATCAGGAAGGCGGTCCCGACCCCAGGAACACACCGCGCCGAGACCAGGCATGTGCCAAGCTCCTGGAGTGGTCCGGGCCACCAACCCCTTGCATGGCCTCCCCCCCTGCTTCAGGGTTTGCCCCGACTGGAGGAGGGGTGTCGATGCCCACTTGGAGCAGTCCTCCCCCCTCCTATGGTGGCCGCTGCCACAGCGATGACCGGGCATTGCCACTTGGCCTAAGGGGGAGGGGGGAGATAATCGCACTCACCGGAGAACTGCACCACAGATGACCGGGGGCACGACCCAACAGCGAGACGGGAGGCAGACAAGAGGCTGCATCTTGGGCAGGGGAAGGTATTTGTACCCTTGCCTTCCCCCACCACGGCCGGAAGTGACGCGGCCGGCTGACCCCCTGGTCCATAGGCCGGGGGGCACTGGTATGCTGCTTAGTGTGCCTTCCTGTGGCACTAAGGAGGCCGCCCTGTTAGGAGGGTCCCCTGAGTGGACCCCAGGCAGCCTGTCAGTCCTTTCAATTTACCTCATCGTATCTGGGAAGGACTGCAAGCTGTCTTCGGAAGCCTCCAAAAAACAAAGAAAATCACGGCGAGGCGCAGTGGAGCCAGCAGACTGGTCCACTACCCTTCAACAGCATGGTTTTTTTCAATGTGGGAGTGCTGTTTATTCTTGAAGGCTGCCCAATATAGTCATCGAAGGGTTGTATATTGTGTGTGACACCTTCAACAAGTCCTGCAGCAGATTTCGTTCTGGGACACGAATTTGCTGCTTTCAACATGTAAAATCCTAACATGCAGAGTGCTGTGGGCTAAAGGGAGGATACAGCAGAAAGTTTCATATATCACATGGATACCCACGTATCATCTATGTACTATACATCGAGACGCAGCAGGGGGTGAGGCCCACGTATTATACTGGAGTTACTTGACATTATGAAGGACATTGCAGGTCACATTTGAATTCTGTGACCAATAGTGGCCTGTGATATAGAAATACTGCTAGTGGTATTGCAGTTTCTGGTGCGAGCATCGATTTCTAGTTTTCGCACCTTGTCAGTCTAGTTTCTCAGAGTCCCGCTGACAAAGTCCTCAGCTTTCAACAGCAACTAGGTCAGAAGTCTTCTTAAAGGGCTTCAAGCTCCGAGTCATCCAGGCCATGCAGGAAGATGTCCTTTTCAGATCCCTGCGATGACTGTATGGTGCTTGGGGTAAACCTTGATGTCACGGCCTGTGGCTCTTGTGCTTCGTCGCAGCTGAACGCTATCATGGAGTGGGAGGCCAAGGCCAGGCAATTTTGGGATAAAGCTCAAAGGGAAAACCCTGAGTGGATGCCGTCTTCAAAAGGTAAGTGATCTTTCAGGGAATACTTTCCTAGGAGATCTTCCCATGAAAAAACTCAAAAAGCTTTTTCCTCAAGGAAGTGTTTGAAGGCTTGTCATTGTTCCCCGACGCCAGACTTTTGCTTAACATCTGGTGAACCCTTGTGCCTAAAAAGATGTGACTTGAGTTCCTTGGCCCTTCTTTTGACCCCTCACATTTCAAGGTCTTCCAGCTAGCATGCTTGATATTTTCAGGTATTCCCACAACCCTCTCGGCTACGCCCTGGCGGTTTATCTGCAGTCTTGGCGAGTCTAGCAATTCTGACCCTGATGCCTCCTACACTGCACATCGAAAACAGAGAAGTATCGACCATGTTCTGGCCCTTTGGTGTCGATCTTAAAGTCGATGTTGCTGCGAAACACGTAGTCAACTGGCACCGGCCAAGGAGTCAATAGGGGAAAGCATTATAGTGAAAGTGAAGGTATAGGCACATTTTAACGATGAACCGCTAAGTGAACCACACCCCAGTGACTAAAAGTTAGCTGAATTGGAGCAGATTTTCAACTCAGGACCAGAAGTCTTTGCTATGGAAGATAAAGATTATGGTCATACGAAGGATGATGACTCGGGAACTGATATCTCTTGCCACCTTACAATACTAAGAACAGCATTTACTTGCAGAATGGGAGAGGTCTAGCTTCTTCTCCAGAAGGATACATCTCCTACCCCTGCGGCCCAGTTTCAGAGGATGTCTCTTCTTTTACATCGGTCATTTGGAAGGCAAGGAAAGCCTTGGCAATTACATCGCTTTCTGCGTAAGGGAAGTCTAACATTTTGTCCAAAACCTTACAATTCTCTACAGGTTCTTTGAAGCCCTGGCTTTCATTCAATGAGCCTTTACTGGACTCTGTAATAGCTGCTTGGTGGGAAGACCCTTTTTGGGCCCAGTAGACCATAAGCAGCTCGCCAAATTTATAGGCCTTCTCTTGGTGACCCCCCCTCTTTTTGTCCTCTAAGCAGAACCCTACAGTATTCACTACAACCCCGTCAGATAGGGAATCCAAGAAGCTGGATGCTCTGGGTCGCAAAATATTTGCCTTTGGCAGTTTGGTTCTCCCCACAGTTAATGCCGTCTATTTCTTAGGCTGAGGTGTCCTTGCATCGTGAGAACTGGTAAACCGTATAACTATCAGCCTGCCAGAACATATGAAGAAGCCATCCTCTGGCCCTGTGAGTGATGGCCTAGATGCTTCAAAACAGACCCTGAAATGTGGCTTTATCTCCGCGGGTCTGACTGCCACACTGCTGCAACATACTGGGATCATTCACCTGCCTTTTCAGGAGACGTACATGCTGGATCTCCATCTTTTAAACCTGTTCATCCAGCAGGACACATTCAAGGTGCCGGTCCCTGAGCCAAGTCCTGTTGGGCTTGAACTAAGAAGATTGTTTAGTCCAGGACCCCTACTGCCATCCCCCAAATCTCCTCTCCCACAGGCGCTAGTTATATTTCTCAGTTGTACGGCACACTCCCTCCAGAGAGGAAGCTGCAGGATGAAACTGGGTGGTTGCCAGGAGCCATAAACTGGAAGCTTATTGTAGAGTTGAGGTGGCGCTGCATTTTAAAGTGTTTTAAGGACTAGGGACCATATGTGCAAAAGCATTTTCGTGGTCGGAAACGTCTCTGTTGTACAGAGCATAAATACCAAATCGCAATTTGTGTTTAGTGATTCAGTATTTGGAAGGGGCGTGTTTAGGGCGTCCCTTCCAAATTCTGATTTGCAGTGCTATGTATGAATGTTTACCAACCGAATTACGGTCGGAAAACATAAATTTTTTACTGACACCTCAAGGGTGGTGGTAACTATTCACAAATGGGAAGGGGTCCCCGCAGGACCACTTCCCCTTGGGGACTGTTCACAAATCATTTTTAAGAATAGACAGTGGTTTCAGGAACCACTGCCACATTTCATTTTATTTTTCGAAGCACATCCCGTTTAAAAAAAACTGATTGCTGTATTAAAAAGCAATCACAGACATAGTGGCCTGCTAACTCAACCCCTGTGATGGCTGCAATTCCAAATGGGTTGCAAATTGTGACCTACATTAGATAGGTCTATTGTAAGCCCGAGCGGAGCAGGCGTAGTGTCTCTACGCGAAGTTCCATGGAGTTGGAATACAACACCGTGGAACTCCACTCCGCTCCCCTCACTCCCAAAGTAATTATAATGTTTAAAAAAAGGCACTTACCTGCCATGGCTGCCTCCTCCACGCCATGGCCGCTCTCCTTCTTCATCCTCGCCGTCCTTCTCTTAAATAACCCCTACGTTGTACGTCTTGCAAGTGCGCATGCGCGAGACGTACAACGTAGGGGTTATCCACTCTGGTGCAGTGAGAATACCATACAAACTCCAAACACTAGGAAGACAAAAGGGATCACCTGATATTGAGAATCGAGCATTCTGTGGCTCGTATCCTGTTGAATATCCCCAGGCACAACTCCACCTGACAGGCCCTGGTCTCCCTCCATTGGATTCCACTTGATCAGAGGATCAAATTCAAAGCCCTCTGCATAGCCCACAGGGCCCTATCAGACAATGCCCCGCCTATTTTATGACCTATGATCTCCTACTACAGTCCCAGGAGTACTCTTTGATCCTTTAACACCTGACAGGCAGTGGGCCCCATTATCAACAAGCATTTGCAATGCAATAAGTCTCGCATTTACGAGAGTTTGAGATATTGGCATTCTATATGACAATGCCTTTTATTTATGTGTTGTTTTTAAAACAGATAAACAAAAGGCATTGTCATTTAAGGTGCCAATAGCTTAAACTCTCGCAAATGCGAGACCTATTGAATTGCAAATGCATTCGGCCCTGTGCTACAAATTTACAAAAAAGGGGTTAGGAGTAAGCGTGTCCTGCCTGCAATAGCAGGCAGGACAAAGCTATTTGAAGAAATGGTACTCAGAGGCTGTAATTAAAGCCTACTGAGTAACAACACATGTAACCGGGGGTGTCGCCATGAGAGGTTACAGAATGAGACAAGGCGGTACTAAGGATAGACTACTAAGCCTATTGACCAATGAACAGCCACAGTTTACAGTGGACAATGAAACAAGCCAATGAAAAATATGGGTGGAGCTTCAACTCCCTACCTGAATACAGCAGGCCTCGCAGAGCAGCGGATGCGCTGACCAGGCTCGCCTTAAAAAGGCGAGAAGTGGGGGAAGGTCCTTCGGCTATAATGTTGCCAAGCTATGGAAAACCTTCCCTCACACTCTGCAGACAACAGACAATGAATTGGATTTATGTAAACTCTCAAAAACCTGTCTTTTTGAAAACATACCCCTTGGATATTCACTCGTCTAGCCTATGTCGCACTAACAGCGCTGTGATGCCCATGGGTAGCTACACTTTCTACAAATGCTGCATAGAATAGAATATTTTTGATCTCAACATGAAAGAACTGAAAGCTAGTGATACAGGATGACATGTCTTCAAGACTACATACATAATTGTAAAAGTGAAAGCTTTTGAGCGTTGAAGGAGTGAAGCAAGCACACCATCAAAAATCTGCCAAGAGAGAATAACCAGAGTAAGAAAAAAAATCAAAGATTTTCCAAACAGGCTTAACCAAGTGTATGAAAAGTGTAACAAATGCACAAATCTACAAATATGGCTGGGTCTAAACTGGAATGGCATGGGGAGCAAAGAAACTATAGATTTAGGCCCAGATCTCTGCACTGGGGTGAATGCATGACATTGTTCAGCATTCTGTCCATCAGTTGTCCTTTTCGCAAATCCAAAACTTCAGCATGGTCGCAGGGAGAAACAAGAGGGACGCTAGCAACAAAGAAATGCTGAAGCAGGGTCACCCCAAAAGTCAGATTCCTCAAGAAGTTAGTGCCAAGCAAATGAAAGGAGAAGGGCAAGAGACAGCTGACCTGGAACACGAAGAAGATCATGAAATGTTTTATGAAGCAATTCTTCCACAACGTTAAAAATCAAATAAGAGGAGTCAGAATATACCCAAAACAGAGTATGAAGGAAGTGAAAAAAGATGTGGAAGATCTGAGCATCATAGTCAATGCCTTAGAAAACAACATAGATGACGCCCTTGGATTTAAAGAGCCCAGAGCGTTGATGCTAAACCTGGACAGATAGATGATTGTCCTACAAAAAAAGAGGAAGACCTGTAAAACTTCTCTAATGCGATATAAGATTTGAATCAGGGGTGCACCTGGGTGGGGGGAGAGCTGGATAGAAGGCAAGGACATAATAAACTACTTACAAAGATTTCTAGATATTTCACTTGAAACGGTGGACGTGGAACCAACCCAAGTCGAAAGAGCACATATGGTCAGAAACCCAGCAATAAGGGGTCTTCGGGACATAATAGCATGTCTACACTACTTCAAGAACAGAGGAGTAATAGCAGCAGCCACTGGCAGACTGGGAACAGCAACCAGCCCTGACAGATTGCTGCTGGACCGGCCGCGGGGATGGGGGGTGCGGAGCTAAAGAGAAGCACTGCTCCCGCTTTTGTTAGAGGGGGCCTATATTGCAGCACGGCTGCAAAACCGTCCTTCAGTAACAAAATCACCCCCCACGGGTACAAAACCGCCCCCCACCCCTCCGGCCCACCGGGGAAACGCCTGGTGCCCGCTACGGCCAGTCTGGCCCAGGCAGCAGCACAAAAAGGGCTGAAGTGCATTAAATGAAGTTGAACTGCAGATCTACCAATACCTATCTGCCATTACATTACAAAAGAGGCCTTCCACACAGCGACAGCCCACCTGAAATCCAAGGGGAGCGGCATCCCTTCTGAAATCAAAGGTGATTGAATACAGATGGGGACACCCATTCCACATTTCTTATGAATGCATAGGAAATCAGTTGTCTACCAAATCACTCTCAGAGGCCTGTGCCATTCTGAGTCTAGATTATCTGACTACCGGACAAAATGGAAACCATCAGGCAGAGTTGCCACGATCCAATAGTCTGAAATGGCGAAAAGGACCAGAAGAAAACATTATCGAACCCTGAGGCAAAGTGAGACAATAGTAGGTTGTAAAACAGTAATTGAACAACTTCTAAAGTCCATGTGGGCAGAGGCCCAGGAACCCCAATAAACGTTAAACTCAAAAACCAGTTGAGATAATGTATAATCCATGATATCTTAAAACAAAGACCCTTAAAGGGGGGATGACGATTGTGGGAACTAGATCTGCATGCAAAGACGGATGGCACCCTGCAGCAGAGCAGATGGACAACTGAGTCCAAACACCGGTACATTACCCCCTTCATGAATGCCAAACTGACACACCTAGGACATGACATGTTCTCGTTTACACTACTCCAATTTTGGGGGTTGGGTAGTGGTTTTGTTCACAATTTCTGGAAGGTAAGAAATTACAGACAGAGGGAGGGGAATCACCATATGTAACCCCTTAAATAAAAATACCACCAATGGATGCACAGCACAGGATGACAGTAATGATAACAACATACAATATGAAGGGATCGATTATCCCCATCAAATTATAGGGAATCTTCCGTGAGTAGTCTATGTTTAACGCAGTCATAACGCTCTTAAAGGAAATCCACCTTATATGGTAAATGCCACTGGCTGCCAGTTAGGCAACGTATCATCTTTAAACCTCTTTGCAGACCATTCATGGTCAGTGTCCCTCTTACTTTAAGAAAAATCTGAGGTGGTACATGCCCGACAGGACCCTGCGCTCGAGTTCTGCTAAAAATATGGTGGTGCCATTTGTCAAACGTCCCTCCTGGGAGGGGAGACGTTTCTTCAGGTCCACTGCCTTACTCTGGACCCGCCTTTATTTTGAACTCAAAACAGCTGCCTCCCTTTCTATTTTCAGAAAAATCTCTGAAAACATGGCTCTTGGTACAGAAATAGGCTAATTGACTGCATTTGCTCATTGTCTTGTATTGCGCCACGATGACTCCGGGTATTAGTTTGCGCTTAACAAATATTCTCATTCATTCATATGGCCCAGTGTGAAGCACTGAACTAGAGACTTTGACATCATTACACTTTTACAACAGAGAAGAAAATAGCAGGAGTAGGAATAGTCATCTACTGTAAATGTGGCATATTGGTAGATGACCATATAAAACATAAGGTGGTTGGTAAATAGCAAATAAAAGATCACAAATTGAGGCTCACTTAACTGTGGCCTCCTCTACAGCCGAAACTAGGACCAGTATGGGTTCAAAGACCAGACTGTCTGAACCCTTGCAGCCTGGGCCATAGATCCCATATTAATTGGTTAGATTATGTATTACTTGAAAAGAGAGTGCTTTCAAAAGGACAAAATGTGACACAGGGACCTATCATTCTATCAGACCATGACCTACTCCAGTGCACATTACAAAGGCCCGACTTCTCCCGAAGGAAGAGTAATGGAAATTGGTGCCTTGATGAAATTCTGTTGGGTGACCCAATAATGATTAGCAATAATGCATAAAAAAAAGTAGCAAGCAATGAGAATAGAGACACAAATCTGGCCACCCTAGGGAGTTTCTGAAAGCAGTGCTGTGGGGCTAATTTATTGCAGAAGCAGCCATGTAAAAATGAGGAAGGCCATGCTGGCGCAAATATAGCAAGAATTAAAAAAATATAGAGTCACACTAACAGGCACAATTTCAAATAATATGGTGCAAGGTGATAACACTAAGGGACAAATAAGAACCTTAGGGATAGATAAAGCTAACTATCTCATAGCCAAATGAGATAAAAAGCCTGTGAATCAGACAACAACCTGGGCCATCTTTTGGCAAATTTCCTTAAGTCCAAACTAGACCAAGACTGATAGTTAAATTAAAAACAAGAAGCAGGTAATGTGCAGAGAGAAAGATGGCGAAGCAAGATGTTTTCAAGAATATTATGCGGTATTGTACACAAATGAAGCCACAGATCAAATATCAATAAGCAAAAAAAACTATCTGCAAAGAGTGAAACTGCCTAAAATACCACAAACAGTACAAGAATTTTAGAAAAACTAATTACAGTAGAGAATACAGTGAAAGGCATCTGTAGTTTGCCTGAACTAAAGTCCCAGGTCCCAAATACGTCTTTATGACTGTATTTTCTAAGATCATTAGCACCCATCTATTGCTAATCTTCTTTAAACTTTTTAAGGGGATGCTTGTGGGTGGGAAAGCTATTCCAGCAATGTTGGAAGAAATTATATCACTTAAACCTAATTCTATCATGGCTCTAGATGATTGTGCTGCATACCGACCAATTACATTTTTTTTAATCTCGATGCTAAACAGTTTACCAGCATAGCAGCACTCCATCTTGAACTAGTACTAAAGGAGATTGTACATCTAGATCAGGCAAGGTTCATTATAGGAAGACAAACTAGTGACAACACACTCAATTACGTCACCTTATAGATATTAGTAATAAAGGGGACGAAAAAAAGTCCTACTGTCCTTGATGCCAAAAAAGCAGTTGATCGGGTGGACTGGGACGTTATGCACTATATCCTCTGAAAGGTGGGCCTGGGAGACCAGATAATGAGATGCCTAATTGTTGGTTATACTTGTCAAAGGCTAGCTTCCGAGTAAATATTATTCTATTACAATAACTATATACACACAAGGGAGAGAAAGACAGATCTGTCCTGCCTACACTCCTCTTTGTGTTCACTCTGGAGCTGCTAGCTCAAGGGATCAGAGCCAAAAAACAGAAAAAAGTGGTGCACTTATAGGGACATGAATTTAGGCTTACTATGTATGCAGATTATATTATTCTTTCATTGGTTTACACTGTAAAGTGTATTCTGCCTTTGATGGAAGATTTGAGAGAATACTGGTGGGTATCAGGTTTTAAGATCAATCTGGTTGGGTGAGAGGGGTGGGTGTTTCAGTCTTCAAAACAACAATCCAGATGTTGAAAGACATACGTTCAATGTGATGGGTGGAAACATCAATTAGATATTTGTGGATTGAATTAGCAGGGACACTTCCTGAGAGCAAAGGCATAAATATAGTAGGGCAGTGAAATCAGAACTGACAAGCTGGAAAAGCCATTTGGTATCCTGACTAGGGAATATTCTAGCCCTAAAGATGACAATTCTGCTAAAAAATCTTATATGTCTTCCAAACATTAACACTCCGCATAAACACGGACAACATAGCAAACTATATGCGACCTACTAGACAAGAAGGATGGGAGTACTTAATCTAATAAAATACTAAGCACCCTTACAACTGAGGTTTCTGATGACTAGACTTGTGAAGAAACAGAGAACACTGGTGTGTGATAGACCACACATTGAGTGGAGGCCCCATGTGTCCCAAAATCACAAACTAATCCCTAACTATATACTTCACCTGTTGAGGGAGTGATGCTTAGAGAATGGGAAGCATAGGATGCAAAGCAGGCTTTAAGAGGTTCCCCTCCCCTTTTGCCCTGCTGTGGTAAAATAATACGTTTACACCAGGGATAGATATATGTTCCAGAAATGTAGGGATGGTGGTTGCAAAGTATTGAGGGATATAGTTGACAACTGAAACGTGAAATCCTTTTAGCAGATGAAAGAACACATCAGTGAAGCAGAAATGGGGAATATAGATAGTTCCAGGTGCGTCATTTGGTCCAACAAGCTTCGATAACAAGCATGGGCAAAGCCAATAGGTTTTGCCTGCGCATGAGCTACTGACTTTGCCAATGTGTTTTAGCCATGTTGTACACCAGTGTGCCTGCTGTTCAGAATGACTTAAAGTTAGTAGGGAGGAGAGTGGCATAGAGTGGAGTCGAGTGGCATAGAGTGCAGTGGCATAGAGTGGAGTGGAGGGTTGTGGAGTGGAGTGTCATACAGTAGATTGGAGTGTTGGGAAGTAGAATGATGCAGAGTGGCATAGAGTGGAGGGGCACTGAGAATTGTAGACTGGGTTGGTATGGAGTGTTGTAGATTGGAATAGTGGAGTAGAGTGGAGTAGTGTGTCATAGAGTAGAGTGGAGTGGAGTAAAGTGGCATAGTGCTGAGGGAGTTGCGTAAAGTGGAGTAGAGTGTCATGGAGTAGCATAGAGCGTAGTAGAGTGTCGTAGAATGGAGAGATGTAGGGCGGAGGAGTTTAGAGTGGAGGGCTGTAGAGTAGAGTATAGTGTCATAGTGTGGAGTAGACTGGCGTAGAGTGGAGTAGGACAGCATAGAGTGGAGAGGCATAGAGTGGAATACAGTGGAGTGTCATAGACTGGAATGTAGTAGATTGAAGTGTTGAAGAGTGGAGGGGAGTGATGTGGAGGGTCGTTGAGTGGAAAGTCGTAGAGTGGAGAGTTGTAAAGAGTTGTGGAGTGGAGTAGAGAAAAGTGGGGTAGAGTGGAGCAGAGTGTTGTAGAGTTGTGTACAGTGGAGTTGTGTAGGGTGGAGCAGGTTGCAGTAGAGTGGTGTATAGTAGAGTGGCATAGAGTTGAGTAGAGTGGTGTACAGTGGAGTGGCATAGAGTGGAGTAGAGTGGCGTAGAGTGGAATAGAGTCGGGTGGCATACACTTGAGTTGAATAGCCAGTCAGTCAGTCAAAGCTTTTATTTCGGTAAAATACCATAAAAAGACATAAATAGTAATATACATTAAGACATGATTAAATAGACATTGTATAGAGTGTAATCCATTAAAACATTAAAATTGTTACATAAAAAAATTTCACAATGAAGGAACAGAGTTATTCCACAAAAACAAGTTATTAAAAATTGTATCCAGGGCCAAAAATGTGCTCACTACACCTCAGAGTTCTGTGGTAACAATGATGGCGATACTACAATCAGGGGGGTTGTGTGACAGAAATCATAAATTTAGACCTTGTAAACCACATGGAAAGGAGACATTTGGCCATTGCAAACACTATCACTGGGGTAGTATCGTATTTCAGAATTCTAAACACCTCCTTGTGGTCCCTAAGACCCCTAGACTTGCATAACTGGACGATCCACTTTTTTCTGGCTGTGATATATAGAGGGCAGAAAAGGACAACATGCAGCTCTGTTTCGCGGGTGTCAGTACATAAAAGACACGTGCTTGAGGGATCCGAAACATTGGACCATCTATGTGTAAGATCCCTCAGCGGTAGCGAGCCGTGTCTGAACTGAATATAGAGTTTCTTTGCCAAAGTTGGTTGGATGACGTCCAGAAAAGCTTCAAAGTGGGGACTAAACTTAATATCCAGAAAGGTGTCGGTAAGCCTACCCAGAGGGGAGTGGAATAGCATTCCCTTCCGATATGATTTCAAAACCTCCCGCAATGATTTCTTCGAAAGTGCACAGCATGTCTCTTCCGGGGCGGACCATAGGTTCCCCATCCCAATGGAGTAGCAGAGGTTCTTTACATAGGTAAGCCAAGGGATTTTATCCGATTTTCCCCTTGCCAATATATCACCAAGATCGTACCTATAGCTTGCCAGCTCGGGCGTTGACCAAAGACGTCTCCAGAACTGGAGAGGGCGATTCAGGGCAATCTCCTCTATGGGAACCAGTCCCAAATCCCATCTCAAAGGAGTTAAAGGAGTGCTAACAGGTAGTTTCAGCAATCTCCTAATAAAGGAATTCTCAGTTGAAGAAAGGGAAGCGGGAATGGAGTATCCCCATAGTTCAGCGCCATAAAGCGCCCCCCCTCTAGCTTGAGATTTGTAGATTTCCATGGGGGGGCCCAAAGGTTTAAGAGAGGTGTTATTAAACACCTTCAAGATACCCCCCACTGATTGAGCTAACTTCAGATTAGCCTTCGCCAAGTGAGACCCCCATTTCATTTTATCATTAAGGGTCACCCCCAGATACTCAAAAGTGGCAACCCTATCCAGCTCTACATCTCCCATCTTAGGGTGGGGGCAGTTAAATGAATTGGAGCCGAAAACCATGAATTTTGTTTTGGATAAATTCAATTCCAAATCCCTGTTTTTACAGAAAGAGCAGAAGGCCTCTAATGTACGCTGGATGCCCATGTAAGATTTAGACAACAAAAGCGTGTCATCCGCGAACATTAGGGCCGGTACCTTACGCCCCGCCAGGACAGGGGAGTCCAAATTAGCGGTGCACAGGAGATACTCAATCAGCCCATTGATGAAAAGGGAGAAAAGAGTGGGGGCCAGGACACAGCCCTGCCTCACACCCTTTTCAACCGGAAATGGCCCAGAGATTTCCCCACATCTCCCATATCTAACCCTTGCGTAGGTACCTGAATGAAGACGTTTGAATAAGTGGCAAAGATAGGGGGGAGCACCCATCTCTAACAAAAGGGCCCATAATTTTTCCCTTTGGACCATATCAAAAGCGGACCGAAGGTCCACAAAAATCAGATAAAGATTACCAGCACCCATGCTGACTGACTTCCAGTAAATTAACTGTAATCTAAATAGTTGGTCAATGGTAGAAACCTTTGCACGGAACCCCGTCTGGAGGGAGGTTAGAATTTGGTGATCCTCCATCCAGGACTGCAGTCTGGTTAAAAGGGCTCGGGCAAACAGCTTCTGTAAAACATCAATCAAGCTTATGGGGCGGTAATTGGCTGGATCCAAAGGGGAAGATTTTTTATAAATGGGTATGATTTCTGCACCCAACCAGGTCTCCGGGATTCTAAGGCCCTGTAGAATGGCGTTAAAATATACACAAATATAAGGGGCCCAAATTTTTGGATCACTTCTGTACAGATCGCCAGGGATCCTGTCAAGCCCCGGGGCTTTCCCTACAGATAGGGTGTTGAGGGCCAATTCTATTTCTGAAAGGGAAAAGAATCGGCTCTCAAGTTCTTCCTGGCCCAACTGGTCCGTTACAATATCATTCAGCGGGGTGTCCGAATCGGGACCTCCCCTGGGTTTACTGACCGAAAAGAGGGGTTGGAAATGGGCAAGCCAGACCTCCTCGCTGAGATTAGGAATAATTGCAGGGCTGCTGGCTACCGTACCCGTTCGAACAATATTCCAAAACGCCCTCGAGTCACGGTCTGCTAATGCTTGCATTAGATTTTGCCACCTTTGGTCCTCCCACTCGGATTTTGCTTCCTTAATCAGATTTTTGTAGGAGGCCCTCGCCGCCCGGATGCTAGACTGAGAGCCCTCTTTTACCTCTTTTATCAGGACAGTCTTAGCCCGCCTACATGAACCATTAAACCAATGCTCAGGCCTAGAAGGCCTTGGTTTTGAGGCAGTAGGACTATAAAAAAAGCCAGCCAGGCTGCCAAGGAGATCCTCATGGATGTTCTGGAAATCTAGGAGGCGGATCTGCGGGATGTCCCCATTGGGGCTCAAAAGGTAGGAGACTGCCTCCAGAGAGCAGGTCACACTACTGTATATAGCTGCAAGCTTTAGATCGTCGGTCGCAACCCTTGCCCACCTAATCCGTCTACCACCCGCAGCTAGCACCAGATTCTCGCTATTTAGTGGTGATGGGTGCTTATGGGTTCCACTGCCACCAATGTTGTTTACCAATTCCAATGACAATAGGTTGTGATCACTATCGACCCGCGGAATAATAGAGAAGGCTGCCAAATGGCCCCAAAATTCCACGTTCACCAAAAGGTAGTCGATAGTCGAACAGCTCCCAGGTCTATTAAAAGTAAAAGACCCCGGCACGTCCGGGCAGAGTCTGCCATTGCAAGCCCTCAAGGAATGTGCGATAGTAAGCTTATTGATCTCAAGGGCTAGAGGGAAGAGACGTTTGGCAGGATAGATAATAGGGTCTGGGATTGTGTAATTTTCATCCTCGTCACAGGTAGGGGATGGGATCCCAGGAAGGGGTTCGAAATGGCAATTAAAATCTGCACCTATTAATTTGTGGGACGCAGGTGGAAGAGAATGTAATACGTCATCCAGAGCGCCCAGAATCGACAGGCCCAACTGAACCGGGTGGGGACGCAGGTAGACATTTATTACTACCAGCGAGTAACTAGCAGGGAAAGTAAGTATCAGACACAAAATGTCGGAGGACTTTGAGTCTAATGGCTTTACAGAGCAACCCAAATGAGTTGCAACCCAAACTACTAGCCCCCCCGATGGTCTGCCTCTCGCCCCTTGGACTGCAGGGACCGAAAACGATGCATAGCCCACCCTCCGTGGTATGGACCGTAACCATGTTTCTTGGAATATGCAGATATCATAATTGTCCATTAGCTCTCCCCACTCGGGGTCAGAGAGTTTGGACTCCAATCCAGCCACATTCCAAGACCCTACTAGAGGTCTGCGAGTAAGTGTGCGGGGGAGACTAACAGCCAGAGGTGGGGAGGAGGGGGAGCGGTGGGAATCAGAATGCTCAAGGGGGCCCACCACGGGGCATCCATCCATGGCGCTGGAGTTCAAAGAAGAAAAAAGGGTAGGCCCAGGACCACTCTCCGTACCAAGCGCGGCCAAGGGGAGACCCCTCTCCGCACCAGGATCGTCCCTACCCAGATTCCCCCCCGTAAGCGTATGCCTTCCCTTGTTAAGCCTCAAGGGTGATGGTCAATCCACAGAGTTGAGCACATCGAAACGGTTTTCGACCGGAATATTAAAATAGGTATTGTGGGAGGCTTGATGAAAATAGGGTAGTTCCACCGGATTCAAAGCATTGGGGAGGGAGTAGAAATACCCCAAATGCGATGTATCAATGACTCCTGGTTTATGGTGCCCGCCCAGATCTAGTATGTGTCCTACTACACGAGGGTCCCTAAAATTGACCAGGACACAATCCCCACCAATGTCCTTTGGACGGGTCCCTAGCCAGCTAACCCTCCGAACGAAGAGGATCTCCCCTCTCCCTGCTCCCTCCAATGGTCTATTTTTGGACAACCAGTGGATGACTTTATTTTTTAATTCATGGTAGGATTCCCCCTTACCATTTGTAAGTGGAGGAACTCCAGTGAGCACAGTCACATAGGGGGCTGCCTCGGGGGAAGCTGTACAAGAGGAAGGGAACCGTCCGGGCTCCGTGGGGCTCTGTTCCCCCCCCCAGTAGGAAGGGTCCTACCCCCACCAGGACTCCGTGGAGCTAAGTCCCTGCAGCTATGGGACTGTTCCCGTGGTGAAACGGCAATGGGGGCTCGGGGAAAGGACGGGGGAATATGAGGACCAGCAGGAAGAGAGGGGGCAGTTAGCTGCACCAATGGAGGCTGGGCAGTGACAGGAGCAGTAGGGTTCGGGAGTAAATTTGCCTGGCCTGAAGGGGTGGGGTTGTTAGACAATGCTTGGATACCAGCACCCTCCGTACCACCCGAGTTATGCAATAGATCATGATTTAACTGCTTTTTCCCAATACCTTTGGTATTAACTAAAGATACCAACCTGTCAATTTTGGAAGACAGGGTTTTTGAAAGGAGGTTTAGGGAAAGGTCTATATGTGACTGTAGGTCTATTAATAAATTAGTAACCCAAGTCGGTGGGTTAGAAATAGGAGGGTGATGGGTCAAGGCCGATGGGGCAGGACCGTCTGCAGGGGGGGCTCGGAGAAAACTCCTTTTTCTAGATTTCTGGTTTTTTTTTCTTGGCTTTACCTGCTTCATGGGGGCCACTATAGAAACAAAGGAAGATGATAATGGGCCAGCTTCCTCTTGTTCAGGCTCGTCTAGAAGCGCCTGAGCACAAGGTAATTGGGTAAACGAAGGCAACATAGATGACATAGCTTCCAAATCCACCTGGTATGAAGATAAATCAGCCAATCCATCAGTAGAAGGGGCCATAGTAAATGCCGGGGTGATGGACAACCGTCTTTCGGTATTTTCTATGGCTGAAGCCACCACCCCAATTGTCTTCTGCAGCATTTTATCAATCGCTGTAAGACTGGGGATCGGCGGGTTGGAATTGGCTAGCTGTCTAGTCATAGGGCGACTTGCTGTAGGTTTAGAGTGTTTCCCCATAGATCCAATGAAACCTAACAGCTGGTGTGTTGCAGTAAGGAGCCCCTAACACAAATACCTAAAATCCAAACAAGATAAAAGAATACACACTCTATGCACGGCTTAAGACTGAACAATATAAACAAATGTCAATAACCATTGAAGGTTAGTCCAGACTGACCCGTAATCCACAGCTAAGGGGTGCGGCCCAGCCCGGCCTCTTCTGGCCCCTGACGGCCACAGACGGTCCCGCCCTTGTCCCGGGCTTAGCCCGGCGCTGCCCGCGCGCGTCCCGCGATGCGGGAGGAGCGTCGCTCTTTTATGTGCCTTCAGGCGCGTATGAAGCGCAAGGCACTCTGGGGGCTGTGGTCTCCGGTCTCCGGCCGCGAGAGGTGTCAATGGCGGCGGGGAGACACAACAAGGAAGTTCCCAGTAGCAGCGGCAGCAACGCCAGCTCCGGGGTGCAAGGAAAAGTTCTCCAGCAGGTAGGCGGCAGGCGATGTTTTAAATGACCGAGGTTCCCGCTCTGCAACAGGAGCGTCGCTCTTTTATGTGCCTTCAGGCGCGTATGAAGCGCAAGGCACTCTGGGGGCTGTGGTCTCCGGTCTCCGGCCGCGAGAGGTGTCAATGGCGGCGGGGAGACACAACAAGGAAGTTCCCAGTAGCAGCGGCAGCAACGCCAGCTCCGAGGTGCAAGGAAAAGTTCTCCAGCAGGTAGGCGGCAGGCGATGTTTTAAATGACCGAGGTTCCCGCTCTGCAACAGGAGCGTCGCTCTTTTATGTGCCTTCAGGCGCGTATGAAGCGCAAGGCACTCTGGGGGCTGTGGTCTCCGGTCTCCGGCCGCGAGAGGTGTCAATGGCGGCGGGGAGACACAACAAGGAAGTTCCCAGTAGCAGCGGCAGCAACGCCAGCTCCGAGGTGCAAGGAAAAGTTCTCCAGCAGGTAGGCGGCAGGCGATGTTTTAAATGACCGAGGTTCCCGCTCTGCAACAGGAGCGTCGCTCTTTTATGTGCCTTCAGGCGCGTATGAAGCGCAAGGCACTCTGGGGGCTGTGGTCTCCGGTCTCCGGCCGCGAGAGGTGTCAATGGCGGCGGGGAGACACAACAAGGAAGTTCCCAGTAGCAGCGGCAGCAACGCCAGCTCCGAGGTGCAAGGAAAAGTTCTCCAGCAGGTAGGCGGCAGGCGATGTTTTAAATGACCGAGGTTCCCGCTCTGCAACAGGAGCGTCGCTCTTTTATGTGCCTTCAGGCGCGTATGAAGCGCAAGGCACTCTGGGGGCTGTGGTCTCCGGTCTCCGGCCGCGAGAGGTGTCAATGGCGGCGGGGAGACACAACAAGGAAGTTCCCAGTAGCAGCGGCAGCAACGCCAGCTCCGAGGTGCAAGGAAAAGTTCTCCAGCAGGTAGGCGGCAGGCGATGTTTTAAATGACCGAGGTTCCCTTGTTGTGTCTCCCCGCCGCCATTGACACCTCTCGCGGCCGGAGACCGGAGACCACAGCCCCCAGAGTGCCTTGCGCAGAGTGGAGGGCCATAAAGTGGCCATAGAGTGGCTTAGAGTGTCATATGATGGAATGGAGTGTCATAGATTGTCATGGAGTGGAGTGTCGGGAGTGGCATAAAGTGAAGTGGCGTAGAGTGCAATTGATTAGAGTGCTGGGGGAAAGAGTGTCGTAGGAGTGAAGTGGAGTGTTATGGATTTTCGTGGAGTGTCATGGACTAGCGCAGAGTAGAGTGGCCTAGAGTGGAGTAGAGTAGAGAGGCGTAGAGTGTAGTGACGTAGAGTGGCATAGATGGAATGGCGTGATGTGCTGTAGAGTGGAGGGTCATTGAGTGGAGGGGCATAGAGTGGAGTGGCGTAAAATGGAGTGGAGTGTCATAGAGTGGAGTGTAGTAGAGTTGATTGGAGTGTCATAGAGTGCAGTGGAGTGTTATATAGTGGAGTGTCATAGAGTTCAATGGTATAGAGTGTCACAGAGTGGAGTGTTGCAGTGTAGAGTATTGTATGATAAGGTGACGTAGCATAGAGTGTATTAGCATAAAGTGGAGTAAAGTGTCTTAGAGAGGAGTAGTGTGGCATAGGAAGGAGTAGAGTAGAGTGGCTTGGAATGTCGTAAAGTGTCATAGAGTGGAGGGTCATAAAGTGGAATGGAGTAAAGTGTCGTAGAGTGGAGGGGGTAGAGTGAAACAGTGTTGTAGATGCAAAGGGACATAGAGTGGACGGCATAGAGTAGTGTATATTGGCATTGAGCGACGTAGAGCAGAGAGGCATAGAGCAGAGAGTCGCAGAGCGGAGGGTGGTAGAGTGAAGAGGCATAGAGCGGAGGATCGGAGAGTGGCCTAAAGTGCTGTAGAGTGGAGTAGTGTAGAGTTAAGTAAAGTGGCATAGAGTAGAGTTTCATTTAGTGTTATAGGTTGGAGAGTCATGAGGTGGAGTGTTGTGAAGTGGCACAGAGTGGAGTAGAGTCGTAGGGTAGAGTGGCGTTGAGTGGATTAGATTCATCGAGTGGCTTGGCATAGAGTGAAGTACTGTGGCCTAGAGTTAAGTTGAGCAGAATGGTGTAGAGTGTTGTAGAGTGGAGTGGTGTAGAGTGGTGGAGAGTGCAGTGGAGTGGAGTGTCATAGAGTGGAGTGATGTATAGTGGAGGGGCATAGATTGGCGTAGCGTCGATTGGAGTAAAGTGTGTTAAAGTGGAGTAAAGTGGCATACAGTGGAGTGGCATGGAGTGGAGTAAAGTGGTGGAGAGTGGAGTGCCATGGAGTGGAGGAGAAAGAAAGTGGTGTGGAGTGTAGTCGAGTGGGTTGGCATAGAGTAGAGAATCGTGGAGTGAAGTGGCATAAAGTGTCAGAGTGTCATAGAGTGGTGTGGCTTACAGTGGCATGGAGTAGAGTGCTGTGGAGTGGCGTAGAGTGGAGTAGAGTGTCTTAGAAAGGAGTGGGATCGGGTAGAGGTCGTAGAGTGAAGTGGAGTTGAGTGGAGTAGAGTGAAGTGGCGTATAGTTGAATAGAGTAGTGTGTCTTAGAGTAGCGTGTCATAGAGTGGAGTGGCGAAGAATTGAATGTCTTAGAGTGCAGGAAAGTGGTGTAGAGTTACGCGGAGTGGAGGGGCATTGAGTGGCACAGAGTGGAGTAGAGTGGGTGGTGTAGAGTTGAGTATGCATGGTATGGTAGTGCACTGCCATTACAGAGAAAACATTTTCAATTGAAATGACCATTACATTTTCACGGACATACAGTTTTACTGATAAAACTATACAGCACAAATGATAAAGTTTGGAAATTACATTGCCTAGTGCTTTGATTTGATTTATTTTGATCATGTTCAAATATTTGCTTCCAGTACACTTCAGAATTGCAAAACAAAATGTGCTTCATTTGTCGTTTACTAATTCTAAAATATTCAGAAATATTTCACAGTTCATTCACAGACATTTAAAATGTGCTGTGTTCTAGAAAAATCATTTCCTTTCAGGCACCAAGCTCCATTGGAAGTCAGAGTCTGACATTTGACCTCTGTCTTTGAATGCACTGCAAATGTTACAAGATAGGAACAAAAGGTAAAGGTCTATTTACGGAAAGCCAGCACTTGTGGAAGTATACAGTAAAACGTCTATGCTTCATGAGAGAGAAAATGACATGGTGGACAGCCTAAAACAAATAAAGCCAGCAAATTCAAAGCAAGCAAATGTAAGTTACAAAACCACAAAGCCAATGGTAAGCAATGAGTGGAATGCATTCTTAGGTCAGCTTTCAGAATGTCCCCAAGATGTCTTTAGCTAACCAGACAGCTGTGCTGTCAGGTAGGCTTCGACCTAAAAAAAGAAGCATCTAGCACACTCTTTTCCTTTGAGAAATAACTTGTACACTACAACGAGGAGCACACAGCCTGCAGAATATATTCAATACTAATTGCTAGACAAAAAGAAAGAAAAAATGTCCTTTCAGAATAGCTGGGAAAAAAATTCAGCATAACCTTAGATTTAGATTAGTGGAAGGGCACTATCGGTCACCACTTTAGGGGAAAGAAACCCATTGAAAAGTCATGTATAGATCATGGCATTATACACCGGCAAAACTAGGATGAATGTGTCATTCAGGAGAATCAGCATTCTGGCGAGGGTGTGGATGCTTAGGGCCTGATGTAGATCTTGGTGGACGTCACAACAGTGATGGATATCCCGTCTGCTGGAATATAAATCCCATTAGGATATAATGGTATTTATATTTTGATGGACGGGATATCTGTCACCGTTTTGACGGAGTAACTCGCCCACTAAGATCTAATTCAGACCCTTAGACTTCCAACACACATACTGTGGTCCTGCACAAGGATAAAAAAAATTGGGGACAATGTAGGTCAGGTTATTGAGGAGGTAACAAAGTCCTGCATTGCGCAATATCCACAGGCAACACTAATGGATAACCCCTGGCAAGAAATATACCCCCTCTATGGTACGAAGGGTAAAATATTGGACATGCTTCAAGCAGCTTCTAGCATGCTTCAAGCAGCCTAACTACTTTGGGGAAGGCTTTGGGGAACTACAGTAGCCCCAACAGAGGTGATGTGGATGAGGAAACTGTGGTGGGGCTGGGAATGGAGGAAATGGTTTAAACAGACCAGTGAAAGGAGAAAGGATTAAGGAAAGAAGGGTGCGTACTTTTGGACTATCCTGGAAAAGAGTTCAAGGAGCCGCAGAGTCCTCAGAGGCCATGAACACTACACGTTTTCCATAAACCGAAAGTGGAGGAATGCTATAATGCAATGCTAGACCCACCCTCTTTCACAATGGACGCTTCATTTAGAAGTGAAGCTTACACCCAAAGGAGTGGCATCCAGGTTGGCTGCAGATATTCACAACTGAACTAAGGCAGGACATTGGGTGTAGGTAAGGTGGATAGGGGAGGGGGGTTAGGGGAGTTTGCAAACTGTAAATTCTGAAAATCAATAAAAACGTATATAAACCTAAATTGCAGAAATAGAACTTTGTCGAAAATTCTCTATAAATGGGATAAAGTCCCCACCTTGGTGTACAGACTAGTTTTGGAGTTAAACATTTAACACTAAGATTTGGAACTGTGAGATTTCCCGACAGACCAAGACCTGTGATGTTCATTAGAGAGGGTCCACTGCATGCCAGGCTACAGCCGACTGCCCCAGCCCTACCACCGTATCAGTGTTTGTGGAGTATAAGAATCAGTAGCGGCCCGTGTTTGGACGAGTGGCAGGGGTGGGTGAGGAGGGAGCATAGGGGTCGCAAATGGAGAGGGGCAATAATAAAAAAGAATCACATTTTAAAAAACTTACCTTTAGCAGGCCGAGATTATAGAATTATAAATCATGCAGGCTACTACCACTGCTGCATTTGTTCATGTGGTTGCAGATGGTGGGTACTGCCGGCTCTAGGGCGGTGCAAGCGCATCGGGTGCTGACTTTGGTGGGGGCATCATGTTTGCAATAATATTATGGTTTCAAAAGCAACTCCTGTCGCTTTCCTGGCCTCCAGCAATTTTCAGGCAACAATAAAAATGTCAAGATAAATCCGGTGATTAATGTTCTTTCTAGAGAGAGATTAGAGGTTTGTCCTATGGAATTTTTTACTCACGGTAAAGTATCACAGAAGTTTAATATGCCTGCAAAAAAGAACGTGTACCATGCAGATCACAAAGTGCATATAATATAAATAGGTCAGCAGGTTACTGTTTTTGTCAGAGAGATCCTTTTGCTACTTACTTAGAAGTTCAAATCCTAACATAGAGCAGTGATAACTGTCATCACAGAGCTGCACACAAAATACAAGGTATAGGTTTGAGCATTATGCTTTTTTCCCCAGTCTTTCATTATCCTAATGTTGAAAAAAGGGTTTGTTTGGATAGAAATCAGCTCTGAGTTTGTGATTCTCCAGACCAAGCACTAAGAAATGATACTGCCTACCAGTGTAGATGACACCTTGTAGTCCTCTGGCTTTTGTGACGTTTCCTATATACTGATTTAAACACGTATGAATGATTGTCTCTGGGTAGTGTGTGTTGTGTAAAGGGCTCTAACACCCTACACTGGTATAAGTGGCACTATAAAACCATTTAAATGCTTCTGAGAGAGAGTGGCTATGGAGGCTTGAGGGGCACTGTTAACCGGTGGTAGTGAGGGAATCTACGCTGGAGATGGTCATGGGGGGGCGGGCACTCACAGACATTGTCGCACCGAGCGCCACCAGCGCTAAAGCCGGCCCTGATGGTGGGCACGAGCAATCTTTTTTGAAGATTGATACTTATTGTTCATATCAGACGTAAACCTAGATCCAGAGAGAGAAAGGCAGAAAAGGGACAAGGAAAAAGAAAGATAATCAATGAAAAAGAAAGACAAATAACCGACAAGAGTGACATAAAGAGACAGGAAGAGCAGGATTGTGGAAAAAAGAAGTACGAGGCAGGATCAAGTCTAGGCAGCCTTGATGGTATTCGACCACCTTGGCATTGGGTCTCCTAACAAAAACTTTGGACCCTCATGCTTATTTTTTTACTTCATTTTTTTAATTAAGCACTTGTCCTAGCGCTTCACTAAGCATGTGATACCTAGCCAGCAGCTTCGGGAGTCCCATCTTTGTACTACAGCATTAAATAAGTCCCTCCTTCAGCTCCCAGAGTGGAAGCACGCGCCAGCTCTCGTCGACCTCCTGAGTAGTGTGGCGCGCCAGCAAACGCCTAAGAACAGGAGCGCGCGTTGCCCCAGATCTGTCTGAACTTTATTAATATTTCACAGATGTTCGTCGTGCCTGGCAGAGCCGGTTGGTGAATAGCAGAAGAAACTCCATTTTACATTTTATGAGCACATAAGGGGAGAGGATGCTAAAGACAAAACTGATATAACGCACTACCTCGTGAGACAAAGCTGTCATGCCAGGGCCGGCATTAGTGATGGTCGCACCCAGTGCGACAATGCTTGTTGACACCCCCAATGACCACCTTGGCCACGGATACCCTCATTACCACCCTTTAACAGTGCCCCTCAAGTCTCCATAACCTCTCTCTTTATCATGCACATATTTTGTTAAATAGCGCTACTCAAAACAGTGAAAGGTTTTAAGCACTTTACATAGCATACACATTACGCAGAGACAATGAATCATAGTGTGTAAATCAATGTATAGGAAATGTTACATCAGACAGAGGACTACAAGGTGTAGGAGTCACAAGTCAGCCATACTGGTAGACAGTATAGTTTAAAAGTGCGTGGACTGAAGAAGCACAGACTGAGAATTTAAAACGTAACACCATGGTTGGGGGTTGGCTTTACTAATAAAAATTGATTTCTACCCAAGTGAAAACTTTTTCAAACATTAGGGTAATGAAAGACTGGGGGGGAATCATAATGCTCTAATCTATGCCTTGCAGTTTGCATGCAGCTCTTTGATGATAGTTATTAGCTCACTGTTCTATATTAGGATTTAAATTTATAAACTGCAAATTACAAAAGGGACTCTCTGAAAGAAGAAGTAGCACACTGACCTATTTACACTGTATGCACTTTGTAATCAGCATGGTTTATTTCAGTTTATTTATTTAAGTGATCGGTCTTTTAAAAACAAAAACCATTTCACCAATGACATTTAAATAGTACTGCTGCATACTTATATAAACACGTAAAAACATTAGAATAATTTTTACACGGTTGGTCTACAAAACACTTCTATACATCAATTTTTAAAAAATGTCGTTTAAAATGGAGATTTGGGAGTTCATGTCTTTGTGACAGTCTATTTCGATCTCCACAGAGTTTCAACCAATTTCCTTTAAATACACATTTAAAAATTTCACCCCCCTACATATTAGGGGGATTGAGGCCCCGTCAAGCCAGGTGATTACGTCTTCTCTGCACGTTCGTATGTTCATACTATTTAATAGTGCTTTTATTAGTGACTTCCGTTCTTTTAGTAACTTAGGGCATACACAAAAAATATGTTGAATCGATTCATATTTATATCCACAAAGTCTGCAGTCTCGGTTATCACTTTTATCCTTCCATGCTGGGATTAAGTGTTTTGTTTCCCACATGCCCAGAAGCAGCCTCGTAAATTGATGTTTTAGGGTAGGCGAGAAATAGGCAGATAAATATTCCTGTGGCTTCCTTTTTCCCTATGAGCTGATACCCGTCCAGGCGTGCCGTCTTAGCAGTAAGGTATTCTCATCCGTTGAGTGAGACAGAAGTTTTATTGTGGTGTTAATTAGTTTGTTAAAAGCCTTTTTCCCTATGCTGAGATTCCAAATGTCTTGCGCAGACAAATCCACTATCACCTGGTTTAAATAACTACCCCAGGATCCGTGCATCTTCTTTTCTTTTTGTATGCTTATTTCTTTCCAGCATAGTTGGTCTATGGACCCACTTTCAGAAGCTCATAACCTCCAACATAATTTAATGAAGGCGCCTTTGCTCTGAAATTCCTGATTTTGTAAGCCAAACTCTAGCCGCACCTGGGCTGGCGATGCACATTGTTGGATATGAAAAACTTTTTTATAGACTTTTGTTTGTATTTTGTTCAAGGCAGGGATGTCACAACCTTTCATTATTTCAGTGCCATAGGTTACTGTTGGCATTAACTGTGCCTGCATGACAGTTAATAGGTTACCGTATGATGGACAGCTCAATTTCTTTTTTAGAACGTTAAAACCATATATCAGGTTTTGAGTTTTTGACCTCATTGAGGTGAGCTGTGATTTATAGCTTCATTTTTGTCCTACCATGAAACCAAGATATTTATAGGAGGTGACCGCTTCAACTTTTTTATCCTCTATATGCCATGTGAATCTCTTGTGTTTGGCATCCACCAGCCGCACAACCTTTGTTTTTAGTAAATTCAGTTCTAGCCCTTGTATTGACAAATATTTGGCTAAGGCGCTCATTTCTCGTTGTAAGCCGATTGGAGTTTGGCTTAATAGTACAAGGTAGTCGGCGTACTGAAGGCACCTGATTTCCTCATTAGCTATCGATGGGGGATGACTATTGATTTCCAGAAGAGCGTCTTCAAGATCAGATATGTACAGATTGAAAAGAGTTGGAGCTAACACACACCCCTGTTTCAGAACATTTTGTGTGTGTATTTTCTTTGTTATCCACCGGCCATCCCCTAACTTTACCTGACTCCATGTCCACGAATATAGTTTTCTAATGACGTTCAATAACTTTGTAGGGATGCCCCAGCTGTCCAGTTTTTCCCATAAACGTTTACGGGGCACACTGTCGAAAGCTTGCTTAAGGTCCACAAAACAGGCAAATAAGGGAGTGTTCTTAAATTTGGCTTTTTCGGCTAGCAATGTTAGTGCCGTTAGGTTTGTTAGCGTGCCTGCTCTGGCCCGAAACCCTGTTTGAGATCTTGGGATGTGGTTGTGGTTATCTGACCATTTTTTCAATTGGGTTAACAGGCAGCTCGCATATAACTTTGCTTCAACGTCAATTAAAGCGATCAGTCTTTAATTTGTCGGCTTTGTTGAGTTTCCCCCTTTGAAAATTGACTGGATGATGCTTTACCTCCATGATTCTGGGATTCCATTTGTAATGAACAACTCGTGGAAGAGTGGAGTAAAGTAATGGGCCCAATATGAGGCGTCTCCCCTAAAAAGGGCATTGGGGATTCCACTGGGGCCAGGCGCACCCTCTAAATTTAATTTCTTTATGATTTTTATTAATTCGCTTACTTCCGTTAATTCATCGGAGTTTTTGTGTTGTAGGGCGATATGTTTATTATTCGAGTTGATGACCCCCGGGGGAATTTCCTTTATTCGTTCCTCGCTCCTCCTGCAGTCCTTTTTAGCTATTTGACTGACTGATGTTGATTTGGGCTTTGGTTCTTTATACATACTAATTATGTGTGCTACCCATGTGTCTTCGTTTATCCCTGCGTTTTGATGTCTATTTTTCCCAAGTGACAGTGAATTTATCTGATGCCAGAAGTGTTTTCCGTTCCGTTGTTTACTTGCCAGAAGAAGTTTATTCCATATTGCAACGCGGTATCTGGTTTTGGCTATTCAACAGTTTTTCTTATATTGCTTTCTTGATTTTTTAAGCTCACTTCTGTCGGGGTTTTCCCCCATTTTTAGCTGGTTTGAGACAGCTCTTATTTTAGCACTATTAGGCTTTTCTGTTTTCGTATTTCATAGCTGAACCAGGGATGATGACTGTTTGTCCAAAGGTGTTTCCTGTGACACTTAGAGGGATGTTTCCTCTTGTTGTCCCCGAAGCTTTCCAATAGGGCTCCCACTAGATTTTCCCAAGCACTTAATCTCTCGCCCTTCCCTGTTTGTGTTGTCTCTGAAATTTCGGATTCCTCTAGGTTTCCTTCACTCGTGCCCGCTTTGCTATATACTTCAGCCATTACCTTCTTAATCCCCGTTCCTCGTCAATTCAATCTTTTTAAGTTGTAGGCGTGTGGCGTTGAGAGTAGATTTTTAGTTGCTGTCAGCCTGGCTGTAAATTGCTCCAATTGCAAAGATTGTGGCATATGATCGCTCTCTATGCGTGACACGATTTGGAATTTTTGCACCTGTCGCGCTATAGTTTCACTCACTAGGGTATGATCAATGGTTGAACTTTTGGTCCCGCTTAAAAAGGTCATTGCGGCTGGTGAATCCTCTTTTGTGAATTAATCCTACTGTTCCAAATTGTCGTCTAAAATTGGTGCCCTTTTTGTTCAGGTTCCCTGGGGTATTACATAAATTGATGTTAAAGTCACCTGAGATGATAAACTGTGCCTGACAATGCAGCCTTTGTAATGCTTTCATTATTTTAAAACAACATATTCATATGCTCGTCTTTTGTCTCCTCACTTGGGTGAATGTAGACGTTTAGTAGTAATAATATTGTTGGAGACCCTCATTCTTATGCTGTTCCAGCTTGGATACGAGAACCGAATGCGTCCCTATAGGGAGTTTTTCTAATGACCAGTCTAATTTGGTTGAAAAATACGAGGACAAACCACCCTTGGGGTGACCAGATTTTGCCAATTTTATTGCTGGTTCGTGATGCCCAAGAAAACCTATAATATTGTAAGGAGCTGTGCTCTAAGTTTCTTGGGCTAAGATGATATCATACGCTTGCAGGAATTCCAAAGCACCAGGGTTTCCTATCAGATTTTCTAGGCCGTGAGTGTTCCATGAACAGATATTAGAGAATTTTTTAATTTCACGCTCGCCAGGATTGCGAATTAACTCGGTGTTTTGGTAACCCCCTCCTATTTTCTTTAGTCACCTGTTTGTTCGTATTTAATTCATCTATGCGCCTTCCGCGTGGAGCAGTTGTTAGGGGCCTTGTGATTATTAGATTCTCAAAAGCTGTCTGATTTGTTGCTGCACCTTTGGCACCTCTCAGTAGGGATCCCTCATTTTCCATTTTGGGGAGAAGCGGATCAGGGTAACGTGGGGCCTCTATCCTTAGTAATTCAATGCCCCAAGCCTGAAACTGTTGCTGATGGGTCATTATATACTCCGCAATTTCCGGTGAATACCAAGTTGTTACTGTTACCTCTCTCTTAATCATAGATGGATGTGGTTTAAATTCAATCGATAACAAATTGGAAGAATTGATGTATGCTATTTCCCGCACTTCCTTTACCAGTTTTATGATTGTGCCTTTATTTAGAGTCTCAAAGTTACCTCTTGAGATGTAATTTGGGAGTAACATAATTTTGTTTGAATCGTTGACCCTTGGCGTGTTTGTACGTGGCACCTGCATCTTTGGTGTATCCCCGCCTTCCACCCCCGGGGGACCTCTATTTCTGGCTTCCTCTTTTGTTGTTTCCCGAATCCCGGGTCTCATTTGGACATATCCCTCTGAGTTAGTATTACCTTCCTTTCGGGCATTGGGAGTTTCCCAAAAGTGATGAGCCATGAGGGTTTGCCTATTGGGTGATTTCTCTGGTTCAACTGCAGGTGTCATCGATCCGCTTTCGGTATCACTATTGGAGAATGAGCTGGTTGTTCTCTCGTTTCCTGTGGGATTAGTTCCTTGAGTGCTTATTAGTGGGGTTTTAAATTCTGAATCTGTTTTAATTTCGTTTCTTAAAGATGGTGACCTTACTTTCTTATGTTGCATGAATAATGGGCATATTTAAATTTTTTGGACTGCTTTCTCTTTGTTTCGTGCTTTTCTTTGCCTTTTTTTTTCTTTTTTTGAGAGCACGAGCTTAACCTCCGCTCTTTCTTTTTTTTCCCCGTCCATGTTTCTGTTTGTAATAGAGTTAATATATTTTCCCTTAGAGTTGCTTACACTTGTTTCTGTTAAGACAGTTTTTTCTGGACTGCGCATTTGGGTTAATTGAGTGTTGTTTGTATCTTTTTGTGGCAGTCCTGTTGTTTTCCTGGGTGAATCCTCGACTGCCAAGTCTTTTTCTCTTTTAGATGGCCTAGTAGCTTGGGCTCGCACTTCCATCAGTATATCCGTCAGGATTGTTGTTAGTATTTCCGTATTTCCAAATGTTGTTGCCCCCTGCATCCTCACCCAGCCTCACCTCACGTCTTGCCTGCGGCCCGTTTGCCACCCGGCTCGTTCATCTTCACTCGACCCGCAATGGGGAGTGATCAGCGGTGGGCTGGGGCTGGGGCTACTGCTGGTGCCGAGGCTGATGAAATTGGGGAAAATGAGTGGGCAATCAGCAAGGCAAAGCGGCTTCGGCATCCTGTGCCCCGCTCGTGGCACTCGTGGCGCGCCCTCTGCCTCCTGCCTCCTGCCTCCTGCCTCCTCCTCCTCCTCCTGCTGCAGCTGCGGCTGCGATCAAAGCAAAAATGCGGCCTGGAATCATGCAATTGTGTGATAGTCCATGTTGCCCCCAATCAGCATGGTTCACCTGCTTTGCATCAGGGATTTTAACCTCCTGCGCTACTTTATGATGATGAGTCAAAACTTGCACTAGACAAAACTCCAATCTCTCTGCAGCAGGTCCATCAATCTCCAGAATTATCTTGATATTTTAATGGTTGCTTGAAAATTGCTGGAAGCAAGGAACACAGCAGCAGGTGCTTTTAAAACTATATTGTACTTGTAAACAAAGTGCCCTACTAAAGCCTAGAGCCGGCCATGCGTCCAGCATAGGTCCAAGACTGCCAAAACCATCATAGATTTTCATCGTGTCCACATAAAATATATATATATATATTCACTGAAAAAACCATAGGTTTCCGGGACATTATAGTTAGCTGGACTTTTCACTCGTACAAAACCATTGAAATTCCCCCATCACTGATGACATCACTGATGACATAATCCAGTGAATGTGTGTTTTTGCTGAAAATTACATATGTTTTATATATGTATATCTCAAGGTCGATGGAAGAATAAATGGGTATATAAGTGTCTAAATGGATGATTTGTTTTTGAAAATTGATTGTATAACTGACTGATTAAGTGTATCTTAGTGAATACATGGCTTAGTGAGTAATGTTTACATATGTAAATATCTGTATCAGTCTCTCACTTTGTGTATAAGTGGCTGCATGGGTTGGTGAGTAGCTACATGAGTGTCTATATAGGTTATTAGTTGTTTTTTTGAGTATAGGTATGAGTGTCTGAGTGTCTGTATGGTTCGGTGGGGGGTATTACGTAGTGCATAGGTGCATGAATGAGTGACTCACTGTTTGTATGTGTTGAAGACAGCATGTGTGCAGGACTGTATGGGTGGATGAGTGTGTGCATGGGTGTGTTAGTGAGTCAATGACTGTCTCAATAGTGTCTTTATGAGTAACTACATATGTTTTAAACTAGTATATGTGACTATTGGTGTATATAAGTGAGTATATGTGAGAGTGAGAGATTGGAAGAGTTCCTGTATGAATAAGTATATGTTTCTATAAGTGATTGTTTAAAAGACTAAGTATGTGTAAGTTTCTGTAGAAGTAAGTGTGGTGGTGTGTGTATAACTGTATATGCGAGTAAATGGATGTTTGATTCTTTATTAGCATGAGTGACTATGTGTGTGAGTAACTGTATGGATGAGTGGTGTTGTGTAACAGGATGTATAGGTGTATGAGTACATATGATGAGTGAGTACATGTTTGAGTGACTGTATAGGACTGTTGGTGAATGAGTGGATGTGTATGTGGATCTTAGAATTACTGAATAGGTTGTTGTAACTGGTATTGATATGTCCATTGTTTTGAAAATTTTAGTTTCTATTTTTGAATGTGTGTATCAAAGGTTATATTAGGGGGAGAGGAGGTCTGCCACTCTATCACAAGGATGATGTCATCAGTGATGTCATTTGAGATGTCATCAGTGATGTCATGAGTGATGTCACTGACCATGTCATGAGTGATGTAATATGTGACGTCATCAGCAGTGCATTGCGGGCGCGCAAGTTATAGTTAGCTGAACTAACTATAACAGGGGAATTTCAATGGTTTTGTACGAGTGAAAAGCGCAGCTAACTATAACGCCCCTGAAACCTATGATTTTCAGTGAATTTCTAAGGTTTTTAAAATGCTAATTCCTAACTATAACATGCCTGAAACCTATGGTTTTTTCAGTGAATTTCAAAGGTTTTTTAAATGCTAATTTCTAACTATGCCTACAGAGATAGGACATGTGAAGAAAGAAGAGAAAACGCACAGAAAGAAAAAAAAGAAATGCAGAAAGAAGCAACAGAAGTCCTCAAAGACGAAGAAAAGTGCAGGAAGAAGGATAACGTGCAGAAAGAACAAACAGAAGAGCAAAAAGAAGCCTTGTTGCAAAATCATCCTGTACCCTCAACTTTTTCAGACGGATACTGGTGGTAACTGAGTCTGACTAACCAGTCCTAGAGCCAGTGCTATGTTAAAAGACACTCAGAATACAGTGAAAACACCTACATACACTAGGGAACACTATGCGTTGGGGTCCCCCTGTGATTAGCATGACCTCCTCTGTAAGCCCCTAGTATATAATAGGATAGGGGTTTAAAACTACCTCTTAAAACGTGCCACAGGGCGTGTTTGCACACGTCACCTCAGGCCCTGTCCCCTCCCTTCCCCACTGTGTAAACACGCCTTGTGGCCGTTTTAAGTTGGGAGATTAAGTCCCCTTGATTCCTGAGGGTCCCTAGGGTCCAACTAGACCACTAGGTACCTCCAGTAAGCGCCACAGAGCTGCGCTGCAGAGAGATGTAAAAAGGGGCACGGCCTAGACCACCTCTCTGCTTCGCAGCGCAGTGGCGCATACTGGAATCACCTGGTGGGCTAGTTGGCCCCCAGGGTCCCTCAGGATTGAAGGGGAATTATTTCCCCAACTTAAAACGCGCCACAGGGCGTGTTTGCACACGTCAACTCAGGCCCCGTCCCCTCACTTCAACACTGTGTAAACACGCCCTGTGGTCGTTTTTAGTTGGGAGATTAAGTTCATTTGAATCCTGAGGGTCCCTAGGGTCCAACTAGCCCACTAGGTACCTCCAGTAAGCACCACAGAGCTGCGTTGCAGAGAGGTGTAAAAAGTGGCACGGCCTGCACCACCTCTCTGCAACGCAGCTCAGTGGCGCTTACTGGAAGCACCTGGTGGGCTAGTTAGCCCCCATTGGCCCTCAGGATTGAAGGGGAATTTTTTCCCCAACTTAAAACGCACCATAGGGCGTGTTTGCACACGTCACATCAGGCCCCGTCCCCTCCCTTCCCCACTGTGTAAACACGCCCTGTGGCCGTTTTAAGTGGGGAGATTAAGTGCCCTTGAATCCTGAGGATCTCTAGGGGCAAAAAAGCCCACTAGGTACCTCCAGTAAGCGCCACAGAGCTGCGTTGCATAGAGGTGTAAAAAGGGGCGTGGCCTCAGAACACCTGTCTGCAACGCAACTCCCTGGCGCATACTGGAGATACCTGTTGGGCTAGTTGGCCCTCAGGGACCCTCAGTATTGAAGGGGAATTAATTCCCCAACTTACAACTGGCCAGGGGGCGCGTTTGCAGAGTGCTGCAAGTAGGGGGCATGGCCTCCGGCGCGATGCCTGTCTTTTATTTATTTTATGTTTTTTAAGAAGGAGGGCTGTGTGGCCCCCCTCCCAAGGCTTTAATCGGCCCCAAGGGACCACAACCCCCGGGTCATGGCCTTTTTAAAAAAAAAATTCTTTAGGAGGGGGGCTGTGTTGCCCCCCTCCTCAGGCCACTTATGGCCCGGGGACCCCATCCCCCAGGGCCGGCCTTTGGTTTTTATTATTTTAAAAAAATATATATTTATAGAAACACCTACAACATGCTGGACAAACCGTATGTACCTATCACCATGACGATTTGCGTGATATTCATTAAAAGGCGACTATGCATACAATGAATCCACGTGGAATGTATTTACACCGCTAGTGGAGCTCTGACGTGTCTGACGCCCTACCGTGCCTAATCCCGGCGCCCCCACCGGTGGGCACTCTCCAAGTAGACAACCTTGTCATTTATTTATACAAACATGGGTAGCTATTGACGGGCACATTTAATACACACGCACACCAAGCCATTCAAAGGGGATTCAACAAAAATTCGACCAAACTATGCAAGAAACCCCCCTCACGATTAATAAAACACACATCCACCGCCGGATGTGTAATACTTTTTATTTTACTCTCTGGAAAGGAGACAAACCTCACTTGAGAGTCACAGCGTGCTCCTGGCTGAGCCCAATGCTGTGTTACACCCACCAGTGCCCGCCGAGTGACACACACCTCTGTGTTGTATTCCACCAGCTAGTGCGTATGCTATGACACTCTCTAACCCATGTGCACTGTAACACCACCTCGTGAATATGTCATGCCACACTTGCCTTCGCACGGGTTATATTGCCCCATCTAACGTGCCTTCCTCGATGCCTATGTTCTAACGCACAGCGCTATGTCATACATATTACAATCTGGGATCCATATCTTGTCACAGTGCATGTGCAACGTTACACTCCCCAGCACATATTTTATATTAGAACTTTAGAGACTAGTTAGGTTACACAACACTGCCCTGTGCATTTTACACTCCAAGGCGCATATCGCATAGCACGCGCTAGTGCCTGTGCTATCTCGCGCTATCCAATGAATCTGTCATTGCGCACAATGTATTGCATATTATATTTCACGCCTCGGTTCATCTTATATCCCACTTTTTGGTGCACTGTTTATAGCATACACTATATCTAGTTTTCATTTTCAATCGTGCTCTCAGGACTAGGTTCTATATAACACTGCGTCCACCTACCCTTTTCACGGGCATTACATTTTGCGATGGGGGTGAAGGGTCAGGGGGTGTTTCTGCCAAGTGAGCCCGGAGTCACAGTCACTAACGTCCTCTTCTTCCTGAATAAAAGTGAGATTATGCTGCATACTTGTTCATATTTTAAGTAGTTCACACAGACACACATTTTAAAAACAATAAAGTTCCTAATACCGACCTTCTCTGAACAGTTAGCTTGCTGCCCCATCCACCTCCTCCCTATCCTCTGTTGTCTGAATCCATGGACTAGCCTCCTCCCTCCTGCCATGCATGGTCTGATGTGCTGCCACTGCCCTCCATTTAGCATGATGTACCAGTCAACTCCTCCTGCCCTCCATTGCACAATTCTATGGCCCATCATTGACCTCCTGCTTAGCCTCTGTGTTTAGCTTGCTGCCCCTATTCTCCTTCCCCCTGCCCTCCGATGTCTTTGTGCATGCCCCTGCTCCATCCTTCTTGCCCACCATGTTCCATGGACCTGCCACTCCTATCTACTCTGAGTGTTCTGTTGAGCTGCCACTCCCCTCCCACCTGCCTAGCATTGTCAAGTGACTGTAACCTGTCCCTGCCACCTCCACCCTGCCTGTCCACATGCCATGCCCCTATCCCCTTCCTCCTGTCCTCCATGGTCCATTTTACTGCCACACCCTTCTACCCTCCCTGGTCTGTTGTGCTGCAACTGCTCCTCCTGCATGCCACGCGCGGTCTGTTGTGAGGCCCCTTCCCCTGAACTCTCTTGTCTGTGCCCAGGTCCTTACCCTCCCTTCTATCCTCCATGGTCCTTTGTGCATGCCCCTGCACCCTCCTTCTTGCCCATCATAGCCATTGTGCTGCCACTAACCCTCCCGCTTGCCATGCATGGTCTTCTGTGCTGCCATGGCCCCTCCCACCTTCCCTGTGTGGTCAGCTGGCTGCCCCTGACCCCCTGACCCCCTCCCACCTTCCCTCCATGGTCTGTGTGTATGCCATCATAGTCTCATTGTTGCTCTCCATGGTGTGTCTTGTTTCTAGTGCCCATCCTGCCTGACCTCCATGGTCATTTTGCTGCTCCTGCCCTGCCACCTTTCCCCCAGCCCTCTGTTTCCATGTGCAGACCCCTATTCCCTCCCTCCTGGCTTGTCTGTTCCATTGTAATGCCCCTGATCTGTCCCTCCTGCCCTTTATGGTCTGTTATGCAGCAGCTTTCTCTCCTGTCTGTCCATTATGGTCAGCTAGCTACCATTGCCTCTTTCCCCTCTGTTCTCTGTTGTCCATGTGCATGGTCCTTTCCCCTCCTCATTGCTTTCTATGGGTTGTTGTGCTGCACTCCCGTCCCGCATGCCCTGTGTGGTGTATTGTGCTGCTGAAAACGCTGATGCCTGCCCTGTAGGGTCAGTTTGGTGCACCTCTCCATGTCCCTCCTGTCCTCTGTTATCCGAGTCCATGTCCCTACCCCAATTCCTCCTGCCTACCATGATCCAATGTACCATACTTGCGAACATTTTGAACTTGGTAAGAGGGAGATTTTGAAAACAAATGGGGTATTGATTTTCCCCTTTGAGTTACATTGAAAAAGAAAAGATTGTAGACAGGAGACATATAAAAAAAAGCCCATTTGAGGAGACTGTAGTAAATGAGGAAATTAGGAAACTTCATAACAAATAAGTGTCCCAAAATGGCCACCAGAGACAAAAGAGCCCAAATGTAGCCCAAATATCACCCAGATGTAGCCCAAGTATAGCCCAATGACAGAATGTCCCAGAGTGTTCTAACGAACAACTAGAGCGCTAACAGTCTTACTTATGACACAAGTATGGCACACCTGAAGCCATCTTGATTGGAATAAAGTGGTAACACTTAAAACATTTAATTTACAAAGGAACAAAATTAGGTGGTTCATTTTGCCATAGAAATTATGATTAGTGCTGCAGAAAGAAAAAAATGGGGCACGTTTTGAGTGACTTCTCAAATCCTCTTCTATTGCATTAAAAAATTCTGATATGCAGACTGAAATATGCACTTTTAATACCAGCAGCAGACTTCCGTGGTGAGCAGTAGCTTTACTACAATGATCTAATGAGCAACTAGAGTGCTAACATTCAGAATTTATGGCAAATGTGTGACATATCTGAATACCTTCTTGATGGAATCAAAGTAAAAACTTGAAAGCATTTCCTACTGAGGAGACTGCAGTAAATGAGGCAATTAGGAAACTTCATAACAAATAAATCTCCCAAGATGGCCACCAGACACAAAAGAGCCTAAATGCCGCACAAATATCACCCAGATGTAGCCCACATGTAGCCCAATGACAGAAGTGTGCAAAACACTTATTTTTTGTGTATTTGCAGTTTTATATAGTGCAGACTTGTCAGGTATTGGAGTGCTTTACATGAGCATTGGTTACATCACACAAGATCAAATTCATTTTGGTTGTAGACATGGGGAGATTAAGTGATTTGACCAGAATCACAGAATATTGAGCTGAAGCAGAAACTCCAACCTGGTTCCCCAGTTGCAAAGTCTGCAGCTCGGGAAGTAACACCACATCCTCTCCCCTAGGTGCGACATTTAATCGAGTGGTCAACTGGATAAAAAAACATAAAGATTACAAATAATTTAAAAGTTCTTTGTCGCTATTTGAAAACTCAGAAAATATGTCCTCATTTTAGTTTTTTAGAGCACTAACCATAATTTTGATGCAAATAAGACCCTCTCATATATGTAATTACTAAAGGAAATGCTCTAGGTATTACAGTTTTGATTACATCAAGATGACGTCAGGCGTTCCACACTTTTGTAATAAATATAGAATGTTAGCAATCTAGTTGTTCATTTGGATACTGTTGAGAGGCAGAGGCCAGGGGCACGGACTCTGAAAATTGAAGGCAGGTAGGAGAGTGCAGAGGCAACAATTTGACCACACTGGGCAGGCAGGAAGGGCAGTGGCAGCACAACCAACTATGGAGGGCAGTGGAAAGGGGGGCAGGGGCAACAAACCAACAATACAGGACTGGCAAGAGAGGCTGTGGCAATATAATAGACCATTGTGGGCAGAAGGAAGAGGCAGTGGTAGTACAACCATACATGCCAACAGTATTCAGCCAGGAAACGTCCAATGTTTTTAAGCTCAAATGGGCTTTATTTGATCTGTCTCCTGTCTACAATCTCCTCTTTTTCAATGTAACTCAAAGGGGAAAATCAATACCCCAGTTTGTTTTCAAAATCTCCATCTTACCAAGTTCAAAATGTTTGCAAGTATGGTACATTGGATCATGGTAGGCAGGAGGAATTGGGGTAGGGACATGGACTCGTATAACAGAGGACAGGAGGGACATGGAGAGGTGCACCAAACTGACCCTACAGGGCAGGCATCAGGGTTTACAGCAGCACAATACACCACACAGGGCATGCGGGACGGGAGTGCAGCACAACAATCCATAGAAAGCAATAGGGAGGGGACAGGACCATGCATATGGAGAACAGAGAACAGAGGGGAAAGAGGCAATGCTAGCTAGCTGACCATAATGGACAGACAGGAGAGAAAGCTGCAGCGTAACAGACCATAAAGGGCAGGAGGGACGGAGCAGGGGCATTACAATGGAACAGACAAGCCAGGAGGGAAGGAATAAGGGGCTGCACATGGAAACAGAGGGCTGGGGGCAAGGGGGCAGGGCAGGAGCAGCAAGATGACCATGGAGGTCAGGCAGGATGGGCACTAGAAACAAGACACACCATGGAGAGCAACAATGAGACTATGATGGCATACACACAGACCATGGAGGTAAGGTGGGAGGAGGTCAGGGGCAGCTAGCTGACCACACAGGTTAGGTGGGAGGGGCCATGGCAGCACAGAAGACCATGCATGGCAAGCGGGAGGGTTAGTGGCAGCACAATGACTATGATGGGCAAGAAGGAGGGTGCAGGGGCATGCACAAAGGACCATAGAGGATAGAAGGGAGGGTCAGGACCTGGGCACAGACAAGAGAGTTCAGGAGAAGGGGCCTCACAACAGACCGCGCGGGGCAGGCAGGAGGAGCAGTTGCAGCACAACCGACCAGGGAGGGCAGAAGGGTGTGGCAGTAAAATGGGAATGGAGGACAGGAGGAAGGGGATAGGGGCATGGCATGTGAACAGGCAGGGTGGAGGTGGCAGGGACAGGTTACAGTCATCTGCCAATGCTTGGCAGGTGGGAGGGGAGTGGCAGCTCAACAGAACACTCAGAGTAGATAGGAGTGGCAGGTCCATGGAACATCCCCTCCTTGCAGCACTCTGCAAACGCGCCCCCTGGCCAGTTGTAAGTTGGGGAATTAATTCCCCTTCAATACTGAGGGTCCCTGAGGGCCAACTAGCCCAACAGGTATCTCCAGTATGCGCTAGGGAGCTGCGTTGCAGACAGGTGTTCTGAGGCCACGCCCCTTTTTACACCTCTATGCAACGCAGCTCTGTGGCGCTTACTGGAGGTACCTAGTGGGCTAGTTTGACCCTAGGGACCCTTAGGATTCAAGGGGACTTAATCTCTCAACTTAGAACGGCCACAGGGAGCGTTTACACAGTGGTGAAGGCAGAGGACGGGGCCTGAGGTGACGTGTGCAAACACGCCCTGTGGCGCGTTGTAAGTTGGAGAAATCATACCCGTTCAATCCTGAGGGACCCTGGGGGCCAACTAGCTCACCAGGTGCTTCCAGTAAGCGCCACTGCTCTGCGTTGCAGAGAGGTGGTGCAGGCCGTGCCCCTTTTTACACCTCTTTGCAATGGCACTTACTGGACGTACCTAGTGGGCTATTTTGCCCCTAGGGACCCTCAGGATTCAAGGGGACTTAATCTCCCAACTTAAAAAACCTTCACAGGGCGTGTTTACACAGTGGTGAAGGGAGGGGACGGGCCTGAGTTAACGTGTGCAAACAAGCCCTGTGGCGCGTTTTAAGTTGGGGAAATAATTCCCCTTCAATCCTGAGGGACCCTGGGGGCCAACTAGCCCACCAGGTGCTTCCAGTAAGCGACACTGCGTGGCAGAGAGGTGGTCTAGGCCGTGCCCCTTTTTACATCTCTCTGCAACGCAGCTCTGTGGCGCTTACTGGAGGTACCTAGTGGTCTAGTTGGACCCTAGGGAACCTCAGGATTCAAGGGGACTTAATCTCCCAACTTAAAACAGCCACAGGGCATGTTTACACAGTGGGGAAGGGAAGGGACGGGGCCTGAGGTGACGTGTGCAAACACGCCCTGTGGCGCGTTTTAAGAGGTAGTTTTAATCCCCTGCCCTATTATATACTAGGGGCTTACAGAGAAGGTCATGCTAATTACAGGGGGACCCCAACGCATAGTGTTCCCTAGTGTATATAGGTGTTTTCACTGTATTCTGAGTGTCTTTTAACATAGCACTGGCTCTAGGACTGGTTAGTCAGACACAGTTACCACCAGTATCCGTCTGAAAAAGTTGAGGGTACAGGATGATTTTGCAATAAGGCTTCTTTCTGCTCTTCTGTTTGTTCTTTCTGCACGTTATCCTTCTTCCTGCACTTTTCTTCGTCTTTGAGGACTTCTGTTGCTTCTTTCTGCATTTCTTTTTTTTTCTTTCTGTGCGCTTTTTCTTCTTTTTTCACATGTCCTATCTCTGTAGGCATAGTTAGAAATTAGCATTATTAAAAGTTTTGAAATTCACTGAAAAAAATCATAGGTTTCAGGCACGTTATAGTTAGGAATTAGCATTTAAAAAACCTTACAAATTCACTGAAAAAAACATAGGTTTCAGGGGCGTTATAGTTAGCTGGACTTTTCACTCGTACAAAACCATTGAAATTCCCCCGTTATAGTTAGTTCAGCTAACTATAACTCGCGCGCCCCAATGCACTGCTGATGACGTCACATATTACATCACTCATGACATGGTCAGTGACATCACACATGACATCACTGATGACATCTCAAATGACAGACACTAAGGATTTCCTTAGACAGATACAGTACATAGGTTGGGAAGAAGACTTTGTAATGATAACACCAGATGTTTGCAACTTATATACTAGTATAAGACACAAGGACGGATTGGCAGCAGTAAAGTTCTTCTTAGGACAGCGCTCTTTAAGACATTTAGAACACAGTGAAATGCTACTTGAATTCATTTCATTTTGTTTGAATAACAATATTTTCACCTTCCAAAATCAGAGGTATCGACAAATAATGGGTACAGCTATGGGCACCTGCTTCGCTCCCAGCTATGCAAATTTATTCGTAGGCTGGTGGGAGAAGCAGGTGGCCTGGGCGGATAACAACAGTAAATGGGTAGACCAGGTAATCTGCTGGCGTCGATATATCGACGACCTCTTCATTATTTGGAAGGGGTCTGAGCAATCAGCAGAAGAGTATATCACTGCCCTCAATGAAAATAATCTAAATTTACGATTTACCCATGAAATGAGTAGGAAAGAGGTATGCTTTTTGGACATCAGAGTTTTTGTGGAGTCAGGGATGATCCAAACATCCCTCTACAGAAAGACCACAGCTGGCAATTCAATTTTGCATGGTCACAGTAGTCATCCGGCAAATTTGATTAACAGTGTCCCGTACGGGGAGCTTTTAAGAATAAAAAGAAATTGCTCAACGGATGAAGACTTTGACCATGCAGCCAGCAGTAGCATAAGACGCTTTAGAGCGAGAGGATATTCATTGAAAGTGTTAAATACTGCACAATTGAAAGTCAAGAATGTGGACAGGCAGACACTGTTAAGAGACGCTCGTGTCAATAAAAATGACACAGGGAGTTTGAGACTAATCACTACCTATACATCTTCAGCTAACAAAATAAGGTCTATATTGTGTAGAAATTGGAAAATCTTGAAATTGGATAATATTATAGGCAGTGATTTAACTGACCACCCGCAAATAACTTTCAGAAAATCAAGATCTTTAAAAGATCAATTAGTCATTTGAGCAAATTACCCTCTCGTTCAGGACTGCAGAACCTTCATGGTTCATTCCCATGCGGGAAATGCAAAGCATGTAGTACCAGCAAAAGAATTTTGACCTATGAGGTTCCTGGAAGGAAATCCCGCAACAAGATCTTGAAATTCATGACATGCACCACAACATATGTTGTATACTGTTTGGAGTGTCCATGCGGCCATCGTTACATTGGCAGCACAGTGAAAGCGGTTAAAATGCGTGTATTGGAACACCAAAGAGCTATTGTAAACAGGGATGAGAACTACCCTGTTGCACGCCATTTTGCCACAATCAATCAATCAATCAATCGCATTTATAAAGCGCGCTACTCACCCATCAAGGGTCTCAAGGCGCTGGGAGGGAGGGGGGATCAGTGCTCGAAGAGCCAGGTCTTGAGCTGCCTTCTGAAGGAGAGGTGGTCAGGTATGGCGCGAAGGTGGCTGGGCAGAGAGTTCCAGGTCTTCGCTGCTAGAAAAGAGAAGGATCTTCCTCCGGCGGTGGCTTTGCGGATGCGGGGTACGGCTGCCAGGGCCTGTCCGGTGGAGCGCAGAGTGCGCGGGGGAGTGTAGAAGGAGACGCGGTTGTTGATGAGTTTGGGTCCGAGGTTGTGAAGGGCTTTGTGTGCGTGGGTGAGTAGTCGGAAGGTGATTCGCTTGTTGACGGGTAACCAGTGGAGTTTTTTCAGGTGTCCGGAGATGTGGTGGTGGCGGGGGATGTCCAGGATGAGTCTTGCGGCAGCGTTCTGGATCCGTTGGAGTTTCCTCTGCAGCTTGGTGGTGATGCCGGCGTACAGGGTGTTCCCGTAGTCCAAGCGGCTGGTGACGAGGGCGTGGGTGACGGTCTTCCTGGTGTCGGTGGGGATCCAGCGGAAGATCTTGCGGAGCATGCGGAGGGTGTTGAAACATGCCGAGGTCACCGAGTTCACCTGTCTGGTCATGGTGAGGGAAGAGTCCAGGATGAAGCCGAGGTTGCGCGCGTGGTCGGTGGGTTGGGGAGTGCTGCCGAGGGCGGGGGGCCACCAGGAGTCATCCCATGCGGTGGGAGTGGGGCCGAGGATGAGGACCTCCGTTTTGTCTGTGTTCAGTTTCAGACGGCTGTCTGTCATCCAGTTCGCCACTTCCTTCATTCCTTCATGTAGTCTGGTCCTAGCTGATGTGGGGTTGTTAGTGAGGGATAAGATGAACTGGGTGTCGTCGGCGTATGATATAAGGTCGAGTCCGTGTTTGCGTGCGATGTTCGCCAGGGGGGTCATGTAGACGTTGAAGAGAGTGGGGCTGAGGGAGGATCCTTGAGGTACGCCGCAGATGATCTCCGTGGCATGTGGATCTGAAGGGGGGAAGGCGGACTCTCTGAGTCCTTCCGGAGAGGAAGGAGACGATCCATTCCAGGGCCTTGCTTCTGATGCCGGCGTTGCTGAGGCGGCGTATCAGGGTGCGGTGGCAGACCGTGTCGAAGGCTGCAGAGAGATCCAGGAGTATGAGGGCCACGGTCTCTACCTTGTCGGTCAGGGCTCTGATGTCGTCCGTTGCTGCGATCAGGGCGGTTTCGGTGCTGTGGTTGGCCCTGAAACCGAACTGTGTGGGGTCGAGGGAGTCGTTGGTTTCCAGGGCGTTGGTGAGTTGAGCGTTGACGATTTTCTCAATCACTTTGGCGGGGAACGGCAGGAGAGAGATGGGCCGGAAGTTTTTGAGTTCGGTGGGGTCTGCTGTAGGTTTCTTTAAGAGGGCGTTAAGCTCTGCGTGTTTCCAGCTCTCCGGGAAGGTGGCGGCGGTGAGGGAGGCGTTGATGACGTCTCGGAGGTGCGGTGCGATGATGTCGTCGGCCTTGTTGTAGACGTGGTGCGGGCAGGGGTCCGATGGGGATCCGGAGTGGATCGAGTTCATTATGCGGGTGGTCTCCTCGGTGGTGGTAGGGTTCCAGGTGAGGATGGTGGTGGTGTCGGTGGCGGGTTCCGGAGGAGGGCTCGTGTCGGCGGTCGGGAAGCTGTTGTATATGTCGGTGATCTTGTGGTGGAAGAAGGTTGCGAGGGAGTCGCAGAGGTCCTGTGAGGGAGGGATGGAGTTGTTTTCTGCTTCCGGGTTGGAGAGCTCTTTGACGATGCCAAATAGTTCCTTGCTGTTGTGGGCGTTGTTGTCAAGTCTGTTCCGGTAGGCTGTTTTTCGTGCGGCGCGGAGGTGTTGGTGGTGTTGGCGGATGGCGTCCTTGAGAGCTGACATGTTCTCTTCGGTCTGGTTAAGGCGCCACGTCTTCTCACGGGCGCGGCATTCTTTCTTGGAGTTCTTGAGGTCGGGGGTGAACCAGGAGTTTTTCTTGTGGTTGTTGGTGCTGGCTTGAGTCTTCAGGGGGGCCAGGAGGTTGGCGCAGTCGGAGATCCAGTTTGTGAGGTTGTTGGCGGCTACGTTGGGGTCGGTGGTGCTGGTGGGTTGGTTCTGGGAGAGGGTTGATGCGAGCTGTTCCGTGGTGATACGATTCCAGTGTCTTCTTGGTGGTTGCTGGGTGTGGTGGGGCACGGTGGTCTTCTTGAAGATGAAGTGGACGCAGCTGTGGTCCGACCAGGTGAGTTCGATGGTGTGGCTGAAGGTGATGTGTTTGCTGGAGGAGAAGATGGGGTCGAGCGTGTGTCCGGCGTCGTGGGTGGGGGTGTTGACTAGCTGATTCAGTCCCAGGTTGGCGAGGTTGTCCAGTAAGGCGGTGGTGGTGTTGTCGGTGAGGTTCTCCAGGTGAAAGTTGAGGTCTCCTAGGAGGATGTAGTCGGTGGATGAGAGTGCGTGAGGGTTGACGAAGTCTGCGATGTCTTCGCTGAACTTGGTGCGAGGTCCTGGTGGTCTGTACATGAGGGTGCCTCTGAGGGTGGTTTTGGGGTCGCTGTGGATCATGAAGTGGAGGTGTTCGGCGTCGGGGAGTGAGTTGTCGGTGTCGGTCGAGATGCGGATGGAGTTTTTGTGTGCGATGGCGATGCCACCTCCGATGCGGTTGGTGCGGTCTTTCCGGATGATTTTGTAGCCGTCGGGGATGGCTATGGCGATGTCGGGTGCCGAGGAGGGGTTCATCCAGGTCTCGGTGAGGAAGGCGATGTCCGGGTTCGTAGAGTTGATGAGGTTCCACAGTTCGATGGCGTGCCTGTGGATGGATCGGGTGTTGACCAGGATGCATGGGAGGTTGTTTCCGGGGGAGTAGTTCTTGGCGGGAGCGGAGTGGGTTCGGAGGCAGGTGAAGCGGCAGTTGTTGCAGGTGAAGGGTCCGTGGGTACGTTTCGGGGTGGCGCAGTAGCAGCCCGGCGTGCGGCCGGGGTTGAGGTTGGCGAGGAAGGCGGAGTCGTAGGTCAGGCGGGGGGCGCGGGGGCCAGAGGTTCGGGTGCTGGGCGCGGTCCAGGCGCGGACGGACGCAGACGGGCTTGCCTTAGACGCGCGCCCGCTGCGCGCGTCCGCTGCCCGGCCTCGCAGCGGCCGCCATATAAGGGGTAGCCGGGGAGGCGGGGACAGCTGGGAGGCGGGAGGAGGGCGGGTAGGGGGGAAAAAGAGCGGGAAAAGCGGCGAAGGGCCTCGGGGAGGCGAGGAGGCCCGAAAAAGCGGAAAAGTACCTAGAAGGGGTACAAAAGCCGGAAAGCGAGAAACAAACGACAAAAAGTGGCGGAAGGACGGAGGGGGACGGCGGGGGCACGAGGGGCAGCAGGCACTCAGGGATACAAAAAGCAAGGGGAGCGCGATCACAACGGGGAAAGCAGGCACTCAGGGATACAGAAGGCAAGGGGAGCGCGATCACACGGGGAAAGCAGGCACTCTGGGATACAAAAAAGCAAAAGGGGACGCGATCATACACAGGGGAAAAAGGCAGACACTCTGGGGGACAGTCGGCACAACAACAGAGCAGAAGGCAGGCACAGAGGATCTGGTGGCGCCGCGAGGGCAGGGGAGCGACCTACCCTGGGGTCAAAGGTTGCTACCACTGCCTCGCAGCGGCCGCCATATAAGGGGTAGCCGGGGAGGCGGGGACAGCTGGGAGGCGGGAGGAGGGCGGGTAGGGGGGAAAAAGAGCGGGAAAAGCGGCGAAGGGCCTCGGAGAGGCGAGGAGGCCCGAAAAAGCGGAAAAGTACCTAGAAGGGGTACAAAAGCCGGAAAGCGAGAAAAAAACGACAAAAAGTGGCGGAAGGATGGAGGGGGACGGCGGGGGCACGAGGGGCAGCAGGCACTCAGGGATACAAAAAGCAAGGGGAGCGCGATCACAACGGGGAAAGCAGGCACTCAGGGATACAGAAGGCAAGGGGAGCGCGATCACACGGGGAAAGCAGGCACTCTGGGATACGAAAAAGCAAAAGGGGACGCGATCATACACAGGGGAAAAAGGCAGACACTCTGGGGGACAGTCGGCACAACAACAGAGCAGAAGGCAGGCACAGAGGATCTGGTGGCGCCGCGGGGCAGGGGAGCGACCTACTCACACACCACAATAGCAACAAAACTCTTCTGCAATTTTTCTGTCTGGATTGTATCCCAGATGATATTAGGGGCGGGGACAGAGAAAAAGCCTTGCGACGTCTGGAATCCAGATATATCATTGAACTCCAGACGAAATCGCCTGATGGCTTGAATGCTGGGGAGGAGTTAATAACTCATTTATAATAAGGATTGATGTATACTGTGTGCAGCACTACTTTTGTTAGAGTTTAAAAAGGGAGAAAATAATAATGATCACAGCCCATCCAGGGCTTTATAATGTCATCCCCCTCATTTTCTTTAATTCAAGGATCGAAACTTGAAACTTTATTTTAAAAAAATAAATAAATAAATAAAAATAAAAATAAAAAATGAGACGATTCACCCGGGTTTAACAATAGGCATTGTCATTAGCATTGAAACTTTTGAATAATTATGTTGGTTTGGATCAATTTGGATTGGGTGATTGTTATAGAACAATCATGAAATTTTGAATAATTGTGATGAATTGTGATGCAAACGTCTGAGGGCAAAACAACGTACAATGCTTTGTAAATAGAATTTGATTTGCACATTCCAAGATGGCGACTATGATAACACTACTGGGTCCCTCGTCTATGTTAATGAAATACAATGTATATATGAACTTCCGCCCACAAACGCGAGCCGACACTGACGAAAGCTCCGGCTGAAACGCGTCTGTTTCTTTATTTGCACTAATAAATCCGAACTGGGATTTAACCTAACCTGAGTGCTGGTCCTTCTGTTCTTTGAACATTGGAGCGTCATATATATATATATATATCTATATATATATATATAATTTTTGTAAACTTTTTTAATTATCAAAATGCAGCAGAAACATTTTTATCTTAAATCAAAATATTAATTAATACACTCACAGATCCCCTATAATTTACAATCATATAATTAATAAAACAGGTATTAGCACATATTATGAACAGCAATCTCTTATATCTCACAATTGCCTGAAAGAGCCAGCTACCCATTAGTTTCGGCGTTATCAGCTCTTTCCCAGTACTACCAATTTTGTTTTTTAAACCGCTTTTTTGTGCCCACGCTTTTTGCATTCTGGCTCTTATGGCTTTTAACCTTACAGATTATTGCACCACTGATCGGCAGTAGATATAGCTACCGACTTCCAACCCTGTAAAATAAGTGACTGGAGTGCCAAAGATGGCTCCCAGAGGCTCAGAAGTTGTTTTGTTGTCTAATCCAATTCCCTATTTCATTTAACACATTGTCCCAGAATACATTCCGTCTGGGACAAGCAAATATCATATGGAGCCAATCCCCAGGTTCCAACCCACATCTTAAACATCTAGCTTCAGCCTCATCATACATCTTGATTTTATCTGGTGTATATCATCCATTTACAATAAAAAGCCATTCTTTTGAAGTTAGTACGCAAAGGGCTTTCCTGCTGAGCTGATTGTAATAATAGCATTGTGCCTAAGTTAGTTTGCAGCCAGTGGTAGCAGCTATTTTACTTATATGATCAGATAGTAACTTTGGACCTAATTGCTGGAGCAAAACTCAATACCAATTTCTAACTCCTGATAGATGGGAGATGAAAAAGGTCTGGCAAATTTTATCCGTTATTTCACTTATGTACGCTGAGTAGCCGGAGCAAAAGTGCTGTATTTGGGTGTAGCTAAAAAAGACTGTGGGGCTAATCAGTGGATTCTCCTGACCTGATGCTGGCCATGTGATAAATTGATTGTTACAGAAAAAATCTTTAAGCCTCTGAAAGCCCAAACAGCTAAGTAACTAAGTATGGACCGATCAAGTCTCAAGCCAAGCCCTGAACAGGAGTTGAGTTTTATTTGTGGGTGCAAACGAGGAATTTTGTGTTCTTGCCAAATAAGATTAAAGCAGTCAACCACAATTCAGATGGTCTTATAATGCGTTCTCTTTGGTAATCTGGAAATCTGTAAAAAGGAGACAGGGTCAATTCCTGCTACTTTTAGCATATTGTTTAAATAGTAATTATCATCACAAAGTGTCCTCTTGGTTGCCGACGTCAGCCAATTTAGAAGAGCCGCTTGATGATAAGTTTTAAGACATAGGAGCACCAGGCCGCCTTCTTCCTAAATTAACTGAAGAATCAGTAGTTTTGCCCATGGTTGTTTCCTTTGCCAAATAAATGTACGTATTTCTACATTATTGGCCTCAAAGAATGATCTAGGAAATTCAATCAATGCTTTAGAAAAAGCGAATAGGAACAGAGGCCGCAAGTTCATTTTTATAAGCGAGATCCAACCTATAATCATAAGGGGAAGTCTTCCCCATTGTTTAATTAACTCTCAAACCTTGGTTAATAAGGAAGCATAATTTAGAGCGTATAAATCATTAAAATTTGACAACCTGCCTGAAACTTAGAAAATAGTAGATGGAAGAATCCTGGGGAAACAGTTAAACAATCTACTTCCGATTTTGTCTGGTCAATTTTATAGCCGCCGAGTTTGTCAAAAGCACACTGAATATTTACCTTATCTGCGGCTAAATATAGCACCATATAATCTGTGTATAATTGGAGCTTTGGTGCTCCCAAAATAGGTGAACTAATGGTTTGGTCTTGGCGGATGGCGCAAGCTAATGGCTCTATAAATAGAGCAAACAAAATAGGAAACATTGGGCATTCTTGACGAGTGCCTCGTCTGACAGATATCTCCCCTCCAAAATATTATTAATGATTATACTGTCCTCAGCCCCAGATTATAATGCTTTCAGTATCCGCAAAAAACGTTGGGGAAATGCAGACTTATAAAGGATTGCATATTAAACTTCCCATTCTATTAAATCAAAGGCTTTTTCCACATTGAGCATTATAGCGACAGCCTTAGTGCTGTGGTTGGAAAAAATATATATCACCTGCACTAGAACGTCTGTACTTGAGAAGATATTCCTTCCAGGAAGGAATACGTTTTGATCCATATGTATAACTGACGAGGCTGCAGATGATATCCTGTTTGCAATGATCTTAGTGAACAGCTTATAATCACCTTTGAGGAGACTTAAGGGATGGTACAAATTAGGTTCCGTCTCTAATTTGTCCTTTAAAAAAAACAAAAAACACTATTGATTCGGTCAAGGTGCTAGGTATAGGACACCCCTGTAGTATCTGATTAATGAGGCAAACAAAGAATGGTGCTAATTGCGGGGAAATATGTTATGTACCTCAGTGAGTATACCATCCTTACCACTAGCTTTAGAGTTGGGCAATGACTTTACCGTCAGCTGTACTTCTACCAGCGTTATTGGAGTGGTTATGGATTCGACTTGCGCCAACGTCAGCATTTGAACCTTGACATCTCTTAACCATTCTTCAATAACCTCAGAAGAATAGTAATGAGATTCAGAGTATAATCTAGCGTAATGGTCTCGAAACATCGGAGCCACATCACTTGTGTTCGAATTGTATTGGTCAAAGGATCACAAATCGTTTTAATAGTATTAGCATTGGCTCCTTGTTTGGTTAACCAGGCTAAATATGTGCCGGTAAATTCACTTACTTCATATCTTTTCGAAAGATATGAGATCTGACTCACTATTTCTTTGGTGGTGAAAAATGTCTGAAAATTATATTTATCTTGAGCTAAGACTGTCTGCGTACTTTTATTAGGGGTCTGCACCTACGCTTTTATGGCTTCATCCAACCTGCTTTGAAGTTTGATCCGCTGTGTTTTTTTCTGCCTGTTTTTGGGTGTCTTCAAAGGGAGTTACCTGGTGTTAGACCTGTCAGCCCTTTGGGTGGTCCCTCCTCATCATTATTTATTTTGTCCCACTTTTGCCTCAAACCCTGTTTGAATTTTTCCTTTTTGGGAACCACCAGACTTTTTAGTGTTGCTGCAGATTCAGGGAGCCATTTTACCTACCCCTGAAACTTCTGTCTGAGGGCCTGAAGCACAAAATGGTGGCCACCTGTGACATCACCAGCATCCACTGGAACCTGCTAGCACCTTCCAGAACATTCCAGAACCCTGTGACAGTTGGAGGCGGTTTGGAATGTTGGGGAGTTAAGAGAGAGAGTTGGCAGTTGGAGCTGGCAGTTGGCACCTGACTGGTGAAGAGTGAGCAGCAGAAACTTGAAGGAGGAAGGAGTGAAGCAGCAGGGGTGGAAACTTGTGCCTGGAGTGGGGTCCATAAACCCACCCTTGATACTAGTCCCTACTGACGGAGCCCAGCCTAGAGCCCTGTGGGGGAAGAAGTCAGAAAAACCATCCTGAGGACCTGGACAGCAGGAACAGGCCTTAGAAACAAGAGAACAGCAAGATCCTGACCTGGAAGCTGGTTTCCCTGAAGTCCGACGTCGAGTAGCCTACGACCTGGAGCCTGAGGTGGAGAAGCGGCGCTGACTGGAAAAGCAGACGTCGTACCCGGAGCCGCCAGAGGTCGAGAGAGGGCGCCGTCAGAGGTCGTGAGGAATACCGGAGGTCGAGGAGGAAGTCACCCGAGGTCGAGTGAGCGGCGTCATCGGAGGAGTGAAGTCCGCCCTCCGGAGTCGTCGGAGACCGAGGTGAAGGGTAACGGAGGTCGGGAGTGAGGATCGCACTCCGGAGTCGCCGGAACCTGTGAGAATCGTGCCGGAGGTCGGGAGTGGAGGTCGCACTCCGGAGTCGCCGGAAACCTGTGAGGAACACCGGAGGTCGGGAGTGAGGATCGCACTTCGGAGCCGCCGGAAGTCGACATCGAGGCAAGGCCGGCCGACGTCATCGAATCCGAGGTCGCCATCGGACCGGAGCCGCCCGAAGTCGACATCGAGTAAAGACTGCCCGACGCCATCGAATCGGAGGTCGAGATCGAACCGAGGCCGCCGACATCGAGACCGGAGCCGCCTGCCGGCGTCGTCAAAGAACTGACATTGTGCCGAGGCCGCCGACATCGAGCTGGAACCGCCTCACGGCGTCGACACGACTCCAGCGGCGTCGGAGCATCAGAAAAGGGCAGTAAGTGGAGTAGAGGGCGCCTAAGGCCCTGTGGAGACCTGAGAGACTGCTCTAAGGGGCTAGGGAGGTGCTGGAACCAACCTGACTGTGCCAGGGGTGAACTGGGACTAATCTAGAGAAGTTGTGTGGAGAGAGAGAGCCAGGTCTCTGGTATTTTCCCCCTTTATCTACCTCAGTTTAGGCCTCAGCCTTGACCAAGCCAGGGAGTAGACACCCCCAAGCCTTCCACATCCCCACAAGCTGTGCTTGGGCCAAATCAGCCCTTAGGAATCAAAAGTGATCTGATTCCATGAGTGTCACTGTCAGCTTTTAAGTATTTATTAGGGGCACTGTATTTATTGTATTTAACCTATTTATTGTTCCACTGTAATTATTGGTCCACAGTATTTATTGATGCACAATATTTATTGGTTACAGTATTTATTGCCTCAGAATATTTAATTGCCTGTCTGAATTGCACTTTTATTTATGCCCTCAGTATTTATGATCACCCCTATTTATTGAATCATTAAGCCAGTATTTATTTGTCCTGCACTTTCTAAAAAGTTTGTATATTGTGATTGTTATTTATTTTCTCCAATCAGCAACTAAGAGAAAAAGCAGATAAAGAAAGTTATTTTCATAATTTTTACGGTGTAGAGTCGTTTTTGGAACGGATGCACGCATGGTTATTGTTTGGGTATGTTGTATGCTTAGCACGGAGCCTGATTCCTGACCACTCGAGCCAAGCTACCACAGTGTGTCCGGAAGACCACCACCACCCCTTCTAGTGTGGGAGTGGGTTTTCCAACATAAATTGGTGTTCAGTGGTGGGATAGAGCTGTGCCTACGCATACTCAACAATAACTGTGGGTAGTCCATAGGCCTACACCGGGAGTTTTCTCAAGAGCGGCCTTCCTAATTGTGGGTTTTTGTTTTTTCCAAATTTACTCTGGTGGTGGGAGGAGGTATTATTAAAGGTACCCCCCTGCATAGTTACTGCACAAAGACCTGTCCTCTAACCTGAGTGGGCGAGATGGAGTTTGTACTAGAAAATCTAGAAACGTACACTGTGGCCCAACTCAGGGAGTTTTGCCAGCGGGAGGGGGTGTACTGTCCCCCAGGAGCAAAGAAGGGTGCACTCCAAACCAGCTTAAGGGCTTGGGGGGAGGCACGCCGAGAAAGCAAAGCTGAGGAGGAAGACAGGGATGGAGAGCCTGACCCCGAGGGGGCTGAGATGTACCAACCTGAGGTGGGGAACCTGTCAGCAGGGCCCAGAACCATTTCTAGGAAGGGCAGCAGTGCCTCTAGCGGTGGCTTGTCTGAGGTGGAGTTAACAGACCGGAGGGAGAAAAGACAGCTCACATGGGACTTAGCAAGGCTAGAGAAGGAGAAGGAGGAGCAGAGGATGGCCCATGAATTACGACTGAAAGAAATAGATCTTCAGATCTTGAGAATCGGGGCACAACCTGTTCCTAATGGTGGCAGCCAAACCCAAGAGATCACCAGGGAACCTAAACCATACCTGCCAAAGGACATAGTAGCTAGCTATGGAGTGGGCGACGATATCGCCAAGTGGCTAGCGGCCTATGAGGTCTCGTTGAGGGCCCATGGGGTTCCAGAGAAGTACTGGGGAGGGGGATTGTACAAGTACATGCCTCCAGCTGGTAGGGATGCATTATTGGCCCTCGAGGAGGATGAGCAGACCCACTACCCCACCATGAAACTGGCGCTCATCAGAAAGTTTGGACTAACACCTGAAAAGTACAGACAGAAGTTCAGGGGTAGTCACAAACTGGGCACACAGAATTGGGTGGACTTCCTGGACTATGCAAAGAAGGCACTGGAAGGTTGGATTCAGGGCAGTGAAGTGAGGAACTACGAGGGGTTGTTTGACCTGGTACTGAAGGAACACCTGCTCGAGAAATGTTTCCCTGAACTGCGGCAACACCTGGTGGATAGCAAGCTGACCAGTCCCCGGAAGCTTGCTGAGGAGGCGGACATTTGGGCTAGTACCCGGGTGTCCACAAGGGGGACTGGAGGGGATACTCAAAAGGCCGGACAGGGCGCCCCCCAGAAGAAAGAGGGAGGGGAAAAGAAAAAGGAGTTCTCCAAAGGCCCCCAAAATAACTTCCAAGGGAAGGGAACAGGATTCACCCCTAAGGCTAACCCGCCCAGAAACCCTAATCCTGGCCAGAGTCAGCAGCCAAGGGTTGTCCATTGCTATGAGTGCGGTGGCGTTGGACACTATAAAGGAGACCCGAAGTGCTTGAAACGACCACCCCCTCCCACTGGAGGAAAGACCCCCGGAGTAGCTAGTGTAGTGCTCGGGGAGGAGATGCCCTTAACTAAGGGAAGGGAGTGGGCGGGTGTCACTTTAGTGTCCCTGGGAGAACGGGAGATGGTGCCTAAGATCCAGGTGCCCGCAAATACCGTAAAGTATGGGCAGTGGGTCACCATCAACGGCCAAAGAGGGGAGGCTCTGAGAGACACAGGAGCCAGTATGACTATGGTGCGTAGCCAACTGGTGTCTCCAGAGCAGGTAATTCCCGATGTACTCCACCCAGCCGCGATGGCTGACGGCAGAACAGGCCACTATCCAGTGGCCGAGGTTCCCTTTGAATGGGGGGGGGTTGCAGGTTCACTTCGAGTTGCCGTAAGCCCTGCCGTGCCAGTCGATTGTCTGCTGGGGAATGACATGGAGCACAACGCTTGGAAGGAGGTGGAATACCGGACTCACACCGAGATGCTGGGTACACCTGACTGGGCCTGTGTTAGCACAAGGTCCACGACTACCCGAAGAGGGAGTTCATTTCGGCTGGAGCCTGGAACAAAGGCCCAGCCAGCTGCCAGTCAAGGGAAGAACCGAGGACAGGAGGAGCCTGCCTCGGCGTCCCCACCCCGTAGGACGGATAGGCCACCGGAGGTGGTGGACCAGGAGTCTGCGGTGGGGGACGTTACCAACCTGGAGGACCTACCCATCCCGGCCGAGTGGCACGTGGAGGGAGGCCCGTCCAGGGAGGAATTCTGCCAGGGCCAGAGGGAGTGCCCTACCCTTGAGGGGCTGAGGCGACAGGCCGAAGCCCAGGCAGCAGGGAACGTTGAAGGGAACTACAGTGTTTACTGGGAGGATGGCCTCCTCTACAGTGAACCCAAGGCACCCCTACACGGATCGTCACGAGCCTTGGTAGTTCCTCAACGTTATCGAGCCTTCCTTCTGGAGTTGGCTCACGAGATACCATTGGCAGGACACTTGGGGCAAGACAAGACCTTCGCCCGTCTTGTCCCACACTTTTATTGGCCTCAGATGAAAGTGTCGTCCGATACCTACTGCCGGACCTGTGTGTCTTGCCAAGCCAGTGGGAAAACAGGGGTGAAGCTGAAAGCTCCCCTGGAACCACTTCCTGTCGTTAGCACCCCCTTTGAAAGGGTGGGCATCGACATTGCGGGTCCATTAGATCCGCCAACTACAGCTGGTCACAGGTTTATCCTGGTTCTGGTGGATCATGCCACACGGTACCCAGAGGCAATACCTCTGAGGACCATAACAGCACCTGTTGTGGCAAGGGCCCTGATGGGAATCTTTACCCGAGTGGGTTTTCCCAAGGAAGTTGTGTCCGACAGGGGGACCAACTTCATGTCAGCGTATATGCGGGCAATGTGGAAGGAGTGTGGAGTGACATACCGGTTCACCACTCCTTACCACCCCCAGACAAATGGTCTGGTGGAAAGGTTTAACAAAACCTTGAAGGGCATGATCAGAAGTCTGCCTGAAAGCCTGCGGAGGAAATGGGACGTCCTCCTACCCTGTTTACTTTTTTCCTACAGGGAAGTGCCACAGAAGGGAGTGGGCTTCAGCCCCTTCGAGCTTCTGTATGGGCACCCTGTACGTGGACCTCTCAACCTGGTGAGAGACGGATGGGAAAGAACTCCCAGAAAGCTTCCCCAGGATGTGGTGAGCTACATGCTGGCCTTCCGGAGCCAGATGGCTAAGTTGTGGAAGCAAGCTTCTGACAACTTGGAAGCCAGCCAAGCAGTGATGAAGGCGTGGTATGACCACAATGCTCACCCGGTGGAGTTGGAGCCTGGCCAGAAGGTGTGGGTGATCGAACCCGGAGAGCTTAGTGCCCTCCAGGATCGCTGGTCAGGACCCTTTGAGGTGTTGGAGAAGAAGGGTAAGGCTACCTACTTGGTGGACCTGAAGACCCCTCGTCAGCCCCTGCGGGTGCTGCATGCCAACCGCCTCAAACCCCACCACGAGAGGCCCGAAGTCATCTTGATGATGGTGACTGACGGAGGAGAGGACGTGGAAAGCGAGCCTCTCCCTGATCTGTTTGCGTCTCAAGAGAAGGATGGGTCGGTGGAGGGAGTGATTCTCTCCCCATCTCTAACTCCTGAACAGCAGGAGGACTGTCGCCAGGTCCTGGGGCAGTACTCTTCGTTGTTCTCCCTTGTCCCGGGTAGGACTCACCTGTGCGTCCATGACGTGGACACAGGAGACAGCCCACCTGTGAAGTCCAAGATCTACCGGATGTCAGACAAGGTGAAGGCCAGCATTCATAGTGAAGTCACTAAGATGCTGGAGCTAGGAGTGATCGAACCTTCTAGCAGCCCCTGGTCCAGTCCGGTGGTGTTAGTACCAAAAGCTGCACCACCGGGTGCCCAACCAGAACTGAGGTTCTGTGTGGACTATCGGGGACTGAATTCAGTGACCAAAACTGATGCTCATCCGATCCCTAGGGCGGATGAATTGATTGACCGGCTGGGAGCTGCCCAATATCTAAGTACCTTTGACCTTACTTCTGGGTACTGGCAGATCTCTTTGACTGATGGAGCAAGGGAAAGGTCAGCCTTCTCCACGCCCAATGGCCACTACCAGTTCTGTGTGATGCCCTTTGGGCTCAAGAACGCACCTGCCACGTTTCAGCGCCTGGTAAACCAGATCCTCACCGGAATGGAGAGTTTCTCTGCTGCTTATCTGGATGACATAGCCGTCTTCAGTAACAGCTGGGAGGATCACTTGCGTCACCTGCAAGCTGTTCTCCAGGCCCTGAGACAAGCTGGATTGACGATCAAGGCCAGCAAGTGCCAGATCGGGCAGGGGTCGGTAGTGTACCTTGGACACTTGGTGGGTAGGGGAGCGGTGCAACCCCTCCAGGCGAAGATCGAGGCCATCATGGCCTGGGAACCCCCCAAGACACAGACTGAGGTCCGAGCATTTTTGGGCCTCACGGGATACTACCGCCGCTTCGTGAAGGGGTACGGTACCATCGTAGCCCCCCTCACGGAGCTCACGTCCAAGAAACAACCTCGACGGGTAGTCTGGACGGAGGCTTGTCAGCAAGCCTTTGAGAGATTGAAGAAAGCCATGTGCGAGGCCCCGGTCTTAAGGGCCCCAGACTTTTCCAAGGAGTTCATTGTCCAGACAGATGCATCAGAACATGGCATTGGGGCAGTGTTATCGCAACTCAACGAAGAGGGTCTGGATCAACCCGTGGTCTTCCTATCCCGGAGACTACTTCCCAGGGAACAGAAGTGGAGTGCAATAGAGCGTGAAGCCTTTGCAGTGGTATGGGCTCTGAAGAAGTTGCGGCCATACCTGTTTGGCTCGCACTTCCTAGTTCAGACCGACCACAGACCCCTTCGTTGGCTGATGCAAATGAAGGGGGAGAATCCCAAGTTGTTGAGGTGGTCTATTTCCCTACAGGGGATGGACTTTCAGGTGGAACATCGGCCTGGAGTGGACCACGCCAACGCAGACGGTCTCTCAAGGTATTTCCGCCTTAGTGATGAGAACTCCCAAGGGGTTGGGTAGCTCTCCCCACTTTCAGCTGGGGGGGACGCGTGTTAGACCTGTCAGCCCTTTGGGTGGTCCCTCCTCATCATTATTTATTTTGTCCCACTTTTGCCTCAAACCCTGTTTGAATTTTTCCTTTTTGGGAACCACCAGACTTTTTAGTGTTGCTGCAGATTCAGGGAGCCATTTTACCTACCCCTGAAACTTCTGTCTGAGGGCCTGAAGCACAAAATGGTGGCCACCTGTGACATCACCAGCATCCACTGGAACCTGCTAGCACCTTCCAGAACATTCCAGAACCCTGTGACAGTTGGAGGCGGTTTGGAATGTTGGGGAGTTAAGAGAGAGAGTTGGCAGTTGGAGCTGGCAGTTGGCACCTGACTGGTGAAGAGTGAGCAGCAGAAACTTGAAGGAGGAAGGAGTGAAGCAGCAGGGGTGGAAACTTGTGCCTGGAGTGGGGTCCATAAACCCACCCTTGATACTAGTCCCTACTGACGGAGCCCAGCCTAGAGCCCTGTGGGGGAAGAAGTCAGAAAAACCATCCTGAGGACCTGGACAGCAGGAACAGGCCTTAGAAACAAGAGAACAGCAAGATCCTGACCTGGAAGCTGGTTTCCCTGAAGTCCGACGTCGAGTAGCCTACGACCTGGAGCCTGAGGTGGAGAAGCGGCGCTGACTGGAAAAGCAGACGTCGTACCCGGAGCCGCCAGAGGTCGAGAGAGGGCGCCGTCAGAGGTCGTGAGGAATACCGGAGGTCGAGGAGGAAGTCACCCGAGGTCGAGTGAGCGGCGTCATCGGAGGAGTGAAGTCCGCCCTCCGGAGTCGTCGGAGACCGAGGTGAAGGGTAACGGAGGTCGGGAGTGAGGATCGCACTCCGGAGTCGCCGGAACCTGTGAGAATCGTGCCGGAGGTCGGGAGTGGAGGTCGCACTCCGGAGTCGCCGGAAACCTGTGAGGAACACCGGAGGTCGGGAGTGAGGATCGCACTTCGGAGCCGCCGGAAGTCGACATCGAGGCAAGGCCGGCCGACGTCATCGAATCCGAGGTCGCCATCGGACCGGAGCCGCCCGAAGTCGACATCGAGTAAAGACTGCCCGACGCCATCGAATCGGAGGTCGAGATCGAACCGAGGCCGCCGACATCGAGACCGGAGCCGCCTGCCGGCGTCGTCAAAGAACTGACATTGTGCCGAGGCCGCCGACATCGAGCTGGAACCGCCTCACGGCGTCGACACGACTCCAGCGGCGTCGGAGCATCAGAAAAGGGCAGTAAGTGGAGTAGAGGGCGCCTAAGGCCCTGTGGAGACCTGAGAGACTGCTCTAAGGGGCTAGGGAGGTGCTGGAACCAACCTGACTGTGCCAGGGGTGAACTGGGACTAATCTAGAGAAGTTGTGTGGAGAGAGAGAGCCAGGTCTCTGGTATTTTCCCCCTTTATCTACCTCAGTTTAGGCCTCAGCCTTGACCAAGCCAGGGAGTAGACACCCCCAAGCCTTCCACATCCCCACAAGCTGTGCTTGGGCCAAATCAGCCCTTAGGAATCAAAAGTGATCTGATTCCATGAGTGTCACTGTCAGCTTTTAAGTATTTATTAGGGGCACTGTATTTATTGTATTTAACCTATTTATTGTTCCACTGTAATTATTGGTCCACAGTATTTATTGATGCACAATATTTATTGGTTACAGTATTTATTGCCTCAGAATATTGAATTGCCTGTCTGAATTGCACTTTTATTTATGCCCTCAGTATTTATGATCACCCCTATTTATTGAATCATTAAGCCAGTATTTATTTGTCCTGCACTTTCTAAAAAGTTTGTATATTGTGATTGTTATTTATTTTCTCCAATCAGCAACTAAGAGAAAAAGCAGATAAAGAAAGTTATTTTCATAATTTTTACGGTGTAGAGTCGTTTTTGGAACGGATGCACGCATGGTTATTGTTTGGGTATGTTGTATGCTTAGCACGGAGCCTGATTCCTGACCACTCGAGCCAAGCTACCACAGTGTGTCCGGAAGACCACCACCACCCCTTCTAGTGTGGGAGTGGGTTTTCCAACACCTGGTCTCTAAAATACGTTTTTAAAGCTTCCCAAACAAGAAAAAAAGAAGCTAAGCCTAAATTAAGACTTAAAACTCATCTAAACTGTTCCTCATCTGCTTAACCCAGGAGTCATCTGTAAGTAACACTTTGTTAAAGTTCCATCTTGATCTTTGGGATAGTGATGCTACCAATGGAATGTCTAGGTAGAATAATGACTGATCAGAAAATGCAATAGTTAATATTGTGACATTTGCTCACAGGACTGCATGAGATATTAAAAATAAGTCTATTCATGAAGCAGTACCATATCGCTTAGAGTGACATGTATATCAGCGTGCTGATATATGGTGCGCCCGGCAAGGGTGAATGAGAGTGAAATCACAAATTAAGGTTTGTATGCCATGAATGGATTTGGGTTTATTCTGATGTTTTTTTGAGCGAGATGTGTCAGACAAGTTCTGAATTAATTTGAAATCTCCCGCTATTATCAAATGGTGCATCGTCTGTTGTAATGGGGAATTAAGTTCTTGTATGGAGGATGGCAAGTCCTCAATGGGTCCAAAGTAACTTACTAAATTGTAAACTTGACTGCTAGTTCTGGTTTTAACCCAAATCCATCTGGCCCCGGGTCTCACACTACTCCGAGGATTTCAGATTGGACTGTGCATGTGATCAGTACTGCTACCACTCGGTGTGAAGCCTGAGATGGGGCAAAGTGTTAATGTTGGATGTATGCTCGAATACGAGGCTGGCAGGCCATTATCTTATAAGTGCGCCATTTCCAAGAATATCACATATACCGCTAAAGATCTAAGCCAGGCTAGGAAACCTTGACATTGTAATCTATTATTTTTGCTGTTCACATTGCGAGATACCTTTTTCAGCTTGTTACGAGACATTTCTTAGAGCCTATTCTATTTCAGACTCTCTGCTGCATATCTTTCACTTTTTCCCCCCAATGCACACCCCACACGGGCCCCTCATTCCCTCCCTCCCTTTTTCCTCCCCCTGTTCCTCTCAGCCCTGAAGCCCAACCCATTCTAGGCTCCATCCCAGACAGGAGATCCCCTACCACCCCTCCCTCCCCATGTGCTTTCCCACAATCTTCCTCCCCTTGACCAACCCCCCTAACCCCTGAAGTGCTGCCTTGACATAGCACCTGGAGACCACCTAAGGCCACAGAGGGCATCTCTGAAAGAAATGGAAACTTTTTCAACAGAATTCAATCAAATAAAAATTGTACTTGCCTCAATTAGGTCACTAAATGGAAGTCACTCCTGATCACCATGCCAAACACCATATATATCTCTTATCTGCTCATGTATAGCAAATAGTTACTGCCACCCGTCCTGCCACGCTGATCCTTCCCGTCTTCCAGCCCGACTGCTGAACTGAATGCAGGGAGTCTCTTGCTTGTTCCACTGTGTGGAAAATCTGAGTGTCCCTTAAAAAGAACTGTTAGTCTTGATTGCTATACAATGCCTGCTGGGGCACCAACATTCTGAAAGTTACTTATCAGGCTTTTAAATTCCTTCCAGCGACGTGCAGAAACAGCAGACATATTGGCAAAGATCTTAAAGGAGACGTCCACTGGAATCTGATAGAATTTGTCTGGTGTAGCGTTGGAAAGAGTATGTTCCTTGATGCGATAGTTTCCCAAGTCGACAAGTATCCTCCATGGATATTTGGAATTGAGAGATTGTACCGCAGGAACACAATGTGCCCATGTGATGGTGAGATTTGAATTTTGGGCCGCAGCTTCCAGACAGACATGTTTTAGTATGAGATCTAAAATGAGACTGGCAGCTGTCTGTCCGTTTTCGCATCCTTCAGATATTCCAGTGAACTTTAAGTTAGAGCAGCGTGATTCATTCTCAGCATCATCGATTTTAATCGGTAGATTGATCAGCTTGGCCTGAAGCTTGACAGTAGAAGTATCCAGGTGAGTTATAGCGTCCTCCAAGTCTGATACATGCTGTTCAACCACAGAGATGCGTGTGGTGAGCTGCTGTACATTATTGTTAATTAAGCTTAGACGCTGTACTGTCTTTTTGTTTGCCTTGTCCTGAGAAATTTTCATTGTTATGAGTTCACCAAATATTTAAAAAAGATCTTCCATAGATGCAGTGCGTCTTTCACCTGCCTCACTGGCTTGTATGGATATTTGAGGATACCTGGGGTCAGGTAGTGATGGCGCCATTTGTGGAGCCGCTGTATGAGTTCCCTGCTAAATTTCCCACATCATACATGATGGCGGGACCGGGCCTACTATAGGTGGAAGCAGGGAGATTGATTCTTGCTGTGGGTTGGTCATTCGATTTTTTTTTGTGCATAAGAAGCTAAATTGCATCTAGTCTGATCCTTTTTAGGTGCACTGTCACCGAGTGCCAAGTGTGCAGCATGTTTTGGTATTCCTTCGGCCCAGCCAGAGCAAACAGGGGATATGTTTGACACTTCTTAGCCCCGAGGGAGCTATTTGTTTGATTTATTACCCCCATTGCATTTGTTATGTTATTGCCAACAGATTTAGGTGCAAGGTTAAAATTGGTCTGTAATGTATTTGAGGCGAGGAGGGACGTTTTTTTTTAACCTCCAAGGAGTTTGCGAGCACCTTTTCGCAGCCAGTCTTCTACTCAATACCTGCACTTGGAGGCCTTCCTTTTCCTGACTAGCTGAGGAGCGCATCAGGCGATCGGGGGAGTCTCTTTGCACTACTGTCCCCATGGACCCAAGTCCTAATCCATCTCGTAGGAATTATGATTTCGATGCTTCAAATTGTGTGCTGCTTTAGTAGAAGTGTGTGGCTTACTCTGAGAGTCAAGAGAAATCTGCTTCATCATATCGTATTTTGCTGACCACCCCAGGGACTTCCCTTGGGGGTCACAAGCCGCACCCGTGGCTACACAGGCTGCCTCCATAACTGCCCCAAAAGTCCTCTCAACCCAGAGGAAGCCTATTGGGGTGTGCTTCTAGATGGTCCCGTAACTGCCCCAAAAGTCCTCCCAATCCAGAGGAAGCATATTGGGGTATGCTGCCAGATGCCTTTCTAAAAATCCTTATTATATATTTACGGCGCCCTGTTTCCACAGTGTAAGAGTGCCAGAGTTCTCCCGCCTCACCTCTCTCAAAAATGCTTTCACTTGCCGTCATCTTATGTGCAGAACCATTCTGTATAGCGCAATGCTAGTCTGTACTTAGCGCAACTGTTATGTGAAAAGTAAAAATCAACTTTCAGCTCCATCATACACATTAAATAGTTCGTCTAGTTCTTGACTCACCAAGTGTTGTGTACTCTTGCAATGCCCATGTAGTTCGCTCCTGGCAAGTGTCCGAGTCTGCCCATCCATCGAGCAGCGCCATGGCTGAGAAAACAATGAGGCAGCAAAAGGGTGAGAGAGTGGGGGAGACTACACAGCACCGTGTTGTACTCAAAGATGCTTCTAAGACTTGATCAGTATAAAGTAGATACTGTATTGGGAGCGCCAGAGATAGCGTTGGTGGTCCCTCTCCAGCCAGCAGACAACTGACAGGCAAGGAACACAACTATGTCATGGAGCATAGCAACGCCAGAATTAACAATAGAAAGTTATATTTAAAGAACAAGCTACATTAATATAAACTCATATAAGAATACAACACATCCTCTCTCCTTTAAATAAACAATAACAAAATTACAAATGAAATAACAGATATTATAACATGTGAGACTCATTAAAAGTCTCCGCATACATAGTCTTGGAGATACCTGGGAGGACACCTGGCTCTTTCGGAAACGGATCTATTAGTAACGTCTCTGAGACCATCACCACTACCCTATGAGGAATCACTAGGTGGTCTCCTAACAACTTCTTCGTCACTCATGAACCGATGAGGATTGAAATTGCTAACAGTCTCACACTCATCATCATCCTTCCCATGACTTTTGTTTTTCTCGTAAAGGGCAACTCTCCTCAAATTCCAATTTTCACCATTGTACAAGGTGACATATCCTTTATGAACAGCTTTAACTTTGTATGGACCATGAAATTTAGTGAACCCACCACTCACTCGACCAGGTTTAACTTTTACTAAATCAGTGGCTTTTATGGTTCCATGATGCATCGACATTTTTTCATGATTTACTCTGTCATGATTAAGATTCGCCAATCCCATAAAATCTTTCATCCAGGCTGGAATTAATTTGGTACTCGCACAACGTCCCATCATGACCACAAAAGGAATCTTCCCCGAAACAGTATTTTTCGGTTGTACGGTAAGCCCACATAAGGTCATTGGCCATCCCTCTCACAACACCCCTGTTTGCAACAGCCATCTGAATGACTCCTTTTACCATGCGGTTGGTCCTTTCCACAACACAATTTCCTTGTGGGTTGTAGATGGATGTCCTTGCATGTACAATCCCACAAGATTTTAGGTATGTGGTCATTTCGGTTGAAATAAGTTGTGTGCCATTGTCGGTAATTAACTTAACCGGAAAGCCCTCTTCTCTGAAGATTTCACTAAGCACCTGAATGGTATTCTTTGTGGTGATTTCCCATACAAATTTCACAAGTAACCATTTAGATGTCACATCCACCATAACCACACCAAATTTCAAATCCAAACTTAGAGAAGTAAAGGAACCTATAAAATCTAAACAGACAGTGTGCCATGGTAAACCTTGATCATCAGTTGTACCCATTTCCAGCTGACTACCAACCTTCAACCTCTTCTCACCTCAACACAATCAACAAGCCTTTCCACCCATTCAGACGCTTGTTGGTCCATGGCAGGCCACCAGAAATGCTCTCTTAACCTTTTCTTTGTGAGCGATTGGCCCATATGACCCTCATGAGCCAATTTAAACAAAACAAATCTCAATTTCAGTGGGGGAACAAACTTGTAATCTTTCATTATAACATTTCTTTCCTTATCAGATATAGACAGATCCTCCAAAACTTTTCCAAAAAGCCTCACAGCAATGGGAAGGGTACTTTGACGCCTGCTACCTTTAACAATTAAATCTTTGCCCATTTGTAAAGCCTCATCTTTGGACATGCAATCTTTCCACAAACTTTTGTCAATTGCCCCATTGCACACTTCAACCAGTTCTTCAATTGCAGCAACTGCACCCTCACATTCAAAATACTCCACTTGCTTTTTATCAACCTCATACTGAGGTAGGGGCAATCTGGACAATCCATCAGCTTGACAATTCCTCCGACCCGCAATGTATTCAACTCTGTATAAATATTCTTGTAAACGAGCAGCCAGCCTAGCAAGTCTTGCTGACCCTTTTCCCGCAGCACCAGGAGATAGAATCTTGATCAGGGGTTTATGATCAGTTTGTGGAGTAAATTGAAAACCCCACAAATACATGCGAAAATACTCTGTGGCCCATGCTGCAGCCAAAGCTTCCCTCTCTATTACTGAGTAATTCCTCTCAGAATTAGTGAGAAATCTGGAAGCAAAAGCTACAGTCCTTACTCCTGATGTGTGTACTTGTGCTAAAACAGCTCCTAGTCCCACAGCACTAGCGTCAACAGTGAGAATAGACTACAATTTGGTATCAAACGGAGTTAGTACCTTTGCCCCACAAATCTCACTTTTGATTTTATCAAACGCATTCTGTTGATCATCGGTCCACACAAATTTGCACCCCTTTCTAAGCAATTTCTTAATATGTTCAGTTTTTTCTCCAAAGTTATATACAAATTTAGCATAGTACTCGATAAGCCCAAGGAAAGACCTAAGTTGGTCTTTATCTAATAGATCACGTTTTGGTTTAATTCCACCAGCAGACAAAGTGTAGCCCAAGTGTTCTACTTCTTCTACACAAAACTTGCATTTTTCCTTCTTGAGAGTTAAACCGGCATCATTCATTTTACTCAAAATCTCTATTAAGGCTATGTTATGATGTTCTTTTGTGTCCCCAAATACCAACACATCATCTTGGAAATAAACAACATTCTTTGTACCTTTCAGAACCGAAACCCATCATCCTTTGGAACACTCCGGCAGTGGACGCTAATCCAAATGGCATCCTGGTGAACTGGAATACCCCCTCTGTAGTAATAAATGCTGTTAATGGTTTAGACTCTTTCTGTAATTTGATCTGGTGATATGCGCTGTGTAGGTTCAATTTTGAGAAAACTGTTCCTCCTTTCAAAGACAAAATAAGTTCATTTATGTTTGGCAAAGGAAAATTGTCAACCACAATATTTTGGTTCAGGGTGCGTAAACCCACACAGAACCTATAACTGCCATCAGGTTTGCCCGTGATTACAACTGGCGAAATCCAACTAGCGGTCTCAATTTGTTCTATGATACCCTTTCTCTACCATCTCACCAAGCATTTGTGTTACTTCTTGTCTGGCAATAATGGGAACTTTTCGTACTTCGTGCTGCATGGGGAGTGCATCAGGTTTGAGTACTATTTTGTGCTCATACCCTTTAAGCTCTCCAATCTCTTCAGAAAATAGTTTACCCATGCTTTCTACAATTTCATCAGTGGTGATCTCATTAACAACCATGACCTGATGTGAGGCCCTAGGGTTTATGATAATATGTAAATCATATTGGTGAGCCCAACGTAAAATTGGTGGTCCACTCCGCGCTACATAAACCTTCCCCTTCACACACCTATCATGAAATGGAATTTTTGTTGACATATATCCAATAATATCTATTTTCTCACCCTGGTATCCTCCAGGATTGATGTCTTTGGGGAGTAGGTTCATATGTGGCCAAAGACGCTTAAACATTTCTCGGGGAATAATGCTATAAAATGACCCGGAATCCACCATCAACTCAATCTCCTTGCCTTGCATCATAAAAACTGCCTTAGATCTTACTCTCCTTCCAGGTGTGGTTGTTATATAATCCTCATCAACACATAACATTTTATCTGCACATTCTACATCATTCATGGTTATTATATTGTCATCATTCTGTACAACAGCTACCTTAGATCTGTTGTTTGTTCTACACATCTTAAAGAAATGTCCCTTACGTCCACATTTTTTACACTCTTTGTCAATAGCATAACACTTCTTATACTCAGCAGTGTGGTAAGTGCTACCACATCTGGTACACATTTTCTCATAAGATTTGTTGTAATCTGTGCTTTTCGTTGCGCTATTGTTGTACCTTTTACCAGGTACACCCTTCTTTTCAAAAGTATCACCACTTTTATTTAAGTTTACCGCATTGCCATCATCTTGTTCTACACATGAGACTCCACTTGCACTTTCTTTTTTCTCCATTTCCTTAATACAAGCATCTGACTGCTCAACGACTTTGGCTATTTCAATAGCATTGCTCAACGTTGGATTTTTCGCGGCCCATAATCTTTCTTGCATTTTTTTATTATGACACTGAACAATGAGCTGATCCCTGATCATTTCATCCCTCATCCCACCAAATTGTCACTTGATGGATAACTCACGTAAACGTGTTGCAAACTGATCTACCGTTTCATAACTCCTTTGGGGCTGCGTGTAAAACTTATGTCTACACATGACAATATTTACCTCTTTCGCAAATTGTTTTCTTAATCTTGCTTTTGCTTCTACATATACATTAGTATTAGCTCTTCCCTCATAGTCTGTAATAACTGGTAGATATTTAAATGCATGCAGCCCCTCTTTCCCTAGAGTACTCAAAAGTAAGGCTTTTTTCCTTGCTGCGCTAAAATCTTTACCGTCTAAAGCCTCAATATAATTTTCAAATATCTCCTCCCATTCATCCCACTCAATAGGAGGTTCACCTGGTTGTTGGAGAAATAAAGGTGGTGGAATTACAGCAGCTTCCATATTTATAACTTCTTCTCAAACTTTGTGTGGTCAAAGGAATAGAAAATAAATAATAGTACTTGGTGTGCTTATCACCGAAGGTTGCGAAGCAAATAATCAAAGGAGTAAGCAATTGCACTTGGTGTGTTTTTTTTCTTTTTTTTTTTTTCCGCAGGTTACGTGGCGAAAATAAGGTAAATAATTGATAATTAGACACAGTTTCAGTTGCAAAATCAAAACAAAACAATAACGAACATTAAGTCCACCAAAGTAAGTAAGTATTTCCTGAAGGTGTAAACCAAGTTTTTTAAGTATATTAATGTACCTCAGGTAATGTAGATTCCGTTTCTTTTTTCCATTGAATTTCCTCTTTTTTTTTTTTGCTGAAAAGATAATACAAAACTAATTACATGTAACTGATGATCATACATATACAGCCGTTCAATCATCAAAATGGCCACCAGATACGTCACCACGTCAATATCGTCGCTACGTGGGAACGTCACTACGTTTATTACTTCGTCAGCCTTGCAAACGTCAATGCACGTCAGGCTTGAGAAGACAATGGCTTTGAGAGAACGGAACGGTGGAGTACACGCGCAGCCGTGTACTTTCAAGAGGTAACTGCCAAAGTTTAAATAACAATATGTCTCAATTTAACTTATTACTTTGTTAAGAAATAAGTATGCGCTGCAATCTCTTCACAAATCCGGTGTAAATCACGCAATAGCACACACTCTGGCCAGGTTGCGATGTGCTAAAATTCACTTTGTTTTTCCATTTTCCTTTTCTTTGGATTCACAAACAGCTGTGCACTCGTAGCCAATTTATAGCATAGTAACACTGGCACATGAAGCTTGCACTTTCAATCTTAACCAAAATTGGTCAGATATTACAGTCACGTGTAATTCTAAGGTCGATTCCTTACTTTAAGCGTTTTCTTCATCGTGCTTGTAAACACGCATGAATTCTCGTTGCACCAACGGAATGCAATATTCACTCTGCGCTCCTCTACTCCTGCCAGCTGATCGTCGCCATCTGTTGTACTCAAAGATGCTTCTAAGACTTGATCAGTATAAAGTAGATACTTTATTAGGAGCGCAAGAGATAATGTTGGCGGTCCCTCTCCAGCCAGCAGACAACTGACAGGCAAGGAACACAACTATGTCATGGAGCATAGCAACGCCAGAATTAACAATGGAATGTTATATTTAAAGAACAACCTACATTAATATAAACTCATATAAGAATACAACACACCGCTGTATAATGCCGTTTGTTATCGAAGGCTCAGAGCCAATTGTCTCATGTTTTTTGAGAGCACACTGGTTCCGCAGGTTCTCGCCACCTGTAAACATGTGCCGGTAAAAGCTTTGGTGCCACCAAATTACTTTTTGATCGAGGAGCAGTCAGGCAATGATCGCTGTTTCACGCCTGCCATCTTGGATGCCTTCAAAAGCCGTAAGCGTCTCAGTTACGGAGCAAAACAGGAGCTCCCTATGCGGCCCGATACTTACTAATCAGGATATATTTAATTAGAATGAATATAAATGAAGCCTCTGACAGCCAGTGATTTCCTTAAAACTGGGCATGGATATGTTCCTCCTGGACCTAAGTTGGACACTCCTGTAGCAAGATGGCTCTGATACTGGGAAATAGAAAGCCTGCAAACAGTAAGGGATAGAAGATCTGACTGATTTCGACAAGTGAGAATCTTGTTCCCTACACACTATAAAGGTTCTAATTGTAGCCACTCGTCTAAGGGTGTTTCAGTAACGTTGGGCAGCATGGAACAGATGTGATAACACCTGCAGCTTCTCAATCACCCTCTGCTTACATTTTTATGGTTGTTCGCTCACTGGAACCATGCTTAGTAGGACCAACGGGCAGAGTGTTGAAATTTGAAAGGCTCTATCACTAACTGTTCAGTAGGACCAGGGCTGTGGTCCATGGTCCATACAATAGTTTGGGTTCATTCCACCTTATATCTCATGTGTAGCAGGCCCCCTGGACTGTAATAGACCAGTGTTATCCAATGAGGGTTCTCCCCTTTCATAGGTCCCAGTGCTGAAAGTTGTGTAACATGGGAGTCCACGAGTCTCCACAGGGCTCTCATCCAGAGGGAAGCAGATTCTGATGACATAATCAAAGTCTGTTCTTTTTTCATCAAGTTTTAGACTGTTTTCGTCAATTAAGTCAAAGCCTAGAAAGTTGATATTAAAACTGATTTATCCCAGGTCCTAGTAACAATCTTAAAATGAATGTTCCCCTGATTTACTGTAGTCTCCAAGAATCTGAAGGTTGTGGCCACCTATAGCTAGTGATCTGCCCGCTGCAGCTTTACTTTCCAGCACGCTCGGACTACTGGACTAGCTAGCTCTTAGATAGGGTTATGGTGGCCATGTCTACGGGTTTTGTACCACTGCTTATGCCTTGAGAATGTACAGGGTGCTGGCTTCTTGAAAGTATCACTGTTTCCAGCAAGGGGGCTGTAAACCCTTGGACCATTGTAACTTCAGAGACATAGGCCATAGTCTCAGTGCCGCAGGCAGTCCCTCTTGCCGGTTGATGGGTGTTTGGAGGGTCACTAACCTCCTGAAAAAAGTTTTGTCAAATATAGGTCCAAAGCCAGGTTTAAATGTAAAGGTCTTGTTGTTGAGCTCAGGATCCAGGCACATGTGATGGATGGTTCCAGGACTTCCGCATAGTCTGTAAGTATCTTTGAAGGAACACTTCTCATAGGCCACGACAGAGGATAACCACCTCCTCTCAGAGTTGTAACAGGTGCATGGTGCAGAACAGAAGCAAATCAAAATTAAGTCTGACGATCTTACGAAGGGATCCGTGTTTGCCAGGAAGAGTGACCATTTTGAGGATTGATCATCTGAGCCTGGGATGCTGGTACTTATGTCCTACTGGTCTCTATTCTTAAAGTAGTCTTCAGGCCATCATTGTTTGCTGTAGCCAGTGTCTATGTTCAGAGATATGCACACTTGGCAAGCAGTCAGGCATGGTTCACACTCACAATAGCAATTCACAATATGGTGTTTGTTTCTGACCTTGGAAGTAACAGGTCTAATTAGTGGATACTCAAAATAGCTTAGACTGTAAATAGGAAAATGTGTTAGGCTCTATTTTTCTTAAAGAGGGAGGACCCCACCCCCTTTTCCAGCCCTTCTCCTCTACACGCCGTATTTTTTCTTCTTCAACATGACTTTAAAAGATTAATTCCCGGCTTCTGGCTGGATTTTTTAGGTCTTGGCTAAACAGCGCATGCGATGTCTCAAAGAGACATGTTGCATATACTTTGTGGGCTTCATCCATCGTATAGACTTCCTATTTGCTGTCTCCATCGTCGCTCTCATATTCTTTCTCCCCATTTGTCCATGGCATGCATTTATCATGCTTCTTAGTGTGTTTAGCCCTCCCCAAGAGCATGGACCAATTACACTATTCCTCCACTGCTTCCATTTTAGGATCTGTTTCAGGAGCTACTTTTTTATTTAAGAGCACTTAACACGAGCGCTTGTGTTTTCACTTGCTGCTCCAAGCAGGCATGTGAATCTTTTTCTTATCTCGTCACATTTGTGCATTCAAAGACAGAGGCCAAATGCCAGACTCTGTTTTCCGAGGGCGCCTGTTTAGCTATTTTACAATTTTACACATGATTGGTGTACGTAAACACTCAGGTCCGGCATCGGTATGATATACTTGTAATCCTGAGTACCCGTGATTGACTTTCAAAGCACATGGATAAATCACACTTCCATCACTTAAATGTAATGACTTTATTTGGCTGTTTGTTTACAAACAAAATCAAGTGATGCAAAACCTTTGTTTAGGCACGTGTTGTAAAAGTAATTCACACAACGCATTCATAATTAAGTTAAATGTTGCACCGGCAAATCAAAGTTAAATACTTTCAAAATACTGTGTTTATTTTTTATTTTGATTTGCCGGTGCAACATTACTTTGAATTCTGAGTGCATGTGAATTAATTGCAAAACATATGCCTAAAAAAAAGAATGTTATTTGTTTCTGTAAACAGGCATGTAAATCTTGTTCTTATCTTGTCACATTTGCTTTGCATTCAAAGACCAAGCTCAAATACCAGACGCTGTTTTCCGAGGGCACATGTTTAGCTATTTTACACATTATTGATGTACATCACCACTCAGATCCACCATCGGCATGATATATTTGAAATTCTGAGTGCCCATGATTGACTTTGAAAACACGTGGCTAAATCACACTTCTTTAACTTCAATTTAAAGACTTTATTTGGGTACATGTTTACAAACAAAATCAAGTGATGCAAAGCCTTTGTTTGAGCACATGTTGTAAAAGTAATTCACACAATACATTCATATTTAAATGTAATGTTGCACTGGCAAATCAAATTTAAATACTTTCAACATACTGGATTTATTTTTTATTTTGATTTGTCGGTGCGACATTACTTTTAATATCTGAGTGCATCTGATTTAACTGAAAAATATACACTTAAAGGAAGGCTTTCAATTGCATGACTTTCCTTGCAAATACATACCTAAATAAACTCCATTGCAGTGATAGAAGCGCGATTTAAGAGTGTGTTTTTGGCACAATCGCAATTAAAAAAATGTTTCACCAGCAAATCAGGGTACAAATAAACGCAATGATTTGCCAGTGCAACATTTCTTTTAATTACAATTTACTTTCAAAGTACTTGCTTAAAAAAATACTTTACATCAGTTTCAGGTTTCAGACTTCCACTCACATAAAGCCTCTATGAAATACACAGACGTCTGAGTTTATATTTACATATTCTCTTGTCTTATTATTTTATCCTGCCTTTGTGCTTGATTTTCAATTGTCGCATCCATCAAATTAAAGGCTGACCATTGCATGGAAACAACAGTGATTACGTTATATTTACCAACATACATTTTATTTATCTACCTTTTATTAACCTCTTTCACGTGATGGAACAAGAAATATATAGTGGAAATAAACATACTCAGCAGGAACATATACATTGTTCCATGCATGCAGGGAGACCCCTATAACAAAAAAACTATTGCTTACATTATGCCAACTAATGTAAACAACATTGTTATTACATCATGCCATTTGTAAGAGTCGAACTGCTGTGGAGATGTCATGTCTCTATGTCCATGCGTGTCTGCTGCTCTACTTTCAGTACTTCGGCCCCCAGAGGGGAAAGGACATATTACATGCTCCGCTGGTTAAGCTGCGAAGAGAGCAAGCCTTATCTGGCACCGAGTGCCAATAGCATTGACAATGCATTGATAACACCTATAGACATTAACATTGACAGCGCCTATAGCTTTCGGATTGCCACTACCTATGGGCTTTGCTAATGCTTGTTTACTCCTGCTGCAGAGACACACTGGTTTTTTGGGTTGTTTTTTTTTTCAAAAGGACTCTGCACTATTTGGAAATTCCTTCTACCATTTTTCCCTTTTCGGGTGTTTGCAATGTACATAGATTTGGCTTTGGGTTAATCCCTTTCAATCATTGGCTTTTCTCCAACAGCCTCTTTTAGGAATCGGCTTAAGACTTTATCAATCGGTTCTTGGCTTAGCCCAGTGGAGTATTCACCTCTCATCTAATGCTGTTGGCTGTGTAGGAGCAATCTTCCGCTTGAGTTCTTTAATTGTACTGCCTAAGGGTCTACTTTACAACTATAGCCCTCTCTGCCCGCTCCTGGTGGCTTTAATGTGCTTACACTGCATATGTTAGCACATTAAACCCGGACCTGATGGTTTTGGCAATGCTTGTTTATATATGTCATTCTTCCGGACAAAGGTATGTAACAGCCAGTAAGTGAGAGAGACAATTTGCTGTCATTCTCTCGGATGTAGGCGCTACAACAATCTGTCTTGAAAACGATCAGCATGTTAATTCCAGTTCCAAGCTAGACTGGAGTAAAGCAATTTGTTTTACTGTGTTCCTTCTTCTAGCAGGTGATCTGTGCAGGTGTATTCCTGCACTTTGTGGAGAGAGTTGGGTACGAGTGAAGTCATGGCAGGGGTTGCAGAAGTAGGAAGAAAAGAGAGTCCTGGCTTCCAGGCACACAGCACACCCTTCATCATTACCGACCCATTGCCCATTTTTCAAAGGACACATTCAGAAAGCCCCTGTTTCTACTGGCCATTAAAGGTGGGGAGGAAAGGGCCACATTACATGGCCTTGCATTCTTTTTTATGTGGAGGGTTGAGCAGATCCCACCTCTAGGCTGCAGAAAATATGCTGTGCCCACCAACTCATATTGCTGCCATGAGCAAGACAGCTTCTTGTTCAGGTTTGAAAGGAGTATCGCGTTGAGGACAATAGAGGCGTTTTTATTTGTCTCCCTCATTTCTCATCAGCTGGCTGGTGCTCAGCCTGAGGAACACTGAAACTGGCATTTGGATGGTCCTTGAATTAGAAACTGAAGAAAATAAGAAACAAACATTGGCAGGTGCAATAGGTCTGACTTGCATTTTGACACTTGAGTAAAGCTTTTAAAGAAACTACTATTGTGTTAAAATAAAACGAAATAGTTATTTTTTGTGTATAATGCATATATGAGATACTAGGGATAAAGCCCCCTGGTGTACATTATAAGGAAATTGCAAGTCACACAGGAGTTCCATAACCATATAGAGGAACGACACAGAAGGCTGAGTTCCTCTATAAGGTTATGGAGCTCCAGGTTGACTTGCGATATCCTTATCATGTACGCCAGGAGGTGATTTAACCCATATAATAAATGGCGATGCCATCACCTTTCCCACAAACCACTTTAGACCTAGGTGCGTAGCTCTTTCAAATGAAAGGCAGTATGTTTGTAGTAAAAATAAGACCTATAGTGCAAAACTAAACACATCAAGAACATGTTAGATATTTGTTGCAAACATATATTAGAAACAGTTTAATACAAGTCTGTTTTTAAAAAACTAAAAAACTGCAGTAGCTTGGGACTTGTAGAAACATGCAGAATCTAGCTTTTCTCTATCTAAGGAATGCAAAAAATTAACACTCTCTCTGCTTGCCATTGGAAGCTATTATAATAGAGCAGAAGAAAGACAAGCAGCGTTTTGTTGTTTTAATCAGCTGCTTCAGTTATGTTCTGTGACTTGACCTGCCTTCCACCTCAGCTACTGGCAGCAGGCATTATGATGTCAGAACTCTACTGAAATAACCTTATAATAGTCAAATTCTGATGTCGTTTTTTAGGTCTCGCGCCTAGCGTTGCAGTGCGTAGTATAGCTCGCGCAGTGAGAGACCTCATGTAGGGGGTTTGAAAACAGACCTAGGAATCGCACACGCTCATGCGTGTGCTTTTCCTTTTGGGCCACACTATTGGCCTTTGCGTGCGTCTTTTTATCAAAGACAGCACGCAATTTGCCAAAGGCTGGCTCATTGCTCCGCCCATGGCCTATTGGTGTCTGTTACGCGCACCGCCGCCATGTGGTTTCAATTATCGTGCCCAGACACAGGCGCGATAATTGAAACCACATGTCCCGCTGTGGCGCGCGCACCACTCGCGGGATTGTTATTATGGGTGAACTAGACGAATTGCCATTGCATTGCTCCTGAATCGTAGTGGTTTAAGCTCATGGCCCTGAGATTCACAGCCCTCAGCGGTGTCTGGGACCTTTTCCCACTACTGCACAGGTTCGCTAAGTCTCTTCCTTGCCACTTTTTTTGTTTGTAAAGTTTTTTTTAATGTCGTAAAGGTGCAAGACAATACAATGCGGGCCATGGATGCTACTGTTGACATGGTAGGACTTCAGGACGAGGCTGCGCCTACAGACTTTACAATACCCCAGGCTACTTTCTTTCCACCGCCTTTCTTCTGGTGTTTGAGGCGGCAGAACCGTGAGTTGTGACGCTCCAAAAATCCCATATACATGAGCTAAAAGGTGCACACCATACATTACATACGAAGATGTAATTGTGGGGGTGAATGTGGGACAGACAGAGAAGAGAGTGCTATGCCCGTTGTTGTTGCAGTCTGCCTCTAAGGAGCATCATGTGATTTTGGCAGCAGAATCGTTCGCCAGCTATTGTGTCTCGTGTGTTAAGCACCTGGCAGGGTCTGCCCTCAAACCACAGGTGAAGTCAGCAGAGCAAAAAGATCCAAGTACGAAAAGTGTTTTTAAAAGTTACAGAGCAAAGCAAGGAGTGGTGGCTAAGTCGCCTAAAGCCAACAACCAAACACATTTCTTGCCATCAGCTTTATGTGAGTTTGGGGGGTTGCGGTTAGGCGTTTGTAGCAGCTGTGCTGTGCGCAGTGCCTGCCCTCCTCTCCGCACCTGTGCTGTGCGTGGTGCCTGCTCCCTCCGCCCACAGGTGGCTGTGCCTGGCCCAGCCCCTGACATCAGCGCTGCCTTCCAGCCCTTCTCGGCGCCGCACACTCCCTGCCCGCCCCAGGTGCTGCACTCCCTGCGCAAAGCGTTACAACAAACAAATGATGGACGGAATGCTGACAATGCAAACATTCTCCCCCAGTCAAGAGATCTGGGTTAAATCCATCGTTCTTTTGCCCACTACACTCCCTGCGCAGGCACGGCTCCTGCCCTCCCCGTACCTCCCAGGCATGGCTGCGGCTTGCGCACCAGCCCACCCAGCGCCTCCTTTCCGGGCACGGCTCCAGCCTTGCGGCCACCGAATCCATTACTTGTGCCATCTTTGCACTTGAACCCTGCGCTCCTCAACGATTCTTCATCCCATGAATCAACGCTTTTGAGCCTGACTGCATCTATGATTATTTACCTGAATTGATTCTCCAATGTACTGCTCTCCATTAACGGCCCACTAGTTATTTGAAACACCGTCTGCACATCCCGCGGACAGCCTAAGACATTCCTACCTATCTGATCCCAGGCTACCCTCTCGGGACGGACCTTCTCAGTCTTCAGAACCCCAACTACCTCTGATAGGAGCTCAAATCTGAATGTATGTGCCCTATCTTACGCTCGCTTAGTGTTTCCCACTCTTCATACTGAAGAATCGATGTGTAAAGAACTCCGTTTGATGGAAAGGCCTCCTCTGTATTTGTCCCACACGCCTTACATCGCCGTTGCCCTGATGAAGGTGTAATTTACACCGAAACGTATGTTGGCTTCTGCACTCTCGTGTTCAATGAAAGAAACAACCTACCTCTACGAACTGTTTATGCACGAGCCAATCTGAATTAATACTTGTTTTGAACTTCTACTCTTTGATGCGCTTTTTAACTCTATGGATAAATTTATGTATGTCATGAATATGTTCGCATTAATCTGTTTTGAAAATGAATGTCCTGTCTGAATGAGTGTTTGTATGTCTGTCGTTCTGCTGTGGGACTTATGTTTATTGATTTAAAAACAATCTGTATGTAATAGTGTTTATCATTTGGTGCTCATGGAAAAATTATCATTTTGAATATTGTAAATAAAATAAAGTACGTTTTTTACTTATTTTGTTTGTCTGCTCTGGCCCTTGGTTTTGTTTATCAAGTTGACCCTATTGTTGGGCCGTATGAAATCAATCTAGTGTAGACAGTGGGGTTTGCTCTCCTGTTAAAGTTCTTGTTGTTCCCTATTTCCCCTGTCTACCCATCATACTCCTAGGGACCCCCCTTCTTTTGAAGAATTCCAGCACACACATGACACACAATGCCCCTCTCCAGCATTGATTTATAGGGTCTTATCTCCAGTAAGTCAGAGGTCCTCCCAATCGGAGGTGATGTATTTATTTCCCGTGGTTATCAGCCTGTGACACTCACAGCAGCTCTCGGATGGGCTTGCACCCATTTATTTATTTCTCACCAGTCTGACTGACTGACTGCCCGGACAACAGGTTCATTGAGGGTCCAGCGACATCGCGCAAGTGCACATGGTCCTGGCCCCGGGCTGAGCTCCATGCTGAGTTGGTCGCTACAATCAGGTGTACAACCCGAGAGGAAACACCTCTTGCACATATAAGCACCGTAGCGTGTGCTTTACACACAGGGCACTGACAAACTCATAACTACCCCTGTAACACCCCACACTTATAAGGTCCTGACGAAAGCCATTAGAAGAAAAGGCCTGGCTGAAACTAGTTGACCGCACAGGACGTCGGAGGCCATAAGCCTACCGTGCACGTCCCACAGCCTTTGTTTTTATCGACTGCCTGGGGTCCACCATTAAAACAGTCTTTGGGACACCCAGGACAGTATTTTAAACCTCACTCAGAGCACACTCACAGCACCCTCACGAACCAAAAAACCCGCTCCGCAGTAATCTGGCGTCGAAGCACACCTAAGGTACGCTCAGTACCTCGGGTGGGGCCCAATGATGAAGCATGTCACCAACTAGGTTGGTGGGTGAGGGCCTTCATAAAAAAACTAATGTTTTTTTTTCCACCCGCAGACATACAAACAATTTAAACCAGAGCTAGTTCTCATTGATTACTAACAAAATGTCAATGAGTGGCCATAAAGGCTGTGTCTTGGAAGTGACGTACACACACTGCAAGGTCTAGACTCCATTGTTAGGATTTCTAATTATGCAGCTATGTAAGAATGTAAACTAAAATAAAGTAACAGGCAACACTACAAGAGGAGGAGATGTGGGCTAATGGCTAGAGTTACCAGTTTTGAAGCTGGGGAACCAAGTTCTAATCCTGGCTTCTGTTATGTTGATGGCTCCAGGAACCCAGAAGCGCCAGACGATCGCTGCTAGGTGACGATTGTCGGGGAAGCGGGCCTAGGAATGAGACATACTGGAGACTGTGTAATCACTGTGTTATTCGGTCTCAGTGCAGGTGGTCTTCCCTGATCCCGCCTGCCCACTCTGATATTTAATAATTATTATTATTTTTTATTTTTTTTGCAGAGTTTTATATAGCGCGAACTTGACCCGAATCCAATCAGGTATCAGAGCGCTTTACATAGCACCAGTTACGTTACATGAGGACACACATTCATTTTGTTAGGCATGGGGAGATTAAGTGATTTGCTCTGAATCACAGGATGTTCAGCGACATTACCGAGACTCGAACCCAGTTCCCTATGTCCGAGGTCGAGCGCCCTAGCCGTTAGGCCAACTCCTCTCCCCAATAATTGATGACCACGTGGTATGGGACACCATGCCAACAGACCCGCAGGGCGGTTAACGTATTCAATACACCCATCTGACTCACGAGTGTGTCTCACCAACACGTCCTACCAGTAACGCCGCTGGTAGGACATTACAATCCTCCTCTATTTTAGCAGGGAACAAACAAAACATAGAGACAGCAAAAATAACGCCCCCTCGCCCCCTCACCTTTTGTGATCGGCAGATTATAGCTCACATTTGACTGGGCTGTTCACAATCTTTTTAACAATGAGTATATTCCCCCACTCTCCTACATTTATCAAGCACTTAAACTGGTGCATGTCATTTACATTACATGGTCCCTCAAGCAAGTGAAGGAAGCAGGATTACCTCTCAGTCCATACCCAGTATGGATGCTCTGATTCCCCATCCTCTTGGGCTGGGCAGGTACCCTGTTGGCCCTTTGAGGTACAGTAGGAGTGGTTTCATTACTGCTTCATATCAGTTGAGAAACCAGCGCTCACCATTCTGGTCACCCAGGTTCCCTTCGGACTTTCTTCCATCATGCCAGAGAAAACTCTCATATGAAAGCGCTCGAAATAAGAAATGTTTCTCATGTCCTCTTCTTCACCCTGCCGGGCGGTCACATTAGTACCATGAATATGGGTGATCACCCAGGGGTCACGTTCGAACGGAAACCAAAACTTGCTTCCCGGGAATCGGTCCTTAATGAGTACCATGTCTCCAACTTTTAGGGTGGACTCTCCGGCTCTCCGGCGCTGGCTGGCCCAGTTGTTGGTGATCCATTGTTTCTCAAGTAGCTGTTGATCACTGAGAGGAGCAGGGTCTACTCCGGATGGTGGGGAATGGAGTCCTGGATCACTCGCCCCATGATGAGATGTCCACGTGCTTGTCCTGTGGTGGAGTGTGGGGTCTGGCGATACACTCGTAGAAAGGAATAGATGGCCCATTCAAGTTGCTGCTGATTGGTGTGGTTTTTGATGACTTTGTTCAAATTCCTTATGAAGTGGTCCACTTCCCCGTTGGTTTGTTGCCAACAAGGAGTGATTTTCCTGTGTTTGATATTTAAAGATTTCATTGACGGTTGTGCGGGGTGTTCAACTTTTGCCAGAGCAGCATTCCCCACCCAGCACACCATCTGCCCTTCACGGGACACTCTGCCGGGCGATGGGCTAGGCCTCCTCAGTAGCCACATCTTGTGCCGGTGTCATGGTGTTCTTTGATCTTTCTGGTCTTTTCTGGGGCAGGACCGCATTGACTGATTTGGTCTTTACCACTCTTTGTGGAGCTTCCTCCAATTGGGAAGCGTGGGCTTTTGACAGTTCATTAGAGCGGCCCATGGTCAGAATGTCTGCTTGCGACTTACCCGACTCCTGCAGGATGTGCTCTCTTAGCTTCGCTGAGGCACAACCCTGAATGATCTAGCCTCTCTCTCATTTGCGAAAGCTGCATGTACTTGCCAGCTCTTTCAATCGGTTGTAAAAATTGTCAATGGGTTTTGCTGCGTGTTGTTGAGCCAGGCGGAAAAGGAATTGTCCATAGTCTTAATATGCCATCAGCTCCAAATATGCATTGAGGGCAGCTATGAGTGTAGCATGTGTCTTCGGGGAAGCTATGGTGATTGTTTTCTATATTTCAGAGATGGCTTTACCCCCCCCAAGATGGATAAGCATGGCTCACTTCCTTTCATCTGCAACTTCTGTTGCTTCAAAAAATAATTCCACTCTCTCTACCCAGTCTCTCCATCTGGGTGCTTGTTCAGAGGAAGCCCCCTCTATAATGAATGGCTCGATTGCAGGGATCTGGGCCATGGTGGCGAAGACGCTCTGATGATAGGACTGCTGAACTCTGATAGATTGTGTCATGGATTCCAGGGAGTGGGTGTATGCACTTGTAGTGATCCTACTAGGCAGGCGTGGCACAGTGGCCCGAATGTGCTTCTCACCATCCACAAAGGCCTATTAGCTTTCACACTCTTCCCCTCAAGTGTGAATGGCGTGCCAGCAGGCTCTCCCATCTTTATTTCCTCAGAGCCCAGACTGTGTGATGGACAGTTGAGAGACCCACCTCATAATCAGCAGTCTTCCCATCGCTCTGGTAGCTCCGTATAGGATGGTAGAGGAGCCAGGTCATCGGCCCCAAGGCACAGACACACACACATGCAGAGACCTGGCCCACCCAACGCTGATCACAAAAGGCATTGTGTAAGGTTCGCTCCTCAGCGTGACTGCGCTCATAGCAGGGGATGTGAGAGGAGCTCTTACTGTGTCTGGCACAAGCACCATGCTCCCGACACGGAGCATGCGGCCACCATCTGCGAGCACCAAAAACTGGATCTTTGCCATCTCCACCTTTTCAGAAAGAAGAAGTTTGAGTGTTAGCATACAGGCAGGATACACTACTGCCCCTGATGGGAAAATTTAAAGCACCCATCACTCATGGACCCCAGATGGTGGACTCATTTATTTATGTCACCAAAGGTGGCCATGGCATGCTGCTTAGTTGTCGCTTAGCTAAGGCACTACGAGTTGTCACCTTTGCATTTGGGGTTCATCTAGAAGGAGTGTCCCAAATAATTGCCAAGTTCCCAAAGTATTTAACAGCATTAGATGTCTATAAGGGAAAACAGTGAAACTATATATCGACTAGTGTGTCCAACCAGTAGCCCCATGATGCAGACGCATTGCTTTTCACCTGAGGCCTCAGGTGGAGAGGGAGTTGGAAAAGCTGGAAGCTGCTGGGATTATAGAGAGGGTGTCAAGCCCTACCGAATGGGTATCACCCACTGTGATAACCCAGAAGCTGAACCAAACAGGCGAAGTACGCATATGCATAGATATGTGGTCCCAATGCCCCGATAAAAAAAGAGAAAGCAACCTGACCCCCACCATTGATGACATAATTGGAGAACTAAATGGAGCAATATGGTTCTCAAAGGTAGATTCATGATCAAGCTACCACCAACTCATCCTAGATGAGGAGTCGAGATATATTACTACATTCTCCACTCATGTGGGCCTGCGGCACTACCAGAGACTTAACTTCGGGATCTTGAGCACCACCGACTGTGTTCCAGAACACCATACAAAAACTGTTGGTGGGCCTATCAGGTGTAGTCAATGTCAGTGATGACATTCTTGTGTATGCCATGTCGGTGCTGGAGCACAACATCAGACTAAGGGGGGGTGGGGGTGGGGGGGGGGGGTCCTGCAAAGAATACAGGATTCAGGGCTCACTTTACAGCAGAGCAAATATGAAATAACTTCTTTGGCTACACATTCTCAGTGGAGAGTGGTGCCTGACCCCGAACAAGTGAGAGACATCAAAGAAGTGCCCAGCGTTCTACAGTATCAGAGGTCTTCAGTTTCCTAGGGCTGGTAAATTACTGTGGCCAATTCATCAGAGACCTGACTACACAGACTCAGCCACTCAGAGACCTGACAAACTATTCTGTCGCCTGGATGGGGAGCGATGAACAAGAATGATCATTTCAGGCCACCAAAGATGCACTTTCGTAAGACACCACTCTAACATACTTTGATCCTAGGAGAGACACCACCGTTGCCGTGGATACAGGCCCCAAAGGGCCTAGATCGGTGCTGACACAACGACTGGAAGGTGGAGAATGGGCACCAACAGTATTTGCTAGTAGATCTCACCCTCCTCTCCACTGATAGGTTGGCAGCTCTGGGTACACAGGAGCACCAGCCTATTGTTGTTAGGCTGCTATTATCTGGGAAGTGGGTCTGGGAATGAAACACTCTGGAGACTAGGGAATGTTGTGTCCTTCAGTAACGGTGCAGATGGTTTCCCCTGGCCCTGCCTACCCGCTCTGATATCTATTAATTGTGACCCACGTGGTACGCGAACCTCACCAACAGACCTGCAGGGCTGGTAATGTATTCAATACACCCCTCTTACTCATGGATGTATCCCACCAACACATTCAACCAGTTATCCATTGGTAGGACATTACAGCTTCCAGCCACCAATTAATGACTATGAACAAATCACTTAATCCCTCCACCACCTCCGCCGTGCCTACAAATGTGTGGAGTTCTTTTGTAAAGTGCTCTAGGGTCCTTGGGTCAAGTTTGTGTCATATATAACTACATAAAAAGAAGACAAGCATTGACAATGCCAATAGTTCTTGCTCTAATTTGCCCAATAGGTCTAGCTTTAATTTGCTGCACCCTATACTCTCACATGCACACCCCTCAACCTGTAGTGACATGGGCTCACCGCTCACATGCGTTTATACAAACACTGGGGCACAACTCTTACCCTGCATCCTGCAGTCTAGCACCACATACATGGTGACCAGATTACTCCATGTTACTGGGGCACAACTTTTCCAGTTATGGGATTTGATTAAACATATCAGTGCATAATGGGAGTGGTAGTCTTGGTTCCTTTTAATTGCACCAATTCGACCAATACAACTGATAACAATGATATGTCGAGAAACGTTTGGGAATGCAAAATAAATGTCCCAGTGAAATGGAGCCATCTGATCATCAAAACCACATACCCTGTGTATTTCCTTTCTCCAAACCAGACGCAGTCTACCTTGCCTCAGCACACCTGCTATAAAAACACAAAGATCCATCCAGCATGTGAAGCACAATCAGTCCACGCAAACACTAACGCACAGTCAACCCTATCAATTTTTTCAGTTCAATGCGTGATCTGTACTCCACTCCAGGACTTTTCAATGAATTTTGGGACTTGAAGTCTTGTTTAATCCATTCTTTAGCAGAACTACAAGTCCCATAAGCCAAATAAAAATACTTGGACTGGAGCAACACATCATTCATAGGCCTGGGAAGCTTGGCAGCTATTCACAGTTGTTGCTGAGAGAAGCACTGGATTGAAAGTAGCCTCCATACCTAGCTGGGAAATGCTGTTTTTCACCTAGTTATTACAAGGCTTGTTAATTGAATTGAGGTTTGTTACAAATACAGCCCTTGTGAAAATTTCCATGGAGCTCCAGGTTGTGACATCACCATGACACGACTAACTAGCAAAGTCACTGGAGGGCATTTATTGCATGCTTGGGTTGACTGCGGCAGCTGGGCTTCCCCACTGTTTGCCTCTATCTTGAAAGAGGAGGCAGGGCAGAAGGTAATCTTGGAGGATGAATTCCTGTGTCTGTGCAATACTTCCTCGTCCGTCTTCCTGCCACTGTCCTTACCAAGAGAGCAATTTCCCCGATCGGCAGAACACCATTCCATAGCTAGATTAAAAAAAAAAGTACCTCCAAGATGGCTTCAGATTACCCAGAATACCATAAAGGCGGAACTAAGGATGGGCATCCTGTTCTTTCTTTCTGCAAAGATTAGACGCATGAATGCATTTAAGTTTGCCTGGTTATGTTTATGTTACTGGTTTTGATCTAAAATGCTATTTTTCCTTAGTTTTTAGGTCTCGGCTCGAAGGCTGCGCTTGCGCAGTCTCGGTCCGAGATTTAATGACTTGGAGAAGAGGGGCTTGAACCCGCCCCTCTTCTCCCCTGTTCTCCATTGGCTGGCCTCTTGAATGCTGGCCAGCCATTGGAGAAGAGGTCCGTCACTCCGAACAGGCCCCGTCCTTTTCGGATTCGGGGGCGTGTTTTTTTCAAGAAGTCTAATTATCTCCTCCAGCCAATGGCTGGAGGAGAGAACAGAAAAACACGCCCCCGAATCCGAAAACGCCGCTGCGTTTCTCAGAGGCATTTCTGCTTCGCCTCGGAGAAAGGCGGTGGTGTTCCTGGCGTCCTCTCCCCCTGCTGTTGGCTCCCGTGTTTGGCTGCTGCTCTGGTAAGGCAGCATTCGTTATCTTTTTATCGTAGCTTCCGGCGTCTCTAGCCTTCTGTGTGACTGATAGATTTTTGCAACAATCATGGGTCTTAATATTTACCACTCGGTGTCAGTTTGTTAAAATGGCCAATCGGCGGGTGGAATACGAAGAGTGTCTGGCACTAAGATCCAATAGGCTTTGTCCGTGGGCGGTTCGGTAGGGAAGTGTGACCGGTGGCTTTCGATTTGTTTTCTGGCAGTGTCCGGGGTCCAGCTACAGCTACAACCATGGTGAGTGGGAGAGAATGGCTAGTGTGCAGAGAATAAGTGAGCACCACCGAGTGTGGGTGGAGCGGAGGCAACGCCAAAAAGTAGCTTTAAGTGAAGGGGCTGAGTGAACACCTCAGAGTGTGTGTTTGAGGCAGTGGGTTAAGATGCATGACTCGTACGAAGCTCCAAAGGGAGTATCGTGTTTTGGGAATCAGCGATTTCAGTGTCCATGGTCGGCTACTTCACATACGGGGTTTGAGGAAGGATGGGAAGAACAACACTTCACCATGGCCAGTGAAACGGAACTGGTCAGCGATGTGGGAAATCAAGCGCGAGCTATGTGGCGTGGGAAATTATTCAGGGCAGAATGTCGTGGATAATCCCACAAAGCGCATCAGCCAATGGATATCCTGAAAATTGGTCATGGCTGAACCATCTGTTGGATAAATGGGGGACCGAATGCAGTCTGAGTAAAGCGGAATATGGAAACTTGTTGAAGCGGAAAAACTTCCTTTTTAGATCTGGAAATAACGTGACCGACACATCCCAGCAAAGTTTTCCGGTTGAAGAAGTGTGACATTTTTGTAATGTGCCTGTGTCTTATATTTGACCATTTGAGTTACGCTGTATTGGAAGCAGAATTATAGTCCAATTCTGAGCTTGCAAGTCCTCTTCTGTGTGCGTTCAGGGACATGCAGTTTAGTGTTTTGTAATGAAAACATAAGCATTTTACCTACCATGCTGTTGCAATTGGAAACAAAAGGACTGGATGAACTATGTGTCATGTCTCGAGGACACTAGAACCATGCAAGAGAAAGTCCTCCCTTGTAAATAGGCCTGGGTACAGGGCACCGTTTCCTGCCCCAGGGACTGGATAGGGTGTGTGGTTAGACCGTGGCAATCCAGGCTAGGGCTGCATGCATTATTGCGCTTCCTCATCGTATGCACTATTAATATATGTGTGTCGGCATCTGGGAGTCCCTACGAAATTGAAGATGGATGAGCGTTGTATATGGTCCTGCGGGGCGGTTGAAATGGTTTACTGGAGCCCACGGTGGGGCGTGGGTTGAATATTGGGTATACAGAGATATAATGTCTGAACTGTTGATAATTCAAAAGTAGTCTTCTGTAGAGTTGCAGGAGCACAAGTTCATATTGTGCTAACTTTGCACTGATAAAAGATTCGTGTGAGATTCATATGGCAACCTTTTCTTTTCTTTCACTCTCGATGGCTGCTTTATACATTTGGAACAGAATGAAAGTGAGACTGGTCACTGAGCCTCAGATCATGTGCACTGAAATATTGTGAAGATGTTATTGTTTATTTGACTTCCAACAAAATGTTTCCACCATTCCTGAACTGGGGGATCTGGCCTGCGATGCCTTTGCAGTGTGCTGCGAAAGTGGTGTGCTCAAACAGAAAATAGTAATTGTACTAGGGCCCAGCAGACGAGGGAGTTAAGGAAGAGTTATTGACCATGAGCAACAGAGAATCTAGAAGAAAGGAAGAAGACAGACGTGAAATAAAATGAGAAAAATACGTGTATTTGTGGAGATGCTGAAGGGATAAATATATATTGGTTTGAGAGAAGGGAAGAAAAAGAGAAGTTGTGACGGCTGCAAGTGAAAAGAGACTAGAGAAGGGAAGATATGTATCAGGCAGATAGACAAGAAAGACAGTGCTTAGAGAGACAAAAATAGATTGTTGTGACAGGACTGACAAGGTGATAAAGAGACAGCTGATAGTGTAAAAAAAGAGACATCTGAGTGAAGGGAGAGAGACAACTGAGAATGAAGGTTCAGACCTACAGAGCGAAAGTGTAGGAGTGCAAGAAGCAATGTTGTGAGAGAACTCCGAGAGGTACAGAAAAATAGGGATTCATGTGTAAGAGAGAGGACCAATGAGACAAACATGATAGAAAGATTTGCTGAGAGATAGGGCAATGGATATCGATTAGGGGTTGCAATGGGTCGCAGTTGTGACTCCTGGATTGTTCTTTCAAATCCCTCGCAGTGCTATTGCTCTCTCATGGCATCTGATGTGGCAAGAACACCGAGGCAGCTGAGTTTGCGAGTGTTAGGTCTCCTCCCTTCCTGTTATGTGGCCGGTTTTTTTTTTATGCCAATAATGAATAATAGTCTATTATTCAATATTAGTGTAATAAAATGGAGTCCTAGGAGCTGTAACAGGACATGTGCTAACCGCTAAGGTAAGTTAAAGAAAATGCTTTTAAATGTATGTTGTGTCCATGTGTGCAAGTGTGTGTGTGACAGTGTAAGTGTGAGAGTGAGTGTATTTTTATGTGCAAGCATGTTTGTGTATGACAGTGAGTGTGAGTGAGAATGAGTGTGATGCGTGTTAGAGAGAATTAGTGTGAATGAGAATGAATGTAAAAATGATTAAGAGTGAGTGGCAGTGATGAATGTAACTGAGTGAGAATAAATGCGTCAAAGTGAGTGAGAATAAGTTACAATGAGTGAATGAGAGTAAGAATGATTACAAGTGAGTGAGCAGGAACGTAGGACTGAGTGGCTCTGTATGTGTGGGTGGCTTTGTGTGTGTGGCTCTGTGTGGGTGCAAATGCAATAGGTCTCGCATTTGAGAGTGATTAAGCTATTGACATTGTAAATAACAATGCCGTTTCTTTAAATGTTTTAAAAACAAAAACATAAACAAGAATAATGTCATGAGCAATGCCAACAGCTCTAACTTTAACAATGCCGAGACCATTGCATTGTAAATGCTTGTTAAGTTTCCTATGGCAGCGTTATTTTAAGATTACTTTAGTTCGACTGCTTTCCTGAGCAAGCATAGGCCATACCAACTACAACAGCTTGATTAGCATGCGCAAAGCATGCTGATTTATAACGCGCTGGGCACATTTGGGGATCTTCGCTTCGGGCTATGCCGAGCACTGCCAATAGTTGTCTGGCTGTTTTGTATTTGCTTATAAACAGCGCAGAGTGCTGTGACATATTTTAGGACACTCACTGCTTCACTTCAAAATGGTCACTCCCACAAGATTTTCGGGAGTCGATTGAGCATGTATTCTGATAAGTGGGCAAGCAGAAAGCTTTGCTTAGTTTCTTGTTGGTGTGCCGTTACATGCCACGATGGAGGAACAAGCTGGCTCTTGCTCTGATCCCCCTTCTTTGCAGTCAATCTGGCAGATGATTGAGGCAGCGTGGAGGCTGCCTTTAGATCAAGGGATTCTGCAGCACCTCCTCCAAAAATACCTTGGCAGGATGGTGTCCCTGCAGATGATTTAGAGGTAGAAGACAAGCAGTGTCACTTTCTTCAGGGCACAGAATTAACTGAGATTTGTCAACATGTTTGGAAAAATCTGGATTTGCCTATTCCTCAAGCAAGTTCTGATGAGGAGGATTTCTTTATGAAATGCCACTGTCCAGATCCTCAATCATTACCCCTTCACAGTGTGGGGCGCAGGATTATCGCCCATTAGTGGGAGGACATTTATAAATCCTCTTTTTCACGTTTTCTCTCAAAGCAGTGGTTTGGCAGAGGAATTTCCACCTACAGTGAAGGAGGATGGACTTTATTCTCAAGGTACAGTGATCTCAGAAGATGCCTTACCCTCTGATCAAATGGATAAAAAGGTTAAAAAGAGGCATTCTGCAACCAGCATTTCAGTAGGCACCATCATGCACTGGCAGAGCAGATGCAAGAGGTTCAGGACTCTTCCTCCCTTTTGGCTGTTATGGAGTGTCAGGTCCACTTTCTTTCCGATATTTTCTTTCACAATTTACAGTCATCTGCAGCATCTTCTGAAGCAGCCATATCTGCCAGACAACATATTTGGATGCGGGCCTGGAAGGTGGATTCAGGCCAGAAATCAGTATTAATTAAATTGCCTTTTTAAAGACCTATGGGATTTAGATCCAAGCTCCTCTGCCAAGTCATCCAATACGCTGCCAAACTCTCTGTCCGGAGTTTAGCTCCTTCTGGAAAAGGCAGCCATCGTACCAGTTACCCCAGAAAAACTGGGGCACATATTTTATTCAATTCAATTCTTAGTAAAGAAAGCTTCAGAAGATTATCGGCCAGTTCTGGACCTTAAAGGGGTGAATCATTTCATTCTGTATCATACAATCAAGATTGGTATTTTACATTCTCAAGGTATTCAGGTATGCCCAGAGCTGGATAACTGGTTGATTGTATCTTCTTCTCTTCAGCAGGCAACGGATAATGTGCAATAGGTCTGCAACCTTCGCATGTGGCTTCAATTCTTTCTCAACTACAAGAAGTCGCACCTTCAGCCTACTCAGACACTACATTTTCTGGGAACTGTGTTTCAGACAGATTTGAGGATGGTCTTTTTGACTGGGGACCGCAAAAACAACCTGATGTCTCATCTGTCCTTCCTGCTGTGTCAGTCCTCTGCACCAGCAAGACTTTGGTTCCGGAGCCAGGGAGAAATGGCTTCTACTGTGGCCATTATTCAATGGAGCTGGCTCCTTTTGTATCCCTTACACCACCACCTGTTGCAGTGTTGGAACCCCTTGTCTAAAAATTGTTAGACTGTATTCCCAAACACGTCTCGCATCTCTCAGGATCTTCAATAGTGGCTCTCTCCTCAGACTCTAGGCAGGGGAGTCAGTCTGAATCCTCCTCCATCCTCAGTCCTCACCACAGATGCCAGTGGGGTGGAGAACAATTTGGGAGGGTCAGCAAGCCCAGGGCAAATGGAACATGTTACAGCTGCTTCAATCTTCCAACTGGAAGGAGCTAACAACTGCGTGGAAGGTTCTCCTTTGGTTTTCTCCTCTTCTTCATTCCAAATCTGTATGTAGTCAGACAGACCATCAGGTTGTCAGGGCATATGTCAATTGACAGGGGGTATGAATCCCCATCTATATCTCCTTTCTCAGAAGATCAGCCTTTGGGCTAAGAAACATCTGTTTCAGGAGAATATGCCTGCCGACTACCTGAGTTGGAAATTTCCCTTCTCGATTTCTCTCTGCCTTTGTCCAAATCTTTTCAATCAGATTGTCCAGAAGTTCAGTCTTCCATGGTTAGATATTTTCGGCACTAAAGAGAACTCTATTCTTCCTTGTTTCTGAAGTGTGACTCCTGCCAGGAGGGCCTGGGCTCTGGTTGCCTTGTCCATCACCTGACCTTGGGTCTTCTCTATGCATTTCCTCCCTTCCCATTGATCTCCATGGTGTTGAGCAAGATTCAGCAAGAACCTGCAGACGTTTTCTTGGTTCAGTCTCCTTGGAGGTTCCCAATTCATTACTCTCCATTGAGACATCCACAGCTTCAGTCATACTTCCACAGGCGTCTTTGTTTGGGCATCCAGCACTTGAGAGGTTAAACCTTCTGGCTAAGGGTTGCTCTTCAGATTTGGCCAAATAAATTCAGTTGTCCAGGAAACCTTCTAACAGGAGGGCTTACTCTTGCCACTGGCGAAACCTAAAAAATTGGTGTAGTGATATGATCCGTCTCCTGTTTCATGTAATCCTTCCAGAATTTTTTTGGAAGGATGGTTTCTCTTTGGGCTTGGTTTCCTCCACAATTCATTCCCAAAGGACTGAGATACAGGCTTTTTGAGGGTGAAAGTGGCTACCATCTCTCTGCTTGCCTCACAGCTTTTTAGATCTTTCTTTCTGAAGAGACCAGCTACCCACTGCCCTGGTTTTGATATTCAGTCCCTTAGAGCCTTTGCAGGCTGTGTACCTTAAATTCCTTTCAGCCAAGGTTCTGTTCCTAGTCACTATTTGTTCAAGTTGAAGGATCTGGGAGATAGGAATGTATGATGTTTCTACGCTTGCAAATACCACGCAGTAGGTTACAACGAGGACGTTACATCATCCGCGTTGTTACCACACATGGCATTACATCGTAAGTCATTTCTACGACTTGCACTAGATGGCGCGCTGGACTTAGAAATAGTATAAATGACTAGTCCTACTCCAGTTAGCGCAACAGCAGGGAATGTGTTGGATTTAAATTCCAACACATTCCCAGGTGTTGCGCGCCATCTAGCGCAAGTCGTAGAAACGACTTGCGATGTAATGCCATGCGTGGTAACAACGCGGACGATGTAACGTCCGCGTTGTAACCTACCCGTATGGTATTACCAGCGTTGTAAACGCTGTTTCCTAGGAGATAGGTGTCCTTCGCACTTCTCTATTGCTACAACTTCATGATGGCAAAGTTATTCTAAGGCCCAGTCCCCTTTTCCTTCTGAAAGTTTGTTCTCAGTTCCACCATAAAGAGGACATCTTCTTACCAGTTTTTTATCCCAATCCAACTTCCTTGGCTGCACAGAATCTTTATTTTCTAGATGTACATCGAGCCATCTCTATCTATCTCTAATGTACTTGTTCCTTTCTTAAGTCTGATTCCTTGTTTGTTACATATAGCCGTTCAGGGAGTCTTCGCCCCTTATCCTGAACTCTTTAAAGATGGATTAAATTAGTAATTATCCAGGCTTATGGGGTTTCAAAGGTCAGTCTATCTTCTTCTGTCCATTTGAAGTCTGCCCAGGGCATGGCCTCATCATGGGAAATTTTTATGGGTGTTTCATTAAAAGGTGTTTTCAATGCAGCCACGTGGGGTTCCCCCCACACGTTCATGATACATTACTATCTTCATGTAGGGGGTGGGGCATCAGCAGATTTTGGTACCCAAGTGTTGTCTCCTGTACGTGATGTTGATTCCAAAATCATCATTGATTAAATTCTCACTTGCTGTATTTGGCTTGTGCTTTTTCATTTCTGTTGTATTATGATCAACTGTTGTTTGCTTGTGTATTAGCTTATTTGATTTGGACTGCGGCAGCAAGATGAACAAGGAGGTAATGACCTGTTTTCTTACCAGTAATCTTCATTACTCCGAGTCCAGGTCCTCCTGTTGCAGTCCGGAGCCCCCCTCCCACCGGTTTATATGATGATTGATCTTCTGTTTTATATTTTTTCTTGGCTTAATTATGTCAGGAAGTGCTCATCGTTTGTTCCACTTTTATGGTATTCTGGGTTATATGGAGCCATCTTGGAGGAACATTTTTTTATTCAGCTAGGGGATGTGTTCTGCCGAGCAGGAGAACTGCTCACTTGGTAAGGACTTTAACAGGAAGACCTGGACCCGGAGTAATGAAGATTACCAATAAGTAACTGGTCATTCCTCTCACAGCACCTCTGATTCACAGACTCAGAAGGTGATCAGAACTAGAAATATCTATTTTGAGGGTGATTACACTTTCCTGCAAAAATTATATATTTATCACATTGTAAGGCACTACAAATTTTGGTGTAAAACTGCACCGGTTAAATATATTTACGTTAACACCAGCTTTTACTTTCAGAGGCGTGGGCTGCAGAGCAAATATAAAGGAAAGGGCCACTGCTGACAGTTTTATATTTTTTACACAAACGTTTTGGAACAACTCAAAGGACTACTACAAGTGCTGCAGGGATCTGTGTGTTACATGCGATTCAGAGGTTCAAATACAGAGGACACCACACAGCTTTTCATCCTTCTGGGGTTGAAAAGAGCATTGCTGAGGTTGGTGCTGAGTGGCAAGATAGGACTCTAGGCGTTGGTGAACTATATGAACCAAATCGTTACACAATTATAAACTCACCAGCCCACGTGCCTCGACTTCCTGCTCTGTCCAGTGCTGTGGTAGAATTCCTGCGTGTCAGCTGATGCTTTGGACAGTTGAGTAACTACCAGACATCGCTAGTTGTTAATGGTATGTAGGCATAGCGCTATGAAGAAGCAGCAATGATTCAAGATGGCTCGCGTTAGTCCTCGAAGCTGTGGAGCTGGGTTCGAGTCTCGGCAGGGATGCTCAATATCCTGTGATTCTGGGCGAATCACTTAATCTCCCCGTGCCTAACAAAAAATTAATATGTCCGTCTCTAATGCAACTGGTGCTCATGTAAAGCGCTCTGATACCTTCGGGTCGAGTTCAGGCTATAAAACTAAAAAAAAAAAAGTGAATAGCATCTGCTTCTTGACAATTCACTTCATATAGTGTTATATGACTGCTTTAAATATTAGAACCATAAAACGTGAAAACTTGTTTTTATAGTGCTTGCTAACTGTGACCTTTGTCACTTTAAAGCACTGTAGTTACTAGTTACTATTTAATGGCTCTACTTCAGAAGGAAGAATGACTAAGTGTGAAGCCTGCAGATTACACACACACGTGCACCCATGTCAACAGCTAGAGCATATCTCACTGTGCTTTCTTCCATGGAAGGGGTGTCGTCACAGTTCAGGTGTGTAATTTATGCTTGACTTGTTAACCACAGTGTCACAATATGACATACATTCCATGAACGTGATGCTGTAGGAAAGAGGGGAGGCGGAGCAGGTGCGAGTTTATAAATAAGGTTCCCTGTTTTCCCTTTTTACTGATTTTTACAGATAAATACAGACAGAAAACATTTATATTCTTGTCTGTATTTATTTTTAAATGTGGATAAAAACGGAAATTGGGTTGCTTTTTGAGTTATTCTAAATACTGTCTGCCATGACTGCCAGGCCAATAGCTGTGTGAATTGATAGGTGATGGGTTTAAAAAGAAAGGAATCTTGGCTTTAACACCAGTAGATATGCACAAGGTTGATACTGAAATGTGCATATTTTCATATATGTGCATTGATTTATCTTCTGCGGGTGTTCATATCACTGAAATCAGGCAGGCATTCAAGCATGAGTGCATATTTATTGGTTAAATAAACGTGGAAATATACTAATTTCAGCTTCATTTTTCAACAAACCCAAAATAAATATGGGTAAATACAGATAAAATTAGCAAAAAATAAATATGGATAAATACAGACGGAAATGTCAAAAAAATAAATACCATAAAACCGGGAGCCCTATTTATAAAGAAAAAGAAGCCGTCTCTCGGCTGCCTACAAGGGCAGCGGGAGTCTCTGCAGAGGCTTCCCCCCTAGATGTGAGGCCCAGCCTGCTCAGAGGTGCCCTCATGCTGCGTGGCCCGGGAGCTCACTAACCTACAGAACCACTGAGACCTGCCGCCTGGAAGTCATACAGGGACCCCGCTGTCATGGGAGACCGCTGAGGTAGGGTGAGGTCTTGAACTCAGTCCAGCGTCCCTGGTGTGGGGCATACCCTTGACTGTTCCCCTACGCGGCCAGACCGGGTGCAAACACAGCCAGGCTGGAGCGGCTGAGCCTGAGGGATCGGCTGCCATTTTGGGCAGATTGGGATTCAAGGGTAGGGTCCCTTCCCCCTTCGCCGGCCCTGTGGACATAGAGTGGCCCCGCGAACCCCTTGGTCACTTCACCCTGTGGAGACTGCCTGACACCTGGACCCTCTGTGGCCTGACGGGTGTGGTGCGCGGAGGTAGTCCTCCCTGCCCACCTACCTGAGCAGTGGGGGCCCTGGTCCCAGCTTGGAAGGATCTGACCAGCCGGCTCCCTGAGATAGCTCGGCAGACGGGACCCATACAATTATGCCTTGAGGGGCCCCTCCGACGCTGTGCTCCCTTGTTGGCCGACCTGCATTGGGTACACCTGAAGCTGAGAGGGCCTGCCCGGGCAGCCCTGGGCCCTAGGTGTCGAAGCGCCAACATCTGAACAGACGCGCCTCCCCCATTTTTCGGAGTCCACGATGGGGAGAGACCGTGTCACTAAATCAACCGCAGCACCGACGCAAATCAAAATGGACCAATATACCACAAATTACCGTGGGCCGACGGAGGGGGCGCTTGGGGGTTCCCCCCTTCCAGGGTCTGACCTATCGACTATCCTACAGGTCATTGGCGCATCTCAGACCTCGGTGAAGAACAAGATTGGCGAGGTCCTTGTAGGAAAGTGGTATCTGCTTCTTATGGCTACCCCCACTTTTTGCTGATGTCACACTGTTTTTGAACTAGTCTGACTGGGATCCTGCTATTCAGGACCTCAGTCTATCTGCTTTCTCCCTTAAATTGATATGCATGTACTTTAGGTACACTCCAGGTTGGATTCTTGGGTACCCTTATCAGTTCCTAGTATATAGTACACCATGTACCCAGGGCACAGGTACCCCAGAGGCCTCCCATGGGCTGAAGCATGTATTATGCCACCCCTGAGAGGCCATTCAAATTGGCACAACAAGCCTGCTACAGCAGACTGTGTAAGCTGGTGCTTGCACCACTTACTTAAGATATAGGTTCACTATATCTATCTAAATCACTACACTTAAATACCTATCAGTCACCCCCATGGCAGGCCTTAACAATCCTGAAGGCAGGGTGCTGGGTTTTACGTGAAAGGGTGCCCCTCCATGAGCAGAGCCCCTCTGCAGCCTTCGGAGACTATTCTCCGGGGTTGTCTGTGATGCAGCCAGACATATATGTTTAAGTGCATTATAACCTCGCGGTAAATGCTAACTTTAAAACTGCTGCTTAGAAACATGTCGTATTTGGTGTCAAACACCTTGGAATCATACCTCCACACCAGTAACTGGTGTGGAAGGTATAATTCCACCCTTCCAAAGGGACATATGTGGGGCACCGGTCTGCCCGGTACAAGCTTTCTCGACCAGGGCAGCACAAAATGGACACTGCCAGCCACAGACACGATTCTGCTCTCCTACTGCTGTCCCAAGCTCAAGCAGAGGAAGGCATGATAATAGGCATCCTGTCACAGGGAGGTGTGACCACCTCACAGACAGGGTTTAGTGTATTGGGGCTGGGTGGGTGCACTCTGACAGTGCCAGAAAGTCTGCACTGGGGGCACATTTGGTGTCCCTGTGCATAGTCCAGATCAAACCAGTTCTGGGAGCCATTTGCTCCTGCTCTGGTGCGAAACTGGACAAAGGACATGGGTGTCCAACCCCTTCCCATCGGTATAAAGTCGGTTACCTGACTACAGGACTTTATATTTTACCTGGACAAGATTCTGCTAAGAACAAACCAAGTACTTCGACTGCCTGCACGGCGCTGGACTACTGAAGAATTTTCCTTGGAGTAAAGGAGTTACTCCCCTGCAAAAGCAGGCACCTAAACACATCTGACTGGTTTGCTTCTCCCGAGCTCCTGAGGACTCCTAAGATTTCAGCAACACAGGAGGTGGGTTCCCGAAGGTCCCTGAGGTCGTGCTGCCCTCTCAGCAATTCTGAGACCAGTATCCCTCATGGGGACCGTTCAACCCAAACCCCTGGGAATCGTTTACATTTGCAGTTGCATATGGTTAGTGATGATTCCCGAGCTTGTGCATTGGACTCTGTGTAGTCCTGATCCCGAGCAGAATATTTTCATTGGAGATTTCTGACCTCCACTCCTCGAGTGTCCTGTGGGCTGGTACTTTGCAAACTTACTTGAGGTCTCCTCGCGATCCCTGGTCCATTGGCCTGTGGGTCCTGGCGACGGTCACCTCGTTTATTCTTGGGCTTACCTGGTTGCTCCAGATGTGCCCTGACTCTCCATTGCTTGGAGAGTCCCCTGGACCTTGCTGGTCCACACCGTAACCTGTTTCCTCTGACAGCGTGGGTTGCATTTGCGAAGGCTTGTTGGTGCTCCAGCCGGACATCAAACCATCAGCTCTCGACATCTTTCGTGGGACAGCTCACCTCCAGACCCTGGGCGTCCTCGACGTCTCCTGGTCCCCGTGGCTGCAGAGTCAAGCAACCCTTCTTCACTCCTGAAGCACTCGACATCGGTGGGCATTCGACTACCGAGCCCCTGGTCACCTGAAGTGACCCAGACTCCGTCCCCTCTGCTTTCAGGTTCTTCTCACCTCGAATCCAAGCTTGTATTCCACCAGACATTCGTCGCCCTCCTGGCAGCAGGACTTTTTTGCAGCTCTCCATTGAAAATGACAAAGGTTTCCGACACCACTTGACCTCTATTCACCCGGCTCCTCTGGGATAGGTAACAAGGGTACTTCGGTACTCACTGGTGAGTTGGCCTTAGAACCTCCTAAGTTCCAAAGGGTTTGCTCGAAGTCCTCTTAGAAGTGTCCTTAACTTGTACATTTGCAACCGCGACTTTCCCATAGAGTTGTACGGACTACGCGTCTGTGTTTCCTCAGTGCACCCGTCCTCCATGGGCTCCCTGTGTCACTCCTCTGGGTGGTTCCTTGGGGTCCCAGCGATTCTACATGCTCTAGGCACTGTGTCTAGTCAAGTCATTGCTGTTATACCATTTTTTTAGTATACGGTTCAGTCTCCCCCGGGAGCCCGCTGTGTATTTTGCTATTTACGAAAGTTCTTTTGATTTAGTAATGTGTACTTTGTGCCCTAGTCTCATATAGAGACTAGTAGAGAGTGTTACATTAATAAATACATATTTTTATATAAACACTGTATGGTTCTCCTTTCATTTAGTCATTTAGGAGGTGATATTGTGTTAAAACAAGCTGCTTTACATTCCTTCAAGATTATGCCTGAACGCTGCGCTCTATAGCTACCACTAGGATAGTGTTCAATAAGGTTAACTTTGACCTCATACATCAGAAGGGTCGTGTGGACTGGTATAGGGTGCCCACTTTAATTAGTGGAAAGCATTTCCCAGGCCACCTTCTCACAGTCCGGGTCGATATGGCCCTCATTCGCCAGGACTTGCGGAATGCCACGGCTCATATTTTGGAAGCAGAATCTCGAATCTCCACAGTTGAAGATGACCTCCGCCATCTGAAAGAACAAGTAACCCACCTGCGATCCCACACTAAAGAGCTACATCGCAGAGCTGAGGATGCTGAAAACCGGTCACGTCGTAATAATCTCCGTCTGGTGGGATTTCCGGAGGGAGTCGAGCAGGGTCGCGCAGCTGCCTTTGTGGAAACCTGGCTGAACTCCTGGATTCCCAAGGAAGCACTATCACCCTGGTTCGCTATCGAGCGAGCCCATCGCTCCCTTGCCCCTAAACTGCCTCCCGGTGCTCTGCACAGGCCCATTATAGCTAGGATCTTGAACTTCAAGGATAGAGATGCCATCCTGACCGCAGCCCGGGCTCAGGGTACCCTGAAGTTTCAGAACAACAATGTAATGCTTTTCCCAGACTATACTAAAGCGGTGCAGGCACAACGTTGCTCTTATAATGAGGTTTTCTTCGAGACCCCACAGTCAGCGTGGACTTGGCTGACCAAAGAGAGTCCCGTCCGAATCCGAACTACACCCACAGCTGGACCATCCTGAGCGATAAAGGCCGATTCACTTGCCCCTCAGCGGCAGAGGAGGCGCACGCAGTCCCGCTGGGGCCATGGACCGCACGAGGGGTCAACTACATCAGATGGTTCAAGGGTCCAAGATATCACGTACATGCACAGATCTCTCCAAGAGCCTGACAATTTGAAGACTTATCCAGGTGTCTGAGAACAGGGTTCTGGAAGCTCCCGATTGACTGAGGGAGGGAAAGACATCCTGCGGACAATGTCAGCCACGGTGGCATGCCACAAAGATGGCTCCATCCGATACTGTGGAGGGGTTCACTACTGCCACGCAATCCCGGGCTAGGCGTTTCAGTTTAGATTGTTGTTCTTGTTGTTAACTTTTCCTTTTCAGGGCGACAGATGTTTCAGTTCCGGAAGTATAGGGTGGGGGGAAGTGGGGGCGGGATGGAGGGGACCGTTGTCCTCTGGGTAGTCTTAGGTTTGAATCTGCCATGGTCTCCTTTTCTTACGATCTACAGCACTTTGAAACCTGTCCACCTTTCTGACACCGTGCAATACGGAGCACACAACACGCACTGCACACATACGCTGGCACTGCAACGCCCCTACCTCATTGGGGCCCGCTACCCTCTGTCCCACTGATCACACGCACCAGTCCCGATGCAGTAGTCCTCCCCAGGTAGGCCCCTTCATGTTCTATCCTGAAATGTGAACGGACTACTGGATCGCATTAAGAGAACAGCGGTCCTTAAGTACGCCCAACGCCATGTGCCTAACATACTCCTACTTCAGGAGACACACCTCTTAGGGACCCAATGCCTCTTCCTCGCACAATACGGTTAGGTGGCAATGTGGCACTCTGGCTTCAAACTCGGTTTGCGTGGGGTTGCAATCCTAGTGCGGCGGGGACTCCCCTTCACTCCTGACCATGTCGTGATGGATCCCCAGGGCAGGTTTGTGGCTGTATACGGAAAGCTAGAAGGGAACATCCTAAACCTAGCTTCCACATACGTCGCACCCGCCATGCTTACCTCCACCCTACAGCACCTCATAGGCACACTCTCCTCTCTACCCCTCGGGCAGACTGTGATTGGGGGCGACTTTAATGCCGTTCTGCAGCCAACGCTCGACGCGGCATTCTTTCGCCAACAAGGCTCGCCCATGCAAAGAGGTTGACTGACTGGGCGGCCACCCTTGGCTTATGTGATGTTTGGAGGATCTGGAATCCCACACACCCATACTTCAGCGGCCTACCATACACATTCCCGCAATGACTTGATTCTCCTGCCTGCCACAGAGTGACATAGGGTATCCAATATAGCCAATATAGCCATCCTTCCCCGGGGATCTTCGGACCACTCTGCCCTGTCCATGCACCTGGGTGGGACCTCAGACACAACCTGGGCGGTCTGGAGACTAAACGCATGGTTCCTACAAGACAAGGAAGTTAAAAAGACAATAGAGGTGGAATTGCTCCACTATTTCCTCACTAATCACGGGTCTGTCCCCTCCCTCTGGGAAGCGAGTACGGCCCCTATCCACGGAGTGGCCAAGGGTTGGGTACACACGAAAAGCCTGGCACAAAGCGACCACCTGACCCTCCTTGAGGAACAGGCCATACGGTTGGAAACAGCCCAAACTGGGACCCCTGATGTTCACAGAGACAGGCAGCTCGCAGTCACTCGAGAAGAGATCAAGCAGATTTCCTTGGAGTCGGCTAAGATGCTGTGGCGCTCATCCGTGGCCAGAGTATATGGATGGGGAGACAAAAACGGAAGTCGACTACACAGATTGATTTCCTACCCTCTCGCCAACAGGATAGTCCCTGAAATCCAGGACCCCTCAGGCTGCACCCACCACACCTCATGTGCAATCGCACAGGCATTTGCCGACTACTACGCCCAGTTGTACTCTGCTCACACACCGGAGGCTGCCCTCCTATATGTGCTCAGCCGGGCAGGTATCCGTCTCCCTCGCCTCGCAGAGGATGAGTCGGCTGTCTTGGACCTTCCCATTACTCGGAGGAGATTCACGGCGCAATCTCCCTGCTGAATGCTGGGAAAACACCGGGGCCCAACGGTTTTCTCAAGAGTACTTTGCGATGTACCGAGACTTGTTGGTTCCCCATCTCGTGCACCTGTACCACCACGTTGCTGAGGTTGGCTCCTTCCCTTATGAGTTACCCTGGGCGTAGTTCGCGAAGTAGCACTACGCACTACGCGAGTTACGCGTAGCACTTCGCGAACTGTGTAGTACCCTGTTCGCACTGTGCAAGATGCAGTTTTCAATGATTGCACAGTGCGGACAAGCATCCGGCACTGTGCAATCATTGAAAACGGCATCTTGCACAGTGCGAGCTGCAGTTGTCTGCTGCTCGAGTAGATTTTTACTCGAGCGGCAGCTTTCTCAACGCGGACTGGTAGTTTCTCATCGCAAGCAGTCGCGAGCATACGCGACCACTCGCAAGGAGAAACCCGACCTCCTCGCGTTGGGAATCTCGCCGGGATGTTTATTTTCCACGCTCGCGATCGGCAACTTGATGTTGCTGATCGCGAACAAGGAAAAAATCTCTCCGGGATGTCATTTTGCTTGCTCGCGGTCGCCAACTTGATGTTGAGGACTGCGAGCAAGCAAAAAATGACCACTGCACTACGCAACGCTACGCTACGCATGTTTGCACTGTGCTATGTGCAATTCGCGTAGTGCGAAGTAGCGCAAACTTCGCAAACTACGCGAACGTAGCGTAGTGCTTTGCCCAGGCTTACTTCTGAGACCGACGTGGCGACTATTGTTGTTATTCCCAAGACCCAGCCGCCCTCCCCTAGATGTGCAGACTATCGTCCAATTTCTGTTATCAAGGCGGAGATAAATGCAACAAAGTCTAGGGCAAATGGCTGGGACAGCTGAACTAAGGGCACGAAACCTCCCCTTTAGGCGTGGGGGTAGTGTCGGTGTGTTAAGATGGTGCTTCTATCCAATACTTTGTATGTACCCACAAATGGTGACTGTGGTCAATGCTTGTAGTATCAATGAAATGTCCTGTGATGTCAATGTGTTCGATCTTAAAATCAATAAAGTTGATTATCAAAAAATAAATAAATCTGGAACAGTTTTTTTAGGTCTCGCCTGAGCAAGCGCGCATGTGCTGCATTGTGAGGCATTTAGTAAGGGCTTTTGAACTCTGAACACACACTCGTGCATGTGCTTTTTTTTACTAACCCGCAATTGGCCTGTGCATGTGTCTTTCTAAGAAATACAGCACACAATTGGTCCAAGGCGGGTGCATGTCCTGCCTTCTCTGTCCCCTGGCCTAGGGTGCTCGGGAGCGAGCAGCAGCGCCATCTGTTTCCAATTATCGTTAATTGGAAACAGATGGCGGTCAGCGCAGGTCATCTTGTCTTTGAAATGCTAAAAGGTCTCACAGGGACAAACCCACCACTTAATCTCAAGTTTTCCTTATGCAGTAATTCACATCATGAATATTGGTATGTGAACCTCAAGCCATTTAAAGCATCTATGTAATGCTCACAGAGGTGTCTGGTTTGCTTTGGCACGTTTTGCAACATTTTGGGGAACAAATCCAAGAAAGTGAACGTAATGACTGTCCAAAACTTGCCACGAGACAAGCGAGCGTCATCCACGTTTATTTGGAAAACAGGACGCGTTTAATGTGCCATGGCATATACACACCAATGCACTTTCCCGTCAGATCTCAACCATCGTGCCAGGCATGTAATCAACCTTTGAAATCACTGACACAGTTCTGAAAAGCAGGTTTGTGCATTTATGTGCGTGACTGCAAGAACGAGGAAAATTCACCTTGCAGTGAGCGAAAAAGTCTTCCAAGTACACATAAATTCTATAGCACGTTTACATACGCCCACTATCTGTGGTCACTTATTGACTTCATAACTGTCCTCCCAACCAAAGACCCCCTCAATAAGCCACGCACTGAAAAAGGTCACTTAAGTAACGAGGACACATACATATTTCACGTAGTGCAGAGAACAGAAACTGGGGTTTGGGGCATTCTGTTCGAATTATATTTTTACTATATAGCCCGTTGACATCTCTTCAGTCTCCCCACACTTGCCATAGTTTTGCGCTTACAGTTTAAAACAATGTATATATCTCTGCCGCACTTGTTATTTCTAAGCTGTGCATTTCACCTTTTTCTATTACCCAATTTAATAGCTTGGAGATCGATACGAAAATAGTCCTGTCCGCATTAAGTCCAGTGCTTCGCCAATCCCACTAGACATTTACGGCTCATAAAGCGGATGGTTCGTGCCCAAAGTAGGAAGCTTATATTTTTGGGGGCCGGCCGAGTCAATGTTCACTTCTCGGAGCAGACCCCGTAATGTGTTTTGATTAGGCATAAAACGTCTTAAGAGCCGGTGTTAGCCACAATTACTCCTTAAATTAGGATTAGTAAAGTCAAATACCTTTTTGGTAATCATAAAGTAATCAAGTAGTTGGAAGTTAGGTTGATCGTTAATAGTTAATACACAGCTTTAAGTTGGAAGGACACTTGTTTTAGTCAGAATATTGCCATGGTGCATGTCTAGTTTTAAAGTCACCTTGCTTATTTTTAGTTTAATGAGCTTCCTTACTTTCTGTTTCGTAATCGAAGTGGCACTGTTAGGCCAGGGAAAGAAAACTTTATCAGGTAATTCCTTTGCTTTATTTTGCACACTGTCAACCTAAAAAGAGACAGAACCAAAAAAATACGTAAGATATGAAATTTTGGAACACGCAGCGTGCCATGTGTAAATTACGTAACACTCAGATCTGCCGAGTTCGGAACTAAGGAAATAGGTTCGAGTCTCGGCGTCGGCTCAACAGTCTGTGATTCTAGGCAAATCGCTTAATCTCTTGGTGCCTTAAAAACATGAATGTGTGCTTGTGAAATGGAACTGGTGCTCGTGTAAAGCAATACAACACTTTCAAGTCGAATTTGCGCTGTATAAAACTGAAAAATATATATATAGGCTATGTTAAATTTTGTATCTTTACTGCCCAGTATATTTTGATACAGACATGTATGTATTAATTGTATTAGTACTAATGCTATGATTTAGCCGAGAGGGTATGTTTACTGCAAGACACCAAATTTCGGTTGTATGATAGGCAGTACTGGAATTGGAAAAAAAATTTATTCCCGTAATCCATAAATTGGGGGCCAAGTTGTGGCAGGGGAGAAAAGGGGGGATGTGGGGTGGAGTCACGAAGGGCAGAGCTTGAGAAACAGTATGACAATCGATTTATATATTTTTAAAACATCTGCTAGGAAATGTCAACAAGGAAATATGTGACTGTATATATGTTATACATTACTTATTTGGTCACAAACAGGCTGTATTTAAAACAAGCATTGGCATAGCTAATAGGTCCAGGTGGTGCAAAACACAGCTGCATGCTTGGTGTGTAATCTCCCAGCAGGCTCCCTAACAGCGCCCACACTGAGAACTTTAAATTGGCTACCGATTAGGAAGCATATCATCTTTAAGATTTCTTGTCTCACCCACACGTCTCTCATGGGTGGAATCCCCGCATATCTAAAAGACAAACTGCAGCACTACTGTCTTTCTTGTATGCTTAGATCTAGTGATAAGGCACTCTTGACTGTTCCCAGCATTCGTATTGGTGAGAGAGCTTTTCCCTTTACTGCGCCATGTACTTGGAATCAAATTCCACCTCATCTCCGCCGTTGCTCTGATTTTGCCAAATTTAAAAAACTCCTAAAAACGCAGCTGTTTTAGGCTGTGGTGAGCCGATATGTTGGCATAGCGTCGATATATACATTTGGGTATGATTTGTGTGCAATATCAAGTGGATATAACATATGTAACATAGCAAGGTGAGGAACACGTGCGGAGATGTACACATCACAAACATAATTATTTCAGTATTATTACCTGTAAATCTACTACTATCTTTCAAGAGGGTGACCACTAGTTATTTCTACAATAATAATAATAATACATAATGACAGTAAAAATCATAACTTGTTTGTAAGTTGATCTTTATCTGCAATTTCTAAGCAATGTAAATAAACAATGCTACTTTTAACCAACCTATGGCCATAAATCTAACTTGTATTATTTTTTATGACTCCTTTGAGCAATGTCTATGAAAACTTAACTATGAACAAACATCTCTGGGTGTAGATATCTTTATGAAACAGACTTTATATAAAGAGTAGTCGATAAGTTTGAAGTTAGTTCATACAGCTTCTCTCTGCTCTCATACACCAGCAACACAACCCCCGACCCATCTGCCCTACAACACATCACCTCATAGGCATATTAGACATAAATCAACACATATGCCAAAATATTCTCCTAGTCTTTTAAAATGTAGAACGAAACAAGTGCTGTATTTGTACACTTTCCTTTTACCAACATTTAAAGAGTATAAATCTAGAATTCCAAGAGATGTCCAGGGCATCAAGTGGAAACATGACTGCCACAAGCTTTGGTTAATGGGCGATCAATGTCAGCAGCGGGTGATGAAGGATGATGCTTGCTTTTCGAAATGGTGTACATTCAATCTATAAAAATCTGTATCATAACCATGGGTGTAGCTTGATCAGTAAGATTGGGGGAGTGTGAGCTTCAGATTTTACAACAATCATGCGGGCATAGAACGTTCAAATACATTATACGACAAGGAGGGCGCATAAGAGGGGCTTGAGTGGCAGTGGAAAGGGAGAGGAATCGGATTGGGAGGGGCAGTATGTGAGAGTAGCATAATATTTGGTCAAATAACCAAGATTTTTGAGGTCTTTCAGAATACAGAGTGTGCCCGCATTTGTCTGTGTATATGTATACAGGGCCAGACTGGCTGTAGCGGGCATCAAGTGTTTCCCAGGGAGGCTGGAAGGGCGGGGGCCGGGTTTGCAGCAGGGCTATGGGGGGCGATTTTGTTACTGGGGGTAGGTTTTGCAGCCCACGGGGTGGGGGGTGGGGGCTGGTCCAACAAAATTGCCAGGGCTGCTTTGGGTTCCCAGTCCTGCCATGCACGTAAAACTCCTTGGTGAGATCCGGCAGACACTTCACCATGCCCGACTGAAAGCATTTCTAACCAACGATTGATCGAAAATACTTTTATTAGGGGGGTAAAAAAAACGCCCCCACCACTAAATCTTTGCCCCTGATCCCAACACTGCTGTTCCCACATTCGCTGCTTCTGCTGCTTTTTCTGCCTGCGCTGCATATCTTATGAGTGTGTTACTGCAGCTTGCGAACACATTTGCACTTTACAAAAGGTAAAACAATTTTCTTTGCCAGTGATTGCTTAATCTAGGAGGGCCAGATGGTAAGCTTCAGTTGTTTTCATGACTCTGGTGGGACTGTACACTGAGCCTGAAAGCTAGACGTAAGGTGAATGATGCATTGTATTGGGCGGGCTGGTGGCAGTGAAACGTCCACTCCAGAGACAGATAACGCTGCATGCTGGTGTGAGCCATGAGCTGGACATGGAATGCCTCCAGTCCGAGGGCCGGCCCCTGACATGCCTGTGTCGGCTGGGTCCGTGGAGTCTGCGCCCACTGTCTGCTCTGAATATCACGGGCCCAATAAAGCGCGCCTTCCTCCTGAGACACCGGAGTGCGGACGAGGGCATCACAGCAATCCTAAAACTACTAATCGGTACATTTTCACGCAGATTTTTCGTTTTTAGTAAATAAAAAAATAGATTTTGTAGAATGGAAGGGCCAACTCAGGGTTCATATGGCAACAATAAAGGGCACAGCTGTGCAAGGTAGCAAAAACATGAAAAAACATATTTCCTTATGGGATATTATTTCAAGTCCCACTTTGCATTATTTTCTATTGGAGGGTGTTGCAGTACCGGTGGTTGGCCAAGTGCGATGCTGGACCTACTACTGTCTGTCAGTAGGAACTTACATTTGGCTCCACCTGCTTTTTCAGTGGGTGGAGATGTATGAGTTTACAGTTTTGAGCTACAGTAAACTATATTTTTGACGTCATCAAAGCAAATCTGATCACAATAAAGCACTTAAATTATGAAGAACTAAAACTGGACTCATAAAAACTTGGAACTACACTTAACAATTATTAGTATGGCAATCAATGAACACAGTTTACCAGAATCAGAAGGGTTGGCTGCAAAGTCATCTATAACATGAAAAGAGTTATTGAGGAAAACCCTGACAAATAATAATCGAGTGAAAGTTCTTTTAGACCTGACGGAAAACAAACACTCAAATTTGGTGTATAATCCCTATCTATCTTCAGACCAGGAGTAGAGTGATTCGAATTTAGAAGCCAAACAAACAAGCATTGGCATAGCCAATAGGTCTCGCCTTTGGGACCTTATAAGTGTTTAGTTGTCCAGCACAATATCCTTGGTGCAACAACATCATATGTTGCATGGCTAAACACTTATAGGGTCCCAAAGGCGAGACCTATTGGTTATGCCAATGCTTCTTCTTTGAGGAAAAGAGTTCTGCTTCCAGGACCGTTCAGGATCTCAACACAGTTACTCGAAGACAGATACTTGTTGTTTGAGAAAATTCAGATTTTAAAGAAGATAAATGCGAAGTGCCTGGTTCTATTAGCTGACCTTGCACGGTTTGAGTCCTTCTGTATAACTATGCAGTATTTATTTATGACAGCTGAGCAGCCTCCCAATAGTGAGCATGATCCTTCAAGTTTGATGACTCCAGTATCTCCAACCCCAATGCTTTTCAACTCGACTCCTCCACAGGCTTTAGCTCTTGCTCCTAAGAAGAAATCTTTCCTACCTAGATACTATTACATTTGGAACTGTCTCCAGCACCACCATTGAAGTTGGCTGAAGTCATCCATGTGTTGAAGGAAAAAGTTAGAGCGTGTTTTGATGATGTACCCTTGGCAGGGCCAGACTGGCCATAGCGGGCACCGGGCGTTTCCCCGGTGGGCTGCCAGGGTGGGGGCCGGTGATGACGCTGACCATCCTGTGATTCTGGGCAAATCACTTAATCTCCCCGTGCCTAACAAAAAATGAATGTGTGTCCTCATGTAACGTAACTGGTGCTATGTAAAGGGCTCTGATACCCAATTGGATTCGGGTCAAGTTTGCGCTATATAAAAGTCCGCAAAAAAAAAAAATCAGCCGGAACCGGCCCTTGCAAACAGCTCCGCCGCACCCCCTGAGCCTTCCGGGGGGGGTGGCCGAGCTGTTAACCAGGGCTGGTTTCGGTTCCTAGTCCCTGACCCTTGGCAGAGCAGCATCCAAGGGTCCTTACATTGTCTGGACTGAGGAGTCTGAGCTTGATGACCTTTTTACAACTGGTAAAAATTTCGGCCACAAAGAAGATGATGACCCAGCGACATCATCCTTCCCACTTGCTATTGATGCTGGTTTGTATCTTGATTTAAAATAAGCAGGTGACATATATACTTCTCCAGAAGGGAATATCCTTTATCCCTCTCATTCCTTATGTGAGGTTCTTCAGGAACTTGTTCTAGCTGCGTGGGGAAAGCATTTTTGGTTCCAGCAAACCACAGCTACATAACCGAAAGACATACACCTGCACCGGGTGACACACAATTTTTGATGTCATACCCTTCATCATAAAGTCTAATGGTCCAAGCTTAATCTCCAAAATTGATCTCAAAAGCCTTTACCCAGTGCTTCCTCATGGACAGTCAAAAAACGCTGGATTCTAGGGCTGAAAAGTATTTGCCTTTGTCAGCCTAGTGCTACATACTGCGAACACCAAATACCTTCTGTTCCACTACGTCTACCCCCTGTATGAGCTGGTGAAACATGCAGTTGTTATCCTTCCAGACCCCATGAAAAAGCAGTTTCCAACTTGTTCATGAACAATTTGGTTGCCTGCAAACAAATTCTGAAGTGTTACCTGGATTCCGTAAACACTGTGCCCCTCTCCATGGGCACGGCCATCATGATGCACCACTACACTTGAAGGCCTTCATCAGCAGAACTACAGCTTACTTGCTGGCCTAGCCTCCCCAGCGAGGCAATTCTACCACACATATAGGAAGTATTGAGGATATTCCAAGGCACAAGCTTCTTGGAAGCACCAACCTTCGCAGTTGCTCCAAACACCCCAATCGGCGTGCAGTAATGGATCGACGGGATGGCTATCAGTGTCAGATCCAGTCTCCACCATCCACTGCCAGTTCTGCTGCCTGGAAACCTCTTTAACTCCAGCACCCTACACCACCATCTTCAGCAGGGTGTTCCACTTTTCCACCAATTTAGAAACGATCACAACAGATCCGAGGGCCATCAAGCTAGTCTGCATGGGCTACACTTCACCCTTTCTTTCCTTCCCTCTAAACCGCCCTCACTTCATTAGGACGTTCTCTCTGGCACACACTTCAGTTTTGGAGGTAAATGTCCTCATCCTGTTGAACAAAGGGGGTGCCTCTTGAAGAAAGAGATATAGGATTTTTTTTAATTTGCTTCCTGATCCCCCAAAAGGATGGGGGTCTCAAACCCATCCCGACCTTTACCTCTACAACCTATTCATTCAACAGGACAAGTTCAAGAAGATTAACCTGAACCAAGTTATGTGGGCTTATGTCCTTGGACCCCCAGGATGTCTATTTCAATCTACCAATGCTCCCCACGCACAGATGTTACCTGTGATTCACACTATATGCTTACAGTCCTAGCATTTGGATTGGCTACCGCGCAATGTGTGTTTGCTTAAGTGCTGGCAGTTGTGGCAATGGTCAGAAGCCCATGTATTCCCAAACATGGACTACTGGATGGTCAAAACAGGAGTCCATGGCGCTGGTTGAGGAACATCCTCGGTGCACAATGACTTTCCTTCACGACTTAGGCTTTACAGCCAATACCCAGAAATATAATTTCACTTCCACATAGTGGGTAACCTTCATAGGTACAGTGCTGGATACAAACCCAGATGAAGGTTTTTCAACCTTCTCAAATAATTCCAGGTCTTCAGGAGATGATTCTGATGTTTCTGAGTCCAACACAGGTCCCACGTCTGCATGTTTTATCTTTGCTGTGACTCATGGCTTCCTGCATCCTGTTGGTTCCCCATATCAAATGACTGATGAGGACTCTTCAATAAAGCCTGTGAAAATATCCACTCCAACACAGTCTTTTGCCTCTGGTTCAGACCTTTGAGTCAGTTCATATGTATCTGCATTGATGGATGGAGCCCTCCAGCCTTTTGGTGGGTGTTGGAAACGGCCCTTTTTGCAGGGTTATCCCCAAACTTTTTGCTTCTTCCTCCTTTATTTTTTCTGACCCGTGGTTGTTGGCAATAGGACTCTGGGCACTTTACCACTGCTGATCAGTGCTAAAGTGCATATGCTCTCTGTATAAATTGTTATATTGATTGGTTATCCATGATTGGTATATTTGTTTCACCTGTTAGCCCCTAGTAAAGTGCACTGCGTGTGCCAGGGCTGGTGATTCCAATGCTACTAGTGGGCTGCAGCACTGATTGTGCCACCCACAGGAGTAGCGCTAAAGATGATGTCTTAGGCCTGCTTGCAGTGCCTATGTGCAGTCCAGGACTGCCATGTCGACCTGGCCAGTGCACCCACTGACCAGGCCTTATCCTTCCCTTTCTGTACATGTCAGGCATCCCTATGGTGGCCCTAGGTACCCCCCTGGGCTGGGTGCAGTGTATCTGAAAGGTAGGGCATGTACTGAGGTGTGTAACATGCCCTGGTAGTGAATTACAGCCATTTTCGTTTTTCACTGCTGAGAGGCTATCTTGCCCATAGGATAGAATGGGGAAGGCTGTTTACATGCCTATCTTCCCATAAGGGCAAGATAGAAAATCCAAGTTTGGTATCTCTGTGTTCAGAATTTAATTATACATCTTTTTAGCAAGATGGTTTTTAAATTCACTGTGTGAGAATAGCACTTTTTAGAAAGTAGCTATTCTCCTGTTTAACCTTCCTGTGTGCCTGTGTGCTGGTTGGCTGAAGGGTGTCATGTGATGGGCCAGGTGGCTCCAGGAGCCTGGATGAGTCAGCAGAAGGGTGAATAGGGAGATCTGCTTTAGATGGGTGGGAGGAGTAGTCCCTGGGTTTGAATAGGGCTGCCCCTGACAAACACAAAGCTGGCTCCACCCCCTGCTGGCCAGGCTGAGGACTCTGCCTCTGCTGGCACAAAGAAGGCTCCACCTCCTGCTGAGCGTCTAACGACCCTGCCCCTCACTCTGAAAGGAACCAGGTGCTCCAGAGCAGAGCACACCCAGGAACCGGTTTGAGCAGGGGAATCCCCCCACTGGAACAAAGAGAGACAAAGACTTGGAGGGGTATAAGAAGAGGACCCCAGACACCTAAACTTTAGATCACTCTGGAACTAAGAAGAAACCTCTGCCAAGGAGAAAGCTGGAAGAAACTGAAGAGGAGAAGACTGCCTGCTTGCTGTTTTGCTTTGCTGCCAAGGAGAGGGGAAGGACTTTGCTGTGTCCCCTTCTTTTGGTTCTGATCTCCAAGGGCCTGAGAAGAGCTGGCTCCCTGTTAAGAAGTCCCAGGAACAAAAGGACTTCACCACCAGCTCCCCTGGAACTCTGCTGAGAGAGTTCTGACCTGCCTTGGAGTGCTTGCCCAGTCTTGGGGCTTCAGGAGGTCGTTTTGCTGTGTTGAGGGAGCTGGGAAGCAGAAGCGTGAACAAGAGTGACTGGTACCCAGCGCATCATCCGATTGCGTGTCGCAAGACGAGAGTGCGTGGAAAATTTCATCGCGGCACCATCGCAACACGCAGGGTCTCCGCATCGCCGAGTGCGTCGAGCATCGTCCCGAAGCGTGAAGCTTCCTGCCATTGCGAGGGTTGTCGCAGAACCAGTTTGCGGGCCGCACCACTGCCGGTGCGTGAAAAGTCTCCAATCGCTGCGTGCGTCGACGCAGAGTCCCGTTCCGTGGCGCATCGAGAGTTGCGGCGCCGGAAGGCAATGCTGCGCCACGCATCGCACCACATCGAAGAGTGTCGCATCGAACCTGTGCGTGAAGCTTCCCCCTAAGAAACCTACGCAACGAAAGCCAAAGGTATCGCATCCTCCCCCTACAGATCGGAGCCGGCGCATCCACCTCTGCTGCGTGAAGCAGGGCTGCTGCAAAGCCTCCCCAGGATCTCAGGAGCATCGCATCGCCTTTGCCATCTTCCTTGTTATAGCTTTTGGGAACCTTACCGCAACTACAGGTACTGTTGGGCACGAAAGTGTCGCATTTTGTGCATTGAGAGTCGCATTGTGCAGGACACTGACTTTGACATCCTGGAGTACTTTCTGCAAACTCTTGAACTATCCTTAAAGTAACCTTTTTGAATTATATGTTGGTTTGTCTGTAACAGTTGGTCTTGTGAAGTTTTTAGTAAAGATACATTATTTTTCTAAAACTGGTGTGGAGTAAATCTGTGGTGTTTTCACTGTGTTACTGTGAGTGTTGGTACAAATACTTTACACATTGCCTTTGATAGCCTAGACTGCTCAGGCCAAGCTACCTAGAGGGTGAGCAGGGGTTATCTTAACAGTGTATCCCCCTTTCCCTGACTAGAAGCAAGGGTCCCTACTTGGACAGTGGTACCTACCCTGCCAACTAGAGACCCCCAGATCTAACATTGGTGGTCAGCGGTGAGGATTGAACTTGTATTTGTACTTGACCCACAGTAATTGGTGTACATCACTAGGAGTGCAGACCAATAGACAACCACATACTGTATTATTTTTGATTCTATTTTTGAGTAACTCTTCAAGAGCATCATGTCTCAGGTGGCAACAAGTGAGAGGGCAGAATTGGAGTTTTCCATTGAAGATTTGTATTCGTACAAAGTTGAGGAGCTCAAGCAATTCTGCAAAGACCTTGGTTGCCCTGTGAAAAGCAGATCTAGAAAGGATGTGCTACAAAGATTCTTGAAGGCCTGTTGGGAGGCCCAAGAGGAAGATGATGCAGATGAAGAGAATGGTTTTGTTCCCCAAGATCTGCCCGTGTGCAGAGCAGTCTCAAGGGCTGGCAGCTCCCATTCCAGTAGGGGGCTCACTCCAGAGGAGTTGGAGGAGAATCAAAGGGTGAGAAACCATGAATTGGAAATAATGAAAATGAAAATGAAGCAATTGGAAGTAGAAAAGGCGGCGGAGGAGAGCAAGAATGCCCGTGCCTTGGAAGAGAAGAAATTGCTTCTGGCTCATGAGTTGAGGATGAGGGAGCTTGATTTGGAGCTTGAGAGGCTTGAGGCCATGAGTGCCTCAGCTGAAGAAGAAAAATGGGTAGCTCAAGAAGTGAGCTTTGCTGAGTTGGAGGTGGAGTCCAGCTCAGATGGTGGCAGCAAGATTGTAGTTTCTAGTGCTGAGAGAAAGGTACAAACACCCAGAGATGTGGCACCTAACTTGAAGGAGGGGGTTGACGTACACCAGGGGGTTCAGGTTTATGATATAGTTCCAGTGGGGTGCAGTGTCCCTGAAGTAGATTGGGGAACTGGCACAGGGGACCATATTCCTAGTGGTGGGAGGGACACTCTACTGACCCTAGATGAGAGGTACAGGGAGAGGGGTTCCCCCATGGTAGAAACCTTGGTGTGTGAGTGTGAAGACCGCCCAGAAGAGTGTGAGTTGTGTGACAGAGACAGTCAGGTACTGTCTTGCCAATCTCAGGAGAGTGGTGTGGGGTACTTGTGTGAGGCACTGGAGGGTGAGGCAAAAGGTAGCTTGGTTAACAACTGTGGGGGGCTGTGTGATTCATTTGTTGGAGAGCATATTTTAAGTCCCTGTTTTCCAGAGCTATGCCAACACCCGGTGGAGTGTGAGTTCTCTGGTTCCAGAGAGCTTACGTTGGAGGCAGACCTTTGGTTGGATGCCAAAAGGTCTGGAGAGGCATTGGGGAGTGATCCCAAAAGGAGTGGACCAGATATCTTCCAGAACTGTGAGGTGGAAGAGGTTCAGTGTAGCCCGGTTAGGTCCCAGTGTAGTGGGAGGGGTGTAGGGGCTCACGTCCTGTCTCAGTGGAGAAGGGGTGAGTGTGGGACTGTGGGTCCCAAGGTGCCCGAAACCCCGTCTCAGGGCCTGGCGGGTTCCTTAAGGGAACACCAGGTTTGGGGCCTAGACAGTGCTAGTAGGCCATTTGAGGAGGATCTCCTAGTGTCAGGAGAACCTGGAGCCTCTGTAAACAGAGCTCCAGTGGTTCTGGTGTCTGGCGGTACTGCTCCAGTTGGGAGGGTGCAGAAGTCCAGACTGAGGGGTGAGAGGGGGATGAGTTCCCCAGTGGGAGAACCAGTGGGTCAGGGACCAGCCAGAAGGGCTGAGTCCCCTAGGAGTGACCATGGTGACACCACTTCTGTCCTGGGGGATCTTCGCGCACTGTCAGGCGGACAGGGGCCGGGAGATCTGCGCCAGGCAGACTGTCACGAGTCACATGAGTCCTGTGTCACCCTCGGGGAGATACTGTGTGAGTCCCCAGAAGTCCTGGCATGCCAGGCAGGTGTGCAACCGCAGGGTTTAGTCCCTGGGTTGGGAGGCCAGGTTCAGGATCTGCCTGACCTGGGGGGAAGGACATCTGTAAGCTGTGTCCTGACCGGTTTGGCTTCCAGGGGTACCCCTCCAGTGGGGAGGGCGCAGCTCTCTGGAAGGGGGTGCAGAGGGGGGGAGTCCTCGCCTCTGACCCCGGTTCACCTGGAGGGTGTAGACCCTAGGTTGGAGGGCCAGGTCCGGGGTGTCCCCCCTGACCTGGGATCCCAGTTGCAGGATAGAACCCCTGAACTGGTGGGCGAATGGTGCAGGACACCTGCCACAGGTGCTCTGACTATTCTAGAAGGGGGTACCGCTCCAGGTTGGATGGTACAGAGCCCCAAGGAAGAGGAGGACTGGGTATGGAAAAGCCTATCCCAGCCTCCTGTCCAGCCACCGGATACAGGCCCGGGGCTGGTGGGTCAGTGCCAGGTTGTCAGACCCGACCTGACAGGAAAGGGAGTGGACAAAGGGTGCCAAGCACCTGGGGCTACTGCCCCCCACCCTCTGACGCCACAGGGGTTTGAGGGCCCTGAGAGGAATAAGGCCTGGGTCTCATCCCTGACCACTGTCAGTGGTCACTGTGGCCTGCTGTCTGTCTGTTGGGACACACTTGTGAGCAAGTTAAGGCTAGGTGCTGCACAGGTGGTGTCCACAGGTGAAGAGAAGGGTTCCACATGGGTTGGCTTGGTGGACCCTGAGAGTATGGATGGAGAGATCCAACCGGGTTCAGGAAGGCATAGAACAGGAATAGTGCCCTGCTGGTTGGGCCAGTTTCCGTGTTCTATCGCCCTAAGCAGGGAATCCCATCGAGGTATCGCTTGGTCTACCCTGGCTTTAGGCTGGAAGGGGGTTGTGTTGGAAACGGCCCTTTTTGCAGGGTTATCCCCAAACTTTTTGCTTCTTCCTCCTTTATTTTTTCTGACCCGTGGTTGTTGGCAATAGGACTCTGGGCACTTTACCACTGCTGATCAGTGCTAAAGTGCATATGCTCTCTGTATAAATTGTTATATTGATTGGTTATCCATGATTGGTATATTTGTTTCACCTGTTAGCCCCTAGTAAAGTGCACTGCGTGTGCCAGGGCTGGTGATTCAAATGCTACTAGTGGGCTGCAGCACTGATTGTGCCACCCACAGGAGTAGCGCTAAAGATGATGTCTTAGGCCTGCTTGCAGTGCCTATGTGCAGTCCAGGACTGCCATGTCGACCTGGCCAGTGCACCCACTGACCAGGCCTTATCCTTCCCTTTCTGTACATGTCAGGCATCCCTATGGTGGCCCTAGGTACCCCCCTGGGCTGGGTGCAGTGTATCTGAAAGGTAGGGCATGTACTGAGGTGTGTAACATGCCCTGGTAGTGAATTACAGCCATTTTCGTTTTTCACTGCTGAGAGGCTATCTTGCCCATAGGATAGAATGGGGAAGGCTGTTTACATGCCTATCTTCCCATAAGGGCAAGATAGAAAATCCAAGTTTGGTATCTCTGTGTTCAGAATTTAATTATACATCTTTTTAGCAAGATGGTTTTTAAATTCACTGTGTGAGAATAGCACTTTTTAGAAAGTAGCTATTCTCCTGTTTAACCTTCCTGTGTGCCTGTGTGCTGGTTGGCTGAAGGGTGTCATGTGATGGGCCAGGTGGCTCCAGGAGCCTGGATGAGTCAGCAGAAGGGTGAATAGGGAGATCTGCTTTAGATGGGTGGGAGGAGTAGTCCCTGGGTTTGAATAGGGCTGCCCCTGACAAACACAAAGCTGGCTCCACCCCCTGCTGGCCAGGCTGAGGACTCTGCCTCTGCTGGCACAAAGAAGGCTCCACCTCCTGCTGAGCGTCTAACGACCCTGCCCCTCACTCTGAAAGGAACCAGGTGCTCCAGAGCAGAGCACACCCAGGAACCGGTTTGAGCAGGGGAATCCCCCCACTGGAACAAAGAGAGACAAAGACTTGGAGGGGTATAAGAAGAGGACCCCAGACACCTAAACTTTAGATCACTCTGGAACTAAGAAGAAACCTCTGCCAAGGAGAAAGCTGGAAGAAACTGAAGAGGAGAAGACTGCCTGCTTGCTGTTTTGCTTTGCTGCCAAGGAGAGGGGAAGGACTTTGCTGTGTCCCCTTCTTTTGATTCTGATCTCCAAGGGCCTGAGAAGAGCTGGCTCCCTGTTAAGAAGTCCCAGGAACAAAAGGACTTCACCACCAGCTCCCCTGGAACTCTGCTGAGAGAGTTCTGACCTGCCTTGGAGTGCTTGCCCAGTCTTGGGGCTTCAGGAGGTCGTTTTGCTGTGTTGAGGGAGCTGGGAAGCAGAAGCGTGAACAAGAGTGACTGGTACCCAGCGCATCATCCGATTGCGTGTCGCAAGACGAGAGTGCGTGGAAAATTTCATCGCGGCACCATCGCAACACGCAGGGTCTCCGCATCGCCGAGTGCGTCGAGCATCGTCCCGAAGCGTGAAGCTTCCTGCCATTGCGAGGGTTGTCGCAGAACCAGTTTGCGGGCCGCACCACTGCCGGTGCGTGAAAAGTCTCCAATCGCTGCGTGCGTCGACGCAGAGTCCCGTTCCGTGGCGCATCGAGAGTTGCGGCGCCGGAAGGCAATGCTGCGCCACGCATCGCACCACATCGAAGAGTGTCGCATCGAACCTGTGCGTGAAGCTTCCCCCTAAGAAACCTACGCAACGAAAGCCAAAGGTATCGCATCCTCCCCCTACAGATCGGAGCCGGCGCATCCACCTCTGCTGCGTGAAGCAGGGCTGCTGCAAAGCCTCCCCAGGATCTCAGGAGCATCGCATCGCCTTTGCCATCTTCCTTGTTATAGCTTTTGGGAACCTTACCGCAACTACAGGTACTGTTGGGCACGAAAGTGTCGCATTTTGTGCATTGAGAGTCGCATTGTGCAGGACACTGACTTTGACATCCTGGAGTACTTTCTGCAAACTCTTGAACTATCCTTAAAGTAACCTTTTTGAATTATATGTTGGTTTGTCTGTAACAGTTGGTCTTGTGAAGTTTTTAGTAAAGATACATTATTTTTCTAAAACTGGTGTGGAGTAAATCTGTGGTGTTTTCACTGTGTTACTGTGAGTGTTGGTACAAATACTTTACACATTGCCTTTGATAGCCTAGACTGCTCAGGCCAAGCTACCTAGAGGGTGAGCAGGGGTTATCTTAACAGTGTATCCCCCTTTCCCTGACTAGAAGCAAGGGTCCCTACTTGGACAGTGGTACCTACCCTGCCAACTAGAGACCCCCAGATCTAACAGTGGGTTACTCTTCAGACCTCCTCCGGCACTTCCTCAGGCACAGTCTACCAAGTTGACAGAAGCTCCTGGCTGGGCTAGGCTGTCATGTTGTCATGACAGTGCAGGGTCTTTAGTCCACATCGGAACAACGTCTACACATAGACGTTCTGGAGCTATGGGTAGTCCGCTTTGTTATGAAGGCATTACTTCCTTCCATATCAGGGCGCAACATACAGGTTCTATCAAATAAACACCATCGCCATCCATTATAGCAACAGATAAGGCAATGTGAGGTGGTGGACCTTGTTATGAGAACTGATTTGCCTATGACAGTGGGCACAGCAAAAGGGAACTCTCATAGAAGTGGCTTACCTTGCAGGTTTCCTCAGTGTGAGAGTGGTTCACTAAGTTGTTTCTCACTCAAGCACCATAAGTGTGAACTATATCCCAGAATGATAGATGCCATTTTCTACCAAATGTATTGTCTAGATGTGGAGTTATTTGCCTTGGCCCAGAACTGGAAGTATCCTCAGTATTGCACCAAACTGTTCCCTCTCCATGGTTCAGTAGAGGTGCCTTCATGTTCATGTGCCTGCAATTTGCACTTCCATAGATTCTACTTGTGTCAAAGGTCCTACAGAAGGTGTGGGAGGATTGAGCAAAGCTGATCCCGATCACCTCAGGTTGGATAAGTAGGATCTGGTATGTCCATTTGTTGGCTCATTTGTTGACACTCAGCATGAGGCTACCTCTTCTCCTACACAGGGTGGACCTGCTCTCGAAGCAGGATGGTCAGGTCTTCTAACCCAATCCATGAATACAAAAGAAGCTACAATGGTTCTGTCAGAAAGAATCAATTTCTTTACAAGTGATAGATAAATCAAGGTATAGCATCAATTGTTAAACAAGTAATGAATAAATCACCAATGATTGATTCTTCCCGACAGAACCATTGTAGCTTCTTTTGCACGTACCCAGGTTCTGAGGTACACAGGGTTACCCCATTGTGGTTATATTCAATCCATGAATACTGCAGCTGCATGCATAGAAATCGAGTGATGCTAGATGATATCCTTTTGTCTTCCAGCTGAAGTTGCGGATGTCATCTTGGCTACCAGGGGCCGTATTACACATTATCACTGTTTGCGCCCGGCGCACTTTTCAAAAGGTGCGCCAGGTGCAAACAGTGCCAATGTGCCCCATTATGGTGTATGCGCTGCCCCCAGGGTAGCCTCGAACTCGTGCTGGCCTGGGGCAGCGCATTCATGTGAAAACACAGAGCAGCGGCTCCATGTTTTCACACTGCAGGCGGCACCCGCCTGCACTTTCAAGGGGGTTTAGAGATCCCCTTGCAGGTAGGTGCAGTCAGTGACTGCACCCGCTTGCAAGGGGTTAGCTGAGGGGTCCATGGAACCCCCTTTACCCCCAACAGAGGGCTGCTCTCAGGAGGAGCGCTGACAGTGCACCACCTTTTAGATGGCGCACCGTGAGTGCGCCTCCTGCGGGCTTCTTTAACTCTGCGCCTATGTCTGTAATATGGCGCAAGCGCAGAGTCAAAGGAATTCCCTCGTTTGCATAGGGCCTGCCCCTATGCAAATGAGAGAACACTCTCTGTTGATAGCGCTATTGGTATTATAGAAGAGGACGCACAAGCGTCTGCATCTCCTTGTATTATACCAAATGTCCCCGGGGGTGCGCAAAGCGGGAGTAAAAGCCCAAGGGAGCCCACTACGAAATCCGTTTACACCGGTTGCTGGAACAAAGTTTCTCAAAGGTTCAAGACTGAGGTCCTGAGTCCTTTTCAGGCCTGTCTTTCCAACATCCTGCGATTTGTACTGTCACTTGCCCAAAATGACTGGGCAGTAGCTACAGTTAAATGTTATTTGGGTGCCTTGTTCACGTTTATGTGCCTTCCTGAATAGCCATCCTTGTTTTGATCACCACTAGTGGCACAATTTTTAAAAGGTTTACATATAGGTGTCCTCCCACTCTGTTCATTGTCCCTCAATGAAAGTTGCATCTAATGGCATCACCATTTGAGCCTATGCACAGTTGTGTTATTCGACTTCTAACTCTGGAAACAGTTCTTTCAGTGGCAACAATGTTGGTCCATAAGCTCCTTGAGCACTGTGAGAAGTTGGCCTGGCATATGCTGGTCACTAGTTATAGTGGCCACCTTGCACCAGTCCAATTCGACCCTTATGGTAGATAGGTTTAAGACAACCTTTTAAAGAAAGCTATCCTAGTGGTAGCTGTGGAGAGCAGCCTTGAGGCTAAGTCTCTGAGGAATGTAAAGCAGCTTATTTTACCTTATAATCTCTTGAACCACCAAATGAAAAGGACACCACACAGGTATATATATGAAATATATATGTATTTATTTCTAGATACACTCTACTAATCTCTTTATGAGATTAGAACCCAGATACACGTTCAAATGTCAACAGTTCTCAATAAATTAAGCACAAATATGGCTGTAGCCCTAGGGGTGTACAAGACCATATACTAAGAAAATGGTTTAACAAAGTCGACTTGCAAAATGACAAAGCCTAGGGCCTTGGGAATCGCTGGGGCTTAACTACTGCAGTGTTAGCAGGTAAGTAACAAGCCCACGGGAGACGCGTGCAGTGTCTAAACACAGCCGCGGGTTTCCTATAGGTTACAATGGAGCAAGTCACGGTTTGTATTTTAAAGTTTTAGGGCACTTCGGAGAAGTCAACAAGCAAGCCACTTACAGGGTAAGTATTTCGAGGGCCAACACACACTTGGGCACCGGAGTGCACGAGTTACCTCACCCAGAAAAGCCGGGTGCATAGGTGTCTTTTGGTGTCGGGTTGCGATGCTGTTTTCAATGGAGACCAATGAAGACTTGCTGCTTGAGACGACTGGAGAGGTGTCCGCTGGAATCCGAAGGTGGATTGAAGATGAAGAGGACCTGAAAATTGAGGGGACAGTGTTCAAAGTCACTTGCCAGTGACCGGTGGCCAGCAGGATGGATGACCACAGATGTTGCGTCGTTTCATGTCATCAATGGTGATTTATCTCTTTGCTCACGAGGTCCAGGAGGGATCGAAGATGACCAGCAGCTGGATTTGGAGTGTCCCACAACGTCTGCAGCTGATGACGGTGTCGGCAACCGTATTAGCACCAACAAGCCTTGGCAACCGCAAGTCTCGTGTGGACTGAAGATAGTCGGTGATGCAGACCAGCAAGGTCTGATGGACTTACCCAGCAAGGGTAAGTGAGGGCAAGCCTGGAGCAACTAGGAGAGCCCTTGAAGTTGATGAGAAAGTCTTCGGGTGAGTCACTAGCCAATGGGCGAGTAACCGCAAAGACGCCTTTGCAGGAAAAGTTTCACAGGAGCCCACGGTCACTGGGGACGAGGTAGGCCACTGATTTTTGGATCAAGACCTGCTAGGGACTTGGACTACAAATGGTCCAAAGCACAAGTTCGTAGAACATTGTTTAGGGTTTGCACTCGAAATCAGTGCACGGTTCCCAGGTATTGCTGTTCCTCGTCACTCGTGGGGTCCAGATGCCACAGTTTCACTGGGGACTCAAAATGGCCGTCAAGAGGTCAGGAAATCTGCTTCTGGGGATGCAGGGACTTCGGACTCTGGCGGGAGCGGTGAAGTTTGCAACCATTGATTGAAGTTATAGGTGCCTGCCAAGCAGGGGAGTCACTCCTTGACTCCAAGGGAGATTCTTCAGTCTTCCAGAGATAGTGGAACGTCGAAGGGCCAGGATTCTTCTTTGTAGAGCGTCGTCCAGGGTAATCTGGATTGCATTGGCAATGCTTGCTACCTTATAGTGAAGATAGGGGAGGGACTAACTCTATGACCACTCCTCTAAGAGGGTCAGGGTAGTGGGTGGTTACACCCACTACCCTTTGTCCAGTTTCGCGCCAGAGCAGGGGCAGGTTGCCCCTGAACCGGTTTGAGCTGGCATATGCACAGAGGAGCCTACTGCTCCCCCAGTGCAGGACTTCAAAGGCACTCTAAGAGTGCACCCACCCAGCTCCAATACACTAAATCCTGTCTGGTAGGTGGTGACACCTCCCTGTGACAGGATACCTTTTGTTGGGCTTCCTCCACTGCGAGTTTCGGTCAGCAGCAGGAGGGCAGCCCAGTGTCTGTGCTGGTGGCATCCATTTTGTGATGCCAGGGCTCTAGAAGATTTCTACCGTTTAGTACAGTGGGTACATGTCATCCCCTCTAGAAGGGTGGAATCATACTCCCACACCAGTTACTGGTGTGGGGGTATGATTCCAAGTTGTTTGACACCAAACACAACATGTTTTGATGCAGTCATTCCAAAGTTAGCATTTACCGTGAGGTTATAATGCCCTTAAGAGTATATGGTTTAACCGCATCCACAAACAGCAGCAGAGAATAGACTCTGCCAGCTGCAGAGGGGTCCTTCTCATGCAGAAGCACCCCCTCACATGGTAAACCAAGCACCCTGCCCTCAGGATTGTTAGGGCCTGCAATAGGGGTGGCTGATAGGTTTATATGTGTGTGTAGGGTGAGATATAGGAACCTATACCTCAGTGAGGAGTGCTAACACTACCTCACACAGGCTGCAGTAGCAGGCCTGTGGTGTCAGATTGTGAATGCTTCCCTGGGGTGGCATAATAAATGCTGCAGCCCCTGGTAGGCCTGTGAAGTACCGATGCCCTAGGTACCTAAGGTACCATATACTAGGGGCTCATAAGGTACCACAGTATCCAATCACTAGTGCATCTAATATGCACACCAAGTTGTTTAGAGAGACCAGTGAGACTGGGGCCCTGATTAGCAGGGACCCAGCCAGACTATAGCCAGAAACCAGTGTATACATCAGAAAAAAAGTGGGGGCAACATAAGTGCAGATCCTACTCTCCTACACAACCCCCCCCCCCCCTTCCCCAAACACAGGGACATTAAACTAACCTTGACCAGTTGAGTCTTCATGTTCTAAGTGGAAATACCTTGAGAGTCCATCTGCATTGGCATGTTGGGTCCCAGGTCTATGTTCCACTGTATAGTCCATCCCCTGTAGGGAAATGGACCACCTGAGCAGTTTAGGATTTTCACCTTTCATCTGTTTGAGCCATAGGAGGGGCTTATGGTCAGTCTGAACTATGAAGTGAGTGCCAAATAAGTATGGCCTCAGCTTCTTCAGGGCCCACACCACAGCAAAGGCCTCCCTCTCAATAGCTGACCAATGTTTCTCTCTAGGGGCCAGCCTTCTGCTTATGAAAGCTACTGGCTGTTCTTGACCTTCATCATTAAGTTGAGACAGTACAGCTCCCACACCCAGCTCTGAAGCATCTGTTTGGACAATGAACTTCTTTTTGTAATCTGGACTCTGTAAGATGGGGGCAGTGCACATTGCCTGCTTGAGCTCATCAAATGCCTTTTGACAGCTAGCTGTCCACTGAACCTTTTTTGGCATTTTCTTGGAGGTCAGATCATTTAAGGGGGTCACTATAGATCCAAATCCCTTAACAAACCTCCTGTAATACCCAGTCAGGCCCAAGAAGGCTCTCACCTGTGTCTGGGTGGTTGGAGCTACCCATTCCTTTATTGTCTGGATCTTGCTCTGCAATGGTTGAACCTGGCCTCCACCTACAAGGTGGCCCAGGTACACAACCTGACTCTGCCCTATCTGGCACTTAGTGGCCTTGATAGTGAGGCCTGCTTTCTGCAGGGCCTCCAGTACATTCCTGAGGTGGACCAGGTGATCCTGCCAGGTGGAACTAAAGACAGCAATATCATCAAGATAAGCTGAGCAATAGGTTTCCATACCAGTCAGAACTTTATTCACCAACCTCTGAAATGTGGCAGGTGCATTCTTCAAACCAAAGGGCATTACCACAAAGTGATAGTGCCCACCAGGGGTCAAAAATGCTGTTTTAGCCTTGGCATCATCAGCTAACTTGATTTGCCAATAGCCAGCTGTAAGGTCAAATGTACTGAGATACTTGGCTGAGGCCAAAGTGTCTATTAGTTCATCTGCCCTTGGTATTGGGTAGGCATCAGTCCTGGTGACTGCATTGAGGCCCCTGTAGTCAACACAAAACCTCATCTCTTTCTTACCACCCTGGGTGTGAGGTTTTGGGACAAGGACTACTGGGCTAGCCCAAGGGCTATCTGAGGGCTCAATAACACCTAGCTCCAACATTTTCTGGACTTCAGTCCTGATACAATCCCTGACATGGTCAGGCTGCCTGTAGATTTTACTCTTTACAGGCAGACTGTCTCCAGTGTCCACCTCATGGGTGCACCAGGAAGTCTGACTTGGGGTCAGGCTAAACATATGTCTAAACTGATGTAGCACTTGTCTACATTCAGTTTGTTGATGTTCAGTGAGGCTGCTTGCCAAGGCAACACCATCAACTGATCCATCATCAGGGTTCTGTGAGAGCAGGTCAGGGAGAGGGTCACTCTCCTCCTCCTGGTCCTCGTCAGTTGCCATGAGCAAGCTCATGTCAGCCCTGTCCACATATGGCTTAAGTTTGTTGACATTGAGCACCCTAAGGGGGCTCCTGGGAGTGCCAAGATCTACCAAGTAGGTGACCTCTCCCTTTTTCTCAACAATTGTATGGGGGCCACTCCATTTGTTCTGGAGAGCTGCTGGGGCCACAGGCTCCATCACCCACACTTTCTGGCCTGGCTGGTAAACAGTCAGGACAGCCTTTTGGTCATGCCAAGCTTTCTGTGATTCTTGGCTTGCCTCAAGGTTTTTAGTGGCCTTCTTCATATACTCTGCCATCCTGGAGCGGAGACCAAGTACATAGTCCATCACATCCTGTTTGGGAGGTAACTCCCATCCCTCCTTCACCAAACATAATGGTCCTCTAACAGGGTGCCCAAACAGAAGTTCAAAAGGGCTGTAGCCAACCCCCTTCTGTGGAACCAATCTGTATGCAAACAGAAGGCAGGGAAGTAAAAGGTCCCATTTTCGCCTAAGCTTTTCTGGGAGGCCTTTAATCATTCCCTTTTAGGGTTTTGTTGAATCTCTCAACTAACCCATTGCATTGTGGGTGATAGGGAGTAGTGAATTTGTAGTTTACACCACACTCCTTCCACACTGCAGTTAGATATCCTGACATAAAGTTAGAACCTCTGTCAGAGATGACCTCCTTAGGGAAACCCATGCTGGAGAAAACTCCAATGAGGGCTCTTGCTACCACAGGAGCTGTGGTAGTCCTTAGGGGTATAGCTTCTGGATACCTGGTGGCATGATCCACTACCACCAGTATAAATCTGTGCCCAGATGCAGTAGGTGGGTCAAGGGGACCAACAATGTCAATCCCTACCCTTTCAAAGGGAACCCCCACCACAGGTAGTGGTATCAGGGGGGCCTTTGTTGTGCCACCTGTCTTGCCACTGGCTTGACAAGTGACACAGGAGCGACAAAACTCCTTGGTGTCCTCAGACATGTGTGGCCAATGAAAATGTGGTACAAGCCTGTCCCAAGTCTTGTTTTGGCCCAAGTGTCCTGCCAATGGGATGTCATGTGCTAGGGTCAAGAGGAATCCACTAAACTTCTGAGGAATTACCAACCTCCTGGTGGCTCCAGGGGTAGGATCTCTAGCCTCAGAATATAGGAGCCCCTCATCCCAATAAACCTTATGGGACCCACTAGCACTCCCAGCAGCCTCAGCAGCAGCCTGCTGTCTGAGGGGTTCAAGAGTGGGGCAGCACTGTTGCTCTTTGCTCAGATCTTCCCTGGAAGGTCCCCTTGCCCCCAAGAACTCAACCTGACCAGGCTCAAGTTCCGCTGGGGCAGTTCCTTCTTCAGGATCTGCTTCTCCTCCCTCAGGAGGGGAATCTGAGATCTGAGACAGAGGGGAAGGCCCAGCCTTAACCCTACTGCTCCTCCTCTTGGTTAGCACCTGGTCCATAGTTTCAGGATCCAGAGCTGGTTCAGCTTTATGCATTTTGGCTTGTGACCTGGTCACAGCAAATACCTCTGCAGGTATGCCCAACATCTCAGCATGAGTCCACAATTCTACTTCAAACCAGGCTGAAGTCTCCAGATCATTGCCCAACAAACATTTGACAGGGAGGTCTGCACTGACTACTACCTTTGTGAGGCCAGTTACCCCTCCCCAGGAGAAATACACAACTGCCAGGCTATGGTTGGTCCTGGTGTTGCTTGCATTTGTTACCTGGTACATTTCACCCAGGAAGATCTGTGCAGGGTCCACTAGATCCTCTGCCACCATGGTGACACTAGCACCTGTGTCCCTGAATGCCAAAGCCTGTTTGCCATTTATGATAGGCTGCTGTTTGTACTTGCCCAGATTACTGGGGCTCACTAGGAAGGACATATCAAGGTCTCCCTCACAAACTAGCAATGCCTGTGTTGGTACTCTGACTAGGCCAGAGTCCACATCAGAACCCAGGGTCAACCCTACTACACCCTTATTCTGAGTATTACCTCCACCAATGACTGAACTAGGGGGAACAGTTGCCTTAGGGGCTGGAGTGGTGGTGGTTTGGTCTTTGGACTTTGTACAATCAGAAGTCCGGTGCCCTTTCAGTTTACAGAATTTGCACCAGGGCTTCTTTTGGCCTTTTCCCTTTGCAGATTGTGACTCCCCACCAGATGCAGATTTTTGGGGCCCTTGTGAAGACTTTTGGTCTTTAGATTTATCCCCACCTTTATCTGAGCCTTTAGGACCTTGCTTCTTAGTGTCACCACCTTGGTTCTGGTGTTTCTGCCTCACCCTGGTTCTGACCCATTTGTCTGCCATCTTTCCCAATTCTTGGGGAGCGGTCAGATCAGAGTCCACCAGGTACTGATGCAACAACTGGTTCTGGCAATTATTAAGGATCTGTTCTATCATTATAAGATTATACAATCCCTTAAAGTCAGTTACTCTACTACCAACCAGCCAACCTTCTAGAGTCTTGGTTGCACAATCAACAAAGTCAGTCCAATCCTGAGTCTGTGCTTTCTGGGTGTCTCTGAACTTCAACCTGTACTGTTCAGTGGTTAAGCCAAACCCATCTATCAAAGCACTCTTCAGGGCTTCATAATCATTAGCATCCTCTTCTCTAACAGTGAGGAGCTTGTCTCTACCTTTATCTGAAAAGGAGAGTCACAAGATTGCTGCCTGGGGAACCTGTTGAACTCTACAGGCCCTCTCCATAGCAGTTATCCATTTGTGGATATCATCCCCACTCCGGTAGGGAGGAACAACCTTGGACAGGTTCCTATGGTCTGGAATGTAATCTCTGCCTCTAGGGACACCGTTGCTGTCACCAGGGGTATCTAACCCCTCCTTCTTAGAAGCTCTTTGGAGCTCGAAGGCTTCCCTATCTAAGGCCAATTGCTTGGTTCTGAGGGCAAGCCTAGCTTCCTCATACCAGAGCATCTTGAACCTTCTGTCAGAGGAGGTCTCCCTGGGATAGGTGGAGTTCCTCTGTTGAACAGATTCTCTTCCAGAGTGATATGAATGGTCAGAGTCCCTTGAGGGGGACCTAGGCATTTCTCCCACTTTGTCAGCTCTCTTAAGGAGAATTCCTCTGTTCCTTTCAAACCCTTCTGAGTCTGGCCCTTCAATCACAGACTCCAGGTCATCTTGATTTTCATCATCTGACCCAGAGACTATGGTTGACCCACTCCCTGATGCAGACCCACTAGCTCCTAGAGCTTGTTTCAGGTCATCTACTACTAACAGATCTATCAGGTGTTGTGAGGAGGGACTCCTGCCCACCCTCAGTTGTCTTTCAAAGCATAAGGCCTTCAGGTCAGTGTAGGCTATGTCTTTGTACTGAGATGGGGTGGACCCACTGGCTCCACCTTGGTGGGACATACTAGTGTTGTGCAGTGTTGTACTACCTACACTAGTTGAGGCCTACTGAACCTAGCTTGAGCTGTAGCAAGGGTGTGCTTATCCCTTCACAAACAGCTCTAAGTTCAGTAGAACTTATTGATACTAGCTTGACTTTATATGTACCTTGAGTACCTTTAGTGGTTTTCAGTTAGTAATTCAAATAGAGATTTACTAGTAAAACAATGGCAAGCTGAAATCCCACACGCTGCCCACCAATGTGAGAAGTTGGCCTGGCATATGCTGGTCACTAGTTTTAGTGGCCACCTTGCACCAGTCCAATTCGACTCTTATGGTAGATAGGTTTAAGACAACCTTTTAAAGAAAGCTATCCCAGTGGTAGCTGTGGAGAGCAGCCTTCAGGCTAAGTCTCTGAGGAATGTAAAGCAGCTTGTTTTACCTTATAATCTCTTGAATTACCAAATGAAAAGGACACCACACAGGTATATATATCAAATATATATGTATTTATTTCTAGATACACTCTACTAATCTCTTTATGAGATTAGAACCCAGATACACATTCAAATGTCAACAGTTCTCAATAAACAAATATAGCTGTAGCCCTAGGGGAGTACCAGACCATATACTAAGAAAATGGTTTAACAAAGTCGACTTGCAAAATGACAAAGCCTAGGGCCTTGGGAATCGCTGGGGCTTCACTACTGCAGTGTTAGCAGGTAAGTAACAAGCCCACGGGAGACGCGTGCAGTGTCTAAGCACAGCCGCGGGTTTCCTATAGGTTACAATGGAGCAAGTTGCTGTTTGTATTTTAAAGTTTTAGGGCACTTCGGAGAAGTCAACAAGCAAGCCACTTACAGGGTAAGTATTTCGAGGGCCAACACACACTTGGGCACCGGAGTGCATGAGTTATCTCACCCAGGGAAGCCGGGTGCCTAGGTGTCTTTTGGTGTCGGGTTGCGATGCTGTTTTCAATGAAGACCAATGAATACTTGCTGCTTGAGACGACTGGAGAGGTGTCCGCTGGAATCTGAAGGTGGATTGAAGATGAAGAGGACCTGAAAATTGAGGGGACAGTGTTCAAAGTCACTTGCCAGTGACCGGTGGCCAGCAGGATGGATGACCACAGATGTCGCGTCGTTTCAGGTCAGCGATGGTGATTTGTCTCTTCGCTCACGAGGTCCAGGACGGATCGAAGTTGACCAGCAGCTGGATTCGGAGTGTTCCACAACGTCTGCAGCTGATGACGGTGTCGGCAACCGGATTGGTGCCAACAAGCCTTGGCAACCGCAAGTCTCGTGTGGACTGAAGATAGTCGGTGATGCAGACCAGCAAAGTCTGATGGACTTACCCAGTGAGGGTAAGTGAGGGCAGGCCCGGAGCAACCAAGAGAGCCCTTGAAGTTGATGAGAAAGTCTTCGGGTGAGTCACTAGCCAATGGGCAAGTAACCACAAAGATGCCTTTGCAGGAAAAGTTTCACAGGAGCCCACGGTCACTCGGGATGGGGTAGGCCGCTGATTTTTGGAACAAGACCTGCTAGGGACTTGGACTACAGATGATCCAAAGCACAAGTTCGTAGAACGTTGTTTAGGGTTTGCACTTGAAATCAGTGCACGGTTCCCAGGTATTGCTGTTCCTCGTCACGCGCGGGGTCCAGATGCCACAGTTTCGCTGGTGACTCAAAATGGCCATCAAGAGGTCAGGAAATCTGCTTCTGGGGTTGCAGGGACTTCGGACTCTGGCAGGAGCAGTGAAGTTTGCAACCGTTGATTGACGTTATAGGTGCCTACCAAGCAGGGGAGTCACTCCTTGACTCCAAGGGAGATTCTTAAGTCTTCCAGAGATAGTGGAACGTCGAAGGGCCAGGATTCTTCTTTGTAGAGCGTCGTCCAGGGTAATCTGGATTGCATTGGCAATGCTTGCTATCTTATAGTGAAGATAGGGGAGGGACTAGCTCTATGACCACTCCTCTAGGAGGGTCAGGGTAGTGGGTGGTTACACCCACTTCCCTTTGTTCAGTTTCACGCCAGAGCAGGGGCAGGTAGCCCCTGAACCGGTTTGAGCTGGCATATGCACAGAGGAGCCTACTGCTCCCCCAGTGCAGGACTTCAAAGCACTCTAAGAGTGCACCCACCCAGCTCCAATACACTCAATCCTGTCTGGGAGGTGGTGACACCTCCCTGTGACAGGATACCTTTTGTTGGGCTTCCTCCACTGCGAGTTTCGGTCAGCAGCAGGAGGGCAGCCCAGTGTCTGTGCTGGTGGCATCCATTTTGTGATGCCAGGGCTCTAGAAGATTTCTACCGTTTAGTACAGTGGGTACAAGTCATCCCCTCTAGAAGGGTGGGATCATATTCCCACACCAGTTACTGGTGTGGGGGTATGATTCCAAGTTGTTTGACACCAAACACGACATGTTTTGATGCAGTCATTCTAAAGTTAGCATTTACCGCGAGGTTATAATGCACTTAAGAGTATATGGTTTAACCGCATCCACAAACCGCAGCAGAGAATAGACTCTGACAGCTGCAGAGGGGTCCTGCTCATGCAGAAGCACCCCCTCACATAGTACACCAAGCACCCTGCCCTCAGGATTGTTAGGGCCTGCAATAGGGGTGGCTGATAGGTTTATATGTGTGTGTAGGGTTAGATATAGGAACCTGTACCTCAGTGAGGAGTGCTAACACTATCTCACACAGGCTGCAGTAGCAGGTCTGTGGTGCCAGATTGTGAATGCTTCCCAGGGGTGGCATAATACATGCTGCAGCCCCTGGTAGGCCTGTGAAGTACCGATGCCCTAGGTACCTAAGGTACCATATACTAGGGGCTCATAAGGTACAACAGTATCCAATCACTAGTGCATCTAATATGCACACCAAGTTGTTTAGAGAGACCAGTGAGACTGGGGCCCTGATTAGCAGGGACCCAGCCAGACTATAGCCAGAAACCAATGTATACATCAGAAAAAAAGTGGGGGTAACATAAGTGCAGATCCTACTCTCCTACAAGCACCAGACCTCACATTTCGTCAAACTATTATGGTTTTGTACCTGGATAAGTTGGTTCTTACTTACCCTTTCTACCTAAGATAATGTGTGCCTTTCATATCATCTATTCTGTTACTCTGCCACCTTTCTTTTCTCCTTCCCATTCAACAAAGGAGGAAGAGCAGCTACATAAACTGGACCCCAGGTCTGTGGTATCCTATGACATTGATCTCACTGGATAGGATAGAGGGGAAAATTAGCTCTTTGTGGGCTTTGCCGGAGCTACGAAGGGCAAGGTGGTGACCAAATGCTCAAGTTTGCATTTTAGTACTCTATTGTATCTGCCACATCTAATCCAAAAAAGACCCTCTGGAGGTCATTCATGCCCCCTCCACTAGGGCAAAGACAACTTCAGCAGTCATCACCAGAAGCATTCCAGTGGCTGGTATTTGCTGGACATTCCCATGGTCATTTTTACATATTATTGCCAAGCATTACTTCCCTACAGCTCAAGCACGAAATGACACGTACTTTCCCAAGGCATTGCTGCATAATTTCCTTGGTTGATCTGAACTTCTCAGTCTCCTCACTCAGGGAGGTATTGTTTTGGTACTCATTCATAAGGTGAGGAATCTGCGAAAAGATATATCCATCAAAAGAAAAAGTTAATTACTTTCAGTAATGATATTTCTGGTGGATATATGATTGTCCCGCAGATTCCTTACTGCTCTACTTCCATGCTTTGCATAATAAGATCCCAAGGTGTGCAAGCATTTAATGTGATACTATTATCGCTGTTGTTGATGCTGTCTGGGTTCCTCTCCACACGACTCATTAGGGTGCAGAAAATGTGCAAGGAACTGATGCCAGCATACCGGTTGGCACATAATATACTCCAATGTTGTTGAATCCAGTGGCTGAAGTCAAAGTTAAAGCTGGTGACAGTGGAGAGGTATCATTGGGCAATAGTTTTCGGTCCAGTGTGGCAACTCAAGGTATTTCCATAAGGTCTGGACTCCGCAGGAACATTAATTATCCACCAAAAATATTGGTTCCATAGGTAAGTTACTTTTTTCCCTAATGGGCTTAATAACACAGTGTTCTCTGTTTTCAAGTACAGTAAACATTGCTGTGGAACCAACAGTATTGGCCCCTTTAGTAGTGTTAGTATTATCACTAGTTGTTGTTGCACTAGAAGTAGCACTATTAGTGGTTCATATAGTAATAGTTCTTGTGGTTATTTTGTGCACCACTGGTGGCAATAGCAGTTGTACTAGTAGTAGGAGCAGTTTTATCAAGAACAGTAGAAACAGGGGTAGTTTCCGTAGTAGTAGTAGTAGTACTAGTGCAAGTAGTAGTTCTTGGTGAAATATTTCTAGAAGTAGAACTTGAAGATTTAGCAACACCATAACAGTAATATTGAATATACGGATAGTACCAGTATATTACTAGTATTATTAGTAATACTTACTGTACTGTTGCTAGCAATCGCACTAATAGCATTGTTAATAGTTACACTACGTATGGAAGTACTATTCATAATAATGAGGAATGAAGTACTTGTGTCACACGTTAAGGTAGTAGTAGTACTTGTAGCACAGATAGTAGTACTAAAGGTGATATTACTAGTAGCAGTGACAAAGGACTACTTTACGATGAGAAACCATTATCAGTTGCTCTTTGCATTGCACATACTTTTATGTAGTATTTCCCATACTTCACTTTAAGTAGATGAAATGGGACTCATGGAATTGACGTAATATAATTGACCTTCGAATCTTATTTTCTTTTTGGGTGATCTTGGTCCCAAATCCCAACAGTGGACGAGGGCCTATGTAGGCAGATCAGGAATCATTTGACAGACTGGGAGAAGTCCAGCCTCTCTGGGTGCAAGTCCATCATGGGAACTCCAGCCTTTGTTCTGCTTCACCACATCAGACCTCTTTGAAGTAATGTGTGACTGGGAACAAATTGGGCTCTCTGCCATCTAGAAATGAGACTCCCAAGGCAATGATAGCTATTATGAGGTGAAGTCACTGTTGTAAAAGTGACTGCAGATCAGCTCAGAGAGACCAGGTGTGATATGGTAGTTACCTTACCCTAAATGAAAAGAGGCATTGAAGACTGCAGTGAACACTTCTGAAGTCTATAGACCTCTATGTTATGTTATGTAATGTTATATCCTCTTGTATAGCACACAGCTGCCCCAGCGAAGGGGCGTCCCGGCGCTGATAGCAGTGTCCGAAGAGAGCCAGGGCTAGACTGTAGGAAACAGGTGGGTTTTGATGGTTTTGTGGAAGGATGACAGGCAGTCTAAACGACGAATCTGCACAGGGAGGGAGTTCCATAACTTAGCGGCCAGATAGCGGAAGGACCTGCCCCCCACCCTGATGCGTTTCACTCGGGGAACAGTGGCCAGGATTTGCTCAGCAGTGCGTAGCTGGCGGGTGGGGACATAGGGGACCAGCAAATTGAATAGAATCTCAGGGGTGGAGAGTTGAAAAATTTTAAAGGCTAAACACAGTGTCTTAAATTTGATCCTCTTGGAGATGGGGAGCCAGTGAAGGCGGCGTAGAGCACCCGATGCAGAACATGTTCTGAGGAGTCTGAGCAGAACTCGGGCGACTGCGTTCTGGACTCGTTGAAGGCGGTTCACTTTCGCCTTATTGGCACCTAACAGTAAGGAGTTGGCATAATCAAGTCTCGACAAAATAGTCGCCTGGACTATCAGCTGACGTGTGGCTGGGTCAAAGAACCCCAATATAGGCCTCAGACCCCGTAGGAGTCCAAAGCAGGTGCCAGCGATCTTTTTAGTATGATCTCGAAATCCAAGAGTGGAGTCAAGCCAGATCCCTAGATTCTTCACCGCCGACTTAGGGGTTGGGGCACAGCCCAAGGATACTGGCCACCACTGCGTACTCCAGAGCCCCTTGTCCTTCCCCCCCACCAACAACACTTCAGACTTATTAGCGTTAAGCTGGAGGCAGTTCGTGGTCATCCAGCATGCGACTGCCTCTAGACCATTCCGGAACTGAATGGCATCCCGAGACTGGTCATCAGAAAGGGCCACCACCAGCTGAGTGTCATCAGCATAGGAGACCATGGTCAAATCATGGTCCCGTGCGACTTCTGTCAGGGGTTGGACATAGAGATTAAATAGAACAGGGCTTAGCGTCGAGCCCTGGGGGACCCCCTGCTTGATGGGATGGACGTAAGAGAGGAAGGGAGGGGCAGAGACATGAAAAGATCTGTCGGACAAAAAGGACCGGAACCATTCCAGTGCCATGCCGACTACCCCTGCTTCCTCTAAACTGCGCAAGAGGATCTGATGGGAGACCGTGTCAAACGCGGCGCTTAGGTCAAGCAATATCAGCGCCGCTGTTTGACCCTCATCCAAAATGGTCCGCAGATGTTCTCTCACTGCTAAAAGCGCTGTCTCGGTGCTATGACCGGGGCGGAAACCATTCTGGGAGTGGTCTAAAATCCTGCTGTTGTTCAGAAAGTCCGAGAGGACTCTATTGGCGTGGATTTTTGCAACCTTTATCCTCTATATTTTGCAAACGCAAGATGATGGACGGAGTGCTGAAACGTTTCAACCACTCACCCCCAGTCAAGAGATCTGGGTTTAATCCATGGTTCTTTTGCTCAGTGTGTCACCCCAGTTTGGACCAGCCATATGCAAATCAGTCTTGACCCAGCTCATCATGGGAACAGTCCAGCCCGAACTGCCAGACGTGGGTCCCTTGCTCGGTGTGCCACTGGATTCAAGCTAGCCTGGCTGATGAAAGGTTCCAGGATGTTTGTTTCCGGTCCAGGGAGGACCTGGCCTGGCAGATCATGCTGGACTGGATCTCCTCTATCTTTTGCCTGGCGATTTAAAGAAGGAGTGAAATACTTGTGCCATAAGGTTCCTTCCTTTTTTATATGGGAATTTAAGGCCACAAAATCTCAACTACTGCTTCTAAGGAACTCAGAAAGACTGACTTCCATCAGAGGAACAGAGTGAAGAGCTTTTGAGTGCTTGCAGCCTCTGGGAATTTAAGTTCTCAAATCATTAACTACAGTTTCTAAAGAATATATAAAAATTGTGACTTTCAGCAGGCACGTACCATAAAGTGCTGCCACTAATCTAAGACACAACCTCGTTGGCCTGCTCAAACACCTTCCACTGGCAGGAGCTTTTTCAACACGTGCAAGCTTCCCTACCATGGGTTCCTGGACGCTTCACCAGAGGCCACAGAGCACTGCTTGTCCTACACATGCCGACCCTTTTTGCAGGAGGGAGACAGGGAAGCCTGTAAAGTCTAGGTGCGGTATCTCAGGGCTCTGGTTAACTCTATGCGGTGGTTAGTTGGTGTTTTTTTCATCACAGGGCTGTTGTTAACTCTGTGCGTTATTTAGTTTGTGTTAGAGGGAGGACTGTTCTCAGTGCTGATAGAAGAATATTTGTTTTCTTGACACCTCATTAACTTGCCCTTCCAAGGAGTGGGTTGTGTTGAAGACGATGGACACGTTTCTGATTTTTCCTGCTAGACCTTTGGTAGGTCCCATAGTTTGGAGCCATCCCTAAAGGGACTGCCGCCCTTCACACCTTTCACCGAACAGAATTTTGCTTTAGTGCTGCTGAGACAGAGAAGATTTGATGGCAGAAATGTGCGCATGTGGGTGAGCTCATATTGTAAAATACATTTCTGTTCTTTTTCGAAATTCAAGAAGTATTCAAGAGCACTCCTGGAAACCCACAATGGTGGAAGACATATGCATTTCTACATATGGAATTGTAAAAAGTGTATATTTCTGCAAATATGAAGCAAAAGTGCTGTTGCACTTGAGATGTTTCTTTTTAAACATTTTTCTCCACTGGGCAAATATTTTGTACATGTGGGGAACCCTTGCACACCATCACTTTGTGGAATCATTATGGAAACAGATTTCGGGCCTGATTTAGTGTTTGACAGATGGAGCACAGTCTGTCAGGGTTACGCAGGACATTACTTCCTCCATCCTGACAGACTACCATCTGTCACATTTAGAGATGACGCCGGCCCAGCAGTCATCTCTGTATATTGAAAGGATCCACCATTAACAGCAGTTCCTTCCAATATACAAAAACTTGCGTGGACAGCGGCCATCCACCAAACGTTTTGTATAAAACCCAAATCCGAACTTTATTAAAAATAAAAAAACAATGCCTCCCACACCTTGGAGTTTTCTCCAAGCGCGGGGTGGCCAATGCTTATTTTTTCCTGACCCTTAGATGGACAGTTAGTGCAGATGGTGCATTGTCCTTCCCGGTGGCCGCTGTCAACTTCGCCGGGTGGTGTGGCGGGCAAATGGGTGGTGGGTTTTATAAATTGAAAACAATTAAATAAATTAAATAAAAATGTACTTACCATGCTTGCTACTGCATCGTCCTCGCTCCATCTTCTTCCCTCGTAACTCTAGGGCCCCAGCTTACTCTCTTAACCAATCCTGGAGTTGCTCTCACTGCATCAGAGCAGTGCCACGATTGGTGGGAGAGGCCTCTATCAGCACTGGAGGCTTTTGCTTTACAAACCCATCTGTCTTAAGACAGCTGGGTTAGAGAGGTTTAAAGTGTGTGTGTGTGTGTGGCTGGCCACCGCAAGACGGCCGGCCAAAGGGACATGTTCGGCCGCCCTGAGGTTACACCTCAGGAGGCGTAGACACAGAGCAGTGCAATGCGGGAGCAATGGGGGTCTCTCAAAGCTGGTGGAATGCCATAAAGGAAAAGTGCTCTTTTATTTAATCATGCGTAAACCATGTTTTTTGTATTGGTAGCATGATCTTGGGACTTTCTCTGGGCAATAGGAGGCTCTTCCTCCACCCCTGGTGTTTGCTAGTAGCAGGCATTTTATGATATATATCCCTCTTTTCTGGTGAATGCGGTCAGTGATTGGCATGATGGAAGTTAAGAGCAGGGCCATGGTGAGGCATATTTCATTAGGCTCCTCACCTGAGGATGATCCGATACTAGTCAGGATGAGTAGGACTTTGGGGTCTCTGGAGTTATCCTCAAGTGTTCCTGCATTAATGGTGGCATCAGAGTTACAAAAAATGATGAGTCATTTGTCTCCAAGGCTTTGGCTACGAAGGAGAAATGCAAAGCCAAGAAATAAAAAAGGATCGAAATACAGTGATGCAGGATCTCAGGATGGTTCATCTCACTCGCATTCATAATTACCCAGTACCTCTTCTTCATGAAAGTATATTGCACAGAGGATGTGCCTGCGGCATTGGAATACAACATGGAAAATCCAGGATATCCCCATTTGCTATCCTAGAGGCTGAGAGATTGTTTCCTCAGTTTGACAAGCTATATTATTTGCATGCCAACCGCACAAGAAGATCAGATCTCTTATGAATGGGAAGGGCGTTCATGGGAACATACCAACATTTTTGCATAAGATGCACTCTCTGGAAGGAACAGAAAGCATGCTCGTGCACAATCTAATGGTGAACTCAGTTTAGGCCATTTTGATTGGCTGTACCACTCTAAATACTGATGATTGCTCTGCTACAGACTGTATATGAAAAATCTGTAGAGCACTTTTTACAGGATAGGGTTGTTCTTCGGCCAGGGCCTTTTTTGTGACAAAATCAGATGATAATATTGCCTCAATTCTTTCTGTTTCCTAAATCAGAGGAGGAGATTAGGCTACACAGCTTGAATGTAAGAAGGGCTTTTCTCATATATCTGAAGAGAGCTTTCTCTTTAGGGGGAACTGATTATCTGTCAATTTTGGACCAGTAAAAAGAGGAAAAAACACTGGTATCCTCCCTTTGTTGATGGGTAAGACCTTTGGTGTCCTTCGCTTAAAGGCCAATGGGTAATCAGACACCTTTTGAAGTTCCAGGTAGATCCACGAGAGGCATGACATCATCTCTTGCAGAAGTTCAGGAGGCCTCAATTGCAGAGATTTGCAGGGCAGCCACGTGTCCTGCACCTTGTACTTTTGTCATTCACTACAGGGTAGTACAGGAGTTAGAGTTAGAGAACAATCTTGGCTCCAAGGTACTGTACTGGATTTGAGCATGTACATCTCATAAATTAAGTAATTTAAGCAAGCGAGGAACCAAGGGGTAATGTCTGAATGACTTACCAGTAATTGCATTCATCTGAGTCCTATTTCCTTGCCTCCCTCCCTCCCACCCGTTCCATTACAGATCAACTGGTTGCGGGTGCGTCTTTTGGTGTTGGTATGAAAAGGACACGTGATGAGTAGGGGCTTTGTATTCACACTGATGAGTGGTGATTGGTGTCTGTATTTGAAGGGCTGCATCTTACCGTAAGGCATTGAAATGAGGCAGTAGGACTCAGAGTGATGTACTTGCTGGTAAGCAACTGAGGCAGTGAATGATCTCTTGGGTCTGCTATGTAGTGGGCAACTGTGTTTTTCTATTAGCTTCTTCATCAGCAGGTGACATTTTTCGAGCCTTGTTCCCCTTTCCACATCTTCTAACACACACCTTGATCTTTACCCATCATAGACTTCCCCCCAGTGTCATGTCTAACCCTATCAACAGTTCTTAATTGAGTTACCCACCATTCTTAGAAGAATCAAAAATGGCTCTATATAGGTTATGCCTCAAAGGTTTAAGTGCCTCTTGATTCTCTCTCTCCCGCAGTGGGGTTTAACATCAAGACAAGGGCAGTGGGCTACATGGAGATATCCAGAGACTGTGCTCTCTTGTCTTCCATTCACAAACAGAAGTACCTACAGAAGTACCTTTTCCGCCACCACATACGTCAACACAGACATCCCCCTCGAGTCTTTCTGATGTCTGATACGTCTGCTGCCAGATGTCTCTCATTTGATGTTTACCTAAACTATTTTCCGAAGGTAAAGTATTAGGTGTTATTGAGGGAGGAGCATAGTGATGAGGGTGCTACCCCTGCCAAAAGTGCTCATACAGCGACCCACCAGAATCTAGTTGACTGATCTCAGTGCAAACTCGCTGCAGAACCCTGTTTGCTTCCTAGATATCTGCAGCAAGCTAAAAAAGTCTCTGCCATGAGCCCCAATGTTCTCCCATGGTAGGGAACATTAAAATCCAATTGCTCACACCTCTAGAAAGGAACTTGAATCCATGGGGCCAGGCTTCCTAATGATCAGAGGAGCAAACAATGCCATGCTTTTCGTTGGCACAGTCCATGCTTTGCCTTCACCTTTTGAGCCTGATACCAAGGGCGCTTTGAGGACCCATTATGCCAGCATCAGTGGGGGGTACAGCAGGACATAAAAATAGTCCTTAATGAGGCTCATAGATCTTAGACTCGCAGCTTACAGGACTGAAGCAGCAGCTAATAAGCTACACTGCAAGAATGAAGATACAACGGCACAGATGTGGTGCTTGAGCAGCAGTGGAACCAGGCATGGTGAGATCAAGAAAAAGGATAAAAAGGGCAAGGAAAGAAAAGTAAGAGCCAACGACAGAGTGCGAAAGAACAAAGAAAGGAATAGTGCAAATAAAGGAAGTAGGATAGAAAGAAAGCTAGAAGTAAGGAAAGAAGGATAGAAGAAACATGGGAAAGGTGAAAAAGAAAGAATGGAAGTAGGAAGGAAGGAAGCTTTGTTCCTGAGGACTGTTCCAATGGCCACCGTCAAATGGTCAGTTTCACTCATTGACGTAGTGCTGTGTGGTTCAAAGTAGGGAGTACTTTATCCTTCTGGCTACTCCCTTGCCTGATACCAAAGATGTGGGATTGATCTGGCCTGCAAGACCTGCCCTGGCTCCTTGAAGGCACACTGCGCCATATGCCCATGTGCTCCACAGCCGTGTGGTGTGTGCTTTCACATATCGCAGTGGTATGGCCAACATGGGGATAATGAAGCGACGCAGCCTCAGTCGCAGTCTCGCGTCACCTCTTCTGCTGAGATGCGCCAGGCTGTAATGCGGTGTTAGCAGAGGTCAGGAAGTTAGGAGGTTTGTGTCTACTTCTTACTTATCATCAGGCCCGGTTCTAGGAATTTATATCAGGGAGGGCCAAGGGTGCGTTTGGCTGGGCCAATGCGGGCCCAATTTATAACAATTCTGAAGGTAGACTACAAGCCCTAGAGTTACACATGGACATCGATTCATCAAAATGCCAGGGATAGCGGAAATGACATCACACATCATTGACCTTAATGACAGCACAAGAAGTGACATCATATGACCTTTGACCCTCAATCTTCCTACGAAGTGATGTCACATGACCTTAACCCTAATATCATCACAATAATTGACATCGCTGAAGCCATAAAAGCCATAATAAAACATGACTAATCCAATAACACAACATTGAAAAATGTCTAGTTTAGATACCACTTGTATTAGGGTGCTGACGTCATATGAAAGGAGATCATTAATCGTTTTTCTTAGTTTTACATGAAAAATTCTGTGTTCATCAGAAGAGGATAATTACACATTTATTCTTAGATAATGGTCGGACATTCATGATTCCCTTGTGGCTGCTTATGTAATGAGGCATGCACTGCCACTATGGGAATATTATAATGTATACCACATCCTACAGTATATAACTGTGTGCATCATACACAGACTAAAACACATAAACACCTTCAGAATCCACATACAGAAACAGCCGGGTATGGTGGATTCATGCGTTCACTATAGGGGCATGTGTTCGACCTCATGGTCACAGGTTCAAATCCTGGTAGGTCCACTCAGCTTTTCATACTTCTGAAGTCAATAAAATGAGTACCATTGAGTTGGGTAACAATAAACATCTGTTATTCAGTGCCAAGATACCCTTGGGTGAACGTGAATTCTACAAATATACATGTTATGTTAGATAATTGAGGTGCAATAAGATGCCCACAGCTCTGGGCCTAATTGCAGCTTGCTTCTGGCATGAGGTATGGTTGCCACATTGCCGTTTTCTTCAGCTGTGAATATTTTAATGTCTCAGCCAGTGTAAAAATAGAGAAATTCACCCAAAGTCAGCATTTTTCCCCTTTACAGTGCATACTTAGAACAGTAAAATCCACTTTAAAATGTGTTCTAGAGGTTCCTTAATTACACCTGACTAGGGTTGCCACCTGGCCGATTTTTTACTGGCACCACTGCTATTTTAATGTCCCAGCTGGTACAAAAATCAGCAAAACCACCTAAAGCAAGAATGTTTAGCCCTTATCTGTACCTAATTCAAACAGCAAATATAAATGGAAAACACTTTTAAATGGATTCTAGAGCTGCAAAGATTCCTGACTATTAAATATAGTGAAAACAGACGGAAAAGTCATACTACAAATATATGCGTACAATTTTATTCATAGTTCTATTTAGTATCACGCCCATGCCTGTGCACACTCTTAAAACCACAACATATAGCCGGTATTTTCTTTTGGAAAGGTTACAACACACTACCCCAGATTGACAACTAATGTAAACAAAGTGAAAAAGCATCACAATGTTTGGCCGTCCTCAGGGCCTCTTCTGCCAACTGGGAGGGCCGAAGGTCATGTTTGGGTGGGCCTGGCCCACCCGCTAGAACCGGGCCTGCCTAAAATTGCCAACATCCTGTGCCCAAAACCAAAAAGTTGTATTTTTCGGGTAGCAAATCCACAAATTAATATTATGATGGCAACGCTAGAAATTAAGTCAGTGGTCCATTGGTTCGATGACGAAATCACAGGACATCAATAGACACAGGACCTGGTTCAGTGGAAATGACCCTGAAGACTTTATGAGACATGATTGCCTAACACGCCTAATAATGCCTTTGAGCATCGTGGCTGTGGCTAGATCCGGCACACCTATGTTTTCGTCATGAAACACACCAGAGTGCAGTGAAGTCTGCGATGAACCCCAGCAGCTGCTGCCATGTACATTTCAAAACACTGCACGTCTGTTAGAGAGTTGAGGGAAATGTTCTCCCTGTCACAGAGCTGTATTTAACTTCTAGGCAGAGTCAGTCAACAGCATCCTGGCAAGACATGGGGTGACTTGTGGCTATATTTTGGCCCCAAAAGCATCATCCTAACTCCTTTTTAGGTCTCGCCTGAGCCAGCGCATGCGCTGCTCTGGCGAGACATTAAGTGAGTGGGCTTTAGAAATCCGACCACAAGCTTTTGCTTGTGGCCTAAAGCTTGCGGTTACGCGCGCGGGCACGCGCACAGCCGCCATCTGCCTTTCCTATCTCTTCCTTATTAAGCGTCATGCGCTATCTGGCTTTTCTCATCATGGCTCATTAGCGAGGATCACTTTCACTTTGGCGGCCGCGTCACTTTCATGGCTGCGCAGCTCTCTCACTGTCTGTGTTATTGAGGATTTACCCGAGGCTTGCAGTGCTTTATTCTATGACACACCCAAGTACTTGACCAGCTTTTCTGCTTACTGTGACAATGTTTTCATTGCCTTGTGCAGTGCTATATGTCTCTGTGCTGATGCTGTTCTGTGTGTCTTTGTTCCCTAGTTTGAACAATAGAAGTAATATGCTCGCACTGCACGGTGTTGCTTTGTTACCACTTCTTCACATGATTTGCCCTTTGGCACCAAGTTTTTATATGCCCTCTATGCCTGCTTTCTTGTCTGTGGAAGCCCCACTCGTTCGCCATGGCTGTCCCTGTGCTTTTTTTCTCCTCTGTTTGCCTGTACTTTCTCTGCTTACCATAGAGCTTATTTCAGTGTGTTTCTTTGTGTTTGTTTTGACTCAGTATATCCAGAAGCTTGAATTACATTGGTCACTCCTATGTTGTAATGATATGTATATCTGTGTCATCTCTGCCCATATAGAGCCCGGCACTCCCGGCCTGCCGCCTCCGGTCCCGTTTCTGCCCAGCCCCGGCCATCTCTCCCCACTCTCAGCATGGATGGCGAGTGCCTCACATCCTGGGCAGGTGAGGCCCCGCGCCTCCCAGTGCCTACAGCAGCAGTGTCCACCAGTGCTGCTGCCAGCAGAAGCACCTTCCACCGCCCCGTCGCAGCAGCCCCTTCCAGCAGCAGCCCCTTACCGCCGTGCCCCCAGCTCCCGTCCATCAGCCCCTTCCACCCTGGGATCCGTCAGCTCCTGAGCAGCAATCCAAGGAACCATCTCTGTGCAGCAAGAGATAGTACTGGGGCGTGCGCGCTCCCCTTCGCCCTCTCTGTTTCTCGCTCTATATATTTCTCTCTCTACTCCCCCTCGCTGCCCTCCCTTCCTCTATCTCTCATTCATCCACCCTTTTTCTATTTCTCACACCTTATTTATGTTGTTTTTCTTTCGTTATTCATTTAATTTTCTATATCCCTATCTCTTTCTTCACTCGGCTTCTTTTTATTTTTCTCAATTTATATTTGACAAAAAAAATCTGTTTCTATTTCATCAGCTCTGTCTATTTCTAACTCTCTCCCTTTCTATGTTCTTCTAAAGCAAAGAACAGACTCACAGACTTTCTCATTCCATTATTCATATCCAATCACCGTCTTTCCTTTTTTATTCTTCAGTCTGTCTCTTTTCCTTGCTCCCTTTTTTGACCCCTATCTTTTTGTACTACCTCTCAGTATGCATCTCTTTGTATTTCTTTCATTTCTTCATTTTTCTTGTTCTATATTCTCCCACCTTGTTATTCCACATTTCAGACTGGTGCAGAGCAGCACTTATAAGTAAGGTATCCTACAACTGTAAAGTAGCAAATACCATCAGGTTCCCAGCACCTTGCTACCAATTGTACCAAGTTGCATGTTGATGCTAGTTCATGTGTTGTGCCTCCAACATGGCTGACTCGGACTTTCATTCTTCTAGCCCCATTTTTGCCTGTTGGCATGTTTTTATTTGAGCTACTAACATCCAATATTTATCAGTGAACACTACGGAAGTCACAAGCCAGAAGGGTACGGAGTTCCTTGTAGTGGTGTATTAAGCCACTAAATGTGTGTACTCTAGGTGGTAAGGAGTTGGGGAATACCTCCTTTCAGAACTAGAACCCTCACACACCCAGAAAGTTAGGTGTCATGCTTCATCATATGGGTCTGCTCCTCGTCGGGTCGGCGCTGCAGTCCTCGACGGGCACCCATAAAGGGGTTCTTTATCGGAGATCTTTTGTTCCTCGCCGTATTGGTGCCGTGGGTGTGAGGGGCCTAGTAGTGTGTAGATGTAGGAAGTGAATGTAAAACAGGTAAGGGAACCCTTTATGATACATTTTATTCTGTTTAGGTTCCCACCCTGGTTAAAAAGATTAGAGGGGGGCGACTATTTTGTTATAAGGTGACAAAAATTCTGCTCAACCCCCAGATGGTCAACATGTTTCTCGCCTCAATAAGTCACAGAAGTGATCAGGTGGCGATTCTTCAGGACCGTGTGAATAAAACAAACTATCTACAGTGAATGGTGTGGTGCAACGCTACCTACCATTTGTTCTACCTTAGGGTGATTACCCTGGAGAATGGCAGTCAACCTTAGTTCGGTTTATAGTCCTGCCACGTCAGTTGGCAGCGGAGAACAAGACACTCAGTGTAGTGTCTCTATCAGCTTCTGTTCTGAGCTGCACCTCCGACCTATCTGTTTTATTCACACGGTCCTGAGGAATCGCCACCTGATCACTTCTGTGACTTATTGAGGCGAGAAACATGTTGACCATCTGGGGGTGAGCGGAATTTTTGTCACCTTATAATAAAATAGTCGCCCCCCTCTAATCTTTTTAACCAGGGTGGGAATCTAAACAGAATAAAATTTATCATAAAGGGTTCCCTTACCGCTTTTACATTCACTTCCTACATCTACACACTACTAGGCCCCTCACACCCATGGCACCAATACGGCGAGGAACAAAAGATCTCCGATAAATAGCCCCTTTATGGGTGCCCGTCGAGTTTTGCAGCACCGGCCCGACGAGGAGCAGACCCATATGATGAAGCATGACACCTAGCTTGCTGGGTGTGTGAGGGTCCTAGTTCCGAAAGGAGGTATTCCCCACCTCCTTACCACCTAGAGTACACACATTTAGTGGCTTAATACACCACTACAAGGAATTCTGTACCCTTCTGGCTTGTGGCTTATGTTTGGGCATGTACGTTGGACCTATATCAAGCCCTCCCTGTCCCCTTCTTTGTTGATAAACACTACGAAAGTACAATTTATTACTGTTCAATGAAAGTGGTTAATCAGGGTATTCACCCTAATATCATCACACTTACTTAGTAATATCCGAAAAGTGTGATACCTGTCAGGTGGGATATTTTGGTAGGCGAGTAGTATGTTTTGGGGTCTGGCTCGATAGCAGAGCTGTCTGCAGAACATATTGTTGGCATGATTAATATTAATTATGGTAACAATGGGTTTTGCAGACCGGTGTGCCTAGGTCTTGCACACAGGTACGCCTATTGGTACCAATTATTTGATATATGCACAGAGAGGACTTTGACTTCAAACTGTGTAAACTGTGCACAAAAGTACACTCGCAGGTCCTTTGTTCATAATAACCCACACACAGGATGTATTTTGAACGCTGTATCATTAGGCCCTTGTTTACATAACAATACAGACAAGGTACATTTAACTCACCAGAATATCACAAGCACCTTTGTACGAAATATACCACAATCCAGGTGCATTGTGCTCACTAATGCATCGCAGTACCCTTATTTTATACCCCAATTTGGGTGAATTGTGTTTACTGGTACATCGCAATGCCTTTTGTTTATTATACGACACAACCAGGCTACATTGTGCACACTAGTACACCACAATGTACTTTTTTTTACACCAGCCACTGTCAGTGGCACAAGGTCTCTCTCTCTCTCTCTCTCTCTCTAAATCTCTCTCTCTCGCTCTCTAAATCTCTCTCTCTAAATCCTCTCTCTCTCTCTCTCTCTAAATCTCTCTCTCTCTCTTTCTCTGTCTCTCTCTAAATCTCTCTCTCTCTCAATCTCTCTCTTTAAATCTCTCTAAATCTCTCTCTATATATATAAATCTCTCTCTAATTCTCTCTCTCTACATCTCTCTCTAAATCTCTCTCTCTATATAAATCTCTCTCTCTCTCAATCTCTCTCTCTCCCTAAATCTCTCTCTCTCTCTCTCTCTCTCTCTCTCTAAATCTCTTTCTCTCTCACTCTCCCTCTCTCAATCTCTCTCTAAATCTCTGAATCTCTCTCTAAATCTCGGATCTCTCTCTAAATCTCTCTCTCTAAATCTCACTCTTTAAATCTCTCTCTCTAAATCTCTTTCTCTCTCTAAATCTCACTCTTTAAATCTCTCTGTAAATCTCTCTCTCTCTCGCTCTCTCTCTCTCTCTCTATTAAAACCTTTCTCTCTAAATCTGTCTCTACACCTCTCCCTCTCTAAATCTCCCTCTCTCTCTCTCTCTCTCTCTAAATCTCTCTCTCTCTCTAAAGCTCTCTCTCTCTCACTCTGGTCGGTTGACATGCTAGCTGTCTATTTGGCAGTAGGACGTAGCTGATACTCAACAGTTACTATGTAAACAAGCAGTGGCATAGTCAATAGGTCTCGCTTTTGGGACCTTATAAGTGTTTAGCAATGCAACAGTTGATGTTGTTGCACCACGGATATTGTCCTGCATAACTAAATACTTATAAGGTCCCAAAAGCGAGACCTGTTGACTATGCCAATGCTTGTTAGCAGGGCTGTCAAAGTTACTTTATTAGAGTTTAGTCTGGTCTTTGAATGTTAAAAGCCAGGTCTTGAGGCTGCACACCTTCAGGAATAGCCTCAAGACCTGGCTTTTTGGCAGATCCAGGGCTTCACGCCTCACCCCCTACCCCCCCAGTGCCTTGAGACTCTCACAGGTGAGTAGCGCACTTTAAAAGCCCCTGATTGATTGAGTGAATGTTGTGTTCTTCTGATCGTTACATGCATAGTATTTTATGCCCCCCCCCCCCTTAATATGTCTCCTCAAAGACGTGCACGGCAAAGGATAAATGAAAACAAGAACCAGGAGGGAGCGCGAAAAGGGGGTGCAAGTTAGGGAATAATGTTTTACGACCTTTTCGCTATTTCATTGAGCTAACAAAGGAGCATATAAATGTTCGCTATTATTATTTCAACCCACATGCAAATGAATGTAAAGCCCAGCCTATATCATAACTAATTAAGCATATGACAATGTCGGCCAATCAGCTTTAATGAGCCCCCTAGATTGCCCTTCAAACGATGTTTTTCGTTTAAGGGCCCACTTCTGAGAGTGGAAAGAAGGGCTTCAAGTGAATAGCATTCTAGCAGGCAGTTACGGGAGTCTGCAGAGCAATCATTAGAGGCACTATGTCATAGCTTCTTTTGGAAAGATCACGAGACAAAATGGCCATCGCAGATATATTCCAAGTGAAAGTGAAGGTCCCTTTAGATAATGAAGTAGAGATGAATGGGGCATGAGTGAATTGTAATTCTAATTGCATTTATATAACACTTACCAGTGGTATTGTTGGTTTTTGTGATTTGGTATGTGTTCTTGAGAGAAAATAAAACATGCATTTACTCCAGTTTCTTTGTTGTAGATTAAAGCCAGGTTTGGTCATTAGCGGGGGCTAAATGGTTAAAGGCAAATGGTTGTTTTGTTCTTTCAGCTACCAATCAGGCCAACATAAGTTGTACTTGTTAGGTTGACCCTGCCAGACAGCACAAGCTGTCCACATCTGAAACACCTATTGTCAGTTTACTAAGATCTGAAAGTGGGCTTAAAGCTCGCCTATTGCTTACTAATGGTTGGCTTTGTTGTCACACTCATTTGCTTGCTTCTTATTAAATGGCTTTCTTTGTCCAACTAATGTTTGTTCCTCACCTGGAGCATGGCCTCTTTACTTGTGTCCTGCCACTACTCACTTTTGGTAACTACAATTTTCTTTTTGCTTAGGCACTCCACTAGGGTGCTTGTGTTTTCCAGCTCTCTTCCTCGTGTGCTTTTCTCCCCACTCCATGTTGCTTTGGTTCGTCCATCTGCTTTTATCTCCACCATGCTGCTCTCTCTCATTTATTTTTGCTTAGGCACCCCACGAGTGCATGTGCTTCCAGCAACTGATGTTCTATGTGACCCATACAGCAAATGCCCTCAACATTTTTTTCAATTTTTTTTATATTAGTTTTTTCCCTTATAATTTGGTTCCTTTCTTATCTTGGCACCTTAGTCACCATCTAATATGAGCTAGTCGCTGCTGCTACTGGAACACTCTCCACACCACAATTCAACATTCTCCCACCCAAGAACTTCTTCATGGTGTAGTTCTGCTAATGCAGTTTGGTGCCTCACTTGGAGTAGGAAGTGCTATATAATTACAATACAGTACAATCCTTAGTTTGTATTTGGCACACTTTCTGTTGTGTTTTGGGGCTCAATCAAACCCTTTGGAAAGAGGAATACATTGTATATGAAAATGGATGGCTTGAGGTATTGTGAGCTTTCGCATCAAGTACAGGGACACTGCCTTCATCCCTGTGACTGCCCAGCGAGGTGAAAGAAGACAGCTGCTTGCCTAGACTCCCTCTTTGTACTCCGTAAATAGGGTCATATTAAAATTACCTAATTGAATTTGTGAAATGTGATTACCCGTCTAGAGATCATTGCCCCTTCTCCCTCACAGACTCTTTTGTTCCACCACCAGCTCTCATCCTGCTCCTTATTAGGCATGTGAACTGCCCGCGGGCACCCATCAGCATCATGTGCTCCACATATCCTGCCATGCTGATTGCCAACAATAGACTCCCACCCAACCACAGAAGCCTAAAGCCCACAGTTACACAGGATTAATGTACAATGCCATTGTGCTGTGCCTCGGGCGTTTGAGCGCCTGTTATCCAAGGAGTGGGCAGAAAAATAAAATACCCCCCACTTTGGACCATTAAGCACTACACGAGTGAGTAAAAACCGTTAAAATAAATTCGCAAACAAAGTTGCCTTTCTCCCTACTGCTATTCTTTCCTTTACTTCTTTTAAAATGTACTTCCTTGCATTTTTTTCCCTTGAAGTCTCCTTTGCATCCTGCTTCCGTTCTTTTCTTCCGTCTTTGAATTATTCTTTACTGTGTTCTTTTGCCTCTCAGTTTTCTTTTATTTGCTCTTTTTATCGTTTACCTTCATCTCACCATGTTTGGTTCCATTGCCACCCCTAGGCCCCACATCTCTGTCATGGTATCTTCTGTATTGCAGAATAATGTATTAGCTTCTGCTTCCGTCATTGGTCCTGTGAGATTCAGATCAAAGTTATGAAGACTCATTAAGAACTACTTACTTTGCCCTGGGGCACCCTCCCTGAAGCTGGTATAGCAGGTACCTCCCAGCGCCCCTGCTGAGATCAGTGCTGGTGATTCCACCACCAAACACTTTCCAACAATACACCTCAAAACTGGAAGGAGGGAAGTAGCTTTATAAAATAGATGGAATTTTGTAATTCCTGTCTAAATATCAGTCTCTAATTTCTTTATAATCACCAATTTGTAACGCACCCAGTCACCAATTCTAAATAAAAGACGTCAGAACTTGACTAATATAAGGTTATTACAGTTGAGTTCTACCTTTACAATGCCTGATGCCAGAGCTAGCAGCCCAGACGAAAGTCAGGTCACAGAGCATAACTGAAGCAGCTATTTAGAGCAACAAAAATGGAACATTGCTTTTCGTTCTTCTGCGCTCTTTTAATAGCTTACACTAGCAAGCAGAGGGAATATGTTTCTTTTTTGCACTCCTTACATAGAGAAAGCTAGATTCTTTCTGCATGTTGCTACACTTTATGAGTTCTGCATTTTCTTTTCTTTTTTCAGCGTGGTGTTCCTGTTTGTGACATGTGCCAGGCAGCCACGTGGGTATCTCTGCACACATTTGCCAAACATTACTGCCTGGTCAACGAGGTACACAAGTAGGGCCTTTTGGCTATTCAGTTCTGCAGGACTTTTTGGTTTGAAGCTTTTCCACAGTCCCTCCACCGGGGATGGTATTGCTTGGGTATCTGTTCAAAGGTATGATTCTGCGGCTAGATGTCTCTATCAAATGGACAAGTTACTTACCTTTGGTAACGCCTTATCCGGTAGAGACCTGAGCTAGCCACAGATTCCTTACCGATCCACCCATCCTCCCCGCACTGCAGATTAGTTTTAGGGTCAGGGCTGTTTCCCATCAGGGCCCTAGTTGTTTCTTGACACACCATGATCAGTCAATTCATGGCTCTGCGCTTCTGGCGTGAAAAGTTGTGAAAAGTACTGAGGTCAGTGCACCGGGTGAAGCCTATATAAATGACGTGGACGTCATGATGACAATGAACCCAACACCTACGATTTCACATAGAGTTGACCGACGCCACCTATTGGCGGCAGGGGCTCTGCTATCGAAAATCTTCCGGATCCAGCCTGACACCTGGAAGTTCAAAGGTAAGGAATCTGAGGCTAGATCATGTCTGTACCAGATAAAGCGGTACCAAAGGTAAGTAACTTGTCTGATAAGAACAAAATTTCAAGGCATGTCTACAGAAAGTGAGCACTAGTTGAAAAATACAGTAAACTGTCTATGATCCACAGGAGGGACAAAGACACGATGGACACCCTAAAACAAATAAAGTCAGCAAATCGAAAGTAAGCAAACGTGAGTTACAGACTGCAAAGACAATGGGAAGCAACGGGAGGAATGCATTCCTAGGACAACTTTCAGAATATCCCCAAGAAGTCTTCAGCAACCAAACCTCTGCGCAGTTTGGTTGGATTCGACAAGAAAGGAGATTTTGAGAAATCTACTAAGTGAGGGAGTGTAGCAAATTATCCATGCTACTTCCCTCTCAATTATGGAGGGTTTCCCAAAAACATTTATCAAAAACATGAGTTTCGGAATCCCTAAATGTATGAGTTAAATGGCATATGGGTGTTAGACTTGGGATCTTTGGCGTGGTTTCCCCTTACTTTTTGCCTCTACCTCCTGTATTTTTTATGCTATGCTGGATTTAGTTTTTGCTGGCTTAGGTGCTTTGGGCACTTTGCCACTGCTGATCAGTGTCGAAGTTCAAGTACTCCCTGTGTAAAGTGCTGTTACAATTGGTTCTCCCTGATTGGCATATTTGATTTACTGGTAAGTCCCTAGTAAAGAGCACTGAAGTGTGCAAGGGCCTATGGATCAAATGCTACTAGTGGTCCTGCAGCACTGATTGTGCCACCCACATGAGTAGCTCTGAAAACGTAACTCAGGCCTGCCACTGCAGTGTGTGTGCGCAGTTAACTGCCATGCCAACTTGGCAAGTGCACCCACTTGCCAGGCCCTAACCTTCCCTTTTCCTACATATAAGGCACCTCTATGGGAGGCAGGGTGCAGTGTATGTGAAAGGTAGGACATGTACTGGTGTGTGTGACATTTCCTGAGAGTGAAATACTGCCATTTTAGTTTTTCACTATTGTAAGGCTAACTAGCCCCATAGAATAGAAAGAGAAATGCTTTGTAACATCTTACAAGTATAATTTGCCATTGGGACAAGATAGAGAAATAAAGTTTAGGCTCTCTGAACTCAGAATTTATTAACATATCTTTTAGTAAATGTTTTTTAAATTACGTGTTTGAAAACAATGCTTCTAGAAAGTAGGCTTTGCCTGTTTGTGTATTGACTGTCTCGTTTTGGAGTGGCAGGGGCTGGGATATGCATTTACTCTAGACAGCCACTGGGGGAGGTGCGGTTTGAGGTGTGCTTGACTGAATTCAGATTAGTGGGAGGAGATTTCCTTGCACCTGAATAGGGCTTGTCTCCCTTTCACAATGCTGTCTCCACCCCCTGTGGTCATACTGCACCAGTGAGGACAGAACTAGTTTCGACTGGGTTCAGAGACTCTCGCACAAAGAGAACAAAGACATTTTGGGGTATAAGTATTAGGCCTAAAACCCCAGAACATTAGATCATTTCTGGAGTTCAAGCGGAACCTATGCCAAGGAGAAGAGCTGGAGAAATTGGAGGAGGAGTACTGCCCCTTTACTGTGTGCTGTCTGGGGTTGGCCTGCAGTAGCTGTTTCTGCCAAGGAAAGGACAAGGACTTTGCTGTGTGCTGTGTCCCCCTGCTTGAGGACGATTTCCAGGGGCTTGAGTAGAGCTTGCCTCCTGTTCTGAAGTCTCAGGAACACAAAGACTTCCCCCCGAGCTCCCCTTAACTTCCTTGCTGGGAGTTCTGACCTGCCAAGTGGTGCCTGTGACTGTGTTGGGCCTCTGGCGGTTGTTCCTGCTGTTGGGAGCTGGAAAAGTAACACAACTAGAAGAAAATCAACGCATCGCTCTTCTTGCAGCAGTTTTCCAAGCGTAGCACCGCGTTGCAAGAAGAATCGCCTTGCATTGTCATGCGGCTGCCAAAACCGATACAGCACCTGTCGCAGCTGCAAGAACCGATGACCAAGGGATCGCGGCTGAAGAAATTGACGCAGCGCCTCTCGACACCGCCGTATCAATCGCCAATGCATCCCGGATTTCCAAGCATCGTACCTGTGTGGCAAGTTTTCCCGACACATCATCCGTGGACCAGAACCATCTTGGAGTCGACGCATCACTTTCCCCTACAGATGGGACCCGACGCTTCACTTCTCCTGTGTGCAGCAGAACTGTCGCATCGCCTCCCATGGTCGCAGGAACTGGCGCATCTCTTTGTGTTTTCGGCACTTCCCATTTCTGCGGCTGTTTGGCCTAGTGAATTTTGTCGCAACTACAGGTACTTTGAAAGAAATCATGTATCCATAGTTTTCTATGGACCCAGTTGCTTAAAACCTTTATAAAGTCATATTCTTAATACTTGTATGTTGGATTTTTGTTGTTTTGGTCTTGTTGAGTTAAGATAAAGATACTTTATTTTTCTAAACTAGTGTGGTGTCCATTTGTGGTGTTATCACTGTATTACTGTGTGTTTTGAGTACAAATACTTTACACATTGCCTTTGGGATAAGTCTGTCTGCTCGTGCCAAGCTACCCAGGGGGTGAGCAGGGGTTATCTAAAGTGTGTATCCCCCTTACCCTGACTAGAAGAAAGGGCCCCTATTTGGACGGTAAACAGACATAATATCGAATAAAAAATATCGACAGGACAGAATATCGAGTTTTTAATATAGAATGGACAGAATATTGAATTGCCAAAATATAGTGGTGAAGAATATCGAAAATCAGGTAAGAAATATCGATTTAAATAATATAGAAGTAATATCGACAGTCATAATATAGTTGTTAAAAATATCGAATTTTTTTATAGTGTTTTAAGTGTTAGTATATGTGTTAAAAGTATGTATTAATTTTGGAATGTATGTTTGAATATTTTAAAAGTAATGAATTTTAGGTTATTTAATTTTTGTGTAATTTAATTCCGTAGCGGGTTGTGGGTTATAGGGGATTAGGGTGGGAAGTAATTTAATTATAGTACATTAAATAATAATTTTTAGGAATTATTAATAATTTTTAATTGAATTTTGCGTTTTACTTCTGTAGAGGGTTGTGGATTTATAGGGGAATAGGGTGGGAAGTAATGTAATTGTTATTAGGTCATTATTGATTGGTATTGAAAATGAATTGGTTGTTGATTATTAATTGGTAAATAATTTTTATTAATTGGTAATTAATTTGTAATAATTGTTTAATTGATAATTATGTTAATTGTATTAATTTATTATTTGTAGCGGGTTGTGGGTTTATAGGGGAATATGGTGGGAAGTAATTTAATTGTAAATAATTAATTATTGAAATTATTTTTGTATATTGATAATTAATGTATTATTAATTAATTATTAATTGGTATTAATTGTATTTATTATTTTTTGTTATTGAAAATTAATTGGTTGGTAATTAATTATTAATAGGTAATTAATTAAAAGATAAATTATTGGTATTTATAATTAATTAATTATTAAATATTGTGTGATTGGTAATTAATTTTAATACTTATTTTTGGGTATTAATAATTAATTTATTTTTAATAAAATATAAAATTATTATTTTTCCTACTATTGCACTCACTGGAGTGCAAATAGTAATTTTTACCCATACGCTATCCAACGCTTTTCCTACGATCGCCCTCACGTGGAGTGGGAATAATACATTTTACCCTCCCGCTATCCAAAGCTTTCCCTACTGTTGCACTCTCTGGAGTGGGAATAGTAATTTTTACCCCTACGCTATCCAACGCTTTCCCTACTGTTGCACTCTTTGGAGTGGGAATAGTAATTTTTACCCCTATGCCATCTGACGTTTTCCCTACTGTTGCACTCACTGGAGTGGGAATAGTAGATTTTGCCCTCTCGCTATCCAACGCTTTCCCTACTGTTGCACTCTCTGGAGTGGGAATAGTAATTTTTACCCCTACGCTATCCAACGCTTTCCCTACTGTTGCACTCTCTGGAGTGGGAATAGTAATTTTTATCCCTACGCTATCCAACGCTTTCCCTACTGTTGCGCTCTCTGGAGTGGGAATAGTAATTTTACCCCTACGCTATCCAATGCTTTCCCTACTGTTGCACTCTCTGGAGTGGGAATAGTAATTTTTACCCCTACTCTATCCAATGCTTTCCCTACTGTTGCACTCTTTGGAGTGGGAATAGTAATTTTTACCCCTACGCTATCCAATACTTTCCCTATTATTGCACTCTCTGGAGTGGGAATAGTAATTTTTACCCTCCCGCTATCCAACGCTTTCCCTACTGTTGCACTCTCTGGAGTGGGAATAGTAATTTTTACCCTCCCGCTATCCAATGCTTTCCCTACTATTGCACTTACTGGAGTGGTAATAGTAAATTTTACCCACCCGCTATCCTACGCAAAAAATATTGAATATTTTTAATTAAAATTACGTTAATATATGTATTTTTTTTTTACTTACATTAATTATTTATTAATGTTACAGTTATTTAAGTATTTTTAAGTATGTCTCAGTTAATTATATGTATTATTTCATTAATTTTACATTACTTTTAAGACATTTAAAAAATTCAATATTTTGACTAACTATATTTTTTACAACAATATTTTGGATTCTATATTTTTGTACTTACCTGTTTGAAGATAGGCATTAGATATTTTGGCATTCTATATTTTTTCCTCTATATTTTGGTAGGTCGATATTCTCCTTCTCAATATTTTGTCAGTGATCCATTTGGACAAAGGTATCTACCTCTGCCAACAAGAGATCCCCATTTCTAACAATGGGTATGTGGTACAGTTGTGCCTGGTTATTGTTACAAACTATTCGAAGCACAGTATCTCATGTCTGAGATTTTGCAGCTGCAATAAAAACGTTCCCTATACAGCGCTCTACTTCTCATTGGAACCTGATATGTTCAATATTAAGTGGCTAAAATTAATAAATAAATCATTACAGGATATGCACTGAAACGTACATGTATGTTTTATGATTACATTCTTGAAATAAATTACACACATCAATGAAGATAATGTGGTAATGTGCAGTGTGTGCCAGTAATACATTGAATCTAACCATGATGTCAGACTAAGAATTGCCATCTACAATAGCATCGATGGTACCTCAAACATGAAATATTTGCAATAGATGAATAATAATTTCCCGTAGTGTTAGACATTATGTGATATGCCTTGGATTGTTTTAAGATTGTTTAGAATGTGAGCTCCCATCTCACGCCAGCACTGAGTGACAGTGTCTCATCTGTTCTTCTGTTAGTGGTGATACATGAATATATACCAAAACTGTGAAATGGAGGATAGTGGATTTTCCACCTCTCTGGGGGTTAGGAGCACTTTTACACAGCCGCACTATTTCACCTTTTCTATGACCCCCAGCATGCACGTCGTTAAAGGCCAGGTTTTTAAATGATCAATATTGTAATATATGATTGCAAAAATATCTTACTTTTTCAAATTGATGTATGTTTTGTGATAACTAATTCCTCAACGAGCATGCGTGAATTAAAAAATATATATACATAAAGTGAGAAGACAGACAATTGAAAATATACATCTAAATGGCAATAGAATGTAACTGTAGTTTCATACAGTTTCCGCACGGCTTAAGTAAACCCCGCCTGTCACTACCTTTAAAAGTGCGCCACTTGCTGCAAGAAAAAAATACAATAAACAGCTTGTTGATGGCGGTTCATCTTGAGGTGCTGAAGCAGCTGCCGCGCCCCATCTTCCAGCGCCATGCTTCCTTGTGCTCCCCCTGACACTAAGGCTGTCCAGCTCGGCCAGCTCTCAGCTGCCGTTTCATTCACAAAATGGGGTGTGTCGAGCTGCGACGACCAGTGAACACGCTGAAGCAAACACGGAGCTGTGCGGTGCCCTTGAGCCGCGGGTCAGACAAGGCCAGCAGTTTACTCAGAAGACACTTTTCGCAAGAGACCATCATGAATGGGGCTGCCTCTTTTTAGGTCTCGCTGCGACAGCGAAAGCTGTCTTTGAGACATTTTGTATGTGGGCTTTCAAAAGTGCTACCCACATGGTTTTGCTGGCCTAGGGCTTGAGTGCACGATGGCGTGCACGTGCACAGCTGCTCCTTGCATTCCCCCCTCCTTTCTCACCCAGCCCTTTGATGCTCTGCTAGATTACTTTCAATTTCGCCGCTTTGACCCTTGCATTCCCCCCTCCCTTCTCACCCAGCCCTTTGATGCTCTGCTCGATTACTTTCACTTTCATTCCCCCCCTCCCTTCTCACCCAGCCCTTTGATGCTCTGCTCGATTCCTTTTCGCTGTCCTTAAATCCCTTTGTAAGTCCATCTTGTTTGGGTCACCTTTGCTTCATTAGACCCATCTTTCCCGACTAGGAACCGGTTATTTTTGTCCACTCCCTTTAATTTACTTTAGTAATAAACTCTCGCCTTAAGTGAAGCAATTGACTTTTAAATGTCGTCGTAATCTTACAGCCTTGTTCTCAAACAAGAAAACTCCTCCCCTTCCACACGTTTCCCATTCGGCCATCTTTTCTTCTGCAGTAGTTGATAACATTGTGGCCATGTTTTAACCAAATCATCAGGTTTCTGCAATTTTGTAACGACGTGGTGATGCACATACTTTATGCTGCCCCTAATGTGTCCGAGGTTTGTGAGCTGTGATGCATGCTAGCGCGATCCCACGCCATGCGCCTCTTCAGCCCTCCTAAAATATACCATCCTCACTCTCCAGGTTAGAATTCGACACTTCAAAAACAAACGTGTAGCAACGATCTTCTATTAATAATGCTATAATGGCAGCGCTTCTATGCATTCCATCGTAAATGTTCTGTGGAAAGTATTTTTATTTTATCATTTTGCAGTGGTTCCGGTAGGTCAGCAGTCATTGATTCCTTGTTTGTGTACCTTTGCCTAGGGGCGTTTCTTCAATTGGTGTAGCAGGTGCAGTGGCACCAGGGCCCACGAACGCTGATAATTCGTGTATTTAATATAACTGTAGCATATTGAAGAGGTTGGGGGGTCATTTACTTACTTGCCCTGGGGTCCATGACACTGAATAGGCTGGTGTTTCGCCACGTAATTTCATTGGTCAGTGTTTAGCATTCGAGGTTGTACTCCTGAGTGACGTGACATAGAATGTAAGATTGATTGTGCCAGGGCATGAAAAGCAAATGCTGCTCAGTGCGCCAATTGTGTAAGGCGTCTAGACTTCACATATGCTCTTCCCTCTATGTTTTTCTCTCTGGTCTCACATGTGCTATTCCCTCTGTATTTTCACTCTGCCCTCACATGTGCTTTTCCCTCTCTATTTTTCTCTCTTTCCTCACACATGCTATTCCCTCTGTATTTGTCTCTCTTCCCTCACCTGTACTCTTCCCTCTGCATTTTTTCTCTATGCTCTCACATGTGCTCTTCGCTCTGTATTTTTTTCTCTGCCCTCGCATGTGTTCTTCTCTCTATATTTTTCTCTCTGCTCTCACATGCTCTCTTCCCTCTATGTTTTTATCTCCGGTCTAACATGCGCCCTACCCTTTGTATTTTTTTCGCTTTGCTCTCACATGAGCTCTTCCCTCTCTATTTTTCTCTCCTCCCTCACATGGACTCTTCCCTCTGTATTTTTCTCTCTGCCCTCACGTGCTTTTCCCTCTGTATTTTTCTCTCTGCCCTCACATACTCTTCCCTGTATGTTTTCCTCTTTGACCTCAAGTGCACTCTTCCCTCTGATCACATGCATACACAACTATGCACACATACAAACACACACATGCATTTACACACACATATGAACATATACAAACACACACACACATGCATAAACATATGCATATACATGCACACCAACCCCACATACACATATAAACAAGCACGCACACCAACATACTCAAACACATATACATACACACAAACATGCATACACAGACATAGGTATACACACAAACATATGTGTACACATCCATGAAGACAAATAAACACAATGGCACACCCATACTTGCACACCAACACACACATGCATACACAAACATATACACATACAAACACACACACATGCATACACACACAGATATATACATATAGACACACACACTATGCACACACACGCATCTCCCGTACTGTCTCAGGGGAAGAGTCGGTGTCAGCTGTCCCCTAGAGGGAGATCTCGCATGAGACAGTAAGACTCAGAGACATGTGGCGGTGGGGAGAGACAGACATGCCTCCCTTTAATTGTGTTGTTGCAAGATGGGGACTATCTTTTGCCACTGGTGCATTCAGATAAGCGGCAGGAAGTTCGTCGGACACATGCACTGGTTTCAATTTCGAGAAAGTGGGGTGAACGTTTCACATATCGGGAGTGTGTGTCAACACGTGTTTCTCCTTCACGGCAATGCCAATCAGTACGTTTTGTTTAACCGTGTGGTCATGAATCCTTTAATTGCATAAGTGAGCGGGTATGGATGTAAACAAAAATGTAACACTAATACCACATTTTCTGTCACTCTTGTGAACAGGTTTGCTGTGAATGTATGAATGAGAATGGCGTTTTAGAATACGTTGCATGGAAAAGGGTCAACATGGTGTATACGTGTTTTTGGGTGTTTTTTTTTTTTGTAATTTTTTTTTTTATTGCATGGTTAACGTCATGATATACCGGATTCGGATGCTTCATTGCAGATCAGTTGTTTGGCCCGTGGTTATTTACGAGTTTGGAAAATACTTTTGTATTGTTTCGATTCTTTTTGTCTCTGCCCTATCTATTGGCTGCATCCTTACTCTCTCCCATCTTCTCTCTCCACCTCTTTGCTACATGTTCTCTCGTAATGTTTTCATTTTCCCCAACTCTCCTCTTTACTCTCTCTAATTCTTTTTTTGCTCCTTTTCTGTCTCTGTCCCTTCTCTCCTCTTTCCCTCCCCACCTGTCCCTTCTCTAACCCCACTCCTCTTCCTCTGCCCGCCCCCCCATGCCTCTCTCTCGCAGTACTGCAGCATAGGCAGCACCAGGTCTCTGATGCCTTCTCAGTGTTGGCCCTGGGGGTGGAGGAGGTAAGTCAACCCCCAAGTGAATCCCATTATCAACAGATAGTGAACCTCTATTTACCAACAAGTACGGAGCGGTCTCGGGTGACGGCTGATGCGAACAGTGATCTGCTCTCGGCCCCGGCAGGGCCTGTGGGGTGGGGGCGTTACCTTACACTAGGAGAGGAAGTAAAAGTGATATCCTCCCCTCCCCCCCACTCCACCACTGTCTCTCCTCACCCTCCACCTCTCTCTCTCCTCCACTTCTGATTCCCTTCCAACTCGGTCTCTCCTTACCCTCCACCTCGGTCTCTCCTTACCCTCCACCTCGGTCTCTCCTTACCCTCCACCTCGGTCTCTCCTCACCCTCCACCTCAGTCTCTCCTCACTCTCCACCTTGGTCTCTCCTCACCCTCCACCTCGGTCTCTCCTCACCCTCCACCTCCGTCTCTCCTCACCCTCCACCTCGGTCTCTCCTCACCCTCCACCTCCGTCTCTCCTCACCCTCCACCTCCGTCTCTCCTCACCCTCCAACTCTGTTTCTCCTCACCCTCCACCTCACCCTCCACGTGTCTCTCCTCACCCTCCACCTCACCCTCCTCACCCTCCACGTGTCTCTCCTCACCCTCCACGTCTCACCTCACCCTCAACGTCTCTCCTCACCCTCCACACGTGTCTCTCCTCTCCCTTCACACGTGTCTCTCCTCACCCTCCACATGTGTCTCTTCCTCACCCTCCACATGTGTCTCCTCCTCACCCTCCACATGTGTCTCCTCCTCACCCTCCACAGGTGTTTCCTCCTCACGCTCCACATGTGTCTCTCCTCACCCTCCACTCGTGTCTCTCCTCACCCTCCACACGTGTCTCTCCTCACCCTACACGTGTCTCTCCTCACCCTCCACGTGTCTCTCCTCACCCTCCACGTGTCTCTCCTCACCCTCCACACGTCTCTCCTCACACCCAACACGTGTCTCTCCTCACACCCAACACGTGTCTCTCCTCACCCTCCACACGTGTCTCTCCTCACCCTCCACACGTGTCTCTCCTCACCCTCCACACGTCTCTCTCCTCACCCTCCACACCTGTCTCTGCTCACCCTCCACACGTGTCTCTGCTCACCCTCCACATGTGTCTCTGCTCACCCTCCACACGTGTGCTCACCCTCCACGTGTCTCTCCTCACCCTCCACCTCCGTCTCTCCTCACCCTCCACCTCGGTCTCTCCTCACCCTCCACCTCCGTCTCTCCTCACCCTCCACCTCCGTCTCTCCTCACCCTCCAACTCTGTTTCTCCTCACCCTCCACCTCACCCTCCACGTGTCTCTCCTCACCCTCCACCTCACCCTCCTCACCCTCCACGTGTCTCTCCTCACCCTCCACGTCTCACCTCACCCTCAACGTCTCTCCTCACCCTCCACACGTGTCTCTCCTCTCCCTTCACACGTGTCTCTCCTCACCCTCCACATGTGTCTCTTCCTCACCCTCCACATGTGTCTCCTCCTCACCCTCCACATGTGTCTCCTCCTCACCCTCCACAGGTGTCTCCTCCTCACGCTCCACATGTGTCTCTCCTCACCCTCCACTCGTGTCTCTCCTCACCCTCCACACGTGTCTCTCCTCACCCTACACGTGTCTCTCCTCACCCTCCACGTGTCTCTCCTCACCCTCCACGTGTCTCTCCTCACCCTCCACACGTCTCTCCTCACCCTCCACACGTCTCTCCTCACCCTCCACACGTGTCTCTCCTCACACCCAACACGTGTCTCTCCTCACCCTCCACACGTGTCTCTCCTCACCCTCCACACGTCTCTCTCCTCACCCTCCACACGTCTCTCTCCTCACCCTCCACACCTGTCTCTGCTCACCCTCCACACGTGTCTCTGCTCACCCTCCACATGTGTCTCTGCTCACCCTCCACACGTGTGCTCACCCTCCACGTGTCTCTCCTCACCCTCCACATGTCTCTCCTCACCCTCCACACGTGTCTCTCCTCACCCTCCACACGTGTCTCTCCTCACCCTCCACACGTGTCTCTCCTCTCCCTTCACACGTGTCTCTCCTCACCCTCCACATGTGTCTCCTCACCCTCCGCCTCACCCTCCACATGTGTCTCCTCCTCACCCTCCACATGTGTCTCCTCCTCACCCTCCACATGTGTCTCCTCCTCACCCTCCACATGTGTCTCCTCCTCACCCTCCACATGTGTCTCCTCCTCACGCTCCACACGTGTCTCTCCTCACCCTCCACACGTGTCTCTCCTCACCCTCCACACGTGTCTCTCCTCACCCTACACGTCTCTCCCCACCCTCCACGTGTCTGTCCTCACCCACCACGTGTCTCTGCTGCACGCCTCACACTGCTGCACGCCACACACTGCTGCATGCCTCACACTGCTGCACGCCACACACTGCTGCATGCCGCTGCATGCCACACACTGCTGCACACCTCACACTGCTGCACGCCACACACTGCTGCACGCCGCACACTGCTGCACGCCGCACACTGCTGCACGCCGCACACTGCTGCTTCGCCACACACTGCTGCACGCCACACACTGCTACACGAAACATTGCTGCACGCCACACACTGCTGCACGGCACACACTGATGCAACCGGCACACTGCTGCACGCCACACACTGCTGCACACTGCTGCATTACTCACTGCTGCATGCTGCACGACACTGCTGCACACAGCACACTGCTGCACGCCGCTGCACGCCACAGTGCTGCATGCCTCACACTGCTACACGAAACACTGCTGGTAACGCCCCCACTCTTTTCACAGGGTGGACGCCGTCCCCCCGCTAAGAAGTTGGGCCCCACAGAAATATGCAGAACTTTTCCTGGTGTAATTTTCAGATACTGGGACATGTTCAGCAGGTCCTGTACTTGTCTGCTTTCAATCCCCACAGCAACATGCCAACCTGCAGGCAGCGAGAGAGCTTTTTTTTTCACCTCCAGCTGGGCCGAAGTTAAGGGGTTATCAGGCCTCCTTTTTAGGTCTCGCCTGAGCCAGCGCTTTAGCGCTGCTCTAGCGAGAGCTTTAGTAAGCGGGGATTTGGAAGTGCAGACCAGTGCTTTTCAGGCCTCCAAATACAGTGCATGTGCGCCGGGCGCACGCACCATTTGTCAGCCTGCCTGATCACTTTCGCGGCCGCTTTGATGTTCTCAGTGAGCTGTGCGGCCACTGAGAACATCAAAGCGGCCGCGAAAGTGCTCACCATTTGCCACCCCCTCCCTTATCCCACTTCCTGCTTGTTCTTTTTCCAACAGCGGCAAAATGCAGCGCTTTTATGTTTACAATGGTGCCTGTGCGCTTTTGTCAGCATTTCGGCAGTTTCTAACATTTTTGCTGCTGTCCCTACGTGACTGTGTTGGCGCTGTTCATTTCGGCAGTTTCTAACATTTTTGCTTCTGTCCCTACGTGACCGTGTTGGCGCTGTTCATTTCGGCCGTTTCTAACATTTTTACTCCTGTCCCTACGTGACCGTGTTGGCCCTGTTGTGTTGCCTCGTCGCAGCTTCAAGACTTCTCCATTCATGTGAAACTCTGGCCGAAAGCTTGCACCACGCACTTTTGGGTGAGGAAAGTCACTGGACTGAAAAGTAAAGATCATTGGGAAGACAAAGCATGGCTCGGATTTGTAGCTCAGCATCCTTGTAATAAAGCGGTGGGGTTTTTCGGCTCTTCATGGCCCAGCGTCATGGGTGGCTTGGCTTGGTATTATCACAGTAGTTACAGTCTTTCCCCCAATGTGACCCCTTACAGTAACAAACTGCCCGGCACTCTGCATATCCTTCCCTTTCATGCTTGCATGTTTGAAAGGCTCTTTTTGCCTTGCTGAAGGTAGCGTTAACATCCCAGGAAATGCAGTTTTAATTGTTCCCAGTAATATTTACAAAGAACTGCACTCTTCTCTAAAATCTCGCCGATTTGAACATGTTTATTTAAATGAGGTACTCGTCTCTAAAGCCTTCCTGACTGGAACATGTCTGTTAGTGAGGCGCTCATTTTTTTTCTATTTTGTGCAACAGCTGCGTAAATGAGGCACTGTCTCTAAAGCTTTGCCAATTTGATTATGTTAAGTAAATTACGCACTAGTAGAACAAGCATTGGCATAGCCAATAGGTCTCGCCTTTGGGACCTTATAAGTGTTTAGCCATGCAACAGTTGATGTTGTTGCACCAAGGATATTGTGCTGCATAACTAAACACTTATAAGGTCCCAAAGGCGAGACCTATTGGCTATGCCAATGCTTGTTTTAATATCCTGACAGGAGGCGGCCTGGAACCTCATACTTAAATGCCACTGAGGGGAAACAAAGGCACACAGCTTGTTATCTCTTCACAAGTACTTAAGAGAGGCAGCTTTTGCATTTGTTCAGTCCCAGTATATAATAGATGCATGCACTGTAAGAATGTCAGGTGTGTTTGTCTGTCCCAGTATTTACACAGATAACAATTTCAATATCACTATTTTATTTATTTTATTTATTTTATAGCGCTATGAAACCCAATGCAGGGTGTCAGGGCTCTTTACTTAACATACACATTATACATTGACAATAAATCATGTACATGTGTAACTCAATGTACAAGATGAGTTACATGAGACAGTGAGGGTTACAAGGTTTAGGAGTCACATGTCCTACATACCTCACTGTGGTCTTTTAGAAGGATTAAAATGTATGAACTGCAGGTAACAAAAGGTTTTCTGTGTTAAAAGCAGTAACCCACTGAGCTATCTACATAAAATAAAAATCTGTCATCAGTGTGTTAGATGATGTGCTTTGCAGGAGACACATTTACCTTCTCTACTACTTTGATTCAAATCTGGGACAAAACACATATCTCTCCAGCAAGTGCATTAACTACCAGTTATCTCACCATTATTACTATTCCCTGAGATTTACTGGGCACCTTCACAGCAGATGCCTTCAGGGGCGGTGCGTCCATTGGGGCGCTTGGGAGTTGCCCGACCGAGCATTTACGTGCCCGGCGTCACTCTAACTCTCTCACACAATGCAATCCTGATTCCTGGCCTGTAGCCGATTCCCAGGCCGCTGGGGGCAGTCGGCTTAGAAGGGGCGGGGCAGCACTAGAGTCCAGCTGCAAGTGACACTGACAGTGTCTGATTGACACTGACAGATTCCACACGTCGGTCGGCGGAGCGCACAGCAAGAGTGCGCATGTTCTGTTTTGGGCTTAAACATTTTGCGACCAGCCCTGAACATACGCACACTAGGCTGCTCATTAGAAGAGCGAGGGTTGTTCCATGCCGCTCTTCTAATGAGCAGCCCAGTGCACATGTACGGGCTGGTCGCAAAACATTTAAAGCCCTAAACAGAACATGCGCACTACTGCTCAAGCCAATCCTGGCGCTGCTGCTGGAGCAGCGTCTGGATTGGCTGAGAGAAAGCGGTTCCAGGGCTGGGCGGTACTTGCCAAGGTGCCAACACGGGAGTCGACCTCGGCCCAGGAGGACTTGCAGAGGCGGCGCCGATCCGGTAAGTTCAGTTTTTTCTTAATAATGGTGGTGCTTTATTTTAATCTCCCGCGCCGCCCACGGCCCCTAACACTCTCCCTCCCGCGAGTATTGGAGCACGAGCCGCGACTGCAGACACTCAAGTCTTAAATACTTAAATCTGCATTCAATATTAAATGCATAACATCAATATTTAAGATACATATGTTCTGAATGAAATGATCCATAAATGTATGCTTTTATCCATCTACCTTGATTGCCCCCTGTGAGTAATCCTTTCCTACTTTGAGCACAAGTAATGCTCACTAGTGGGGCAGAGAGCGACAGAAAAGAGCATCTCTTCTGCTGGATTTTGAGCACAAGGTTAGATCAAACATGAGGGTTCCCTTGTATGCAGTGGCGCGCCCTTCAGAAGTCGCTCTTCAGAAGTTGACTTTAGTAGAAGAGGGGACAAGAGGTATAAGGTGGGATATTTCCTGTGGGATGGCTGCTTGGAATTCTAGTGATGTCACTTTTGTGGGGGTATATGCTAGTGAACGAGTTCCCATGGCTGGTTAATTCCTTTAAAGGCGCTATTGGCAGACCCTAATGATGTCACTTCCTGTTAGGTTGAGTGCTTGGAACGTCAATGTTTAGACACAATGCTGTGCTTTTTACGCAACGTTTCTGTAAAGTGGGGAGGGTTCTTTGTACCTTACTCTATGGTACATCATGACTTTGGGTGGTGGTGGGTTTTAGCTTGGGGCACAATGAAGAAACTTTGGGGAGGTTGGTCAAACTTCCTGTCATGGCTGCGAGTATGGCAGTGGCATGAGCTGTGGGCCCTCCGCTGTGTCTTGCCTCCTGCCAGTTGGTTCAGTGTGTGACATTTCACATGGCCCGGCACCCACGGCAGGAGAGAAAGGTCGGTGTGATTCATCCTGTGTGGCTTCTCATTGAAGTGTGCGTCAGAAGCCCTCCTGCAGAGTCCCAGGGCTGGATTGCTGAACATTTCTCAGGTACTGTAGCTTTAGCTGACTGGTCGTTCATTGAATATTGTACAGATATTAAAGCGGAAGTGAGTTTAGTGCGCAGCGTGCACGGCTCCATCTACTGAAAGTCCCATCTCCACATCCGCTCTCTAGCAGCGGGGACTGTCCTGTACGCAGAGCAATCTGCAGTACTAGAAGGGTGTGTATCCCCTGTTGTTGTTTCTTTTATAAACTACGCTACATACTATAACATCAGTGTGTTAAAAATATGTCATTGTGTTTGCAGGTGACATCAAAATAATGTGATACAAATATTACATGTTTTATGAGGAATCTCAGTATTGACTTTTCTTATTTTTAATGCTTCAAACTAGGGTGGGAAAGTCAGCCGATCTGGGTGTGCACACACAGACCCGCAAAAAGGTTCTGTGCGTACATAGCATTTCTCTTAGGTAACGTGTTGGCTAACCAGAGCAAGACTGTAAGAGCAACATGCGGGAATACTGTGACGGACAGTGTGGATTAGAGTTTCAAAACCTCTGGGCGTTTACTCTTAAATGCGTGATTGCCAAGAATCTTTCAAGCAGTCAGCTGCGGACAGTATTGTGTGGTGTTCTGTGCATTATGACATGTATTATCCCAACAACCAATCTGGTGGAGGATGCTGTTGTGTTCTGTGCTGCAATGTACTGTATGTTACTGTGGCGGTGGGTGACAGAAGCCACATAGCTCCTTGCCTTGTCTGGAGGTTCCAAGCCGGAACATATCCACCTCTAGTAGTTTTGCTATAATTCGGGATAGACTGCATGTTCCAGAATGCAAAGAATGCTGGCTAAGCGTCTGTCACACGGCATAACTACCTGAGAGACTGCATTATAAGTGTGTATGAATACCCAAATCTCATTCTCCTCTGCCTGGTGTATGTAAATCATCAATTAATGGTCTTTGTAAACATTCTTGTATTTGCAGTTATTGATTTTTTTTTTATCCACATGCAATGTGAGTTGCTGTATGTACCTGATGTAATTTCTGATGCAGATTCTATGTGGTTCTGAGGCTTCTAGCATTGTGGCATGCTTCGTGGCTGTGTAGTTACATTTACTGTGGAATTTTAGCCACTTTGCTGTTTTGGTTGGAACCACACTGTGCACCATTGTTAGGATATGTCATTGATTGTGTGGTTGTGTGTGTCTGTGGATTTGAGTTTTGTGGACATGTGTATGCATTTCGATGTGCATGAATCTGCATTTGTGTGTGTTATATGTTTGTGTGCTAGCGCAACTGTGTATGTTTCTTTCTGTAGGTGCATGTTGTCTGTTTTTTGGCCATCATCATAGCTGAGAGGATGAGTGCACTTATTTGACATTATAGAAGAATTGCTTTATTAACCTTCTTGCTTTCTCAATGTTGCTTGCAAATGTACCCTTTTCACATTCTTTCTTCAAAGGTTTACCGGGGGAGAACCCCCCCCCCCCCCTAAAACTCCCCGAATGGCAGTCGGGCTTGCTCGCTCGCCATAAGGCATCCATTCCGAATGTTTACGCCCCTCCACTTTCAAATCTCACCAGCCACCACTGGATGCCTTAACCCAATCAAATATTTTAAAATGTAGACTTTGCAACTAATTAAGCATAACAGATCTACCACCATGCTTCTCCTTATTGACAATTTCTTTGTGGCAGGGTTCAAAAAATGTATTAGTTGCGGCCCAGATTTTGCATCAAGATTGCACCACTTTTTAGGCACACCCCTGACTCCAAATCTCATTAGGTACATCTCACAATGCACTTAAATGTGCTCATAATATAACTGATAAACATATGTGTGAGGTCTTACTATCTGATGTCACTTCTTGTGATGTCACGTGCAATGTCATGCGCAGTGACATCATGCGCTGTGAGGGCACGCGTCATGATTTCACTTGCAATACTGCCTAACGTGGGTAGTCCCCCTACTTTTAGGACTTGTGCCTTGGTCCCAGCCTGTGGGTGTGCGGCTGACACAACTGCTGCCTCGTCCTGGTGTAGATGACACGTTCCCCAGTCTTGAATATCGACGGCCTAGAGCCACTGGAAAACGCAGAAATAGTCACCTGAAGTCCTGAACCTGATACTAGCGAGAAGGGGGATCTCGCAAAGAAAACTCACAGGGCCGTTTGCAGTGAGGTGATGGGGGGGGGGGGGGGGTCGATACCAATATCAAGGAAAACTCGTGGTATGGAGAGCCTCAGGACGGCAGGACGTCACACTTGGACAGCTCGGGTCCCATCCGTGCTGAGCTTTCACTACGCCCATCACACCAGGACAAGATCTTAAGGCAATGGAGGAAACCTCCAAAAAAGCACCGCATACCGCCTCATGGGAAGATCGCCATCTAGAGGTTTGAGGAAGAAATCCTTCCACAGCGATGCGGACAATTAGCTTCTTCGAGTTACTGACGACACAATGGTGACACTTGTCGACAACAGTCCAGAGAGCCCAGTTAAAAGGACAGAGGACGCATCACCCAGTGGACGTGTGCCATGCTCCAGGGTAGCCCTCCTGGAGCTCTCTTGGGGCTGTGGGAGGCAACAACGCAGAGGGGACGGCAGCAGAGCTCACTGTGATGGAAACTGTGCTCTGATATTGCCCATAATAATGTGACATCACTAGCAGCGACTTCTACAGGGGAAGCCAAGAGACAGTTCTTCCTGAGTCACTGTGAGGACCCAATGCAAAAAACATTCTCCCTGTTTGGACTCCTCTACCTGAAGTTACCTGACGCCGAGGTATGAGAAAGGCTGAAAAAAGATGCCGAAGACATCAAGTTGGCATTCCCTCTTTGCCTGAGCAGAATGGAGCAGCTGGATGCTGATCGAGCTTGAAAAACTTGGCACACCATGTGACGTCAGACGACGTGTACAAAGGAAGCTTAAGAATCTGTGGTCCACCAATAGACAGACAATCTGTCACCTGAATCCAGCATTGTGCACGATATGAGAAGCCAGTGCTAGAGTGAGAGAGAGAGAAAGAGAGGAGAGAGAGAGAGAGAGAGAGAGAGAGAGAGAGAGAGAAGGGGCCGGAGATACCGGGAGAAGCGATGGGGGTGCATGAAAAAGAATGATGAGACGGAGAAGGCGGATCAGGGAGAAATTAAGAGGCACATTGTGGGTACAGCCGGAGAATAAAAGGGAGACTTACAAATGGCTGCTGAATGAGGAGAGTGCAGGAGAAGACAAGGGAATGAGGCCGCGGAGAGACGGAGGCAGAGAGATGACAGCAGATCCGAGTGTGTGCGGCCAGTGGCACAACATGTTATTTTTTTGTGGAGAAACAAGAGTCGAGGAAAGATAGCAACCTTGGCATCACATGATCAGCTGCGACTCCTGGATAACTTATCGGTGTCCCTTTAAATCTCACCGACAAAAAGAGTGCAGAGAGGCCGGACCCAGCAACAGCATGACAAGAGATTGCTCTGGGGCAAGAAGAAAAGCATAGAATATTCTGGAACCATGCCTCTCCCCAAACACTCAATCGGTATAAGGAGTGGTGTTCGTACAAGTGGGATAACTATGACGACAGAAGCCAGGCCTCCCATCACAGGCGCGCGCTGGCATCACAGCAGGGGCGTCTTTCCTTGTGTCACACCGCCTTGGCACAGAGCTGGGCACCGTGGAAGCCTTCGTGTCAAAAGTGGCAGCAAGCCCATGCTGCCATCGATGCCCTTGGCCTCCCAGTGCCCACAGGGAACAGAGACGGGTATAGAGACCAGTAGACCTACAGAGAGGCAGACAGTGAGACAGACAGACAGACATCATGATGGGAGTCGCCCTCGTATCCGGCTGACCCTCACTAACTAATGTTAACATTATGTGTGTGTGTGTGGGGGGGGGGGGGGGCTGGCGGGGTGGCGGCAGCTGCCCGTGCTGCTTTCAAAGCCCCCATTGAGGCCCGGATCGTGTCTCTGCCCTCCCCGGGGCCCCCTGAGCAGAAGGCCTGTCACAAGACAGTCTGTGCCCGGCCCCTCCTCCCTAACTTCTGCTTTCTCTCCCTCACACTCTGCCTTTCAGGTGCCCCCCTCTCATTCAGTAACGACCCTGCAGACAAAGCAGCCCAGAAGTCCAGGCAGATGGTAGTTATAGGAATCAATGACCTGCTCTGAAAGCCTTGGGCAGCCTGGGGGTCAAAAGTCACGCCCCAGACACCACCACGTGCGCACACAAAGGCCCCGCTGTGAGGGAGGAGCAGGGCTGACCGAGGCGCGGTGTAGAGCGCGCCCTGGGCCTGACAGCACGCGTGGTTCATTCTGAATACAGCGTCAGTCAAAGCCTCAACACATCCGCAATTCCCTCACAGGATCCACCCTGCTCCCTCCCGCCCCCATCACTATCCACATTGCGCCGTTCCACCGTCCCGCTGGGATAAGGGGCTCCAGGTAAGATCGTTCTTCCTTGTTGGTCCTTATACCTGGTTCAGTCATTCACTTTCTCCCCTTGCCCTCGACTATGCTATTCACACACAGGCTATTTAAATCTGCCATGCCACTGACTCGGCTCCTGTCCCACCGGCCGTTGAGAGACCCAGCCTGTCCTGTCATGCTGTACAGGCTACAGAGAAGAGGGCCCTCTACCTAGTCTAAGTGATCCGTGGTCCCACCCATCTCACCAGGCCCTGATAACTGATTGATTCCGGAGTTTTTTTTTTACAGTTTTATATATCACAAATTTGGCCCATGGTCATTAGAGCGCTTTGATTTGAGCCCCAGATTAAATTATAAATGCGGATTTTTATTTTCGAGGCACAGGGACATGAAGTGATGTGCTCAGAATGTTCATCCACTGGGACGTCAGCAGTTCTGGCAATCATGCCACATCTGCATTCTGTCCCATTCCCTGCGTGTTTTTTCAGGGCAGAAGTATCTCATATTTCTCTGCAGACTTCCCCGTGTGCCTCCCACGGACTATTGAATGCTTTGCAGACCAACATGTCGACAAGACAGAACTGTTCAGTTCCATGCATCAGACACAGCGCAGGTACATCTGTTCCAAATGTGTCACTCCCCAGTTGATGCAGGACTGAGTGGAATGCACACTATCAAAGGCCTATTGAAGCAGCGGAGGATAGGGTTTGCACCATGCAAATCCCTGGTGCAAATTCAAGTACAAGTTGCACTCCAGTGGATGGACCTTTGACTCAAATTGATGTGTAATATCAACAGTCCAACAACATTTCAATGACAGCGAAGCACATTTTGCTCCTCAGGATGACAGAGAGTCCTTGAGTAGCAAACCATGAAGGTTTATTAACAAATTATCAATGTTACAAACTCAAATAATTCAAATAAGTCATAGGTCAAAAAACTATTTACAGAATATAGTAGTGCACCATAATCCAAACAGAGTCAAAATAGCGAAATACAAAAAACAGGTCATTTAAAGGTTGTCAAATGCAACTTGGAGAACATTCGGTCCCCTCTAAAGGGAAATTCCCTAACGCTAAGCTGACGATTCAAATGGGGTAGGGGAAGGTAAGCAGCAGGTGTCAGCAGGTAAAGCATCTAAAGGCAGAACCAAATCAAGGTTCTTTAAGCAAGGAGGGATAGATTTGCTTGTCAGATTATATGAGCGGGTTACGAATAAGTATGGAGGATCGAGCGAATGAAAGGGACATCTGCTCTTGCAAGTGTAGATCAGAGCAGCTGAAATCCAAGGTGGACAGGAGCAAGGCGAATCTAACAGGCTCTGTAATGCACAATTCAACACACAGTTCAGCCCAGGATGGGTCCGAAGAGACAGAAAGCAATCAGAATGCAGCATTTCTCGCGTCTTCGCTCTCCTTCCCAGGCATCACAGAAAGGAAGCTCGCAGCGGCGTGGCCTTCAGGAGGTATCTCATGCAGGCTGGTACATCACAGTCAGGCCATCTCGAACACAGGTGCAAAAGACTCATTATTTTACTTCCAGGGAAACTCACAAGGATAAACAATCGACATAAAAACAAGACTGCTACAAATAATTTGGTTAAGCGACTACCACACAGCTCCTGAAGAGAGAGAAGAATGTGATAACGCATAACAGCCACAAGTACATTTCAGTGTTAGCAAGAAGGAATCCACTGAGGCCTGCGTTTACTATGGCTGACTTGACATTGAAACACTTTAACTATTTAGTTAACTTTAACTACTTATAATGTAAGACTCACTGTGAGAAAACTCTAACGTAAAATCACACTTTATCTGAATGTGTTGAATGTGCTTGTGTGAGCAAAAACGATAAAGAGCGACAGCGCTTGCCAGACCACCAATAGGGAGGAGGTAAACGGGCAGGGAACAGTATAAGCAACACAAAGATTCGAAGTCAAGCCAGGTCTACCGAAGCAGCTTGACTTGGCTTTGCCTGAAGTCATTGGGGCCCAATGAGGCGAAAGGCAAACAACGGTTAAACAAAATGTTGTCTAATATACCCATGCGTTTAGTGTAATTTTCTCAAAATGACACACTTTATGCGACTGACTCTCAGTTGATTGTTATCGCATAGAAACTTGCACTGAAGGGTGTGCCTGGAGTACAAATCTTAGGCAAGACACTGCAGGCCGGGGCGCGATTCAATCAGTGCTTACTTTGAGCCAGTGGTTGCATGTGGGGCCCATCGGCACTTATTTTTGGGAACTTTATCAGACTTTCACCCAGAGCAAGAGAGAAAAACACATAAGGGGGAGAAGGAGGAAGAGAAAGACAGAAAAACAGTGACAGAGGGAGAAAGCAGGTAAAACAAAGGCTGCAAGAGTGAGATAAAGAGGGAGGGAGTGCCTGGTGGTGGATTAAACAGGAATGAGGTGGAATCAAGACTACGCATCCTTGGCCTTCGGCACCCTGACCTTTGATGGCGCCGGCCGGTGGGCTGCTAAACAAAACTTTAGGCACCAGCATTTAATATATTACAAATCAAGCACTGAAATGCCATTTATTAGAGCCGTTTCATCGACACACAACTCGTTATAAGTAGGGCGCTGAACTAATTTTTCCTCATTATTATATATATTAATATATGCATTTTTATATAGCGCGTACTTTACCGGAAAGTGTCAGAGCACTTTATAATAGAACCAGTTACATTACATAAGGACTTTGAGTACATGAATTACATATAAGATACGATACAGATACATGCATCTACGCAACGTGTCCGACTTCTACTAAATCGGGCTCATGTCGCTTGTACATTCTTCTTGCAGAAAGAGTAACTGAGTCAATTTGCTGCAACGGGCCAATTTCTTGAGCAGAACTCCTTGTGAAAACTGGAGTGTTTACAGAGACCGCATACTTCACATAGACACTATACATGGGATTCAACGAGAGCCTAGAACGTTGTTGGCAAATGTTTGCTGCAGTAGCAAGCTTTTTGATGTCTCCTTTGGTGCACAGTGAGAATTCTGTCACCCTGGTGCAACTGAGCAAGGCCCCCAGAAGTATGAACTCTGGTGGGAGGCATTTAAAGGGGACCTCACTGCCATGACGTCTCTAGGCAGAGTTGCCGATCTCCCTGAATAGAGATTACAAATATAACCGCTGATGTATAGGTGATCGGTGCATTGCCAAGCCTTGATCCCTAATGCAAAGACTGGTTTTAGTTTTAGAACTTCCTTATGTGGGTGTCCACCTCTGAGGACATTTCAAATATTTATTCTTGTCTTAGTTGTATCTGTAGCTATGAGGACAGAGAGCGCCTTTCCTGAGTTTTAGTGAAATAGCCGCTATAGCTATGCCACCATGGTCTTTTCAGCATACCTAACTTTGGATGAGCTCTTGCTTGTGGTTGTTCATTTTATTGTATTTCTGATAAACCCAGACTGGCCCTTGGTTGTGCTACCTTGTTTCTATACTTTGGTTTAAAAATGAATTTAAAAAAACAATACATCCTTGCGCTACTCAACCTTGAAGCATACATCAATGCCGATTGTCCTCATAGTTTGTATGGATAATTAAATAAAATCTTTATCTGTATTACTCCACCTATACAATCCAGCTGCTCTACTTGGAGGGAACGTAAGTTGCTTACCAATGTCAGATTTCCTGTCCATGCAGTGTCAGACTTCTGTCCATATCTGAGCTCACAGGGGTACCTGGAGCGCAAAGTGCAGAACTGCCTCTGTTGCACTTGTTTTTGATTGTACCATCAGGCCAATATTTACAATGCTTTAGTGGGAGCACTCCCACAATGTAAAGCGGTGCAAACAGCAGCCTTGATAAACCTTTGTGTACTAATGGGTTTTTGTGCCAAACGTTAAAGTGAGTGCACCGCTGAGGGGCTTTGCTTTGCGTAGTACCAGACCCCTCTTGCAAACTGGGTTTCATATGGCAGGTTATTCACAAGAACCCCCAGTGTTTTACATAAAGTGAAATCAACTAAAGTCATGCAGAGTAGCCTAGGTTTACATCAACCCATAACACTAACACTTTCGAAGATGGTGAGTGGGGAGAAGCCAGGGCATCCCCAAGGTACTCAGCGATACCCCCACGGTTTTGCCTCCTCCAATCAAAATACCTCCATAGATCCCACCTCACCAGACACAGGCTCCAACGGATGTGGGTTATCGCCTCCTGCCCCTGCCTTTGTTGCAATACACATGAGGGAGACTTCCTACACATTACCTGGGGTTGTACCAAGTTGCGCCCTTAGTAGGATCGAATACTTTCATTGTCAAAACCAAGTAATTGGGCACCCACTCCCTCATTATCCTAACCTGGATCTTCTCCATATCTCCACTGAAATTCATATAGACCGAAACAAGGTGACGTTGCTCAGGCAGGACCTTACTGTGGCGAAGAGGGATGTCGCAAAACAGCGCATAGCGGTTGATTCCCCCATTAATCACAGAGTGGAAACATGGTTTGGACTGGTGCATTAACAGGGAACAGTCTGTATTTGAGGCCTGGGGCCCCAAAAATATGCGAAAATATGGGGATCATGGGCAGAACATAGGGGACTCCTTATTGGGCCTCACAGTTCCTGCATAAGGACATTGGATGCTGAAAGGTGATCATACAGGGTCTCCGACCCATGAGCTGTGTTCGAGATACCATGAGCAACAGTGGAGGGCGGGCGGGTGGAGGATACAAGGGAGGGGAATCAGGAGATACCGCCACTTCTTGATATGTTGTATCCTTAAAGTATGTACACAAAACTGAATAAAATGTGTTATTAATAAAAAAAGAAAAACATAACACCAAATGGAAACAGGTGCAACAGGCAAAAAATTGTATTATTTTCCCAAGAATAATGCATATATTTTCTATGAAATTACACATATTAGGCAAAGTAACACTTGCATTTGGCACACATATAATGCAGTACACTACTTGCTGGCCTGTACGCACGTGCGCAACACTAAATCGTGTTTTGGGTCGTTTAAAATTGATATTTGTAGCTAAACCATGGCTGATGAAGCGGCTCACAGCAAATATGATCATGCACACTTTCTTGCCATTTACACAACCCAACACTTCAGATTTCTACACCGTGCTGCATTGTGCAAAGCTTGGTACATCTTGGCCTGGATATTTTATCTTTTTGTGTGGGTTTCCACCACATCAGGGGAGGAGGGTGCACCCAGAGTGCTACTTAATTGGGTTACCTTCATTAATTCATTCATTTTTTCAGGGCTGAGAACATGACGCCCTTCTCGTTCCCACACGGCGAACCAGCAATTGTATGTGAGGACTTGAAGGGAGGGGACTGAGACATACTTTAGATCTGGAGGGGGAAATATTTGTTTCAAGCATCAGGTATGCCATGCTAACTCGTTGTTTAGCTACAGATTAATTTAAATTTTAGAAGCATTTGCCAGCACCTGCTCAAGAGAAAGGTTAGTATTATTATGCGGCAAAAACACTGAATAATCATTATAGCCCTACATTTTGAAAGTGTTTTACAATCCAAGGTTCAACGTTCAAATGCGAGGGGACACAGAATGTTGTTGCTTTACACACATTGGCAGCTAGTTGAAATTGTAGTAACAAACAGAAAGAGACCATTAGACCAATCAAATCAGTCGCACTAACAACCCTAAAATTCAGCATAGGTTACTCCGTTCAAGGAGCTATCTTTGGAGGATAAAGAGGTTAGCATAGTCAGTGAGTAAAGCACACGGCTGAGGGCATGATGGAGTCTGCAGCGTGAATATTTTATTTGAGAGGGATGCTCAGCGAGTGAAGCCTACTAAAGACAACAGAGAAAAGGCAAAGTAAAGGTGGGATAAGAGAGAAAAAAAGACAAGACTTAAGAAAACGCCACATGTTGTTGTTTACTTAGTTGAAGTCATGCTTCAAATTCTACCTCTTCTTCGGGCATGGTGTCCCATGTTATGGTATACAAAGCCAGGACACACTGCTTAAGTAGATCGGTCTTTCAATCCGAGGAGTATTTGTGCTGTTCTTACCCTGTTATGCACCCTTTGCATAGGTTATCAGTGGTTTGGTGCCGCACGACGTAAAGGCATTTACCGATGCACTGCCCAGAACTTTTGTAGCAAAAAATTCCTTCTGCACTGGGCTGTTGATCGGCACTGCTGTTTGCGATGTGAGATAACATGCGCTAATCAGTAGTAATTAGGGAGAGGGGTGGCACGGCAGCCCCACCAATAATGCCTTCCACTCATTTGGCACTCCTATACATATGGGTTTAGTTGGCTCTACATTGCACAGGAGGGATCACACATTCCTATCTACGCATGCAAGTACTATGGAACTTAATGTAAAATCACAACTATGCAATGTGAGAAATTAGGTCACTGGTTGAGGGGGATGAAACCCTACTCAAGCTAAATCCACAATTCTTGTCAGAGTGCAGTCACAAGCAAACTCTAAATTAACCTGGGCTCAATTCCCTAGTAGATTGGTACAGAGCAGTCAGGCTTAGCTTAGAGGCAATGTGTAAGTATTTGTGCAACGCTTCAAACATTAATACAATGAAAACACACCACAAAAGGGATCACACACATGATTAGAAAAAAAGAATATTCTTTAATTAATAAAACAGGACCAAAACAACAAATATCCAATCAGTAAAACCAGAGATATGCAGGTTTAAAGATTTAGGTGAAAATAGCACCAAAATGAATAATGCAAAGCACACTGGCAACTGTGTAGCCTGCCTCGCAAGATGCTCCTTTCCACCTAATTGCTTCTCCATTACAATGTTGCAAGAACGGAAAACAGGAAAAATTGAGTAACCTATGAGGCATATGGAACTGTTCCTGTAAGCCAAACTCCATACAGACACATTTGGGGTCCGGAGGTCCAGGTCTTGTTTGTATTCATTACCTCTAACTCCCAGCTTTACGCTGAAAGTCTGAAGCTTGGTGCAGCATGCTTAGATGGCGTATACTGGAGGCAGAAAGCATGCCGCTGAAGAGCACGAGACAGGTCCAGGAACAGACAGAGACGGCTGCTACACCTTCATAATACACAACCGGGCAGGTCTGTTTCATAATCACGTGTGGATGAAAAAAACTGGAGGGCAACGCTCCGAAGGAACCAATACCCCATGGGCAAAATACCACATAAAAAAACAGTAAGTCATGGAGACTTTTGGCGCAGACAGCTCAGATTCATCGGCCAGCCGCAACCCTTAATTGCAGACTTTCATTTTTACGGCAGCATCCCCATGACTCAACGATACAGAGAGAAACACATCGCTGCTAGAAGGAGCTCAGTGACCCAGAAGTACGAAAACCTCAACTTCAGAAAACTTACCCTCATTGCAGTCCCCAGAAGGATCAGAAAACCTCATGAGCCCATGCAAGACTCTGACATGAGAATAGAGACGGAGACACCAGAAACGGCAACTTTCACACCGGTTAGTACTTAGAATGCGAAGGAGGGGGAAATTGCATTGGTAGTGGGGTTCCACCTTGAAGATAATACCAAATTGGATGGTGCGATTAAAACTGATACTTAATGGTACTGTGAGCACTATGAGGTGAACTCCCCCTGGGGCGCTGCGGTGTATTTCTTCTATACATGATGGGGTCCCTCCAGAAACAAGTAATGGTAGATTAGCGGTCACAATTGGCTCCCCAGATCATAGAGTGAAGTTCTTCTCCCTTGCTGAGGAATCAGGAACTTCAGACACAAATATTAGTTTGTCGGAAGTCAGTTTGCATCCCTGTGATAGTGCTCTGCATAAGTTGTTTTCAACAGCAAGGAAAGCAAAGTGGCAAAGAAAATGTAAAGAGAAGATTCATCCTTGGAGGTGGGGTTGCATCAGAGAGAGCCCCAAGAACGTACAAAGTGAAATGGGACTACTGGCCAACCGTGCAGGTTTACGCTGACAAGAATGAGGGGCATGGGAGAGTGCAAGAAAAGGCATGATCGCTATCTGTAGTAGAAACATAAGATATAGGGGAGCTCACGCTGGGACTCATCTGTAGGTGTATAAAGCAGTTACAAGAAGAAACTCACAATAACAGCCAAAAAGCCTGTTTAGCTTCTAAAAAAACATACAGAGAGCAAAAATGAAAATTAACAAAACCTGCTTGGAAATTGGGGACAGGATTGCTTTTGTAGAGGAGCGAGCTTCTGCAATGGGAGATGGATATCGGTGCAATGAAAGGCCAGAGTGAAGCCCACGAGTCACAGTTTATAGATGTAATGTGGAAAATGGTAGACTTTGAAAAAAGACAGCGGAGAAATAATCTGAGAATTTTGGGGGTAGCTGAATGAGCAGAGGGGAGCAATATCGGAGCTTTCAGCCTGAACCTGTTGAAGGGGGCCTACCTGGACCTTACAATGGGGAATTGGGACTTGGAAGTACAACATGTACATCGCTTCCCTCGGATGCTTAAAAAGCCTTGAGCGATCAGAAAGTCAGGCTTAGCGCTATTCTGGCATATTTTAAGAACTGCTAGATGGAGTCATGATGGTTACTGCTCCTTTTTACGTCCTGATTTCTGTCACTTCACTGTGGAGAGGAGATGGTGGCTGAGGTAACTCATCAAGTCATTTCAGCTGCTTGGGTGTGAAGTGTTCCTAATGATTCCTGCTCATCTCAAAGTTATCCTTGGAGGAAAGACTCGGACAATCACCTCTAAAATAAAAGATAAGGAATACATGCAGGATCTCTCTTCAGGGCCAGATATAGAGACACTAGGGTCATGAGAAAATGGCTATGAAGTGGGGAGAGTTTATATAGCTTCCTGAGACTGTCAGGGTTCATACTCCCCACTAAATATTTGCAAACCTGGTCTCGTCTCTGGGCTTATTCTACTGAATTTGTGAAAGGTGTGTGGCGTATGTGGGAGCTGTTTTTTGCCTCTGTTATTATTTTCTATAGGAGAGTAAGGAGGGCTTACTCTTTCACATTTTCCCCTACCCTCTCATTTATTAAGAAAAATAGCTTCTCCTGTTTGTCCTGGTCTGTAGGCTGGCAGGGAGAGTGCTTGGAGTGATAACAGAAGCCCTTACTCAAGAAAACACCTGCCAGACTCACTGGGTTTCCAGGTGATTGGTTGCACCATCCAAGGGACGAGGACTCGAGGGGCAGTCATCTTGGCTTGAAGAAATCAACTCAGGTTCAGAAAAACTCCTGTTGATAGTTTTGGCAGATAGTTGATTGCACAGTGTTATTATCCAATTGGAGTCCCCAAGGTACTCAGCGATACCCCCACGGTTTTGCCTTCTCCAATCAAAATACCTCCATAGATCCCACCTCACCAGACACAGGCTCCAATGGATGTGGGTTATCGCCTCCTGCCCCTGCCTTTGTTGCAATACACATGAGGGAGACTTCCTACACATTACCTGGGGTTGTACCAAGTTGCGCCCTTAGTAGGATCGAATACTTTCATTGTCAAAACCTAGTAATTGGGCACCCACTCCCTCATCATCCTAACCTGGATCTTCTCCATATCTCCACTGAAATTCATATAGACCGAAACAAGGTGACGTTGCTCAGGCAGGACCTTACTGTGGCGAAGAGGGATGTCGCGAAACAGCGCATAGCGGTTGATTCCCCTATTAATCACAGAGTGGAAACATGGTTTGGACTGGTGCATTAACAGGGAACAGTCTGTATTTGAGGCCTGGGGCCCCAAAAATATGCGAAAATATGGGGATCATGGGCAGAACATAGGGGACTCCTTATTGGGCCTCACAGTTCCTGCATAAGGACATTGGATGCTGAAAGGTGATCATACAGGGTCTCCGACCCATGAGCTGTGTTCGAGATACCATGAGCAACAGTGGAGGGCGGGCGGGTGGAGGATACAAGGGAAGGGAATCAGGGGATACCGCCACTTCTTGATATGTTGTATCCTTAAAGTATGTACACAAAACCGAATAAAATGTGTTATTAATAAAAAAAGAAAAACATAACACCAAATGGAAACAGGTGCAACAGGCAAAAAATTGTATTATTTTCCCATGAATAATGCATATATTTTCTATGAAATTACACATATTAGGCAAAGTAACACTTGCATTTGGCACACATATAATGCAGTACACTACTTGCTGGCCTGTACGCACGTGCGCAACACTAAATCGTGTTTTGGGTCGTGTAAAATTGATATTTGTAGCTAAACCATGGCTGATGAAGCGGCTCACAGCAAATATGATCATGCACACTTTCTTGCCATTTACACAACACAACACTGCAGATTTCTACACAGTGCTGCATTGTGCAAAGCTTGGTACATCTTGGCCTGGATATTTTATCTTTTTGTGTGGGTTTCCACCACATCAGGGCAGGAGGGTACACCCAGAGTGCTACTTAATTGGGTTACCTTCATTAATTCATTCATTTTTTCAGGGCTGAGAACATGACGCCCTTCTCCTTCCCACACGGCGAACCAGCAATTGTATGTGAGGACTTGAAGGGAGGGGACTGAGACATACTTTAGATCTGGAGGGGGAAATATTTGTTTCAAGCATCAGGTATGCCATGCTAACTCGTTGTTTAGCTACAGATTAATTTAAATTTTAGAAGCATTTGCCAGCACCTGCTCGAGAGAAAGGTTAGTATTATTATGCGGCAAAAACACTGAATAATCATTATAGCCCTACATTTTGAAAGTGTTTTACAATCCAAGGTTCAACGTTCAAATGCGAGGGGACACAGAATGTTGTTGCTTTACACACATTGGCAGCTAGTTGAAATTGTAGTAACAAACAGAAAGAGACCATTAGACCAATCAAATCAGTCGCACTAACAACCCTAAAATTCAGCATAGGTTACTCCGTTCAAGGAGCTATCTTTGGAGGATAAAGAGGTTAGCATAGTCACTGAGTAAAGCACACGGCTGAGGGCATGATGGAGTCTGCAGCGTGAATATTTTATTTGAGAGGGATGCTCAGCGAGTGAAGCCTACTAAAGACAACAGAGAAAAGGCAAAGTAAAGGTGGGATAAGAGAGAAAAAAAGACAAGACTTAAGAAAACGCCACATGTTGTTGTTTACTTAGTTGAAGTCATGCTTCAAATTCTACCTCTTCTTCGGGCATGGTGTCCCATGTTATGGTATACAAAGCCAGGACACACTACTTAAGTAGATCGGTATTTCAATCCGAGGAGTATTTGTGCTGTTCTTACCCTGTTATGCACCCTTTGCATAGGTTATCAGTGGTTTGGTGCCGCACGACGTAAAGGCATTTACCGATGCACTGCCCAGAACTTTTGTAGCAAAAAATTCCTTCTGCACTGGGCTGTTGATCGGCACTGCTGTTTGCGATGTGAGATAACATGCGCTAATCAGTAGTAATTAGGGAGAGGGGTGGCACGGCAGCCCCACCAATAATGCCTTCCACTCATTTGGCACTCCTATACATATGGGTTTAGTTGGCTCTACATTGCACAGGAGGGATCACACATTCCTATCTACGCATGCAAGTACTATGGAACTTAATGTAAAATCACAACTATGCAATGTGAGAAATTAGGTCACTGGTTGAGGGGGGTGAAACCCTACTCAAGCTAAATCCACAATTCTTGTCAGAGTGCAGTCACAAGCAAACTCTAAATTAACCTGGGCTCAATTCCCTAGTAGATTGGTACAGAGCAGTCAGGTTTAGCTTAGAGGCAATGTGTAAAGTATTTGTGCAACGCTTCAAACAGTAATACAATGAAAACACACCACAAAAGGGATCACACACATGATTAGAAAAAAAGAATATTCTTTAATTAATAAAACAGGACCAAAACAACAAATATCCAATCAGTAAAACCAGAGATATGCAGGTTTAAAGATTTAGGTGAAAATAGCACCAAAAAGAATAATGCAAAGCACACTGGCAACTGTGTAGCCTGCCTCGCAAGATGCTCCTTTCCACCTAATTGCTTCTCCATTACAATGTTGCAAGAACGGAAAACAGGAAAAATTGAGTAACCTATGAGGCATATGGAACTGTTCCTGTAAGCCAAACTCCATACAGACACATTTGGGGTCCGGAGGTCCAGGTCTTGTTTGTATTCATTACCTCTAACTCCCAGCTTTGTGTTGAAAGTCTGAAGCTTGGTGCAGCATGCTTAGAAGGCGTATACTGGAGGCAGAAAGCATGCCGCTGAAGAGCACGAGACAGGTCCAGGAACAGACAGAGACGGCTGCTACACCTTCACAATACACAACCGGGCAGGTCTGTTTCATAATCACGTGTGGATGAAAAAAACTGGAGGGCAACGCTCCGAAGGAACCAATACCCCATGGGCAAAATACCACATAAAAAAACAGTAAGTCATGGAGACTTTTGGCGCAGACAGCTCAGATTTATCGGCCACCCGCAACCCTTAATTGCAGACTTTAATTTTTACGGCAGCATCCCCATGACTCAACGATACAGAGAGAAGCACATCGCTGCTAGAAGGAGCTCAGTGACCCAGAAGTACGAAAACCTCAACTTCATAAAACTTACCCTCATTGCAGTCCCCAGAAGGATCAGAAAAACCTCATGAGCCCATGCAAGACTCTGACATGAGAACAGAGACGGAGACACCAGAGACGGCAACTTTCACACCGGTTAGTACTTGGAATGCGAAGGAGGGGGAAATTGCATTGGTAGTGGGGTTCCACCTTGAAGATAATACCAAATTGGATGGTGCAATTAAAACTGATACTTAATGGTACTGTGAGCACTATGAGGTGAACTCCCCCTGGGGCGCTGCGGTGTATTTCTTCTATACATGATGGGGTCCCTCCAGAAACAAGTGCTGGTAGATTAGCGGTCACAATGGGCTCCCCAGATCATAGAGTGAAGTTCTTCTCCCTTGCTGAGGAATCAGGAACTTCAGACACAAATATTAGTTTGTCGGAAGTCAGTTTGCATCCCTGGGGGTCAGATGGCAGCTCTAATAGTGCGCTGCATAAGTTGTTTTCAACAGCAAGGAAAGCAAAGTGGCAAAGAAAATGTAAAGAGAAGATTCATCCTTGGAGGTGGGGTTGCATCAGAGAGAGCCCCAAGAACATACAAAGTGAAATGGGACTACTGGCCAACCGTGCAGGTTTACGCTGACAAGAATGAGGGGCATGGGACAGTGCAAGAAAAGGCATGATCGCTATCTGTAGTAGAAACATAAGATATAGGGGAGCCCACGCTGGGACTCATCTGTAGGTGTATAAAGCAGTTACAAGAAGAAACTCACAATAACAGCCAAAAAGCCTGTTTAGCTTCTAAAAAAACATACAGAGAGCAAAAATGAAAGTTAACAAATCCTGCTTGGAAATTGGGGACAGGATTGCTTTTGTAGAGGAGCGAGCTTCTGCAATGGGAGATGGATATCGGTGCAATGAAAGGCCAGAGTGAAGCCCACGAGTCACAGTTTATAGATGTAATGTGGAAAATGGTAGACTTTGAAAAAAGACAGCGGAGAAATAATCTGAGAATTTTGGGGGTAGCTGAAGGAGCAGAAGGGAGCAATATCGGAGCTTTCATCCTGAACCTGTTGAAGCGGGCCTACCTGGACCTTACAATGCGGAATTGGGACTTGGAAGTACAACATGTACATCGCTTCCCTCTGATGCTTAAAAAGCCTTGAGCAACCAGAAAGTCAGGCTTAGCGCTATTCTGGCATATTTTAAGAACTGCTAGATGGAGTCATGATGGTTACTGCTTCTTTGTATGTCCTGATTTCTGTCACTTCACTGTGTAGAGGAGATGGTGGCTGAGGTAACTCATCAAGTCATTTCAGCTGCTTGGGTGTGAAGTGTTCCTAATGATTCCTGCTCATCTCAAAGTTATCCTTGGAGGAAAGACTCGGACAATCACCTCTAAAATAAAAGATAAGGAATACATGCAGGAACTCTCTTCAGGGCCAGATATAGAGACACTAGGGTCATGAGAAAATGGCTATGAAGTGGGGAGAGTTTATATAGCTTTCTGAGACTGTCGGGGTTCAGACTCCCCACTAAATATTTGCAAACCTGGTCTCGTCTCTGGGCTTATTCTACTGAATTTGTGAAAGGTGTATGGCGTATGTGGGAGCTATTTTTTGCCTCTATTATTATTTTCTATAGGAGAGTAAGGAGGGCTTACTCTTTCACATTTTCCCCTACCCTCTCATTTATTAAGAAAAATAGCTTCTCCTGTTTGTCCTGGTCTGTAGGCTGGCAAGGAGAGTGCTTGGAGTGATAACAGAAGCCCTTACTCAAGAAAACACCTGCCAGACTCACTGGGTTTCCAGGTGATTGGTTGCACCATCCAAGGAACGAGGACTCGAGGGGCAGCCAGTCAGTCAGTCAGTCAACAATAGCTTTATTCAGTTAAAAGTTAAAACCATCAAAGCATACAGCAAACTTTCAGTTAGCAAATAGTTACAATTAAAATAATCTACAAAATCTGTTCAAACAAAATCAAATAAACACAGTTAACAATATTTCATAAATACTAAATCAAACAAATAATTGGCGAACAATCACAGTAAAAAGTATGTCAGCCCTGAAAATATAAAATTATTACATTTTCAAAAAAAAAACGAAATTAATAAATAAGACCACATCTCCAACTGTCAAACAAACTTAAAAATGGGGGAAGGACCCACAAAGCTACATTCGATTTCTACATCTAATAGCCCCAATAATATAGCTGGCTACTCCGAAACATACCAATGGAGAACCTAGCATTTGCAGATAGACCAATGCGGGCCTCACTTGCTCAAAATGGCAGTTCTTAAAAATAGGGCAAATAAATTTCTTACGCTGCAAAATATAGAATTTACAAAAGAAAACCATATGCAGCGTATTTTGTTCTGAGGCGTTATCACAGGGACAGGGCCCCAAAGTGCCCTCTTTAAAGAAACCCTTCGGGTGAGCTAAAAGCCAAGGAAGCATGCCATGTTTGAACCTTGTCAACAAAAACAGGTGGAATGGTTTGTTTATATAGGTCAAGTATGGCTGAATCTCACTGCCAATACTTAACATGACAAAACTCCTGACAGACGGCTTGCCCACTTCCCCGCCTTCCCTCAGCAGCCTTGCCCTACACACGAACTGGAACTTAAAAGCTTTTATTTCTAGTTTGCTCATCGCACTTGGTTTATCAAATAAGTCAAGGTAGCCAAGTGTCTCCAAATTAGATTTAATATATCGCAGCCAAGGGATACACATGGCTTTGTCAAGAGCCAAACAGTCTTGAATAATAAGCTGATTTAGGCTTGGGGGGTGCTGAGCCCAAACTCTTAACCAGCTTAATAATGGGGCCACAGAAATCTGGTCAATTAAATAACCTGCCCCCAAGTCTTCATGGATATTAAAAATTGGAGCAGATGCAGGCAGTGACAACAATTTCCGGAAAAAGGCATTTTCTACTGTTTGAATCTCTGCCGAAGCCTTATAACCCCATACCTCACTGCCATATAGGGCCATAGGCACACACTTGGTATTATATATCTTCATAATCGCGGGTAGGGGTTTACAACCCAGCCGTTTTGCAAAGCCCAACAGGGCTCCTGTGGCCCTAGCGAGAATATTCTTTTTCTGGGCACGTTGCATGACCCAGGATCTCCTGTCATCAAAGATGATCCCCAAATATGGAAAGGTCTGCACTTTAGTGAGCTCCTGCCCATTACAGAAGAATTTAGCCTTTTTGGCACCCCCACAGCCAATTGTCATGGAGTGTGACTTTTTAAAATGTATTAATAAATCTAAAGAAACCATAAAATCATTAAATCCATTTAAAAGGGCTTGTAGGCCTCTCGCAGTTCTTGTCAACAAAACCGTGTCGTCCGCATACAATAGTGCGGGGATCAATTTTATACCTGCTCTTGGTATATCTTTACTAGATGAAGTTAAAACATCCCCCAGGTTATTAATATAGAGCGAGAAAAGCAGGGGAGCAAGAATGCACCCTTGTCTTACCCCTCGCTTCACCTGCCAAGCTTCTGACAGATTCCCGTCCTCACTGTAGCGGACGGCAGCAGTAGTATACTCGTGCATAAGTGCCAAAAAGGCAATCAGCACAGGGTCGAGCCCCAGCACTACCAGGGAAGCCCATAATTTTTGACGATTTACAAGGTCAAAAGCAGTAGACAAGTCCATAAACGCTAAATGTAGGACCCCCTGCTTAGCGACCGTGTACTTCCCAATTATAAGATGTAGATTGAGGCATTGACCTACAGTGCCCCTTCCTTTTCTAAACCCATATTGTAGGTCCGAGATAATGGAGTTGTCCTCCAGCCAAGCTGTTAGTCTAGCGAGAACAACTTTGCCCATTATCTTCATAGCGGAATCCAACAGAGAAATAGGCCGATAACATGCCGGATCCTCTCTTGAGCCTTTTTTAAATAATGGCACTATCACAGCTTTACCCCAAGAACTGGGAGCACCCGCCTTCGATACGGCATTAAAAACAGAAGTTAAAAGCTTCGCCCAATACCTTGAATCTGCCTTATGAAAATCGGCGGGAACACCACCTGGACCAGGTGCTTTGCCATTTGCCATTAACTCAATGGCATCCTGGACTTCGACCTCATTAAAATCAAATTTCGAGGCCAGATTAATATCCCCATAGTTTACTGGATTATGGTCTGGAATTTCAGAATAGAGACCACTAAAATGAGCCACCCATTTATCTGGAGGGATAAGGCAGTCATTGTTTGTGTTCTCCAATTCATTAAAAAGTGGACTGTTAATTACTTTCCAGAATTGGGTACTACTTTTTAAAACACTAGCGTCTGACAGTTCCTCCCACGCCATATTTTTTAGTTGAATTTTCCTTGCCTTTATTGCTTTTTTATATGATCTTCTTGCCTCCACAATTATACTAGCGTCTTTCCCACTGTCTTTTAATGCCAATAAGAGAGCGGAATGCGCACTACAACATGCCTGATCAAACCAGTTTTTAAACTTTTTAGGTCTTGGTTTCCCGTCGAGGGTTAGGTTATCCACTACCTGTTTTGTTATTCTCTCAAAGGCACCAAGAATATCCACTGGTTTAGACTCTATTGCCAAGCATATATTTAAATCCACCAAATTACTATGATACAAATTCTCAAGGAAATCAATCGGGGTAATGACGTCCCATCTCAGACGTCTTCCCTGTTTAATAGGGACTAAGTTTAAATTAGAGATGGCAGACAGAGGATTTGACTTAGTCACAGCGTTAATGTTGATTTCCATAGACAGAGGATTATGATCGCTTAAGGCATTTGGAGCAACACGAAAAAAGCCTATCAGATCCTTCAAAAGACAGGAAATAAAAATATAGTCAATAATGCTATTATGGCCCTGACCAGTAAATGTGGGAACAGGAGATAAGGAATCTTGCGTCGGAACAAATAGATGAAAGGCAGATACAATACTCTCTAGGAACATCCCACCCTTAGAATGATCAAAGTGGGCTTCCTCCTGAGGGCAATAAACATGATTAAAATTTCCAAAACAATTGAGTTGACATACATGAATATTAAAATCGCCAAAAAGTAACAAAAAATAAGGTGTAACATTATTTGCATCAAACTCATACAAAAAGGTGGACAGTGCTTTTAGGTGCTCCAATTCATCCAACCTAGTGAATGAGTTATAAAAGTTCACAACTAACAATGTCGGGAGATTGGCACCTACTAATTTAACCGCCAATATATTAGGTGAACTGGTCACTACAACTTCTGTGCTATAAAGTAACTTGAGGCTAAATAATAACAGGAGACCGCCCGAGGTCTCCCCAACGAGGAGGACACAGCATATTTATTAAAGGACTGATACCCATCCAAGTAATAAGGGTCTTTAGCCTCCCACATCTCTTGCAGAGCAATTATATGAAAAGTAGAAAGAAAAGACTTCCAACTTATATCGCCTCTTTTCGATCTCAGCCCAGCAATATTCCATGACAAAGTCATGATCTTATTTATTGATGATGTTACCCCCCCCAACCCCATGTCTTGTGACACAAAGTTCCCTGAATGTAATGGGCGGAGATAAGATTCCCTGGTCTCATTAGTTACGGGAACCCTAACAGTCACATTACTAAATATACCAGAGGGAACCATTTCACTCTCTTCTACTTGGGTAATCTCAGTTGTTATCTGATTAGTACCATCACCATGAGTTGCCATTTGAGATAAGAAACTATCACCAGAACCATAGAGATCGATATTATGATCAGCAGTCGTCACGGTCCCATGTTCTTCAGAGAAAGACCGTCTAGGCTCATTGTGAGGGGCCTGGATATAAGCTACACTGAGTCAGTCATTAACATCTAGAGAACTAAGGACCTCATATCTGTTACTAAGAGCCAATGTCCTATTCACAGGCACAAAGTGAGAAATATGACCACTATTTCCTGTCGACCTCTGAGTGTAAGGTGGATAAAAAAAAACCAAAGGGAGGACATTGACATAGTCCTGTTGTAATCTGAACGTCCCTGCCTGTCTAAAAATGTTGGCTACCAAATTGGGAGAACTAAAGCTCACAACAACACAGTCACCCTTCAGTGTCTTATTGGACTTCCCAACCCAAGGAACCCTTCTAACCATCTTAAAACACTCAAAAAGGTGACTCCTCAAAACTGTCTTTCCTGCTAAAAAGTGGAGGGCTTTATTCCTTAAAGAGGACCAATGCTCTTCCTTCCCATCACTAGATGTCGGAACATTTGCCAGGATGACAGTATACGGGCAGGCCTCCGGTGGCAAATGCAAAGGACGTTCCCTAAATACCTGCACAGGGAGCGGGCTTACTCTCCCTGTCGTATCCCCAGGTCCCAAATTAGCACCACCAGAAGAACCTACAAGAACTGGAGGTGGATTAGTGGGACCTACAGCAGTGGTTATCATAGACTCAGCTAAGTCGGAAACTCTGGTTACTACTCCACTTAAGGGGGGCCTCTCCGATGGATTGCGGTTTGGCAATAATGTTTCCTGGCCAGCTATGTGCCGCTCAATCAAAGTGAGTCTGTCATCAATTTTATTAAGTCTATTCATAACTGGCAACAAAGTTGCTTTTAGTCGCTCATCCATAAGCTGTAGTAGGTCAGCCAATTTAATTCCAGTGGTGATTGTGGACCCCTGATCAATATTTACATCCAGCCCATGGGTCTTATCAGCCAGGGCCTGGGAGACCACAGTACGTTCCTGGGAGACTAACCCATAAACAGGCTCTAAGTTCCTGGGTTGTTTTGCTTGTTGGCGACTTCCTTTAGGGTCTTTATTCGCTTTTCTTTTACCCTTAATTATTTTAGTAGTAGTAACAGAGAGGGCTCGTGACTGCCTAGAACGTGTAGCTGGCGGTGAGAGAAGGAGACTAGAAGTGTTTTCAGAAGCTAGAGGGATAGCAGAACTAGCTTCTGACAGACTCCACAGAGGAGGAACAACCAACCTGTCTAACGTCTGAACTTGAAATAAAAACACCAGGTTGATTATCAAAATTAGGGAAGGATAATGGCTCCAAAGAAAGCCTCCTCTCTACAATTTCAATTTCTCTAGCAACAACAGTTTCAGCTTTTTTCAAAAAAGCATCCAAAGTCCCCGTACCCCCTTTTGCAGAACACTTGTTATTACTTTTAGCCATAACAACAACAAAATAACACAAGGAAAGAAACAAGCGTAGCAATCCGAAATTAGGACAAGAGCAACCACTTTGGGCACAGCCACAGACTGGCGTGGTAGTAAGATCCTCCCAGATACCTTGGTTGCTATACCGACATGACAGGGCTCACGATGTCCTGGAACACAATAAACTCACTAGACGGTAACAAGTCACTTACACCGAACACAATGTTAACCCTCGAGCTGTTAGGGGGGTGGCCCAGCCCAGCCTCTGCCAGCCCCTGACGGCCACAGACGGCCCGCCCTTTGTCCGGGCTTCATCCGGCGCGTTCCGCGCGCATTCCACGGAGCGGATATTGACAAGTATATATCGGGCCGGCAACCAATAGGCAGGTAGGTGGGTGGAAGCCCAGCTGGAGTAGCGCACGTACTCCTGGGAGCTGGAGTCCCGTGCAGAGGCCCTTCTCCCAACAGCGAAGCTCTGTCCGTAATAAAAATGTACACAGCCCCTCCTGGGACAGCGGCGACACAAAGAGCAGGTAGCACTAGATACGAAGCGGGACCCGCGCCAGCGGGTTCCGCGAGCTCCTTTATGCTAACAGCGAAATTGATGGCAGGTGGGCGGGTGGAAGCCCAGCTGGAGTAGCGCACGGACTCCTGGGAGCTGGAGTCCCGTGCAGAGGCCCTTCTCCCAACAGCGAAGCTCTGTCCGTAATAAAATGTACACAGCCCCTCCTGGGACAGCGGCAACACAAAGCGCAGGTAGCACTAGATACGAAGCGGGACCCGCGCCAGCGGGTTCCGCGAGCTCCTTTATGCTAACAGCGAAATTGATGGCAGGTGGGCGGGTGGAAGCCCAGCTGGAGTAGCGCACGGACTCCTGGGAGCTGGAGTCCCATGCAGAGGCCTTTCTCCCAACAGCGAAGCTCTGTCCGTAATAAAATGTACACAGCCTCTCCTGGGACAGCGGCAACACAAAGCGCAGGTAGTACTAGATACGAAGCGGGACCCGAGGGGCAGCCATCTTGGCTTGAAGAAATCAACTCAGGTTCAGAAAAACTCCTGTTGATAGTTTTGGCAGATGGTTGATTACACAGTGTTATTATCCAATTGGAGTATTTATGGTGTGCTCTGTATATTGCCCGGTTACCAACGATCCCGGGGTTTTTGATTGGCTGGATAAAGAACTTGCGCTATGTCCTACCCTGATAATCATATGTTGAGATTTTAATATTCACTTGGGGGCATGTTCTCTGGAGGCAGGTGTTCATTCCTATACAAGACGGAAACCAAGGGTGTTTAAATCACTGCCTTATATGAGGAAAGATCATGGGCTAGTTGATGTCTGGAACAAAGTCAGGGTTAAGGACTCAGGATTTACTTATCTTTCTGCCCCACACAGGAGACTTGTACAATTAGATAATTTTTTTAGCTCCTAAGACTTGCTCCATCATTGTAAAATTTCCTCGAGTCATCTCTGATCATAACCCACTGTTATTGGAGTTAACAACACAAAGGCTAGTTAGGACAGCCTTGTTCTGGTACTTTGAGTGGGCATTATTGTTCAATAAAGAAGAATATGTCAGGTACATAGACAATTGGATACCAGTATTGATGGAAGATAATAGGGGGAGCGCCCCTGCAGGGGTAGTATGGGATCCCTTCTAGGCAGGTGTACACGGGGTGTCAGGGATCTCTGTCTTCAGAGATCGAAACTCCTCAGAATCCAGTTGAAGCAATGAAGGGTCCACCTCCTGATATCCCCAACTCCTGAGTATTAGGGCGATCAGGTGAGGGAAGGAGAGGAAGGGAACAGCGGGGAAAGGGATCCTGTAAAACAAAATAACCACAATGAAAATAGCAAACACCAATATCCTACTCTCATATGATCTCGCTAATCACTCTTTTGTACCTTAGTATCTGACAGTACTCCCAAATACATCATCAAACACAGGGGAATCTTTCTCTCCGGAATGTGATCTCTATGAGGTATAAAGTCTCACATTAGCCACATGTAAAGACAACAATATCCTAGATATATCACTGCAGGCATACCACATACATACCATGTTCTTGAGCATAAAGAACAGCAATATAGAATATCCAATGTAAAAGAAAACTTCTGTGAGGGAATAATCAATGTCTTAATCCATAGCAAGGATAGGGTATTCCTGATGATTCTCAGTAGCCACACATCCCAGGAGGAACAGAGAGAGCTGCCTTCAAATGGAACCCCAGAATACTGATCCATAATTCGCCTGTTTCCCAAATGTTTTTACTCAACATGATATCATGAACTAATATACCCCTTCCTTCCGATGTTTGAAAAGAAACAAAAGGAAATCAAAACACACTGTACTTGCCACAGCCTGTGGCAGCCAGAAACGGCAAGTCGTGGTATTTCCTCTACCACTAACTTCCGCTCTAAGGAAACATAGACACAGTTATGCGTGGTTAAACCATCACCACTGCATTCCGCTCTATGCGAGATATAAACACTCTGCACCCGCAGCACAAAAGTCCAAAGTACAAAGCAATTAGAGACACGGTAATGCATGGTTAATCCTTACCACTGCATTCCGCTCTATGGAACCCCACTGGGGAATAGGGCCGGCTGGGAACCTCCTGGTAGCCGCACCGTACACCACCACTCTGCTAGAACGAGTTCTGGAATTTCCCGAATCCACTCACCCGACCAGAAATCATCACCGGGGGTCCGATGAGCGAGATCAGGAGACGCGCAGCGCGTATCAGGAAAAACAAAAAGGAACGGCGACCGGCAGCCGCGAGAGACGCTAAGAACAGTCAATGGAATTACGCACACCTGCGTGCGCGTTGCTTCCTGATTTAAGGCCCCTCCTCTCCTATGGCCTTACGGGAGTTGTAGTTCACTGCCCGATTAGGTAGGCGCTACCCGCCTAGAATCCTGACACGGGGAGACAATCAGGTTTATTCTGAATCAACAAAAAAAAGAAAAACATCAAGTGCTGGCTCGGTATGACACACTGGCTGAAGCTGAAGTAAAGTTAATACAGACAGCATCTGATGGATTGGACTTTGAGAAGGCACAGCACTATGTTGCCCTTGCAAAGGCTGAGATCATCAAGATATCTTTTGGGAAAGCTGCACATATGTTTGCCGCCTGGAAACAAGACTGTTATGAGTATAGCAAATGAGCCGGTCATCCTTCATGGATCGGGTTTGCACTCTAGTGCAAACCCGATCCATGACGGATGCACGTTTGGCCAGAACAACTCCTGTTTGAATTCCCATTCTTGTGTATCACCATCCATATATAATTTACAAGCAGACTGATTAATTTTGCTTCGCTCAAGGAGCTTCAGTCCACATCAGAATACTTCATCCTGAAGATGGTCTTATAGATGCGCTGACTGCTGCATCTCATGGCTGGTATCCAGACCTTGCTCTGGCTCCTCCACATCATCCTCCCCATCCTAGTTCTCTGTTGTAACTAGCAACTAGTAGGCCTCTGCCCAATCCCTTAGTGCCTTTTGGAGCTCCACCTTCTTGGTGCTCCTGTAGTCGGACAGCCCCCCTCTCCTTACAAAATTCCTTGAGCACAGCCACTGTGAAGCTCTCCAGATTGAGGAGTTCAAATTCCATTTTTGTAGGTGAAGGCACAAATAGTCAGATAAAGGGTGAGTTCTCAAAAACAAAACAGCCAATCAGGGATATTTTAAAACTCAAATTGGTGTCAGATTGTTTATCTGTGATTTTTAGTGTTACATAAAAGTACTGTATCCGCTGTGCATACACAAGTCCTAATCCTCACCGCTGATCCCTGATGTGAGAAATTATATTACAGGATGAGGGGTGGGGTGAAACCCTACTCAAGCAGAAACCACAATCATTGTCAGGATGAAGTCACAAGCAAACCCTAAATTACATTGTGCTCAACCTCCTAGTATCTGGGCACAGAGCAGTCAAGCTTTATTTAGAGGCAACGTGTAAAGTATTTGTACAACACTTCAAACAGTGATAAAATAAAAACACACCACCAAAGGGATCCCCTCACACTAGATTAGAAAACTAGAGTCATCTTTAATTTAAAGAAAAGTCCAAAATGATAAAAAATCAAATCTGTGGAGCCGAAGATTTACAGGTTTAAAAATGTAGTTTAAAATAGTGCCAAAAATCACAAAGCACCAACTGTGGATATCTGGTTGTGCTAGCCCGAGACAAAGTCACAAGTTCCGGCCAACTACGATGGAGCATGGGCTTGGTACAGGGACCCAGTTAGGCCCACTGAACAAAAGTACCTTAAAACCTGGTTACGGAACATTGCGAGATTATGCACCGAGGATGCGTTGCACATACGAGGTGTCAGTTCCGTGGAGCTTCAAAGCTGATGAGCGAGGTCCTGCATTACTATTGAGTCTCCCGTGGACAAGGGCTTGCAATGCGAAGTACGGCATCGAGGCTGCATTGGTTTAGAGGACCTGCAAGGCAGCGATGCAAGAGCCTGCATCATCGTCGATGCTGCCATTGACAACATGTTTTCAATGCAAGGGCGTGTGTTGGAGAGGCATCGTGCGGCAGCAGTTTGATACAGGCTGTGAGGTTGATATGTTGCACTGGAAGAATCCTCACAGCACAGGCGATGCGTCAGTTCTCCTCAGGGTTGCGCTATGCATCAGAAGGTTATGTGTCACTTCTGCTGAATCAACTGATGGGCTGGCAGAGCACTTTAAGGCCCACTTCCAAGGAGCCGAGACTGGGGTGGCACCACTTGGCAGGGTAGGACTCACAGATGGCAGTCCCCAGGTGTTGGGTTCAATGTGGTTGGAGCCTTCTGTCCCGGAGACCCAAAAACTAGCCCTTGGAGCCACTCTGGGGTCCTGGGTTCAACAGATGCAGGTCCAGTCCTTCTCATCTAGGTAAGAGGGCAGAAGGTCAGCAGAGCAGCAGACCTTCAGAGCAGCAGTCCAGCAGAGTGGCAGTTTTTCAGTAGCACAGCAGTCCTTCTCCTGGCAGAGTATCCAATGGTTCAGAAGTGTACTGTAGAGTTGGTGTATGATGGCCAATATCTCTATCTGGGCCTTTATTTGAAGTGGAAGAAGCTTCTAGAGAGTTCACTATGAAGTGTACAGGTCTCCTGCCTTCCGTGCCCTGGCTCCAGACTAACTACAGAGGGTATGCACTCCTTTGTATGGAGGCAGGACACACCCTATTCAAGTGTAAATTGGGCTGTGCCCAGATCCGCCCTCCCATCCTGCCAGTGATGGCCCTTCGAGGCACCCCTAAAGTTCTCTATTGTGTGTGGCTGTCTAGGAGGAATACACAAAGCGCAACTGTCAGCTACACCCAGAGATGTGACCCATAGACAGGCTTCAGGTGCTTAATGGCTAAGGCAGGAAAATGCCAACCTTCTGAAAGTGGTATTTCCAAAACTATAATTTAGAATCTGACTTTACCATAAAAGAGGATTTTTCGTTGCAATTCCAAAGACACCAAACATGAAATGGGAACCTGTTTCCATTCAGAACTTACAACCTAATAAATTTAATAAGGTAACTCCAATGGTTTCCCATAACAGGGTAAATTAAGTGGTTTATATATATAAGATAGTTTTTGAAAAATGGATCACTTTTTTGTTGCTGGTCTTGCTACCCGGTCCCTTTTTGCTAAAAGGGTATCTCTCTCAATTTTGTTGGACTGTGACCAATAATGGCCCTCCAGAAATTTGGGTACAATGGTCTCAAATAGGTAACGTATCAACGTTCACAACAGAACCTCACTCTTTCTGGCTGTAATGGCTTTAAGGCACCTGTCTCTTCTTCCATCATGGGCAGGGGAACCTCCTCTGACTCTAATATGGGGTGACAGATCAGTAAATAGTGATAAAGAAACAACATCTTGCAAGCAAGTGTAAGGTTAATTTTCACCCCCGTCCTATTGTAGAGGATCAAGGTCTTATCTGATGCCATGAACACACCCACATGGTTGATAGTCCCTACCGGTGTTGCACTGCCCACTTCCTGCTTACTGAAAGGAATAAGCATGTCTGACAACTGCATTGCATCCTCTATGCCTTTCAGGGTTGGACTGCTGACTTGGAAGGTCTTGGGAAACCTTACCTTCAGTTGGACAGCAAGAGCTTGCGCTGGGCAGGCCATTGGGTCACCTTAGGGTTGGTCCTTCTTCTCAGGTGGAAATCTGGGTCCCTCCCTTTTGGAACGATGCTGTCTTTGCACCCATTCATGTCTTGAGAGGGCAGCACCCACAAGTGCATCTCTTGCTTCATCAGAGACCAGCTCTTGATAAGTGACTGGAGTTTTCCACTCATTCTATATATTGCAACATTCGTGGGCAGTCAGCCATTGAACATCAGTCTCCCTAAATCATCCTGGAGTCATACATTACCGCTCTTATGAGGTCCTCCTTCCTGAACGAAGTGCAATACGAGATTCTTCCACGGCCTAAAGACAATACGCTGCATTGTGCTTCACTGGGAAGCGCACTTCTGGAGTATTCCCTGTTATGATATGGACAAAGATTTGGGTAGACGTGTCTGGACTGTTGAACAGCCTAGGTGGTCTACTGAAACATACTATTCAGGTGACTGGATACTACTCACAGTGGCCGGAGGAAAATGTGGAGACTGTGACTTGTAGAACATTGATGTTGGTCTTGGGACAGCCTTCATATCCGATTATGCAAAAAAAGGGTACAAATGACATCGAAAGGAATGAGTGGATTTTTTTATTGGATTGGAATTAAACAGAGAAAATCATATTGCCCAATCCATTTGTTTGATGGATCACTTTAATAGAGTTATTAAAGATGATTTTCATTTTGGTCTGGCAAGTCATTTGGATTGAAATTAGGTGATGAGACTATACTGTGGAGCTATTGCTAGTCACCACACTATGTCACAGGGGAATGCTTGCTTGGGATTAGAGGGGACTTCCCATTTTAAGTGTGTCCTGCTTGTGTGAACAGACCTAAGTGAAGGTTCTGTATCTTTATGTGATTGGACACATTGCAAAGGGTTGCTGGTATGCGTTTAAGAGAAAGCACGATTGTAAGACAAAGGTGGTATAAGCAAATTTCACGAGTGGTGACTGGTTACAATTCAGTTGAGGTCAGGAGTAAAGAAGCAATTAATGAAGTTTTTGATGCTGGTCAGTTTCATGGGGCATATAAAAATGTCTGCTAAGGTGAAAGGTGATAAGTAGTGAATTATGCTGTGAATGAGGAAAGGTTGTGTAAGTTTGAAGTGAGAGATGGGTAGGAGGATGTATGTAACAAGAAGTAGCCTACTGGTGCAGAAAGTTGTCAGAATGTTTTTCATGGTTTGGAGAAGAGGAAGCTAGGTCTTCCATATCAACACAAGGGTTATCAAATGCAAATTGCTTTGTGTATTTAAAGATTATCAAATGTGATGTGTTCTGTATTTATCACATTGTGGGTTTTGGTGCTTGACTTGAAGAGGTTATGATTTTTCTTTTATTCGGGTTCATACATTTTGTTTTGTTTGTTTATTAAGGAAAGGAGTCCTTGGTCTTTTTCTTTGTAATCTATTTAGAACTCATGTTTCTTGGATTGTTATGGTGCGAGGTTACTTCCAGTTGATGTCCAACTCTGGTTGATATTGTGCCTGGTGTGGCGTCTGAAAGTAAGCATACTTTCTGCTCCTTGGAGTTCAGTTTACTGTTTGCCCAAAAGTTTTTTGTTGTATTACAGATGTCTTTCATTAGTTACTTCCACTTCTACTTCCTAGGGTGGGAAAGAGAGTTGAATGAAGTGATACTAATTGTTGTGCTTGGCACTGGCAGACTCTGATCAAAATTACAGCATGGGACCTACATCGGATCCATTCCTTTGAAGAGGCCAAAGCTCATGATTCCTAGAAACGCCCTGGAGCTGTGCGGAAGATGATGTCCTTTCTCCTAGCTCTTCTGTTTTGAGAGAGTGCCTAATAGCGATAGACTTACATGGGTTACTATGCCCTCTCACCCAGCATTTGAGGACCTGTGCTCCCATAAAAGCACAACTTACAGTGCTTTAAACCTCTTTTGGTGTTTCATGCTCAGTGGTGTTAGTTTGGCATCATAGGCTGGTATCTCAACATCAACAATCTTCAAGAGACACTCACAGTTCAGTCTTCCATCAATATTAGATTCCATATTCAACATACGCATAGCCTAAAACACTGAAGGGTTCTCAACATGCCTTTGCATCTTCCAAGCTCATCGACCTCGAGCTGGCCCTCATGGTTGATGTTTCAGTACAGCTAGTGCTACCCGACAATCTCCCAGTCCAGCATTTCCCCAAACAAGATATGATACCACCTCACACTAAAGCAGAGTTTTGGTGTTTAGAGTTGGACTTGATCATCAATGACTTTCTATGCACTATGACCTAGCTGCTGTCTTGACACCAGTACTTCTTTATGTCAGTATCAGAGTTCAGCGATCGTAAACGTGCACCAAGGAAGAATATTTATTGACCACTGAGTGCAAGAGGCGTGGACATCACTCTTCCGCAATCGGCTAGTTGTACCTGGGTGCAGTTATTCTAGATATGATTGGTTTTGGATGAACATCTGTCATTTTAACCTTTTAACTATTCCTGTCTTGTCCTATTTCAGGGTGAAGCGGGAGCTGCAGGTGACAGTGTCCGACTGCATCCAACTGAGCATGCGCGGGAAGAAAAAGCAAATCACTGTAGAGACCAGAAGTGAGCAGCTCCTGCCAGACTTCAAGAAGCAACGGAATGGATTTGTCCTGTACTGGCCGGGGAAATAAACCTATTCTCTGAATGGAGGACAGGAGACCTCTGTACATTACGTCTACACATTATTCCCTTGGCATTCTGAGAACACTGTGCATGCGTTATTTTCAGCCTCCTGCTTCTTCCTGATCTTCTGCCCTCCCCGAAGCCAGCCAACCAGGCCTTGCAAAAAACGCTGGGAATGCTACCACAACCAAAATACTTCTTTGTACCCCATGAAAAACATCAGGCCAGGAGGGTCCCTGCGGCAAAACCAGTCTTTACACCTGTTATTCCGTTAGTTTGACTTTCCGCATCAGGATTTTGGAAATCTACAACTGTATATTTGCACCCCAATATTAAAGCACACACTCTCTCCTTCGAGGCAATAACTGAACTGAATTTAGACCATCGACCAACAGGCTGTTGGAAAATGTGCACCAGAAACCATACAGTTTTTATCTCCATTGGAGCACTTGGGTGTTCTGTTTTTTTTTCAATGTACGAATGTGTGTGTTGGCGAGGAGACTGTCATTTAAATCTGGATGTGTGAGTTTATCCATGCGGGGACTTCAATGCAACATATAGAGTTGGGGCGTGTGAACTTAAAAGAAAATTATATAAATGCCACTTGTAGCGGGGGCTGTCAAGCTCGTAGTGCTTATCAATTTGGTGTTCATTTACAACTTGATTTTGATTGAATGATCTACAACTCAGGAGCGCAAACCCCAAAAGAATCTTTAACTAACAATAAAAATGCAATCAAATTCAAAAAGTAAAATCCAGAAGATAGACAGAGAACTGTAGAAGCTCATAATTACAGCGAGAAAATCCCACTGACTATCCTTTAGTGCACACGAGGATGCAGAATAGCACCATTTCTGGAAGATTTACGTGAATTGGATGTGTCCTGTAGTGCCAAGATGGTGCTTGGTCATTAGTGTTTAGGGGAAGAGGTGACCAAGAAAGTGTCTCTAGAGAAGCTCAAGTAGGCTATGTCCTTTAGTTCAAAGATTACCATGTTCGCCAGTGTTCTTTAGGAATAGACATGACTTTAAAAAGTGTCTCTAGTGAAGAGATGTGACTTGGCCACTAAATAACTTTCTCGGTATTCACTAATGGAGAGACTTCTCCAAGGAGGGACCCTTGAGCAAGGATACATGGCTTAGCAAGTCATCTATAGCTGGATAGAGGAGGTGGTTAGTAGTCACTAATGTGAATCGGGATTTGGTCAGTCTACTCTGGTGGAGATATACCCCTTAGCAGGAAGAATCTACGGGGTAGACAGGCTTGGCTGGGGACTTCTAGTAGGGCAGCGGTAACACAACTCTTGGTCACTGGGTTATGAGTAGGCAAGCTTGCCTATAAGTCTCTAGCAGGAAGAAAGGCCCACGGTAGTGGTCCGCACACGTAAGTGACATCCTAGAAAATTGCATTTAAGTAGAAGACGAGACTTGGCCAGTGGTCTCTTACTGGAAGATGGGCCATGACCAGCCTTCTGTCATGCGAGACCAGGCCTTGCATCTTGTCCACCAGTGTAGAGATGTATTTGCAAAGTAGGTTTTTCGCTCACCGTGAAACTGCTTTTTTAACCTAATGACTTTTCTGAGACCAAATATCTAAATCTACTGCTCTATGGCTAGCCTAATTTAAATTGCTCAAACAGATTCTCTCCCCTTGTTTCGGTGGAACCCAGATGGAATTCTTACAACGGAGAAGAAATTGTCTTGGTCATATTACTATCATGAGAGGAACAGCTCATGGGTCTCTTTTCCGCGGATTATAAACCACTGATTTCTAACCCATGTTACAAAGCCTCTTCTGGTGGATAAAGAAGAGTTTTGCAGATTCATCGATTTGCTAATAAAATCATAACTGAATGGATGCTTGGCCACAGTTCCCCACTGTAGATGGTGGGATTTAGTCTTTAAGATGAGAACACTTGTAAATTTCACCAATATCTATAGTCCTTGTAAACCAATTTGGACTGAGGTTGAGTCACTACATCATGATGCGGAAACATGCCTCTTTCTTTGTCCTCTGGAATGCAGTGTCCTATAGAAAGAGAAGCTGTCTTTTGCATTCCCTTTACTTTAATGCTGTAGTTGATTTTCCAAAATACTTTAGAGATGCCATCAAAGTCCTTGCTTGATGTATATATATATATCTCATATATATATATATTATCTCCAGTTATAGTTACAACCTAGTTTCCATAGGAAATCTCAAAATTCTATTTTGAATAACTTTGGCGCCGGTTGACGAATCCTCGCGAAATTTTCAAAGCAAATGGGGCGCTCCGTTCAGCTCCTACCCTGAAAGTCTCGGGGTGATTCGTCAAGCGGGGGCCGAGAAAAAGGGGGGGTCCCAAAACACGTATTCCCCATTCATTTTTCCATAGGACCTTTAGTCGAAGGTACAGCCCAAACGGCTGAACAGAATTACGTGAAAGTTGGCAAAGAGGTAGCCATAAGGTCAAGGAAGTGCCTTTTGAGGGTCTCGTGTAAATCTGTTCAGTATTTCCTGAGAAAATAGCATTTAAAACCATATCCATATCTATATGCGCGCACCGTGCGCGCACCCTGCCGTACGCGAGCGCAATTCTGATTGGTTGTTAGATGTCGGTAAACATTCGAATCGTTCGAAACCAGGAAGTGTTGGCCGCCATTTTGTCTCTCGCAGTCTGAGGGGGTGAAAAACAAAGGTGAAGAACGTGAAAAGGGGGCAGGGTGGACAGTTCCTGACCCCCTAGCCTTGGTCAGGGGGTCACAGAAGGACCCCCAAGGGAGAAAAAAACATTTTTTTTTTTTTTTTAAATCGCGGGGTGCTCGCACGGCACGCACTGCGCACCGTGGGTGCTCGGTGCGCGAAGCGCACCGTGTGCCCACAGCGCGCGCACGGTGAAATACCTGAAAAAAATAATTAATAAATACATAACTTAGCATTTAAAAAAAACGTACAAATTCACTGAAAAAACCATAGGTTTCACACACGTTATAGTTACGAATTTGCATTTAAAAAACCTTGCAAATTCACTTAAAAAACCATAGGTTTCACACATGTTATAGTTAGCTGGACATTTCACTTGTAAAAAACCAATGAAATTCCCCCGTTATAGTTAGTGCAGGCAACTATAACTCACGCGACCGCAATCCTCTGCTGATGACGTCAGATATTACATCACTGATGACATATGTGTCTTTCTGAAAAATAAATATTTGTAATATATGTATAGCTTAAGATTAATGGAAGAAGACATGGATAAATAAGTGTCTAAATACAGTGATGTAATATCTGACGTCATCAGCAGAGGATTGCGGTCGCGTGAGTTATAGTTGTCTGCACTAACTATAACGGGGGAATTTCATTGGTTTTTTACGAGTGAAATGTCCAGCTAACTATAACATGTGTGAAACCTATGGTTTTTTTAAGTGAATATATATATATATATATATATTTATTATCTACTGGCGGTCGCCAGTAGATAGTTATAGTTAGGACCACGTTTCCATAGGAAATCCGCAACATTCTATTTGGAATAACTTTGGCGCCGGTCGACGAATCCTCGCGAAATTTTCAAAATAGGTGGGGCGCTATGCTCCGCTCCTACCCTGAAAGTCTCAGGGGGATTCGTCAAGCGGGGGCTGAGATAAAAGGGGGGTCCCAAAACGCGTTTTTCCCATGCATTTTTCCATAGGACCTTTAGACACAGCTACAGACCGAACGGCTGAACAGAGTTACTTGAAATTTGGCAGAGCGGTAGTCTATAGCTCAAGGAAGTGCCTTTTGTAGGTTTGGTGTAAATCTGTTCAGTAGATCCTGAGAAAATAGCCTTTAAATCAATATATATATCTGTGGCAGCTTACGGTGCGCTTACCGTGCGCTTACGGTAAGCTTACCGTACGCGTACGGTGCCGTGCGCGATTCTGATTGGCTGTTAGATCTTAGTAAACATTCGAATCGGTGGAAACCAGGAAGCGGCGTCCGCCATTTTCTATCTCGCACTCTGAGGGGGTGGAAGAAAAAAAAAGGCAAAAAACATGTAAAGGGGCTGTTTAGACTGCTCCCAACCACCTAGCCTTGATGAAGGTGTCCCCAAAGAACCCCCAAGGGCAATAAATCAATTTTAATTTTTTTTGAAAAATCGCCGATTACGCTTACCGTACGCGTACGATAAAAATACTATGTAAAAAAAAAAATTTCCACACTCTCCACACCCCGTGCGCAAATGGTGCCCGAAGGGGACCATTTGTGCATGGCATATATATTAATTTCACTAAAAAAAATCAAACATTACCTTTCACAATGAAGCCCATCCAGCGTAACGTGGGCACGCGGTGCGCGTAGCGCACCGCGTGCCCACCGTGCGTGCACGCCACTAACTGCGTAAAGTGGGCGCGCGGTGCGCGAAGCGCACCGTGTGCTCACTGTGCGCGCACGGTGCGCGCACGGAACGAACTGCGTTAAGTGGGCGCGCACGCCACAAATGACGTAAAGTAACTTAGCATTTAAAAAAACGTACAAATTCACTGAAAAAACCATAGGTTTCACACACGTTATAGTTCGGAATTAGCATTTAAAAAAACCTTGCAAATTCACTGAAAAAACCATAGGTTTCACACATGTTATAGTTAGCTGGACATTTTACTGATAAAAAACCAATGAAATTCCCCCGTTATAGTTAGTGCAGGCAACTATAACTCACGCAACCGCAATCCTCTGCTGATGCTAATACTGTATTTAGACACTTATTTGCCCATGTCTTCTTCCATTAAATTTTAGCTATACATATATTACAAATATTTTTTTTTCATAAAGACACATATGTCATCAGCAGAGGATTGCGGTTGCGTGAGTTATAGTTGCCTGCACTAACTATAACGGGGGAATTTCATTGGTTTTTTGTCAGTAAAATGTCCAGCTAACTATAACATGTGTGAAACCTATGGTTTTTTCAGTGAATATATATATATATATATATATATATATAATTCCTATTTCTAAAGCGTGAATATATCACCCATTATGGGTTTCAAGGCCCTGGGAGCAGTCAGAGAGATCAAGTGAGCTACTGCCCAGAGTCACATGATGCTGAGCTGCCGCCGGCAATTGAACCGTGAACCCTGCGCTCTGGAGTCAGCTGCTCTGGCCACTGTGCCACACCTCTCCTATATATATATATATATATATATATATATATATATATTCACTTAAAAAAACCATAGGTTTCACACACGTTATAGTTAGGTGGACATTTCACTCGTAAAAAACCAATGAAATTCCCCCGTTATAGTTAGTTCAGATAACTATAACTCGCACGCCCGCAATCCACTGCTCATGACGTCACACATTACATCACTCATGACATGGTCAATGGCATCACTCATGACATCACTGATGACATCATCCTTGTGATAGAGTGGCGGTCGCGCGAGTTATAGTTATCTGAACTAACTATAACGGGGGAATTTCATTGTTTTTTTACGAGTGAAATGTCCACCTAACTATAACCTGTGTGAAACCTATGGTTTTTTAAGTGAATTTGCAAAGTTTTTTAAATGCTAATTCCTAACTATAACGTGCGTGAAACCTATGTTTTTTTTAAGTGAATCTGTACGGTTTTTTAAATGCCAAGTTATGTATTTATTAATTTTGGGTTTTTTTCAAGGTTTTTCACCGTACGCGCACCGTGCGCAGATGGTGCGCTGCGCGCACCGTGCGCGCACCCCGCCATTTTTTTCAAAAATAATACAATGTTTTTCCACCCTTGGGGGTCCTTCTGTGACCCCCTGACAAAGGCCAGGGGGTCAGCAACTCTCTTCCCTGCCTCCTTTTCACTTTTTCCACCTTTTTTCCACCTTTCCTTTTCAGTGCGACAGACAAAATGGCGGCCGACACTTCCTGATTTCGACCGATTCGAATGTTTACTGACATCTATCAACCAATCAGAATTTCGCTCGCGCACGGCACCGTGCGCGCACCGTGCGCGCGTATAGATATTTATATGCTTTTAAATGCTATTTTCTCAGGAAATAATGAACAGATTGACACCAGACCTGCAAAAGGCACTTCCCTGACCTGAGGACTACCTCTCTGCCAAATTTCAAGTAATTCTGTTAAGCCGTTCGGGCTGTACCTTCGACTAAAGGTCCTATGGAAAAATGCATGGGGAAAACGCGTTTTGGGACCCCCCTTTTTTCTCGGCCCCCCCTTGACGAATCACCCCGAGACTTTCAGGGTAGGAGCTGAGTGGAGCGCCCCATTAGTTTTGAAAATTTCGCGAGGATTCGTCAACCGGCGCCAAAGTTGTTCAAAATAGAATTTTCAGATTTCCTATGGAAACACGGTCCTAACTATAACTATCTACTGGCGACCGCCAGTAGATAATATATATATATATATGCGCACACACATATACACACAAAAAAGTGTTGGTACTACACAAACTTTGTAATTGCTCAACTAATCAGTACATGATTGTCAACCACAGAAGGATGATCAACTAAGTTGACCCTTTTGGGAATTGAACTTGTTACATGCAAAGCTCTGAAGGACTGAGCTGGCATACCTGCTACCCCTATGATTCACCTTCACTGCTCAATTGCATATGTTACACTCTACTTCATGCTAGGTTAGAATTGTGGGCCACAGCTTTCTTCAGCTCACCCTTGAACTCCAACATACATCTCCACACAAAAAAAACGTGCTGGAGTCCAATTTGTTTCTCGGGAACCCACAGCCAGCGCATGTAATGCCAGGGGCGTAACAAAACGCCTTGCAGCCCCTGCGACACGGGGTGCTCAACCCTTCAGGGATTACCCATTCAGGCTAAGGTCAATTAATATTTGTGATATATGTGAGACTAAGTGACCCCTACTTACGTTCTGCAGGGGGGCCCCATCATTTTGCGTTAAGCCACTGGTTGGCGAGTGCCAAGGATACCTAATCTTGACTCCACCTCACACCTCTTTCTTCCCCCATACTACATTTCTTACCTCTAAGTCACTCGAATGAGTTCTGTTTCATCCCTCCTTTGTCACTGTGGCCCTATCCCCCCCCCCCCCGCCAATTTATTTTCTCCATTTTGTAGACTTCCTTCGCTCTCTCCCTGTGGACCCGAAGTATGACGAAAATGAAAACCCCTGACCCAAAAACAAGTCAGTAACCATCTATGTATAGTAAACACTGCCATACGCCTTTAAAAATTGCAATTGTTGCGAAATACTCCCTTCTGCACTTATCTCTTCTCCAGTAGCTGTTCCTACCCGCGGACGTCACGGCGCTCTCGCGCTGCAATGTATTTGGACTTATATAGCGCTTACTACCCCCGACGAGGCGTTGAAACTCTTTGCGCTCGGTAATTCGCCAGTGTCCCAGACTCCTCACTTAAGAATTCACCCTGGAGATAAACATGGCATTCATCACTGTTCATCGCCAGTATCCCTTCACTATTTCAGATTCCTGCTGCTGTTGCCATGGCAACAAGCAACTGGGAAGGTATTTTGCACCGCCAAATCACCTTTTCAGATTGCAGTACAACCAGGGCCGGCTTTACTGCTGATGGCGCCCTGTGCGACAATGTTTGTTGGCGTCCCTACCCAATGACCACCTCCACCACGTATTCTCTCACTAGCACCCTTTAACAGTGACCAAGTCTCCATAACCACACTCTCTCAGATGCATTGAATTAGTTATATAGCGCCACTCATACCAGTGTAGGGTGTCAGAGCACTTTGCATCAATCAAACATTACACAGAGACAATCAATCATACGTGTGTAAATCAGTGTATAGGAAATGTTACATAAGCCAAAGGACTAAAAGTGTAGGAGTCACATATCATCCATACTGGTAGGGAGTACAGTTTAAGAGTGCTTGGTGTGGACAAGCACAAACTCAGAGTCGAAAAAGAAACAACATAGTTGGGAATTTTCCTTAATAATAAGAATCGATTTCTAGCCAAATTAACCCTTTATGCAACATTAATCAATGTTCTAATGTATACTTTGCAGTGCGTATACAGTGCTATGATGAAGGTTAATAGATCACTGTTGAATATTAGCACTTTAAGTTCTAAATTGCAAGTAACAAAAGGATGTCTCTTTTAAAAGCAGTAACTTGCTGATCTGTTTACATTATATGCACTCTGTAATCTACTTGGTACATGTTCTTTGCAGCAGGCATATTAACCCTCTGCACTAACTTCACATAAGTCAAAACCTCAACTATACAAAATGCTGCTCTCTCCAGGAAGATAATTAATCACACAAGTTATCTTGACATTTTTGTGAGGCCTGGTAAGAAACGCTGCAGCAGGTGCTTCAAAAACATAATAAACTTGCAAACACGACGCCCCCAGGAAGCCAGCACCCGGTGCGGTGGCACCGGTCGCACCGCCCTAGAGCCGGCCCCGAGTACAACCCCCGAATTTTGTTTGACTACTTCGCCCACTCACACAAATACCCCCCATTTTGAGACGAAGGCATGTCACGGACGGACATTCGCACTTAAAGAACGGGGGTGTCTCGATACGCAAGGGTCTCTGAAAGGCCTAGCGTGCTTGAGGAAAATTAGGGAACTTGTTAGGCAGCACTACAATAAACACCTGTACCCTCCGTCCCCATTTTATCCGCACAAAACATATCAAAATGTTCCCTCCCCAATAAAAAACAAGTCTCACGTGCCACAACCTGAGCGGATGCTCCCGAAAAAATAAAAACCTCTTACCCACCCTCCCGAAACTCTACACCTTAAATCACTGATTATTGCTGCCCTCCTCGGTTTCATTTGTGTGTGTGTGGGGAGGGGAGGGGGGGGGTTGAGGGGCCGAACGGAGGCCCAGCGCTTTTCTTAAGAGCCCATCACTGGCGCTGCAGATAGCTGGGGTTGCCAAATACTACTCCCAATTCCACCCCATGCCGGTTTCTTCCATTAGACTATATTTCCAGTCTTTATTTTCTATTCTTGCAGGTTGTTTTCCTATGATTCTCCCCCTTTTCCGCAATTCTTTCTTTCTTTTTTGCTCTGGGTCAGTCAGATGATGTAAAAGTAAGTTCAGAGTACCAGTGCCCACCTCTTTAATGAGTCAAAACAACGCCTTTTCTATGAATTGGATTGGCTTATTCCAGTCTTGGTTTGGAGTTAAACATCCAAATCCAAGCCTGATTCATAAAGTATTTTGAATAGGTTTGTTTTACTCAAAGAGTAGGTATGACTTACTAATACATTTGCATAGTGAGACTTACTTATGGTTTCTATGAGTAAGCTTGTCTTACATGGATATTCATTTTAGGAGTAAGTGAGTAAGTAGCGTATTTGTAGAGCACACGAATGCCAAGGCGTCTTGGTGCTAGGAGTGTCGTGGTTGGTGAAAAATTCCGCTCTGGCAGCGGAATTCGCAGAGGTTTGCCCACTCCGCGCGAAGTTCTGAAAAACTCAACCGAGCAAATTTTTTCTCACACAGTTCGCCAACTTTGTTGGCGAGTGAGAAAAATTGCACACTAGACCTTCTCCTAGCGAGATTTCTCAAAGCAGGTGCTCATGACAGGTAACGACTGCTCGCGTTGAGAAAGCTGCCACTCTAGTAGAATATCTAGTCAAGTGAAAGAAAGAAGCGACGCCCTCTGAAGCAACGCGTACTGCAGTTTGCGGTGATTTAAGACGCGGGACAAACTCCTGGTGCTAACAATCAATATGACTTACCACACTCCGCCGCTCGCGGAACTGCGCAGAGCACGACGGTGTCAGTACTCACTCTGTAACACTGGCGTGTGTCAGGTACTCTGGCAAGGACTGGTGGCAGGGAAGACAAAGTAGGCAAAGTATTGGTTACAAAGCTACCCAAGATCACACAGATAGTCAAAGGAGAAAGGGAATTCAAAGGGGAAGCTCTGTACAAGGGAATAAGAGTTAAGATTCAGAAAGGACAGGCACTCAAGAGGCAATGTGGCATTCAGACTAACACCCAGGACACAGTAGGACTGTAGCTCAGTAAGTTCATCAGTCACAATTGCCAATTATACTGATTGCAAATACCAACGTACAGGAGATACATGCAAAGGCAGGGTCTGTGGTGCTGATACCTATGTTGATGTTATAAAAGTAAGTCAAAAGATAATACAGTGGACAAGAAACACCACCCATGTTGTCAGATGAGCCCACGGATCCTGGCGATCAAACAAGAACACGCAAGGTGGTAACAGCAAGGATGTGGAACTAAATACATAACCATGATAGGCAAGGTGGGGTGCTTAACCTGGAAAGGAGGGACAACAAAGGGCAAACCTGGCAGAAAGCAAGTAACAAACATACAAGGAAACTAGAAGCAAGACAGCAGGAATAGCAAGACAGCAAACTATTACTGAAACAAAGGTAACGGCAAGACAAGCAGGGTCTGGAAAAAGGGAAAAACAGAAGGAGAGAGGCTACAAGGGTGCACTAAAATAGTGCTGGTTCAGGAAACAAGGTAACACTGCAAGAGATGCTAGTTTAGGGAACAAGTAAATAGCTAAGTTCAGGAATCAAGGTAGCACTGGAAGCCAATGCTAGTTCAGAAATAAGGAATTAGCTACAACTTGGGAATCAAGGAGTCAAGAGAGTAATGCAAGCAGTGCAAATCAGGAACAAGGAATGACTATAGTGCAGGAATCAAGGAATATCAAAAGCACAGGAAACAAGGATCAGTCTCACTGGAACACACAATGACCAACCCTAGACTGAAAGGAGCTAGGGCGTAAAAGAGCTCACGGTAATCACATGCATCAGGTGGGAGCAGGCTAGCAGCAATCAGTCACAGGTGATCTGAATTCCTCCACTCATCCTTGGCCTTCAGGGTGGAGATGAAGCAATGAGCAGGGAATTCTAGGTCATGGAGTTTCAAGCATGAGCAGGCTAGGTTCCACAAAGCCTAGCATGGATTGGGAAGGAGTGGCAATTTCCAAATGGCTGGAAGTCAGTATATGTACGCAGGGGAGGGGCCAGAAGCTTATTAGAACACTGGAAAGTCCCACAATTCGGCCCTTCAGAGGTAGGCACAAGAGCACAGGGAGCAAATGGTGAAAGGCAGAGTTTTTTCAGAGCAGAACTCCATGAACTCCGCACACGCCTAATTCATATGCAACTCACTTCTAAGTTAGGAGAAAGTTAAATATTCAGGAAAAATGCTTGGTTTCTTGGGTCCCTCGTCTTTGCTCCCCCCCTCTCTTACAACTCCAAAATACAATTCTGCCACCTTCTCCCTACCACAAAACTAAAATAAATGTGGTCTCGCCCTTCCACCAAAGACAAATCACGTCCCTTATTTAGAGGTGACTAGAAGATTCCTCAATTTCTAAAGGAAACTCTAAATATGTAGGAATATCTACAGATTGAATTTTATCCCTCATATGGATAGTTTCATGGAGGGAATTCAACCAGTGGACCCACCCCTCCTTATGTAGAGTTTCCTCCAAAGTTTAGAGGATTTTCAGTTCCTTTAAACTCTAAATAAGATTCCTAGTCTCTTCCATCATTTCCCACAACTCCATAAAAAATTTTTTAAAAACTTTCCGCTCTCCCACCTTCTACATCTACGTAAATTTCGAACCCCTCTTGGCCACACTCTCTCGTTAAATAAATAAGCAAGCACTCTCCTGTACGCATCCACCCTCAAAATATGTCTTTCCCATTATCCCATTATTCGTCTGTGAATAAGTAGATGATCCTTTCACCCTTCTCCAACTCCTCTTGCCCCATCTTCCTTCCTAAATACATACCTGGTCTCCACTAATTCCAAAATAAAGATTTAGTCTTTCTGACTCCCACCGCAAAATGAAAAACTTGAGCTCTTCTGGTCGTCAGACTGACAAGTGTCTAACTATGATCCGAAAAGTCTTTCAGGGTGACCCACCTTTAGGAAAACTGTAGAGGTTGTTGTTGAGGTAGAAAAGAGATGATAGGGCAAGTAGAGAGAACTGACCTTCTAGGGGAAGAGGCAGAGAGGGATTCACACAGGAGGATGTGAGGGACAGAGGGAGGGAACACAGAACATCATCCCTATCATGTAAGCAGCTTGCTTTGACAAAGACAATAGCTTTGGCCTTTGAAGAGTAAAAATGCTTTCCTACACTTCAATACAAACAAAAACAAGCACTACATGGGCAATTGTTTTATAAACCACACACCACTCCCTAGAAGAGGCACACAGTGGACACAAAAAGTGCAACACTAGGGTTGCTATATGGCTATGTTTCAAGTCAGGACCGAAAAAGAAGGGCAAAATTTGAAGGCAGTTTTTCTCACCCTTTGAAACAAGCTTAAAACAGCAAATACAAGAAGCCACAACTTGAAAAGTATTTTAGAGCTCTCTATGCCATTTCTTAAAGAGGTTGTCGTGTGTAGAGGAAAAACAATGTTCTCTTTACTTAGCCTTGCTTCTCTACCATCACCAGATATAGGCATTCTAGAATGTTGTTTTGTTTGATAAGATTGGCTGGTGTTTTGAAAGTTAATGCAACATCGTTCACCAGTTGGCCACTTTAATAATTATTAGAAGACAGAAGTGCTGTTAAAACACACACTGGCAAAGCCATTAGGTTTTGCGTTGGTTGCTAGCCTTTTGCCTTGATAGGGACTGTTTTGTTGTGTTTTTTGTAAAACTTTATTGTTGGAGAAGCTGGCAAGCCATTGTCAATCTAAAAAAACATTGGCTAAAAGCAAAAATAATGTTTTGGTCTAAAATAAGAGCACATTGCAATCGTAGCTCCTGGTGCTTAAGGGAATAATGAATGTGCTTCTTCTGATAGGGCAGAATGCTGTCATATACAGTGAAGTTACCCAATGACTGAAGGGGGAATGACCCATTCATTGCCCCTAGTTGTATGCTGTAGTGTGCGGGAGACAAATGTGAATGGCACAACAGTAGAACAGTGGGTAAAGAGGGCTGGCTGAAAGCCCCTATAAGTAAGTAAATTCTACATAAGATTTGTAGTGAACTCAAAAAGTCTTGGATATCACAGAACTATAAAGAATCCAAAGAATTTTACACAAAATCAGAGTCAAGTGGCAGGTCCACTCCCAACCAGAATCTAAGGGCCAGATGTATCAATATTGGATTTTGCGATTCCCTAATAGCAAATTTTACCGATTCGCTATTATGGAATCACAAAATACAATGTATGAAGGTTTCGCAATAATTGCGATTCCTACATATTGCTTATTTGCGACTCACAAATTGCGAGTCGCAAATAAGGAATGGCTTCCCATTCCTTACTATGGTCCTAGAGGCCCATAGGAATGAATGGGAATTGCAGGCGCAATTTGAGAGTACCCAATAGGTACTCGCAAATTGCGCATGCAATTTCAAGGGTGCCAAATGGACACCCTGTTGCACCCTTGGAATATGCATGTGCGCACATGTGGCGCACATACATGCCCCAAGGACATGTATGTACGCCACATGGCACCTTGGAAAAATGCAAAAAAAGTGAATTTTTCATGGAATTAGCATATTACCACCAACTTTAAGTTGGTGGTAATTTGCGATTCAATAAAGGCAGGTCGCATACTTTTTTTGCTTTCTGCATTTCACTTAAGGAATCGCAAATTACGATTCCTAAAATGAATGAATCAATCAATAATTTGTAAAGCGCACTATATACCCGCAAGGGTTTCAAGGCGCAAAATAGGGAATCGCAATTTTTGTGATTGCCTTTTGGGATGATACATCCCACAAGACTTTTTCCCGTTCTCAAACGGGCCGATTCGGCGAATTGGCCCGTTTGCGAACGGGAAAAATGCTTGATACATCTGGCCCTAAGAATATTGACAAATGACCTGTATGGGTAAAGGAATGGTTCTCCTCCAAAGCTGTAGAGTATTACTGCCAGCCGCTGCCATCTCAGCGCGTTCCCATTTCAAGGCTCCAGGGGGTGCAGTGGTGGCACATGACAGGGCCACACCAACATGGCCAAACTGTACCTTTCCCTCCCTCTCCTGTTGCCAGCGCCAAGCTGTCCTAATTCTCCCTTCAGAAGTCGCCTGTTGGGCAGAAGAGAGCAGAATACACCTCTACCTATCCAGCTTGCATACTGTTACCCAAGACTAGTGTATTCTGTAGGTTGGTCGTCATGGTTACCCTCTTCATTTTCTATCAATCCCCTCTTCATTTCCTCCTATTTTCACTCAGACTTCAGCAGAAGACTCCTCCATCCTTGCAGAACAGGTCCAGTCATTGCTGATCAAAGTGGCAATAGAGACCTCTGAGAAGAAGGGCAAAGGGTGCTACTCCTACCACTTCCTGGTACCCAGGCTAGAGAGGGGGTTGGATCCTGGGGACTGGATGGTGTCCTTGAACTTGCCGGATATTTACTATCATGTACCCACCCTGCAGTTCCAGAGGCGTTACCTCGTCTTTGTTGAGGGGAAAGAACACTTTCAGTTCACAGTCCTGCTCTTCGTCCTCACCTTGTCACCCCAGGTATTTACGAAAGTGAATGGGATGGAGTTTTTAGCTGCCCATCAGGCGCTGGCCCCTCCAGGGAGGCACGTTTTCCTGCACAAGATGGCCGTATAAGGAAAGCAGGTCACAATCAGTTGCGACCACCAGATGTTGGCCATCTCACTATTCCCTACCCTGGTGTTCTCCATCAGCGTTCTAAAATTCTATCTTTGGCTATTGCAGAGGATTCCCTTTATAGTGCCTGTTCTGGACTCAGTGGTGTTCAATGCCTTTCCACCCCCACCCAGAGCAAGTCTATGACATTCTCCTCACTCCTCGAGCTCCGAAAGAAGTTCAAATTGAAGACCTGTTTTTTTTTTTTTTAATCCTCCTCCTACCCCCTATACCCCCACCACCCTTTGCTGAGACTACACACACCTGCTCAGCACTTTGATACCCTCACAGTCAGGCGCGCAACACCCATTGGGCTCACCGGGCTTCCGCCGTGTGTGTCAGGCCGGCTGAACCCGAGTAATTCACAGGTCTTTAAACGACTATTTACTTCTAAATTAGGCTTTTGTTGTGTTTTTACCACTTCTTATAGCCACTCTGCCTATGGCTCGATTACCCCCCCCCCCCCCCCGAAATCTTTATCAGCCCCCCCCCCCCCGAAATGTGGCTCTAGTTGCCCGCCTGCTCACAGTTGATAGTGTGCTCTACAAATCTACATAACATAATATAAAGTGGGGTAGAAAGCGTTTTTTCCTGTGGAGAAAAAAAGAAGTGCAAGTGCGGATCTGGCTGCATTTCTCCAGGACAGAGAGGTCTACTGTGCATGGTTCAGCATTGGTAAAATGGGCACCAGGGAACAGGTCACAGGACATTCCCAGGACTACACCTGGACACCTGTCCCTGGTGCAGATTTACTTGCATCCTGCTGGGCATGTTTATAAATTCCTGAAAGTAGGAAATCTGCACCTCTTCGTAAGAGAACTTTTATGGGTGCAGATTTACAAATGTTCTGTGACCCCGGCCCAGAGATTCTGCACATTAGCTAAAGCAGCAGTGCAGTCCCTTGTAACAGAGTGTTGAAAGAGCAAAGAGGCATCAGTGCAAAACTTCACCCTGCTGTTTTGCCCTCAAACAGAGGAGAAGGGTGTAAAGAGCTTATGAAATTAGGCTGCCAGCCAGTGAGGGTAAACTGCAGGAGAGGGCTAAAGTGTTCAACCAATGGGGCCAAGGCCAAGAGAGTAACCTGACGGCCGAAGATTAAGTTTACCAGGTGACTTCATCTCACAAAGGATGCCGTGCTTCACTCTATTTACCAGACTGAGGCACTCTGGGAGTTGAAGTCTTCACTGCATTTGTTATTATTCAAGTGCCACACTTGAAAACAATGATGTGTAAAATAATTGGAGCAATGCTTCGTTTGTGACAAGTCATCTGGTACAAAAGAACAAGTGGGAAGGAGTGCCCTTGGGTAGAGAATAAGGTGGGAAGATTGGCAGCAAGGGGAGAGAGGCAAGGAGTAGGGCAACAGGTTCGAGTAATTCCGGCGCAAGCAGTACTGGAAATGGAAAACAAACTTACCCGGAGAGCCCAACCCATTCATTGAGTGTGGAAGGACGATGACAGGAAAGATGGTTGTCAATCCGGTCACAGGATTTACTCATCTTGAAACAGCACACCGTGTTAATGTGCAAGCTAGTTTGAATATGGAGCCCCCAGACAGGGGCGTAGGAGACACTAAAATTCTGGGGGGGACAGGGACAACCTTGTGCACTTTCCAGTGACCCTATACAAATCACCGCCCGTTAAACAAATACAATCGCATACTTTCGAAGTGAAATATTGAGAAAAGCAGGCATGTAGTCACAGTTTGCATGTATGCTTTATTGGTATTTACATTCATATAGTAATGAGACCAAATGTTTAAAAAAAAACATATATATGAATCTTGCATCTTAATACACAAAGCAAACAAAGGCCGCTGACTTAGGGTGGGGGCGTCGTGTTTGCAAGTGCATTAGGGTTTGAAAAGTACCTGCTGCTGCATTCCTGGTCTCCAGCAATTTTCAGGCAACAATAAAAATGTGAAGATAACTTTGGTGATTAATGTTCTGTTTTTTTGAGAGAGATCGAAGGCTTGTCTAGTGAAAGTTTTAATTCAATAGGTCAGTGAGTTACTGCTTTTGTATGAGATATTCTTTTGGTATTTGAAGTTTATAAGTTAAAATCCTAACATTGAACAGTGAGCTATTAACCGTCATCAAAGAGCTGCATAAAAACTTCAATGTATAGATTAGAACGTTATGATTTTTCCCCAGTCTTTCCCTATCTTAATGTTGGAAAATGGGTTCATTAGGATAGAAATCAATTCTGATTATTGAAGAGAACCCCCCAACCATGGTGTTATGTTTTACATTCTGAGTTTGTGTTTCTCTAGTGTTGCAAAGCCGCCCTGGGCACTCCCCAACTTTTTGCTGACTGGTACTGGTGGTACCTGACTGACTGACCCTGGCCTCTGCCTAAACAGCCAGTGCTATTCTGAAACCGGCACTTAAAAATACAGTGAAAACACCTACATACACTAGGGTGCACTATGGGTTAGGGTACCCCTATGATTGGCATGACCTCTCCTATAAGGCCCTAGTACATAATAGGGCAGGGGGATTAGAACTACTTTTAAGTCCCTAGAACATAATAAGGCATGGCAGTTTAGAGGCCAGCAGCCCTTTCCGCGCTTGCATGTTTGCACTGCTGAAGCCTGAGGTCAGTTTAAAAGTAGCCCTGTGTTATAGGGCTGCTTTTAAAATGCAAATTGTGCCCATACTCGACTTTTGGGTTTGGGGAACTTACAAATTGATCAACTACAATGTTGGGGCAAAATTAAGTGGAAAAATGTTTTCCACTTAACTATGGCTGTATCATATTTGCCACATAATACATCATCTGCTGCATAATCTAACGATTTCCTCCAAAACAATTTTGTAGCTCAAACGGATCCCAAATTACTAAAAGAAATGTGACTTGTGTTGCTGTGAAGTTTAGGGCCCTTTGCAAAGGTTAGTAAAGAAAACAATTCCTAAGAAAACAATTGGTCCCAGACACTCCTAATGACACTCAAATTAATACCTGTAGGAGAGTGTAGTATGCAATCAATTCATACAACCAAAAATGTATAATGTTAAGGCACATTCAACAGGGAAATCTCATAGATAAGAGGCCAACCAAAGTCAATTAAATTGCAAACATCAATTTATTTCCCGCTGAATCATATTCATAAAATGCAAACTTAGGGGCTGACTACGATGGCAGGCGGACTTCAGTACCACCGCCATCGAATCGGGGAATGGGACCGCTGGCCTTCAAGGTGGAGGCCCCACGATGGGCATTACAATGCGACTGCCACTACAGTGTTCGCAGTGCCTATCTTTTACATTGCAGCAGGTGCTGCTGGCTGCATCATCCGCCGCAAAGTAAAAAAAAAAAGGAACATGTTAAATATATCGGTGCCTGCCACATGGTGCAGTGATATGTTGTGGGGCATCATAGATGCCCCCCATGACCCATGTCTGAGGGCCAGGAGTAAAGGGGCCTGCTACGGGCCCCCAATGTCCCTTTCGCCAGCATTTCCATGGCAGGTGAACCGCCATTGATAAGCTGGCGGGTAAGGGACATCGTAATCCGTGCTGCGGTGCATGGTAGGCACCACCAGCATTGTAGAAACCACGAGCCCCTCCACCACACCGGCGGGCTCAGGAAGCCCGTCGGGTGCGTGGTGGTTGGTCTTTCCGACCACCAGGTAACCACCCGCCATTGTAATATGGCGGGCTGTGATGCAGTCACCAATGGCGGTGGGACCGCCACCGACGGGGTGACGTGGCAGTCCCACTGCCATTATAATCACCCCCTAAGTTTGGTGTGCATGCAAATCCTACATTGTCAACCCCTGGCAAGTTGCACTGCTAGTGCTGGAAAAAGGCCAATGGGGGTACCAATGGGTGAGGTGGACTGGCCTCAAGGGTCTTGTGACCTCAGTGACAGATTCACTGTCGATCTAGGATGTGCTTCTTCATATGCCTGCCCGTAAGACTGGAAGTGAACTGCAGTATGGATTGTGGTGGACAGGTCCACCTGCGGGTGCTAAGACTCCTGGGCTTCTAAGGTCTATCGAGCCTTCTAAGGTGTAGCATCGGAATAAGCTCTGTCAGGAGTGTGGTATGGTGAACTGGTCATGAAGGTCTGAACATGGTTCTCCAGTTCCAAATTCAGCAGCTCTGGCCAGAGTGCCACATTCTCTCCCACACTGAACACCATACTGCCCCACTGAGAGAAACTCGCACTGCCTTCAGCACAACTCAATTGTGCTGCGACTAAATTCAAATTATGCACTAGACAACAGTAAAATGCTGCCTGAAAAAAAATGAATAACACCCTGGAAAAAGCAAACACTCATAGGGAATGCAAGAATAAGCAAAGCATGTGAACTGTAATCAGTAACAACATGGTTACCTTAACGGTTTTAAACTCATTATTCAGAAATCAGTAAGTGATTTTGCCTGAAAAGTTCAAGACATGGCTACAGGACCAGGAAGGGACCCCTTTCAATGTCCATTGCTTATATCCTTTCAAAATGTATGCAGTTTGGTTTAAAAAAGACCACATCCCCAAACACAGAGCCGCATTTTATAAGCTAAAATAATTAAAAAGTTGAAAACGATTATATTAAACGTTTCCACTCTACCCATCAACCAGGTATTGCAGTCCCTTTAGAAATGGCGCACTTACCCACTCCGGGAAAACAATGTTGTTCAAAGAAAGAAGATAAAAAGAAAGTAGCGCTTTCACTGGCAAACTCTGTAAAGTGGCGCTAATGTGTGTGGGTGTAAATAACAGTCTGGCCTGTCTGCTGTCCACTCTGTATTGCTTTATTTAGGTATTTAACTATTTTTCTCTCCATTCCGAGGTTTTTCTTTTCAATAGAAAACGGTCAGAAAATGAGGACATGTTCAGCCTTTTTTGGATCAATTTCACAGGGGAACAAATAAAGAAAAGGAGAGGCAAGAGAGAGTACCTTAAGAGCTGCCTCTTGAAATCAGCAGGTAAGCAGGAGCGAGACAGAGACAGAAAGAGATGGAGGAATAAAGAGAGGAGGGCAGCCGCCAGAGGCAGATCAGGAGTAGTGGACACGTCCTTGCCATGAAGGAAAAGAGACAGCGTTTATTTTTTCTCCGTTCTCTGCCCTTCCCAGAACGGCTGAGCCTTCCTGCAGCATAACAAAAGGCAGAGGGCGGGTGGCCTCTGACTCCAGGCAGGTCAAGTGCAGGGCCATTAGGTAGCGCTTTCGCGTGCTAATGGCCCTGCGATAACAGAAGGGAGAGGGGAAATTCCTTTGTCCCCTCGTCCCCCCCACCCTTGTCCCCCGTGTCCCCCCACTCCAAAAGCTGGGGGGGGATATATCCCCCGCGTCCCCCACACTTCCTACGCCCATGCCCCCAGATATGTACTGTATGTGGAAGAGTTGTGGCGCCGAGGCCAGGGCGACTGACGCCGGAATCTGGGATCACGGTTCGATCCCCGGCACCAGCGGCAGATTAGCCCAGCAACATGTGACTCTGGGCAATAGCTTGCTTAATCTTCCCGACGACCCCCAGCGCCTAGAGACCCTTACGGGTGATTGTTCGCGCTTAACAAATGTGGATTATATTATATGAAAAATAGCCCAGTGGCTTAATGTTATTGTTGTTGACAGCCTTGTATGATTATTGCTATATGAATGATAACTAGTGTGATTCCACATAAACAGATATACATCACAGGATACAAGACATGCATAGACCTAAACCTCTTACATTCAGAGCTTGAGAAAGTAAAAATGGTTGCCAAGCCTCAGTACTTCTCAAAGCAGCTTGTTAAGTGACACGCGAAGCGTCTTTGTTATCACGAGCGTCTATTCTAATCTGCAGCAACATGTTAGGTTCCAGTTGTGACCCTTTGACCTCAAATTGTTCCCACCAGGAAACGGACTTGGGATCTGTCTTGATCGACCTCTGGTCCAGCACTGAGACGGCTGGTGATCGGGGAGCTGCAGAGGGAAGAGTAAGAGTGCAAGGCAGATGCACGGAATGTACGGGGTGAGGGAGCCAGGGGTGAGGGAGCCAGGAGTGAGGGGAAAAAATTGACCTCAGGAGAAGAGGGAGACACTGAATCACAGGAAAGAGTTCAAGGACAGACTAGGGAATCCAGAGTGCAAGGAGGGCCGAGCTTAGTGCAGCTTTGGCACCAACTCACTATGCTTTGCTACTGGGACTGAATCAACACTTTGTACACCTGGCGTAACTCTACAACAGGCATGGCAAAAGTCCATCTGGAACCCACAGCTTCAGGGCACAAAGTGGGATGGCTCAAGGCTCAACATGCTGGCACTTCAACCATCCCTCTGGCTGTTACTCTTAATAGGTTGTGACACATAACAAAGATCAAAATAGTACAACCCTTTCTAATATTGCAGGGATCCCGCACTGTGAACCTTTGTGTCTAATGTCCAATTCCATCACAATATTAATGCAGTAGTTTTGCCCAGGCGATGCTAATATAAGACTCCAGCAAAACATTAACAGAAAACAAGCATTGTTCTGAAATAATATAACTACATTCAGCTGTTCACTTTCTTTTCAAAGAAAGACACTGCAGATTCTGCCACTGGTTTACATTTTTTTTTTATTTTGCATAAAGTGCCATTCGTTTTTTTATTTTTACTATGGTCATTGGCAAAAGTCATCCCCACCCCTCTGACACTCCCACCATACCCAAAAGATCTTGCAGGAAGGAGGCACCCTTACTGCTTCCCTTTGGGCACAGATGGCATAGTAAAAACTCAGACAATATTATCAACATTTCAGAAAATGCACCTCAGAATAAAACAAAAAAAGTTAGCATAATTATTCTGTTCAAATAACTTAAATATTTAAATATGTTAGTTTCTTCTCATTCTAGAACGGCTCAGTCGAATGAGGAAAGAAATGTACATGGGCCATGTTCTCCTGTCAGTGGTCAAAGGTTCTCGGCTCGCAAACCAGAGATTTGGCGTCCACAGGGGGTATAGCTCTGTAATGCTACACAGTACAACAAGAGGGGGGGGAGGGGGGAACAACTGCTTATTCCACGTCATGCCTCATAATCCAGCCTTTTAGGAAAGACAGAACCCGTTCCAGGTAGAAATATTGCCACTTGAGCATTACATTTCTTGTTGGCCGGCTAAGAAAAGAAGATCCATTCTTCTCAATTGTTCCAGTGAGAAGAATCTCTCTTCAAGCTGCAATGTCTCTCTTTGGAACTTTCACAGATCAAGAGATGCATCTCAGGCCTAGTGATGGATATGGATAATGCTGTCACAGGGATTTCTTCCAAGAGGCATCAATAAAGAGGCAAAGTAAAACAAGCAGTTACTTCCGTACATCCACCTTTCCCATGGCCACACCAGCAGTACAGTCAAATATCCAGTGCTTTTTGTTGTTGTTCTTTAAAATACAAAAATCGACAAATAAAAACTTACTAGCTACATCTGAGAAAGAAACCCAGAACGGACACCACGTCTCTTAACATGCACATCCCGACACACGCATACATATACAAAAAAAGCAAAGTGGTCCTTGACATATTTACAGTCAGGCAGTTCTCCCCCTGGCTGAAGTGTACCCCAGTTCACTCCTGATAGCAGCAATGTGGTTTTCCTGTGGATCTGACAATTGCAGACATGCAGCCAGCTTGTGCGAAAGTTGTCAAAAGCCTCCAATAAACTCCAGTACGTCTACACAGTGCCCCTGCCCAAGCCCACCTCATACAATCAATACCTTTGAGTTTGCATATAAAATTATCTTCTGTTGAAGGTGTATTGACAAAAGGACACAATGTTAGCAAATCAATGGGTTCAGTTTGAGGGAATGTGACATTATGGTGGAAACTCAGCCAATTTCTAATCCCAGATTCCAAATTTGACCATTGCATCAAGGGCAGATTCTATTTCCTGAAGCCCCAGTTCCCATATCACATGAAATACTAAGCGTTTCGAAAAAGGTAAAACCATAATATCATGTTTAAGGGGGAAAAACGAGATATCAGGGTCTTGAGATCGAAGAACTGCCAACAAAGCAGCTGGTCTTTAGGACACTTTCCCATCTCATTCTTCTTCAGATGCTGTACGCCTAGCAGTATCACTAGCTTATGCAGGTCACTGAATAGCCACTTGTTATTGTGCATGGCCCCTTCTTTCACTGATTGTGGTCATTCGGGCACAGTAACGCAGAAATGCCAAAAGAAAGCCCACTTCTCAGTGTTGTGCTCCATAAATAATCTAAATAAATAAATACATACACGGTAATAAATACCAGAAGATAGGGTTGCTATTGAAAAAATGCCTTTTATGAGGGGCAAAACTAATAAAGCCGTTTTACCTGCATGAAGGGCCTAATCTCAAACAATCAGTGCAATACGTTACAGGTTGGTCCAGTCAAAATCTTACCAGAGTAAAACAGGATATGGACCGACACACAGAAATTTGTATCTAAACATCACATACAATTGAGAGGATGCAGGGAGAGCCTAAACCTTTTGACTGCAGATTGTTTACTGCCCCAAACTGTAAAATGTTCTGTGTAGTTAAATGAAGGTGTGGGACAAAATCATGAAGCAGTGCAGAGATATTCTATAAAATCTATTCATTCTTTCATCCACTAATCCTGTGATCAACTTAACCTTCCACTAAGCTATAGAACGAGCACCATTATTTAAAACAAATTATCTTTTTAAGAATTTCGTGTTCGACTACTCAAAAACAATATTAACAGAAAAATTGAGAAGAATCAAAAATGGGTGGGTATAACTTACTAGATTCGGATTATTGTCTCTTGAGATAACCGCATAAAGAGAAGTGCAGGACAACACCTTTTTCTCATCCTATAGTAAGATAAGTTTATCACTGAATACAATTATTGAGAGACTGAGTTAAAAGGAAAATAGGCTGTAGCTATCCTGAAGATGGTTCCTTAAGAACTATGCACAACTGCTGAAACATTTCAGCTGATTGCGAGCTGCATATAAAGTCATTACACTGCTTTGTCCTTGCACAGCAAATTAGTAAGTAATAACTGTCGAGACATATTTGCCGTAACTTTACTTGTAAATAACGAACTTGTGTGATCAAAATATACCTTTCTGGGCTTTAAATGTCAAACTTTGTTGTGCTACTTCATGGGAATATATTTTTGTACAAGCGTACAAATCATACATTCCATCAGCATGTTTTTATAGTCTCATTCAGATAACTATTTGCTCTATGATATGGCACAGACGTGAGAGTCCACCAGAACGTTTTTTGACCCAGTTTGACTATGATTATTTGAAGGGATCTATTGTGCTTAATTTGATCAGAAATATTTCTCACTAACAAGCACAAGGTTCCTTTTTAAAAATACACCAATAGCCCTTAGGCAAGAGATGGAGGTGTCAGCTGATAGAAATGTATCTATGGAGTTTTAGGTGCAGCTTCTCCACTTTATTTAACCGTGCAGTCCTCTGCAAATAATTGTATCTTCCTGCACTATGCTTGCCCCTTTGAGCAACAGCAGTAGTTTGAAACACGTGTAACATGCTATGTAAGTATTAAACAGAACTAAAGTACTGCAGTCCAGTCAGACTTATTAGTTTTGATTCAATGCGCCAAAATCTGCATTGCCCGTGCAAGGTTTGATTGCATTTGTCCTCTCTCGTCTATTTTTGTCTTGTACAGAAAAAGCACATTAGTGCCTTGAAGATATGTGCTCACCAAATCAAAATTGGCCTCAGGTGCAGTCCATCACTAGGGCTATTACTGGAATGTAGAGACCTTTCAAGGTCACCACAGAGAGAAGAGAGGTTTGTCTCAATATATGTCAGTTTTAGTCACTTATGCTGACTATGCCGAAACACATCCCTTCTGAGGTGAGCAATGACATTTTCATAGTACAGGATGACTAAAGGGTAGGTGGTTAGAATATAAAAATATTATGGCAAGGGCTACTCAAACATTTACAGTCAACTTTCTGGAAGTGGAGCATTTTAACAGGATGTCACTAAAAGAGACATTTGGCGCATCACCACACTGGAAACGTAACCGGCTTTAGCATTTGATGTACAACACTCACACCGTCAAAGGCTGAAAAGTAAGGAAATTGAAAACAAGTATTTCCAGTTTACCAGTTATTGTTAATCCTAAACTAATGATGCAGCAACAAGCCAGTGGATGCTTTTAAAAACACAGAAGGACACTTAAATGGCAAAAGCATCCCCATGGTGCAGCTAGGCACTGCACTGCAATCACCCACTGCAGCATCGCTCCCACACACTGTGAAAGCACACTTCAGCACATGTGAAACAGCACCCACTAAATATATCGCTTTAAGAGAGCATCCAGACAGCAGTGGCATATTCAGATACTATATATCCAACAAAAATGGCATTTCAAAAGAAGAAAACAGCTGTGGTACCTTTTAAATTACAGCCATTGCAAGATGTATTTCAGTCACAGCATTCATGAACTTAAACCCAATTCTGCATGTATCGTCAAGGGTAGTACCCATTAACCTACAACCAATTTAAGATTAAATTATAACAAACTCGGGGAGACATCTCAAACAACCAATCACAAGCAGCACTCATTCCCAGGGAAAGATCAAATGACACATGGCATTCGGTGCTCCACCCATCATCCACCAGGAGCCATACATGTAGTGTTTGCAGTAAGAACAGCACTTCAGCTAAAAGGGTTTTATAGCACTTATTTTTTTGGAAAAGCTCATAACTAAATGGCAAGGCTTAGCCCCCTGGCCTTATAACATCCCCTCCCCCATCTAGGCAGCAAATCGGATGCCTGCTACTTTCTACCAGTACAAAACAGAATCCATTCCAGAGCTAATGGTGGTTCATCAGCCTACATAAGTAGGGTCTGCTGCCTTGCATGAGTCGGGAAACTCAGGCTTCAGCTGCTCCGCACATAAAATCTGTGCTCTGGTTTATTTTGGAGGTTTGAAACATAAAATGCACTTAGGCACCTGCCAGGCACGCTTTTTCTAAAGAATAAGACACATTCTTCAAATGTGATAGATGGGGGAAGTCTGGATATCATAATTAAATGGATGAATTGAAGATTGAGCAGTTTCTTAAATTTGAGGGAGCGCTCTTTGTCCTTTAAGATTTTATAAAAAAAATATTGTGCAGCTTTTTGTACAAGACTGCTTGTTAGAGATTTCAGACAAGCACAAGTCAGGCATGAAATCAAGAGATGTCTCTTCCCCTGGCCACTCCACACAGTGTTGCCTCCGATTATATCCTGTGAATTTGGGGTCCAGTTAATCACATGCCTGCAAGGGAAAATTTCTGATTTTCCTGAATACCTTTTATCGCTTCATATTTACTTGCATTTTAATCTGAGCTTGGCCTTTGCAGTTACATGCCAGTGAAGCAAACTTTACGATGTTCCTAGTACGGAAACCCCCACACTAAGGACCAGATGTCCGAGAGCAGAACAGCATTCCTCTCTGTGGAACCTTGAATTCTTTCCGTGGCTTTAAGCACAGGACAGGTTTATTTGAAGCTCAAAAGCAATTGTTATGGGGTGCCAGTGATAGGCGGAAATATTGGATCATGTGGTTGGACTAAAGGGGTACCCGTTTCTGGTTAAAGCAGAAATACAGTTCTGGAAGTAAGTGATCACTGAAAGAAGGCAAGTATATCTTTCACTACCCATTATGTACTTCTGTTGGGTTGTCGTTCCTGCACTGCCATTCGCCTAGGATTCTGTGACGAATTGGAAATTGGATAGAAAAACCAAAAAGCAAACAATAAGGCTGAATTTTGAAAGGTTTAGATGGTGTTTATCGATGTGTTCCTGCGTGTAGATGTTGTGAATTGTGGCATCCACGCCTACTTCTCTCCTCCCATTCTATTTTAATGGTCTGGTTCTTTTCCACTTCATGTTCCTTTTCCCTTGTCATTTCCTTTGCACAGCTAGTGCTTCATCCACTGCTTTACTGCTTCTGCATGTGAAAAGTGGTTCTGCATTTCTCCTGTCCGCCTGGACTTTTTTGTATGTATTCTTCAATATTTATTCTGTCTTTTTAGTTTGAATTTTTTATGCATGCTTCCTTGTCTGCAACCACCCTTTCATTTCGATTTTTGTCCTGCAGATTCACGGAGAGCAAGCACTACTATTCTGTGATTTTTCAGAACACATTGGTGTAATTTTTACCTTTTCAGGACAATCTTTAAAGATGATGTGCCTTTTTGCTAAAAAACAAACACTTTTAGCTCAAGGAGCGTGTCTTACTTAGAACAAAAAGCAACAAATCCCAGGACAAACACGGTGCCATTTTTCCAAAGTCACTCCCCACCTCATGAAATCATACAGGAACAATACCCACCATCTCTTTTCTACATAAAGCACCATCAGAAAAATATATATCCTGGTCTCAGCCCCTGTGCATGTTAGAAGAAATACCAAATCCCTATTCATGCATCATAAACATGCCTGAAAACCTAAAACTGTGGCCCCAATGCCATGGATTTGCTTGAAAACCTCAGTGTTGGTCACAGATTCCATGGATTTGGGTCACATTTTGGGAACAGGGACTAACATATAATGAGTAATCTTTGACAGACAGCACAACCCCAAGCAAATTGGCTCTTTACTTAAAGCAGGTACGATTAGCCAGCTCCATGCTGGTCATTTTCCGACCTTGCAACGGATTAAAGGCGGAGCCAACCCAGCCGGGATTCGAACCAGCAATCTGCGAGTTACATACAAGGAAACCCCTGTAGTGGGATTCAGATCTCTGCTATTGCACACAACTAAAATAGGTGCAGGAGACGATAACTATACTTCCGGATACGACTACGATCCTTCCTAACTGTTTCTTTACAAACCACCAAACACCAATTCAGATAACAAAATATATGAATACCCTCTAGGTCAAATACATTTGAAGAACATGCAGATTTTGCCACATTTTGATAGGGCATGGCACAATCAACTGTTGAGTTGCCCATGCTATGTGGTACAAAGTTACCTACAGCAGTTTCAGCCAACATCTTCCATATTGTAATTCTTACAACAACTTCTCCCAGTAATAAGTATGGGTTTACGGGTCACAACATGCAAAACTGTTGTTGGATAAAAGCTACAATTGGAGCTGGAGAAGGGGGGCTGTCATAGCTTTCCCCTCTGAATGAGGGAAAGTGTAAACAAATACTACTGTTGGTAAATAACTACTGGCAACCAATCGTTGTACCTACAACCACCATACGGTGGAATGGGCATATTTGAAATATACGCATTGGAAAACACAGGAGCATTGAACCATGTGTGGCCACCACGATGCACACAGGGCAATAATGGGTGCAAAACGCGCTGGCCGGATTGATGGTCACGTGGCTAATTTTGGAGCCAGGATGCATTTCTTTCCACAAATGGTGCACAAGACATTTACCAACAGAACATCGAGGTAATCCTTTGTTTTTAGTGTTTAAATATATATTATTTTTTTACATTTGTTTTTAACTGCAAGATGGTTCGGAATGTGTTACTGAAGCCCGGGTGTGCAGAGGGTGGGCAAAAAGCGTGGGGGGGCACTTTAGGCACTTCTTGGCTCAGAGAGGGCTAAAACGAAAGTTCAAAGTAAAACCAAAGTGCCTGTAGACCCAAGTTAGGCAAGGGGAGTGCTTTCCATAAACCACGCCCCAATATTTTCCACTGTGCTGCACCATTTTCGTGCCCATTGCCTGTGCCTTGTGCTGCATCTTGTAACAAGCCACACAGGGTGCAAAAAAATATGTGTTGCTTTAGTTGGGAATAAAAAGACTGTGCAATTTCAAGAACAGGCTTACTTCTCTGCAAGAGTCCAGTGCCTATTTTCTAGATGTGACCACCTCGGACAGCGATTGTATTGTTGGAGAGCCAGGAATGGTCAGTGGTGCCTGGGGGCAGACATGCCTGTAGGAAAGGCATAGGAATTGACTACAGGCCAGGGTTTCTAAAACGTCGAGAGGGAAAGATGGGCCCCCAACATATTTTGCCTTTCAAAGGCACTGGCTTTTTGACAATCATTCCCCATTCCCGAGTTCAATTCTAGTCCCCAGGCGTATCTCAGCTTTCTTTGTTGGGTGAACCAAAGCCTAATGTTGGGCGCAATTAATACACATTTTTGGAGGCAGCCTCTCTGTATAGAATACAGATTTTTGTTCTTGGAAAAGCAAAGCAAAAGAAGAACTGGCCGATCAACAGCCACTGGATTGGCACATTTTGAAGTTCATTGAGTATGTTCCACAGTCCCTCTTTCAAAGTACATTTGAGAACTGAAAGTTATAAGTTTCAACCCATTCCTTGCCAAGCCCATCCTACAAAACCACATATATTGTGCAGGACTTATTTCATTAAAGGTGGGGAATAGCCTCATTTCATCAGCCTGGTTTTTGCTACCCATGAAACCTTTTAAACCAATGCTGCTTTCTTGTCCATTCAAAATTAACAAAATATTGAATACCCTCTATCTGTAAAGGGGGATTTTAGTCCTTACAGATTCTCGACAATTGCACGTTTTTAACCACCGATCAGGTCAGGCAGGTGTTACCTCAACCAACCCTTGTCCCCCACCCTCAAAAAAATGTGTTTTTTTGGCTAGGGACAAATGTGTAAAACAGAACCAGTCTTCTGGTGATTAGGGAATGTCTTATATTGCAACTTCTTTCAGGGCAGTCACCGGTCCAGCACCTTGGAATAGTCCCCACGACCTCCCTCACCCTTCAGATCAGCAAAAACCTGGGTAAAGTAGTGAGGGTCAGCATTGATTCGCAACATTTTCCCACTCATGGTGTCGATGATGCGAAGGCAACGATCCCAAAATGCATCACGAGGGCCTGCCGCCTCAACGAGGAAGGGCTTAAGTGGGTACGAAATCTCATTGCCCATGTAAGAGTAGGACAGGTAAAGGCAGGTGAGAAGGGCGGCCTGCAACTCCCGCTCACTGCCCGCCGTCTCCCCATCAATGACTTCACGGCACAGCAAGTAGACGAAGACCACATTGGCTGGGGTGACAAAGGCTTGGTCCTGCCAACCCTGGAGCAGCAGAGAGCGGTCCACGCCCCGCAGCCACAAGATGGGGTCCCCAGGAGAGAGCTGCTTCAGGCGGTAGCAGCGGCGACAGAGGAACTCACCCAAGCAGCGGAGCAGCTCACTGGTGGAGGCCTGCACGATGACCCGGCGAGGAGAGCCAGGCGTCTTCTTGATGGACGAGGCCTGCTGCTGCTTGGGGCACGGCTGCAGGGTGCCCGTCTCGTAGCTTCCAGCCAGATTAGCGCAGGACAGGGACTTCTTGACATTCTCATGGTTGAGAAGGGCCACCTCTTTCTGGTTGTTGGCGGCGCCTTTCCGTGAGCTCCCGCTCTTCTTCTTGGTGGAGGCAACAAGTCTCTTCCAGGTCAGTGCTGGGATGAACATGGAGTGTCTCTTTAGGGGCTTGGCCTCCTTGGCCTTCCCCTCCGATGTATAGGGAGACAGGGACCCTGGCCCATCCTCGTAAATACTGGCCTTCCTGGACCCTGGTGACAGCGACAACACTGTGCCCATGGTGACGGCTGGCAGAAAGGGCAATTGTCAACTCTCTCTCACAGCAGAAAGGACCCTTTTTATGAGAACTCAACACATTCAACGGACACCCAAGGCCACTTACTTCAATGCATGTCCAAAGGGGTCTGCTAGAAGGAGACAGACCTCTCCTGCTGGCTTGTCAACGTTGGGTGCCTTCCAGCCACTTAGTGGTCGAAGTCTCGGCGGCGAAAACAGCTCATCAGCGTGCGGGAATAATCCTGAAAGCCAATTAACTGTGCGCCCAGTGGGTGGAATTACCCGCTTCCCTCTGCATAGCGGGGATAGTCCGTGCCCTCTTGCCTTGGCAGCTTTGCAAGAGATTCTTGCCCAGAGACAAGGGATCTTTAGAAACGCTCGTTATGCAGAGATTCACAGAATAAATGCAATGTCTTATTCAAGATATCAGGCTTCCCTGTTGCCTTCAATTACATATTTGCAGCAGAATCCTTAAATCAGTCGTAAAACGCCTCGCTCCGGAGCGCAGCTCCTGAAAAGATGCACCATTCCTCGTTTCAAAGAGGAGTGGCTTTGTCTTTAAGGACGGCTCGTCAAAGACACGGTCTTCAGGGTAATCGAAATGTTGTTTGCTGCGGATCATCAGAATGAATGCCGTTGTCTTTTTCCGTTTCAAAGGAAAGCATCTTGGTTGAAATCATATCTTCCACACCGCAGCATTCTCGCAATAAAAACAACACGTCTCTCTGCAGGAGCCGGGGGACCTAAGGAAATATAAATATCTATCTGAAGCTGTTGACAGCATCCAAGCGACCAGGTCCGACCGTCCTTGCACGAGACCCTTCGATTCCTGTCAATAATTGTCGAAGTGTTGTCGCCGCGGGCACCACGAATCTCAGAACTGCGCGAGGCGCGGCGGCGGACGCCGGGGACGTGCGTACGCTTCGTGCGTCTCTTGTTTATCTCACCGCCCGGCTCCTAGCTCTCCTTCCAGGGTTCATGCTGCGCCGCCCGGCTCCGCTGTGCCTGTCCCCCGTCTCCTAGCTGCGCAGCCTCGCTCCCGCCCTCCCCGCCTCGGTGTGCGCTGGGAGCAGGGGCGCGTGTTGCTTTTGTTTCCCCCTCTGTTGATTAATTCCCCTCTTCCTCCCCTCTCGCTTCCAAGTGATTTCAATACCGTCTCAGTCAGAGGCGTCCTCCCCTGCTGCCGGGGATGCTGATGATGATAAGCAAATGGCAGAAGACTGGGGCCGCCTAGAAGCCCGCCCCTCTCTTTTTAAGAGCATCACCTCTCTAGTCATTCACCCCTTTTACGGTTCTTAGGGAGAGGCAGCGGTGTCATCACGTTCTTTTATCCCCCACCCTTCCCCTGAATAATAGCTCTACATGTTGAAGGACTGCCCGGCTTTTCACCTACGAATAATACGTCTAATTCGCTCAATGTAGTCAAACCAAGACTACTAGTCCCACAATACCACATTAAAGACCATGTCTGGAAGCTGCGTTCATAATGACATCGAGAGTGGTGGTCACCCACCCTTGCATCTTGTCCGTCCGACCCCAAATTCACCCCCCCCCCCCTCCAACCAGGGCGTTTCTCCGACACAGAGGCTGGCACAGTAAAAAACAGACCATGCATAATCTAATAAATGCACATTCAAAGCAGACTAGTTATACAAAGCCCAGTCAATGCGCTTTCATCGTAACACCAGTGTTGTCTGGTTTTTTTTTTGGGGGGGGGGGGGACTTTTGGGGTCATTATAGGTCTACTCCCAGTGTGCAGAGAACTCAAGTTGCCCCATCACGTGTGGGTAGTTTTCACACAGATCTTTTGCCTTTTCATTCTTGTATTTGCAGTTTTGCCGTTTGTTTTTCCCAGTATGAAAACAGCATTCCAACTATCGAGCCTACATTTTCGATTCTCTCCACTACAAATATACTACTACATTGGTATCTGTGGTTTTGCATTTTACATCACTAATGTTGCAGCGCAGAAAACCTAGGTAACGGGGAACAGGACAAGACCCGTACCAAATATCTTCCCTTCGTCACAAACCAGATATCACATTAACGCTTTCACACATGTGGTCATTGGTGGGGCCCATAACACCAACATTTACACATCACTTCACACTGGTCTGCACATACAGGAGAGATGATTGTTTCATGCGCTGATATGAAAGGAATACCTTATATCCTCTAGGAAGGAAAGTTATATTACATATCTATACACTAATATCCTTGCACCTGCAGATCTCAATCCTAAACATCAAGGTACTCCTCCCACGTGATCAATGAATCCTTTAGTTGGATTACTTGATGGTGATTTAGAATCAGCTAAAACACATTTAAGATTTTGATCTTCCCTCCCTCAATAAATCACAAACGCATTTGCTTGTTAATCAATATTCGTTTATCTATTTTATCGCAAAGGTTAAATCTACATCTAGAAAGTTTTATAAATTTTTATGTTGAATCACAAAACACCATATTTACCTAATCTGGATATCGGGCGTCCTCTAAGTCATCAAATTAATCATCAATCTGTCAGAATTTAGAAGTTCTTCATGCGGCACGCTACGGTCCCAAAGAAAGGCAAGGACCAGAGACGTGCAAGCATCAATCAGTGCCCATGGAGTCTATAAAGTTCGTAGTTCATCAGGAAAATGGGCAGCATTCGGACTGTCAAAGATTCAGGAACGCAGCAGTCACCCTAGATAGTAGCGTCGTGTAGCGTCACCGTCGTCTTCATCAGCAAGGAAAAGGGAAAGTCAGGTCTAAGCGCTCTATTCTACCATCATTTTTATAATAAAAGTAAAGTCAAGATGTAACAATTTACGAAGTTTTGGCTTTCTTGATTGGTCGGTTGAGATCGTCCGGTGAGTTTAGCACAGTTCAAGAGGTTATGTCATAGTTTTGGATTTTTCTGGTTTCTTGTAAAAGTTCATTGTGTGGGTACTTGGCCGACTTCCCACTGTGGCCTTGTTCGGGCACAGTATGACAAGGGTCATGACGAGGCTACAGGAACGAACTGATGTGCAGTCGCGCTTCGCCCGAAACCTCGTGGAATGGTGGCCATCACGTTGTGTCACTTTGGCGGCCATCTTGTTTTTAGGCCCAAAGGACAACTTAAGCGAAACAAACACAAAAGAGTACTTAATACATAGAAATAATGAATAAAATGTTAATCCCTTACTAATCCCTCTATGTGCTTGTAATTATCTAGCGTATAGCGACATTTAAAGCGTTCATATTCACCCATTTGATGTCATCTGGAGCAACATATTGAAAACGTCACAAAAGCCATATATATCATGCAGTATTCTATTTACTACATATACTACTGTTAGTATGCGTACGTATTTTAGTCATAGAAGTTAATTAGCCATCCGAAATGCAAATCCCACGTATAATTAATATATTAATAATGTTGATTAGAACACATGCAAACTTATTTAGTAATATTATAATTAATAGATTATTTAATTAGTATACTCATGCAGAAATGGGGGGTATACAACATTTTGAACTACCCGCTCCATCACTAACACAACAATATACATAGCCCTTGAGTTTCCGAGGTAACTTATTCACTCCATGTTTATTGTTTGCATTCTGGGCCTTGTGGCCCTGATTTTATAAAGGCAAAAACAACAATTGATGGACAGAATGCAGAACAATGTTATACATTCACCCCAGTACAGAGATCTGGGCCTAAATCCATCGTTTTTTTGCTCACCATGCCATTCCTGTTTGAACCCAGTCATATGCAAATCAGTCTTGACCCTGTGCCCAATGGGAACAGTCCAGCCTGAACTACCAGGCCAGGTCCTCCCTGGACTGGAAACAAGCATCCTAGGACCGGTTTTGGGATTTCACCCCTCATCAGCCAGAATAGTTAGATTCCAGTGGCACAGTGAGCCCGGGACCCACGTCTGTGCAAACCCGGCGCATTTAGGGTGAGAAAGCAAATATGCGAGCGACTCCACTGAAGGCCAATCTACTTTACACTACTCCACTGTACGCCACTGTACTCCATTCTATGCTTCTCCATGCCACTTTACTCCATTCTATGCCACTCTACTCCATTATGTGCGGGTTTACTCTAGGACACCCCCACTCCACTCTACTCTACTCCACTCTATGCCACTCCACACCAGTGCCATCCGACTGAACGTCACTCCACTTTACGACATTCAAGTCCACTCTACCCCACTCCATGCCACTTTACTCCAGAAAACTCCACTCCACTCTACACCACTCCATTCTGACACACTACCCCACTCTGACACTCTACGACACTCCACTCTACACACTCTACTCCAATCTACACCTCTTCACTCTATCCTACTCCACAACACTCTACTCCACTCTACACACCTCCACTATACTCCCTATGCTACTCCACTTTATGCCATGCTACTCCACGACACTCTGGTCCACTCTAAACCACTCCTCTGTATTTCACTCCTTGACACTTTACTCCACTCTACGACATTCCACTGCATGGCACTCTACTTTGCAACACCCTACTCCCCTCTTCGCCAATCCACTCTGTGCCACTCCACTCTACATGACTCAACTCCAATCTACACCACTTCACTCTATGCTACTCCACAACACTCTACTCCACTCTACACACCTCCACTCTATGCCATGATATTCCATGACACACTGCTTCACCCTAAACCACCTCTCTCCATGTCACTCCACTCCGCAACACTTTACTCCACTCTACGACATTCCACTGTATGGCCCTCTACTCTGCAACATACTACTCCACTCTTCGCCACTCCATACTATGACACTCTACTTCACTCTATGCCACTGCACTTCGCCTAAGACATTCCACTTTATGACACTGTTGCAGTTGGAGAAACAACAAGATGCTTGGTTTTGTTTTCCAATGCTTTATTTAGTATTAGAGAGTCAGTTTGGCTATCCTGGTTCTCTTCAGGCAAGGGACCATCTGTAAAGTGTGTCTTCTTCTCCTCGAGACTTCTCTTTAGCCCTCAGGAAAAGGAAATAAGAATGGGTGAGGACGTTGTCCCTGTGCTTCAGTTTTCTGAGGAAAAGGAGTTAGGGGATATGCTAGCCACCTGTTCCACCACCAGTGTTGCTTTCAGTGCTTTACGCAGGCGCCACACTCTAGAGAGATTCCTACAGCTGGCCTTCCCTCTGCACTTTTCAGGAGTTTAACCCCCCTTCCCTTGTCCTCGGAGGAACCTCCCATCTCTTCGGAACCCCTCTGGAAAATATTGCGAAAACAGGGACATACCTCTGACAGCCACGCTCCTCCAGGAACGCGGCGGGCTATTCCGTGGTACCGGACGGGGTCCGGGCTCCCTCTCTTGCGTTGATCTTGGGGAACTGGCTTCCACGGGTCGGGCTTCTATCCAGGATGCTCCGAGGCTCTCTCTTCCGTCTTCTATTCGCGTTCTCAGCAGGTTTAGAGTCAGATTCCCCTTCGTTCTCCATTCACTTCCGCCTTCGTCAGGGGAAGTGCTGCCTATCAAGGAAGACGTGCCGCAGTGTTCGTTGATGATGGAATCCTGTGACGTAGTCATGTGCTGGTCGTTGAAACCGCAGAAGTTCATGTAGGTGACAGAGACGTCCCGATCCCTCTTATCCAGATTCTGTGGGGATGAGAGATAGAGGATAGGAGAGATGTAAGGGGGGAATATGTCCTGCCTTCAGCCTCCATCGCGGCGTCTCGAGGTACGTTGTCACACATCCAAGCCCCAGATTGATCCCGATCGGGGAGCAGAGGGACCCAGGAAAGGAAGTCTGCATTCCCGTTCTCGGTGCATTTTCTATGTCTCACGTCAAAGGAGAAGGGCTGCAGGGAAAGAAACCAACGCAATACGCAGGGGTTGTTACCCTTATTGCGACTGCCCCACTGCAGAGGGGCATGATCCGTGTACAAAATAAAATGGGAGTCCTCCAGGTAGTAGCGTAGTTTATTTACAGCCCACCTAATGGTCAGAGACTCCTTTTCGATCGTGGTGCATTTTTGTTCATGGGGAAAAAGCTTGCAGCTAATGAACATGATGGGTTATTCTGTACCATCCGCAGAGGCTTGGGACAGAACCGCACCCAGACCATGATCAGAGGCGTCAGTCTGCAAGATAAACGGTAGTGAGAAATTGGGTGACGCAAAAACAGGGCTGGAGGTGAAGGCGGTCTTCAATTCCTGAAAGGCCTGTAAGGCCTAAGGGGTGGGATGTAGGAGGTTTCTAGGTTTGACCTGTTTCTTGAGTAGATCCGTCAAAGATGTTGCTATTTCTGAATTATTGGGTCAAAGCGCCTGTAATAACCTGGAGACCCAAGAATGCCCTGACCTCTCTTTTGGTGGTGGGAAAAGGGCTATTGCAGATGGCCTTCACTTTTTTCTGTTGTGGTTCTATGACTCCATCCCCAAGGAGATACCCCAAATACTTGACTTTCCGAAAAGCCACTCTGGACTTTTTTGCATTCACGTGTAAACCAGCCAGTTTAAGAGCCTGCATGATTTTTTACAATGAGACAGATGTTGTTCCCATGTACGGCTGTAAATCACTATGTCGTCCAGGTAGGCTGAGGAATAGGATTGATGTTCATAGTGTACCCTATTCATGAGCCTTTGGAATGTTGCCGGGGCCCCATGGAGGCCAAATGGCAATACCGTGAACTCATATAACCCTGTTGGGGTGGAGAAAGCAGTTCTAACTTGATCAGTTGCTCGAAGTGAGGAAATATGAATTTTGTGATCAGTTATGTCCCCTAACGTAGACCCCAACGGCTCCATGTGCATGCTATAAGTACATGTATGTTCCCTCCAGTTCCAGTTATGAAGACGCAAATACATGTGGGTCCACCGTCAACATGTCCTCTTTCAGATCCGCCATGAATGGGTCAGATATTCCATTCCTAAGTATGAAAGGCCACCGACTTTATGTGGTTCACTTTCCACATTTTACAGATTCAGGCGAGTAGGCCCTGAATTCTGCCACCAAGCCTTTTCCTGCCTTCTGCCTCTGAAAGCTCCAGTCCGAGCCTGCATCTGTATCCATGAACTTTGTCCTACTCCCTGCGCGGCTAACGGTGCCTGATCCAGCCTGTTGCCTGCCAAAAACTGTATTTCACCTTCAAGATTATCTGCTCCGCTCCTCATCCGATGCATTCCTGTCTAGTAGTTTAGGTAAACATTCTTCCAGCTACCGTGCAAAGGGCCAGGCCTCACTGTCCTCATGCAAGTAATTCATAGCCCCTGTTACCATGGAAGATTCCTGCCCCCTCGCATCTCATGTAGACACTTAGACGCTTGTACACGCACTAACAGTCAGTATAGAATAGATTCTGTCCGAGAGACCTTTCCTTTTGGATAATACAGTTCTTTAAACATAAGATATTAGATATGATTTGGGATTAGGTTGACATGACCCCTCAGACTTCTGTCTCCACATGTAGAGCTAAATGTCAAGTCCCCTTCACCCTCTAGTTGCACGTCAATCATACGTCATGCGGCTGCGCGCGCATCTCTGCCAAATATTTCTGCTGACATTGCAGGATTCTCTTATGGATCCACCCACTTGTGACATCATGTTTAATGACGTTTTTAGTTACGCCTATGTTTACGCCTTTTTTCATTACGTATGTGTGTCATTATCTGTATTATCAGCTGTTACGCCTCTTGCATCTGTCTTAATGTAATACTTTTCATATAAATATCATTACTTGTCAATAATGTATTGCCTTCCCTTCCTGAACCTTCGTGGTGATGGAATTTGAAGCCTACAGTTCGAACTGTAATTCCTTTGTAGAGGAATAAAGCCTTTTAGAACCTCTAATACCACGGATTCTGCCTCTTATATTTACTGAGTTATTCTTACTAGACTTTACCGCATAAAAAATAGTACCGGTAATGAAATATTTACCACATAAATTGGCGCCCGAACAGGGACACTTTCTCATCTCACGCGCCGGAGGTGCGTTGCAGGCCCGGTCTCCTGCCACAGCTGAACGGACAAAAACGCGTACCTGCAGGATTTCCTGTATCTCCCTCCGGCCAAGCGGGGGTGACTGAGGCTGCGATCAACACCCAGACGAGGCGGTGAGAAGTGCGAAGTATCCCGACCAGAGCCTAGCTGAGAGAGCAAGATCCGAGGTATACAGAGGCCCACCAGGTCCCGAAGTTCCGAGTCCAGTCGAGTCGAGTCCAGTCCGGTCCAGTTCAGTTCAGTTCCGAGGCCTTCCGTTCCGCGCTACCCGGTGAGTACCATTTCCGGGGAGGCATTTAAACGTGCACATAGGTTGTGCCGGTCAAGACGGGGTTGGGTACACAAATCCGATCTGCACTGTTTCAGCAGTGTATCTGTACTGTTTAGCAGTATATCTAGTATGTCTTGCATATAATTCAGTATTATCTAGTGTTAGTATTATGTCAGTAACTAGTTTCCTATTAGTTATCATCGTTCGTTAACCGTTAAATGTTCAGTGTTTTAAATACGTTCTACATATTGTGGTGTGAATGATTGTTCATTATTGTGTTTATTGTATTAAGTGTGTTCAAATAATAAGGTCTAAAAATGCCGCTCTTTTCAAAATTAAGACAGATCAAAACCAGAAAAGGGGTACTCGAAGAAGCTGTTCCCATTCCACCTAGGGACACTCCAGGATACTTTATGTATCATAAGCATGGCCTAGATGCCGTACTATTTCTTGATTTATGGGTGGACTACACCAAGGATTTACCAGAGAGTCAGAGATGGCCCGCAGCGGGGACCTGGGATGCAGGTTGCATCATGAGAGTTGAAGAAGAATTATGGAAAAAGAAAGCCAGACAGTCACAGAAAGATGCCATTGAATTATGGCGTAAAGAATCATATAGACGTACAGAAAAAGCGCTCAGACAGGAAGAGAAAGGTAGGGAGAATTCGAATAAAACCCGAGAAAATTTATTAATTGAGGAAGGTACCCGAGTAAAAGCAGAACAAGTAGACAGACAACGAAACACTCTTATGAGTGGTATGTATCCTCTTCTGGCCGAAGGGTTACCTCAGGCCACCCCGGAAATACCGAAAAACTTGACACCCCCATTGCTCCCGATAAAAGCACATCCCAAAACAGCAAAAGATATTTTCCTTTCTTCCTATTTAGATGATGTAGCTCCTGAATATGCTAGTGCTCCGCCACACGCACCGCCCACTGATGGTGCTCAACGCCAAGATCATCCGTCTGTATCCCCGCAACAACAAACTCCTATGCACATTCCCACAGGTCCATCTGTTTCTACCGCTTTTCCTACATCTACAGTTTCTATCTTACATCCAACAAATCCTTTCGTGCCTAGCACCTCAGACGGTGCGACAGGAGGTACAACAGAAATTTTTGCCACGCCACCCCGAGGAAATAAGTTATCCCTTAGAGATTTAGCATACGAGCGTACACCCCAACTAGCAACTTCAGACTTGTTTAACCCCTTCGGTGCTCATGACGGAACGGTTCCGTCATGAGCCACGGTTGAGCTGTGCTCATGACGGAACCGTTCCGTCATGACCACGCCCGCGCAAGATTCCGTCAGCACAGCGGCGGAATTTGCGCAGCATGGAAGGGGTTAAAGAGCATCTAGTGGATTGTAGATACGATCCTGTGCCCGGTAGACGGGACAGTATGCTACTGTCCTCACTACGTATACGACGAGCTTCAAGGTATTTAGCGACGCTACCAGGAATGGTGGCACATTTAGACAATATATATCACTTTGTCCAATCAGGGCGAGGCCCTGAAAGTATTGACGAAGCTATGGAATACCAGAAAGTGGATGTACAGAGACAACTGTTACGCTTCTTCATAAACTGTGTGATCAGAAACAGAGATAGGCCTGGGGTAGATCAGGAGGAAATGCAAGTACTTACCAGATGGGGTCAGAATATATCAGAAGGGAAACATGATAAACAGACATGTATAGCAGTTATGTGCCGTAAGATCCGCAAAGAAGTAGAACGAATACATACAGAAAGATTAGAGTCAGATCAACATGAATCAGAGGGAGAGGAGGACGAAATGCCTACAGGACAATTAGAAACGATGGCTTATGTAGGTAAAGGAAGATCTTTTAATAAAACCAGATGTTTTAATGATCCGATACGTCCGATACGTCCAGAATGTAACAGACATCTCCAAGCCCCTATGTTAAATACAAGGTCTCCTGAACACCTATTCCAAGCTGCTGATAAACTACTCCGAGACCGAAGGGGGTACCATATGCTCGATTCCATGGACGAACAAGAATTAGCTAGGTCAGCAGTACAATGGGCTGACAGTCCCAGCAAATACAGTGATGATGCACTAGCACACACGTTTCTGAATCTTGCCCCAGACGAACAGCGTTTAGCTAGTATATACATGATTCAACACCTCCTTATATTATATAAAAGCCAACACTCCGATCCTGGACCCTTACCTGACATATTGACAGAACTACTCACGAATAAATGGAGAGGGTCAGGTACTGATTTGATTAAAGAAATTCTAGAATTTCGAAACCAGTATATAGTTTTCGTATGCCCAGAACACGTTCCAATTCCCACTATGGGAAGAAAAATGTATCACATAGATAGACAGAATCCCTTACGCGAAGTACACCCAATCAGAGGTGAAGATAATAACTTTACACGCGTGTTTGTGTACACGCCTATAACTAAAATTGAATTATTAGAAATGAAGAAAGTAGTACCCAGCCATGACAAGGATCCAGCAGGTTTCCACCGTGAGATAAAAGACATGTTACTCATGGGAGAGTATACCTATCCCGACATTATGAAAATATTGAAAGTGTTAATGCCTGCCGGTGTTTACGAGAAACTCAAAGAAAAAGAATGGGAGGTGGGAGACCAAAAGATAGATTGGACAGCATTAGAAAACGAAGAAAAGGCCCGAGCTGCAGGATCAGGGCTTGGGGAAAAGACTACAGCACTACCAGGATTACTAGTGCAGGTACTGCCACGTTTATTAACTACGAAAAAGGAGGACTGGGGTGCAATCTCAGCCTGTAAACAAAAGCAAGATGAAGACACTAGTGATTTCTATTCCCGATTTGAAAAATGTTTTGGTATAAATAGTGGCATAAAAGCAAGTAGTGAGTCATATCCACATCTGTTTGTGACAAAATTAGTTGAAAATTCCCTGCCGCAAGTTAAGAATAGAGTATTGAAATTTGAGAGTACCTGGCAAGGTAACACCCCGTCACAGATGTTACAGATGTTACAATATCACCACAATAGAATTAGAGAAGAACAAGAACATGAACAAAGACGTATGAAAGATACGAAAATGAAAATGCTTGTTGCTCAGTCAGTTCCAGCTGATGGTCATAAAAAGGGTGATTCCACAGGTCCGGCGAAAGGGACATGCAACTATTGTAAACAACAAGGTCATTATATACACGATTGTCCAGTTCTGAAACATAATATCGCCACGGGTAGAACACAGGAAAGACCATGTCCACCTAGACAGGATCAGAATCAACAACAAATCCCTCAGCATGCACAATCTAGGTCAGCTCCGCAACAACTAGCTCCGCAACAGGCAGCTCCACAACAGACCGTAGCACCACCACAAGCGCAGCCTATTGCTGCAACACAAGCAACGACACAACAGATGTACCAGTATGCACAAAATGACTATCCCGATTATCAGCGATATACATGAAATAGCCTAGAGAGGGAAGTTGGCTTACCCCTTATCGAGGTTCCTGTAGATCAAGAGGGACCTTATGTACATAGTGAACTATTAGGGGAAGACAGAAAGTTTTTACTTGATACAGGGGCAAGCAGAACAACTATACGACGCAGTGAAGTTCCAGGGGCACCCCTCTCAGGCTCACAGAATATTTCCCTTGGATTCTCAGGAAAGCCTATCATTAATGAAGTAACGCAACCCCTTCCACTTACGGTTGGTCCATTGACACGTACTACAGATTTATTGCTTACTAAATCATGTCCAGAAAACTTGTTAGGTATAAAAACATTGAAAGCTCTAGGAGCTATAATATGTTGTTCTCCGGAAGGAGTACGACTATTTCTACGTGACTTCAAAGGTCACTATGTGTCCAGAGACATGGATCACCGGCTGCAGAGTTTACCTACACATTTATGGGCACAAGGCCCCACTGATGTTGGTTGCATGAACATTACACCATATCGAGTCACACTAAAAACAGGAGTAGTACTACCACGAATGTGACAATACAAGTTACCACCAGATGCTGTTGTGGCTTTGCTGCAAATCATTGACGAGCTCATCTCACAAGGAGTGGTTGTGGAAACAGACTCCAATGTATGTAATTCCCCGATAATTCCGATTCTTAAAAGAACGGATCCAAAAGCATCACCAGTATATCGATTAGTTATTGATCTGCGCGAATTAAATCAATGTATTGTACCACAATACCCTGTGGTCCCAGATATCTCTTCATTACTAACAGCTATTGACTCAGAAGCAACGTTCTTCACTGTAATTGATCTCAAGAATGCTTTCTTTAGCGTCCCAATAGATTCGGAAAGTCAATATTTGTTCGGATTCAGTTTAAATGGACGAAGTTTTAAATTCACACGCGCTCCTCAAGGATTCACAGAAAGCCCCAGCATCTATAGCCAAGCACTGAAACGAGAACTTGACAGTATCCACATGCCAGTTAACACTGCCTTGCTTCAATATGTCGATGATCTGCTGATCACCGCCCGAAGCGAACCTGAATGTGAAACAGCGTCACTGACGGTTTTGAAATTTCTGGCCGACAAGGGGCACAAGGTGTCCCCTTCTAAGCTGCAATTCTGTGTCCAGCAAGTTGTTTACCTTGGGCACTCGCTGTCCAAGGAGGGAAGACAGCTTACACCTGATCGCATCCAGTTAATTGCTAACATGCTACCACCCAAGACACAAAAGGAGGTGCGGGCTTTTATAGGTCTCACTTCATACTGTAGACAGTGGATCCCTCAATATGCATTTCTAGCAAAACCACTCATTCAGTTGACAACACAGGAGGCAGCCACATCGACTGTCCTCCCTTGGACTCAAGAACATACACATGCCTTTGAAAGCTTAAAGAAAGCTTTATGCCAAGCACCTGTTTTAGCAACACCATGTTACAGTAAGCCTTTTACACTCTTTGTTACAGAACGCGAAGGTACTGCCTTGTCAGTACTCACTCAGGAACAAGCGGGATCACACAAACCATGTGCTTATTTCTCTAGTACATTAGATCCAGTAGCTCAGGCTCTTCCTGCGTGCCTGAAATCAGTGGCAGCAACAGCTTTAGCAATCAGACAAAGCGATGCCATAGTGTTAGGACATCAATTGACAGTACAAGTACCACACGCAGTAGAGGTTCTCTTGAACCGCACACAAACACAACACTTGACTATAGCAAGACTCACCGGTTATGAATTAACATTGTTTCAGCCACACATAGAAATCAGACGTTGTAATACATTAAATCCTGCCACACTTTTGCCAGTAAACGGAACAGATCCATTAGCACATGATTGTATTGAAGTCATCACCATCACGACGAAACCCAGACAAGACTTGACAGACATCCCTTTATCAGATCCAGACCTGACATTGTATGTAGATGGTTCATGTATGAGAACAAGTACAGGAGAGTTAGTGGCCGCTTACGCAGTCACAACAGACACTGAAGTCGTTGAAACAAATTGTATTAACACTTTGTCAGCTCAAGCAGCAGAGCTCATCGCTCTGACACAAGCCTGTATTCAAGCCAAAGATAAGAAAGTCAACATATACACAAATTCACGTTATGCATTCGGAGTCGTCCATGACTTCGGCGTACTGTGGCGAGAGAGAGGTTATTTAACTTCTCACGGTGCCCACATCCAACACGGACCCCTCATTCAAGCTCTATTAGACGCGATTCATCTACCTACTGCAATATCGATTATGAAATGCAAAGCCCATACAAAAGTTACCGATATCATTTCTCAGGGTAATGACCTAGCTGACAGAACAGCTAAACAGACTGCTCAGAATCAGACTCATACAACTGACACGACAAAGACAATAGTTCAGACACCAACACATTGCATGACAGTTAAGGATCCCGCCCTTGATGTAATTGACATACAGACACATGCTACACCAGAAGAGATAAAGAAATGGACTGAATTAGGAGGGATCCAAACGGATCAAGGATGGATGACGAAGGAAAAATCTATATGGTTTCTTACCGACTCCATGGTTCAAGTCATCATTAACACAATACATAGTCCAGCGCACCTAGGAGAAAAAGCTATGCTAGACAGCATTCAACACATTTGGTTCAACAAACACTTGCGAGCAGCAGCCAAACAGAAAGTACGTACCTGTATGATATGTTGTCAGTTTAATCCAGGTAAAAGCATCCCCGTAGAGCAGGGTGGATTTCAACCTCCCGATCATGCTTTTGAAGTCCTCCAGATGGATTATATCCAGATGGAACGATGTCGAGGATTCAAATATGTTCTCGTAGTTGTCTGTGCTCTTTCCCGTTGGACAGAAGCCTACCCGGTTTCAGATTACACTGCCCCGACTACTGCCAAACAGTTAGTTCGAGAATTCTTCCCACGGTACGGTTTGCCACGTGTCGTGTACTCAGATAACGGCCAGCCATTCTCATCCGAACTAATGAAACACGTTTCACTCCTGTTAGGTTACCAATGGAAATTCCACTGTGTCCGACATCCCGAGGCAGCAGGTCTTGTGGAACGTCATAATCAAACTCTGAAAATTAGATTGTCCAAAATATGTAGAGAAAAAGGTGTCGACTGGATAGTAGCCTTACCAGTTGCGCTCTTTTACATGAGAATGGTAGCACATTCTCGAACAGGGCTATCCCCGTACGAGGTGATCTTCGGTAGACCACCAAATATGTGGGGGACGCCTATACCTCGCAAAATCACTGATGTTGACTGTAATATGCTGACAGATTACCTGGCTTCCTTGATGTCTGCACTACAATCTTGTCGTTCACAGGTAGCTGCAGCTTTTCCCGATAACACTGAGGTGAAGCCCCATGACGTGGTTCCAGGGGATCTGGTTCTTGTGAGGAACTTCGACCGGAAGACCCAGCTGGAGCCCAGGTGGAAGTCGCCCAAACTCGTCTTGCTGACAACAAGGACAGCAGTGAAGGTTGAGGGACGTAAAGGGTGGTTGCACTCGAGTCATATCAAGAAATTTTATGGACTACCGTCCGATGTGAACACTCAGCCCTGCATTCCCTCACAGACAGACTCAAAGCTCCCCTTGGTTGAACCAACAAAAAAACGAACTCTATAAACTGAAACTAAGGTCTAGCAAGTCAGACAATTTGATTGTTTAAGTCCTCTCCAAGGTGAATCGGTTGAATTTGTCTCTGACATGTATCCTCTAGACCGAAATAGAGAGAGAAATAGACAGATAAAGCTTAAAAAACATGCGTACTGTAAATCGCTTCGTAGTCACTGCACAGTTACATTATTAATTTTGTTTTTCCTAAGTCTTCTGATCATCATTTCTAGTGTATTGCTACATATGTATTACCCTATTTCTAAGCATGCTTACAATGTTACTGCAGAACATTCTTTTAGCGAATTACCTCCGCATGAGTTGTCTTATAGATTTGCGCTGCGCAACAACACTTTCATTAGTATGTTACATCATTCCCATCAGACCAGTAATGCTACCAATTGTTGGATATGTGGCCGACTCCCTCCCTATCAGAACTATAAGGGAGTTTTGCCCCTCTTTCCGTATCCGTTCACACACAATGGCTCCTGTGGAGCATGGTTTAGTTTGATTAATTCCCTAGATTCAAATTCAGTAGTTTATCAAGACAACTGGGTATGGGGAAACCTGAACCTAGTTTTGCTTAAAGTCTGCTACCCTAACAAGGAGGGACTTCCCAAAAGAACAGGAACTGATCTAGAAAATGAAGTATATGGATTAGGTAATTTTACACTTAACCTCATGATTCTGAATGTTGAATCCGAAGCTACGCCAATCTTATCCGCTATGTCAGTATTCCCAGTTAAAGGGGAATTATGTGTAAGAAAGAATGGTTCCATACACATGGGCCATAGTAAATGCACCACTGTAATAAAATTCAGTGATCAAGGCAAGTCTACATTCAGAGCTTCCCGTCATTCCTACTTCATATGTGGCCAGACCGCATATATACGTCTACCTCTAGATTGGGATGGTACCTGTTACATAGCATTCCTTCTGCCACCTGTTTTCCTAGCCCCTCCTGACTATCACAGAAATACCCATTTAGTACACAATAGACAGCAGAGAGATCTCCCGATTGTCGATTATACTGAAACGGCATGGGAGCAATACACAGATTTCAATAAAGGTTTCTTTCCCTATATAGGTACAGTCACTAATAGTAAGCTGATACGTAGATTAACTAGAACCCTTGAAGCAGTAGTGAACGAGACTACTTCCGCCTTAGGCAATTTAACAGAAGAGCAGTCTGCTATGCGGATTGTTGTGCTTCAAAATCGTCTTGTCCTTGACGTCATCCTGGCCGATAGGGGCGGAGCTTGTAGGGTCATCGGATCAAGTTGCTGTGTTTTCATACCAGAAAACTCGCCGTCAGTATATAAAGCCATAACTCGCCTTCATAGGATTATAAGCCAGATACACCAGAGTCCAGGCACCTGGACTTGGTCCGGTTGGTTCTGGAGCGTGTTGTCAGCCTGGGGATGGAGAATCCTATCCTTCCTAGGTATTGGCTTTCTCATACTATTCAGTTGCTGCTTATGTCTACAATGTGGGCCAGCGATTTGTGGTCTGTGTGCCACATCGTGTATCCCGCATCCAAGTTTTCGTTCATGATCCCGGAAGAAGAAAGAAGAACAAATGATGCTATATGAACAGATCGATGGATTGATGAAGATCGATATCTCCTGAGGGTCCGTAGGGGACAAGGAGGGAATGAGGAAATATGAATTTTGTGATCAGTTATGTCCCCTATCGTAGACCCCAACGGCTCCATGTGCATGCTATAAGTACATGTATGTTCCCTCCAGTTCCAGTTATGAAGACGCAAATACATGTGCGTCCACCGTCAACATGTCCTCTTTCAGATCCGCCATGAATGGGTCAGATATTCCATTCCTAAGTATGAAAGGCCACCGACTTTATGTGGTTCACTTTCCACATTTTACAGATTCAGGCGAGTAGGCCCTGAATTCTGCCACCAAGCCTTTTCCTGCCTTCTGCCTCTGAAAGCTCCAGTCCGAGCCTGCATCTGTATCCATGAACTTTGTCCTACTCCCTGCGCGGCTAACGGTGCCTGATCCAGCCTGTTGCCTGCCAAAAACTGTATTTCACCTTCAAGATTATCTGCTCCGCTCCTCATCCGATGCATTCCTGTCTAGTAGTTTAGGTAAACATTCTTCCAGCTACCGTGCAAAGGGCCAGGCCTCACTGTCCTCATGCAAGTAATTCATAGCCCCTGTTACCATGGAAGATTCCTGCCCCCTCGCATCTCATGTAGACACTTAGACGCTTGTACATCTTATGGATCCACCCACTTGTGACATCATGTTTAATGACGTTTTTAGTTACGCCTATGTTTACGCCTTTTTTCATTACGTATGTGTGTCATTATCTGTATTATCAGCTGTTACGCCTCTTGCATCTGTCTTAATGTAATACTTTTCATATAAATATCATTACTTGTCAATAATGTATTGCCTTCCCTTCCTGAACCTTCGTGGTGATGGAATTTGAAGCCTACAGTTCGAACTGTAATTCCTTTGTAGAGGAATAAAGCCTTTTAGAACCTCTAATACCACGGATTCTGCCTCTTATATTTACTGAGTTATTCTTACTAGACTTTACCGCATAAAAAATAGTACCGGTAATGAAATATTTACCACAGAAGAGGTACCTGCCAATAGCCCTTAGTGAGGTCAAGTGTGGTAATGCATTGCACTTCACCTATTCTCTCAATGAGCTCGTTCACTCGAGGGAGGGGGTATGAGTCTAATTTGGATATGGCATTGACAGCCCTAAAGTCGATACAAACCCAGACGGAACCGCCCGGTTTTGGGACTAAGACTATTGGAAACTACCAATTCCTGTGAGACGGCTGTATGACTCCCATTTTTTATTTGAAAACAGATTTTATTTGGCAAAATATCACATATGACGCAGATCTCTGAACCCCAGAGACACCTGCCGCATGCAAAATACAACAATTGAATTTGACCATTTCTCATAAAGATGAGGAGAAAATGTAAGGCAATGCAAATGAAATCAAGCCCTTAAAACAACAGCCCCCCCACCCCCACACCATGCCATCTATTCCAGAGCAACATATCTCTTACGCAAACAGCCATTGTACAATATAAGACATCATCAGCCACTAACAATTGTCCTGGCCAAGGGCCATAAAGGAATCACAAATCGAAACAACACAATAAAAAAAAAACGAACAGCAGGAAATATAGAGGTTGCCCTGAGTCTCAACTCCGATCTCCCTGGGGCGGCTCAAGTTCCAGGCCCCGATAATCAGCCCAGCGCCTCCAGGTCTTGTAATGCTTCCGGGGACATCCCCTGGCCTCAAACATCAGGATCTCCAGGCCCATACAAAAGTTAAGACCATTTTTCCATGCGGAAAGCGAGGGAGCAACCGCTGCCTTCCAGGCTCTAGCTATGTCTCTCTTCGCCAGGGTAAAGCCCAGGAGCAAAAGATGGCGCTTGTAAATATTGCCCCCGATCCCTTCCATCACATGCAGGAGGACTAACTTCAGCGAATGGGGGAGCTCCCACCCCAGCACTTCAGAGAGACAGGCCAGCACCCCTCTCCAGAACCTTGCCAGTGCTATTCAGTTCCAGATGGTATGCAATAGGGTCCCAGTCTCATGATTACAGCGGAGACACACTGGCGAGGCCACCAAGCCCGCCCTCCAGAGCCTGACCCTAGTATAATAAACTCTATGGAGGTACTTGAATTGAATGAGCCGTAGACTCATTGTGATGGCTGCCCCACGTGGAGATGCCAGAGCCTCTGTCCAGTCTTCCTCTTCCATCTGACCCAAATCGCCCTCCCAGGCCTCCCTTAAGCGCGGCAGTTAGGGAGAACAATGTGTAACCAGGGACTGGTAAATTTTGGAGATCTTATGGTCAAGGAGGTCCCCTATAAATACCTTGGCTTCTACTGGGCTAAACTCCGGCAGGGACTCCAAGCCCTCTAGGCTGGGAGAGAGAGCATACCTGAACTGTAAGTATTTGCAGAATTGGTTTTCGGCATCTGAAAGTCTTTCTGGGTATCCTGAAAAGATTTTAAAATCAGACCGCGCATAACGTCACCCAAGGTGGAAATCCCAATATTATCCCAATCATGGAACCCCTGTAGGGACGCCAGTTGTGGAAAACGACCATTATGCCAAAGTGGTGTCTCCCGAGTCAGTTTGTTCCTCCAACCCATCTTCCGTAGCGCCTGCCTCCAAATTTGAAAGACAATCTGCGTGGCAGACGGTAACGAGCTTCTCAGTGGGTGGAATAAAGAATCGTATGCAGGGTATGATCCCCCATGCACCGTCGCTCGACGGCATATGCCGTGTCTGTCCTGTCCCCATACCACCACTCATTTAAGACGAGCAGCATATAAGACCAAATATCCGAGGTTGCCAGTCCCCGCAATATGTAGATTGGAAACAGGTCCGTAACACCACCCTAGCCGCCCCACCATCCCAGAGGAACTGGCCCAGGACCGCATTCACCTGATGAAACCACCAAGGGGGAATCGGAAAGGGATGGTTCTACAGTTGATATAACAGGTGCGGGAGCGAGACCATTTTAAATATGGCTGACTGACTGGCCATAAATATATAAGGGCATGTGAGACCAACTCTTAATGTCCTCATGCACGCGGTCCCAGACGGGTGCAAGATTATGATCCCACGCCATGGCAGGAGAGTTGGACAGATATACCCCCAAATACTTCAGTCCCCCATGGACCACCTGCACTGACGAAGCCCAAAAACCGAGCGCGCCCCTGTTTCCCAGGACCCACAGGGTCGATTTCCGAGGGATCATATATAATCCTGAGGTTTTTCTGAAAATCTGCATTAAGTTGGTGAGAAAGAATAACACATCATCGGCATACAGAGCTATGCGATCGGACAATCCGTGCGCCCATTTGAACCCGGAGACCTGAGCGTCCATCCTCACCTAAGCAGCCAGGGGCTCCATTGCTAAGGCAAATAAATAGGGGCATAACGGACACCCCTGCCTGGTACCCTGACCAATGGGAAATGTAGAGGAAACAAAGCCCGCTACCCGTACCTACGTCATTAAGTCCGTGTACAGCAGGGTTAAATATGACAAAAATCGGGGTCCAAAGTTCAATCGTCGCAGAAGAGCAAATAGATAGACCCAGCTCAAAGAATCAAAGGCCCTGTCCATGTCTGCCAACAAAAGCGCTGCCCGCACCCCCAGTCCCTGAACCTTCGCCACCGCAACATGAGCCCATCGAATATATATAGCTGGTCGCCCGTTGAGGCATAAACCCACCCTGATCTGGATGTACGAGCGAGGCTATATGGGGTCGGAGACGATTCGCTAAGGCCTTGGGCAATATCTTGGCCTCGACGTTCAGAAGGTAGATGGGACGATACCAGGCGTGGTGCTCGGGCGATCTGCCGGGCTTGTGAAAGACTACGACCTCCGCGTGTCTCCAGTCCTCGGGCAGTCTCCCCCGGTCCCTGGCCTCCTCCAGTACCCTGCGATAGTGGGGCCCCAATTGCAGAAAATATTTCTTGGAGAATTCGCTCGGAAAGCCATTCGGGCCAGGGGCCCTGCCAGGGTTCAGGTCCCCCAGGGCCGCCCCCAATTCCTCCTCAGTGAGTGGGCATTCCAACTCCTCTCGTACTTCATCTGAGAGCACTTTAGGCGGGAGGTTGTCCAAGAAACGACCAATGACTGATAGGCATTCTGTAGGGGCATACAGGGCAGCGTAAGACTCATCAAAACTCCCAGCAATGGCCGACGCATCAGAAAAGGGTTGCCCCTCCGACCCCACAAGCCCGGTAGAGCCTGGGGGCGAGCTGACCCCTGACATAACCTATGGAACAACTTACTAGATTTATCGCCCACTGATAGATCCTGCTACGGGTAGCCAGCCACACCTGACGAGGCTTGTTTAGGAGAATATGAGAGTATTCCTGCTGTGCTAGCAGCAGTTGGCGTCGAGCTTGTCTCCCTCCCTCTTCCCCACTACGCGCCTCCAGCTCAAGGATAGCAGCCTCCGCCCGTACCAGAGCCTCTCTTCACAATTTACGGGATGCCACACAGAAAGAAATATCCACCCCACGAACCGTGGGCTTCATTGCTTCCCTCAGGGTAGCCACCCCCCGAACCGAGCCTATGTTGATCGCCAAGTACTGATCTATGGCATCCTCCAACTGTTCCCTGTAATCCTCCTTTTGGAGATTACAAGTCGAGAGACACCACCGGAAGGGCCCACGGGCCCCAATCGGCCCATATAGTGAGAGCCACTGGTAAATGATCCGAGAGCCCCCGTGAGAGAATATCAGCTGCCACCACTCTGCAATCAAATGCCCTCAGAACAAATAAATAGTCAAGGCGAGAGAAGGAGTCATGAACCTCCGAAAAATAGGTGTATCCCTGCACTGTACCATGCAGCCTGCGCCAGGGGTCAACCCAATCGAGACTTGTCACTAGGGAATATAATTTGGTAGGATGTCGGACCTCAAGCTGACCCCCGACTTCCATCGATCCATGGCCATATCCAGCACGTCATTCCAGTCACCACCAACCACCGCCAAACCCTCGGGTATATCTGCCCATATGGTCATAATTTTCTCCACCTGTCCCCAGGACAAAGGCGGTGGGGCATCAACACTCCCCAGGACTAAGGTAGCTCCACCCACCATACCCTGCACAAACAGGTATCTGCCCTGTATATCTCCCCACGACTTAACATGTGTGTATGCAACTCTACGGTGTATTAAAATAACAACCCTCCGGGACCCCCTAACAAACCCTGAGTGAAAGACATGGACAAATCCAAAGGGCTGGAAACACAACGCCTTAGTCCCCATAAGAGTAGTCTCCTGCAACATCAACACGTCAGCATTGGCACGCTAGGCCATTTTCAGGATAGCCCTCCATTTGATCTTATCGAGCGCCCCTCAAACATTCCAGCTGAGGACCCGGAGGAGCCCAGAGGCCTCCCATGTACTATCAGTCATTCCTATTCTGCCCAGGCCCCATGTAACTCAATGGCATGTGCAACAAACCTCCATATAAACTGACAAGAACCCCCCAACCTCAACCCAACTGACCCCCCCCCCCCCCACCCTGTACCTCAAGAACAGTGAAATACCTGTTGCGGCAGGCAGAGCAGGCTGATCCCAACAGGAGGTCCCACCCCTCATCCGCCAATGGATCCCCAGTTCACAGCCCATTGTCAGCTGGCCCCCTCTCCATACTTAAAGCCCCACGGAGAGACCGGCCTTCGTGTGCGCCTCTCCGGTCAATGCAAACAGTTAAACTTGAAGAAATTGCACAGTCCTACTGCGATCAGTCTTCCAAAACATGTTGTCTTGAGGTCGACCCCTCACATGTCGAAGCACCCACCGACTGGGACCGACGCCTGGACTTTGAACGCCTGCCATCTCTCCCCCTCAGCCTGAGTTGATTCCGGGCTGGCTCACTTGATGAGGAGCCGGACTCCCTCCCTGGTGGCGTATGGGGACACAGCAGCACCGTTTTGTCAGTTCATAGGAACACCTCCTCCGGTGTATCAAAGAAGTGGGTGCGGGACTGGTACACCACACGCAGCCGCGCTGGATAAAGCAAGGCATAGGGGAGTTTGAGCTCCCGGAGGCGGGCCTTGGCCACCAAGAAAGACTGCCGCCATTGCTGCACCTGTCTCGTGTAATCCAGGAAGATCAGTATGCGCAAGTTATCAAATAGTAACGGTTCCTTGGCTCAGGCCTGTTTCAGGATGATGTCCCGATCATGATAATTGAGAAGTCTAGCAATGATAGGCCTCGGGCAGGCTCCAGGAGGGGGCTTCTGCATCAGGGCCCTATGTGCACGTTCCACCACAAAACATCTTGACAGCTCCCTGGCGGGGAGCCAGCCCTCAAGCCATTCCATGAGAAACTGCTCCACTTTCCACTCTCGCAGCCCTCCGGGAAGCCCACGAAACGCAGGTTGTTGTGCCGAGGTCTCCCCTCAGCATCTTCCACCCTCGATGCTAGGCCCCGTTGTGCTGTCTCAAGAGATGATACCTTTTGCTGCAGCGTGCCAACCACATCATCCACTCCCGAGACCCTCGTCTCCGTCTCTGTAATACGGGCAACAGCGTTCTCCAAATCTTGGTGCAGCAGCATTACGTCGGAGCCGACTGCCCCGATCTTGCCCTCTAGAGCATCCCTGGAGTGCGTGATGGTGGCCATGACGGCAGAATTGTCCGGCATCGTGCCCAGGGACCCCCAGTCGGCGCTGCCTAGGACCCGTGAATTCATTTATCGTGCTCTGCTTGGTCGGGCTGCCGCCCGGCTTGTCCCTCGTCATGATGGCCCGCTCACCCCCGCCGGACCCGAAGCAGAGGTCACCAACGATCACAGCACCCCATTGCAGGCGAGCAAGCAGATCGCAGTCACGCAGAGGTAGGCAACACGTAATATGTTGGCCCCAGCCGCCTCACTCTCGGCAACTCCAGGGACCCAACAATCTACCACACGGCAAAGCAGGCGGAATCCAGGAAATTACACACCAGTCCATGCGGCCCAACGACCCACCAAGAGGGGCCCCCAGCGGGACCCCCTAAAGGTGTCCCTAGCGCACACTCCCCTCCCGCGGCCCGGCAAGACTGCCGAATCCCCAGCAGAAAGACACACGAAGAAATGGAGGGGGGGAAGCGAAGTGGAAGCCCAAAAATATATAGAAGGGGGCTCGGGCCCCAGCCACCCGCCAGGATGGGAAGGCCCCAAATGCTGTATTGGGCTTCCCTCACAGCCCGGGCCCGGCCAGACCACCGCCACTCAACGATGCAACGGGACTACGGCCAGTCGACCGCGCCGCGCACACCCCACAGCACCTCTACACCGCGGCCCGGAAATGACTTCCATTTTTAAAATTTTCTCTATTTCAGTTGTTATGGCTCCGTGTCTAGCTGCAGGTATGCAATAGGGTCATTGTTTTACGATTTTCCCGGGGGAGATAAGGATGGTGTGTTCTGCCAGATGGGTTCTCCCCCTGGAGGTCAGAAAATAAGAATGAATAAGGGGCCAATATTTCCTGCAAGGACTCTTTCTGGCTAGGCGATAGTTCTTCATTGATGATTAACTGAAGCAGAGTGGAGACATCCTTTGTTCGTATGGGAACGGTAAACTGGTTGCTCTTAGGAGGGGGTCCTAACCATTTTTTTGTAGGTTAACATGGTATGTTTGGGTTTTCCTGGGTGTGGTGTGTAGTTTGTGCGTGGTTTGGCCTATCTTTCTTTTTACTTCATATGGGCCTTTCCATTTGGATCGTGTTTTGCTTAGGGGGAATGGTATGGACACTAATACCCAGTCTTGTATGTTCAGGTGACGCCATTTTTTTCCCTTATCATAAAAGGTTTTTAGGCGTATTTGAGCTTTCTCTAGGTTGGCGTCTGCGAATTCACGTAGTTTATGAATTTGAGTACGTAGACCCAAAATATAGTCCTGAAGGGATCTGGTTTCCTCTGGTTTCTCATGCTCCCAGGCCTATTTAGTCATATCCAGGAGCGTCTGCGGCTGACTTCTATGTAGGAGTTCAAAAGGAGAACACCCAAGACTACTCTGGACCTGACTTCTACCGACAAAGAGGGCTGGGGGAAGAAGCATGTCCCAATCCTTTTCTTCCACCGTCAAGATCTTTTTCAGTGTCATTTTGAGCATGGCGTTGTACCTTTCACACAAGACGTTGGTTTGTGGGTGGTACACAGAGGTTTTGATGTGTGAAATGCCTAAAGATTAACAGATCTGGGCCATGAGGCAGGAAACAAAGGGTTGTCCCTTGGTCCGTCAAAATCTCCCGGGGAAAGCCTATTCGTGATAACAATTCTACCAGTTTCTCACTAATATTTTTGGTGTTGGGGACACTTAAAGAGAAGGCTTCCGGATAGCGGGTAGCGTAGTATACCACTACCAGGGCATACAAGTTGCCTCTTTTTGACTTGGGTAACGGTCCTATTAGATCCATTGCTACTCTGTCAAATGGTTTCCCTATTGTCGGGAGGGGTTGGAGAGGAACAGAGGGTGGTCGATAGGGGGTTTTCCTTTGGCATACCTCACATTCTTGGCAGTATTTGGTTATGTGTGTGAATATGCCAGGCCAATAGAAATGCTGAAATATGATTTTAGTGTTTTTTTGGGCACCCCTGTGTCCCGCGAGTAAGTGGGAGTGAGCGAAGAATAAGACCTGTTCCCTAAAGCTTTGTGGTACCACCAGTTGAGGGGGGTTGGCAGGTTTACCAGTCCTATATAAAAGGCAGTTTTCTAGGTGGAAGTTGGGGTATACAGGGGTTGGTTATTCGCTGGAACATTGGCTTGGGCCCTGGCTGCTTGGAGTGTGGGATCATGAGCTTGAGCATATCTGAAGCTTTTATCGGACAGCCAGGGAGCCTGGGTGATGGGAGCCGGTTTTTCCTGTAACGTCTCCTTGGGAAGGTCCACTTTGTCCCTATGTAGGTGTAGAAAGAAGGGGTTGACCAGTCCTAAATCAACTTCTCGGGCAAGTTGGGGAGGACTCCTACGGTTGCCAGGATGCTAGGTCCTCTGGGTTTCACAATGCGTACCTTGGCTACAAGATAACTTTTTATGTCGCCATGAACACAGCATATGGGCACGAACTAGCCTGTCACTAGGTTCTTCTGATCTATGAGCGATGCCTGAATAACCGATTGGCCACACCCGGAGTCTAGTAACATTTTCACTGTTTTGTCATTCATGAGGAGACTTACGTAAAAACAAGAGCCAAACTCCTCAGTATATAGGATGGACTTGGGTTTATAGCTAACATGCATAAGTTCGTCGCTGGTTCTTTTAGGTAGACAAAACCTTGTGATGTTTCAATATGTTTCCTTTTTGATTATATCATTTTTACTTCAGGTGATTGTGATGATTGGGAGGATTTTTCCCGTCTGGATGTGTACTGGCGTGGTAGACTGTAACCAGTAATTGGAATAGACTGTTGGATCGAACCAAGTTTGTGTAGTGACAAGACTGTTAATTGAACACCTGACTTTGCCATCTGCATTTATCGATTTTACTTACCCCATGGGGGTGGAAGTATGACTGTTTTGCTTTGGGTAAGATGTAGTTCTTTACCTTTTTCTTGAGGTTTAGACTCTTTTTACAACATTGCTGTCCCTTTTGGAGATTTGTTTCTTTAAGACGTGGTTCATATAATTTTTCTTTTTTTTCCTTCTCCCCTTTTTTCCTGTTGTTTTTCCAGATGTTACTGATCTTGGACAGAGCGATATAGGTATAATGCTGTGGGCTGCTAATTTTAATTATTTCTGTCCCAACTCGGGTTGTCAGCTTGTGATTGACTGGGAAGACTGTACAGAACAGATATATGTGGTTTTTTGGTGCTGTCTGTGCATAATTTGGAGCACGTTGTACTTTTGTTTGACTAATATCCCATTGTCATTGACAATTGGATGGTGGTACTTTCCATCTTTGTGTTATACCTTTTGTAGGATAACAGAAGAAATATATATTTTTCTTTCTTGGTGGTGGTAATCTTTATTTGGTCTCCTTTTTGCATTAAATGATTGGGCCTTTCTCTTGTGGTTTCCACGAGTGGTGGGTGTCTTTTCTTTTCTATTGATTAATTGAAGGAAGATGGTGTTTTTTATGATTTTGAAATTGTATGCCTTGTTCTTAAGTGATTTTTTGTATCATTCCCAGCCCTGAAGAGTCAGAGATTAATGTTTTCTCTGATGAAACACGTGTCGGCTGGAGTGTTTCCATGTCAAATTTAAGACACACTAATATTGTGTAGTGTAATTTTATATGAGTGCACAGGATTATTGTCAAAACCTTGTGATGTGACCCCAGTCACTGCAGTCAAAGCACTGTGGACCCTTTGTGGGGAGGGCTTCCGTCCTGACTCCTTTTGGTCTTGGTTGTTCGGGTATGGGTTTAGGGGTTTTCTTTCCTGCCTTAACCGGACCTGCGGTGTGAAGTGAGAGGGTTTCTCAGCGTAGGGCTCGTGATTGGGCCCTGAAGAAGGTAGTGGCCATGTCCAAAACTTGTTCTACCGTCAGGTGCGTATGCTGCCTTAACCACCGTTGAGTGGAAAAGGGGAGGGCCTCCAAGTACTGCTCGAGATATATAAGGGACATGATCTCTTCCTTGGAGTTCGCTTGTGGTTTCAACCACTTGTCCGCTGCAGCCTTGAGTTTGAAATACAGAGTCTTTGGACTGTCCCCGGGAGAGCCGCGCTCCTTCCGGAACCTCACCCTATAGGCCACCTGATCCATACCGAGATGGTCTAGTATGATGGCCTTGATCTCATAGTAAGGGGTATTGCCTGTGGCATTGGCTAACTGATAGGCAGCTTGTGCCTCACCTGTTAACAAAGGTGCCAAAAAGAAAAGCCATTTCTGCTCCGGCCAGCCAGAAGCCTTCGCAGCCCTTTCGAAATTCAGCTAGAATGCATCGGGATCCTCGCCAGGAACGTATGTTTGCAAAACGACATTAGGATTTTTTGATTGAGTTCCTGGTCGTACTTGTGACATTAAATGGAGCTGGTCAACTGCTACTTTCTGTATATAGCCTATTTGTCAGGTCATAGAACCCTTAAAGAGTTCTCTGTCCGCTTGGGCGGATGTCAATTGCCTCTCCACTGCCCATTCGAACTTCTCTTTACTCCGAATCACGTGCTGGATGAGGTTCTCCATATTACAGGACTATGGAGCTATGCCTGCATTCATCCATATGTGGCAGTCGGAGAAACAACAAGATGCTTGGTTTTGTTTTCCAATGCTTTATTTAGTATTAGAGAGTCAGTTTGGCTATCCTGGTTCTCTTCAGGCAAGGGACAGTCTTTAAAGGGCGTCTTCTTCTCCTCGAGACGTCTCTTTAGCCCTCGGGAAAAGGAAATAAGAATGGGTGAGGACATTGTCCCTGTGCTTCAGTTTTATGGGGAAAAGGAATGAGGGGATATGCTAGCCACCTGTTCCACCACCAGTGTTGATTTCAGTGCTTTATGCGGGCGCCACGCTCTAGAGAGATTCCTACAGCTGGCCTTCCCTCCGCACTTTTCAGATCTTAACCCCTCCCCCCTTGTCCTCGGAGGAACCTCCCATCTCTTCGTAAATCCTCTGGAAAATACCGCGAAAACGGGCACAGACCTCTGATAGCCACGCTGCTCTGGGAGTGCGGAGGGCTATTCCGTGGTACCGGATGGGGTCCAGCTCCCTCTTGCCCTGGCTTCCACAGGTTGAGCTTCTATCTGGGATGCTCCGAGGCTCTCTCTTTCGTCTTCTTCTCGCGCTCTAAGCAGGTTTGGCGTCGGATCCTCCTTTGTCCTCTGTTCACTTCCGCCTTTGTCAGAGGAAGCGTTGCCTATCAAGGCAGCCATGCCGTAGTCCTCGTTGCCGATTGGATCCTGTGACGTAGTCACGTGCTGGTCGTTGAAAACGCGGAAGTCCGTGTCGGTGGCAGAGACGTCCCGATCCCTCTTATCCGGATCCTGTGGGGATGAGAGATAGAGGAGAGACATATGGGGGAATATGTCCTCGCCTTCACCCTCCATCGCAGCACCTTGAGATACGTTGTCAAGACACTCTACTCCATGCTATTTCACTTCACTTCACACCACTCCACTCTACGGTACACCACTCTACAACACTCTATGCCACTTCACTATACGACACTCTACTGTACCCCACTCTAAGCCACTCTACTCGATTCTATTATATGACAATTCTACTCTACTCTACTCCATTCTACTCTACTTCACTCCACTCTGACACCCCACTCCGTTCTACGCCGCTCCACTCAATGAAACTGTATGACACCCCATTCTCCGACATTCCACTCAACTGTATGCCAATCCACTCTGCAACACTCTACTCAACTCTTCACCCACTCTACGATACACCAGTCTATAGCCCACCTCTCTACTCCACTTTATGCCACTCAACTCTACAACACTCTGCTCCACTCTATGCCACTCCACACAATGTCACTCTAGGACACAATACAACACTCCGCTCTATAACACTCTACTTTCCTCCACTGTACGCCACTCCACTCTACTACATTCTACTCTATTCCAGTCTATGACACTCTACTCCACTCTATGCCACTCCACTCTATGACTCTGTACTCCACTCTATACCACTCCACGACACTCTACGTCACTCCACTCGATGCCACTTCACAACACTGTACTGCACTGTACGACACTCTACTCTACGAAACTTTACACTATGGCACTCTATGCCATTCCACTTAATGTAGTCCTCTCTACAACACCCTTCTCCACTCTACAACACTCCACTCTACAATACTCCACTCTACAACACTCTGCTCCACTATACGCCACTCCACTCTACGACACTCTACTCCACGCCATTCTCTTCTAAACAACTAAATTTTAGTCATGCTGAACAGCAGCCATGCTGGGGTACAACACGGCTAAAATACATTGGCCAAGCCAGGTGAGACCTATTGGCTTTGCCAGTGCTTGTTTTATATGCATTGTGAGGACATGTAATCCTATTTTCATAATGGGAGAAACAAAACTACAAATCCCAGAATGCAAAGCATCCCTTGTTTTTACATTGTGCACTTGCCGCAATCGAAAATGACTGTTTTTCGACCATTTCTAAAAATACTTTGGCAATTTACACTTTGCCCAACATATTCCCGGCCTTGTGTTAGAACAATAAATAATCTGCATAAATATTTGGGGGAAAGTTGTGCTTTCTTTAAACGTTCTAGGACTGGAAATAAAACAGTAAATTTGACCTCTCAGTGTCTGCCACACAAACTGCTGCCCTGAGGGCTCAGTTCAAGGCAACAAACAAGAAAGTGCTAACAAGTCCTGGCCTGGAGAACCTAGTTGCTTTTGGATGAGGAGAAATATCTGTATCTCAAAGTATTCAGACCGACCTACCCTAGCTTATACACTCTACCTAAGATACATAAAGACCTCCCTTTTCCCCCCACCGAGACACATTGTGTCTGGCATCGGGGGCCCCACCTTTAGAGACTTTCGGAGTACATAGATCTATTTTACAACCCATGGTACAGAACCTCCCCTCTCACATAAAAGACACAAAACATATCCTAAGCATTTTATCGGGCCTGACATGGGAGGAACCCATGCTGCTAGTAACATTAGATGTGGTGGCGTTGTACACCAGCATCCAACTTGACCTGGTTTACCAAGCCATTAAGCACCAGTTTGAGAAAAGACCAGCATCACTTTGGAAACACACAAAGATGCTACTAACAATGATGAACCTTATCCACCACAACAATGTTTTTCTTTTCAATAATGTATGGTATAGACAGAGGTAGGGGGTAGTAATGGGATCGAAATATTTCCAGTCGTTTGCCAATCTGTTTATGGGGCATCTGGAGGACACCTGGATATGGGGTACAGAGGGCAGTAAATGGAGTGAACACATCGTATATTGGGGAATATATATAGACGACTGCCTTCTACTATGGACAGGTTCGGAATTTTATTAAGGGCTTCTGCAAACATTTGAATTCCAATAACTTTTCACCTCTAAGCAAAACGTAGATAGAATTCCTGGACGTGGAGTTATATGTCAATAAAAACAGACTCCACAGTAGTCTGTATCGCAAGCCTATGCCCTGCAATTCTCTGTTGCACACAAACAGTGCTCCCCCCACGCATCAGAAACAAGCTATTACCTTTGGAGAGTTCACAAGGGTACGAAGGAACTGTAGTGAAGAAGGAGAGTTCCTCTCTTCCCTAGGAGAAATGAAGGAAAGTTTTAGAAAAAGAGGTTATAATCAACAAACACTTAAAAGAGCAGAACACAGGATTATGACCACATCTAGGACTGACACACTGAAGGACAGAAACAAAAAAAACAGACACCAAGCAACCAGTCAGACTGATAACCAATTTTAACACCCTGACCAAATCAATGGTCAAAAGTAGGAATAGACATTGGGGTATCCTCAAAACAGACAAAACTTAGGAAGAATTTACTACTGAGCGACCGCTAGTGACGTGTAGGAGAAACAGAACGTTGAAAACTATTCTCAGCCCTAGCATCCCCAGGACAAGAAATACACAAATTGTCTCATGAATCAATCATTGGGTTTCCACAAATGTGGCTGCTATGGGATGTGCAGATGGGTGGAGGATAAGAAGAAAATCTTCATGGGGATGGATGGACAGACATACACAATAAGACATAATATTACCTGTGTATCGAAATTTGTGGTATATGTGATTAGATGCAAATGTGAGAGGATGTACGTTGGGAGTACAATCAGGACACTAAAAGAGAGGATGGATGAACATGTTAGAGCTATCACACAGGGGGAGGAGAGATATCCCATGGCCATTCACACGAGCACATGCAACTCTCAGGGTCCCCACAAACAACTTTCCTTCTTTGGAATAGATCAAGCCCAACGAAACCAAAGGGGGGGCAACAAAGATTTGAGATTACGCCATATGGAGGCGACGGTGGAGAGGGGGTTGAACACTGACCACGAAATGCAATACTTCTTGGGGGATTAACTATCTATAGTTGGACACCTGACTGACCTAGGAAATCGACTACATCCTCAGAAGTGTTACCCACAACTCACTAGGATCTTCCAATAAGAGAAATGAGAGGCATTTTGAATATAATGGTTAACACGGATATCTGTATAAGAAGCTCTGAAGACAATTTAAGGATGTCACTGGTATCTACATAGTATTTATGATACACAAATATAATGAAGTAACTCATACCTTAAAATGTAGTAGGAAGGAAATTAGTAATGCCATCTATCCTCTGTGGTATTAGTTGAACTCGCATGGACTAGATGTAAATGTATGTTGAAGACCCTAACATTCATTTTATTTTATTGTTCTGTACTGATAACCTGTAATATATAATTTTTTTTTTTTACAAAATGATACTTTAATTGCCACAACTGTCTGACGAATAAGAGATGAACTAAAAGTAAACAGTGCGGCACTCCTATCCGCTCAATCTGCTTATGTCGTAGGTCCCTCGGATGCCTCTTGGGATCGGCTCGTTGCTCTAATGGGTCCACCTATTGACAGCCTTAATTCCGGATTGCCTTAATAGCACCAAAGCTTAAGGTGGTCAATCGGGGGAAGGAAAGGATGGGGACAGTGGGGAGGGAGACCTGTAAATAGAAAAAGAGATATTCACACCACGGGTATATTCATCTCTCCTAACGCTCAACCTTTCTTTAAAGAATCCCTCTTGCTTACATACCTGGAAAGAAAACAACTGGCGTCAGTGGTTATATTCAAGAAGGTGATTGAGGGCTTCTCAACCATCCAAAGGCAGTAATATGGGATGGTTCAATTCACTGACTCTTTATGTGGCTCATGATGTGCGTACTAAAATAGAAATCAAAGTCTCAGGATACTACCCAGTTTAAACATAGAAGTGATCACCCCTGTAGTTCAGCACCACTTTGTACCCACCATGCTCGTGTTTGTTCGGGCTTCACAAGGGAGGAAGGTTCAACCTCCCCCTCTCACTGCTCCCCCCTGCTATAAGACGGACAACAAAACACACGCCACATTTATAAACACCAATAATGTAAGAGCAAGCAATTGGATAGTCAGCGTGTTACTTCACACACATGCACTGTATTCTCGTTGCATTGTCTCCAAATAACAGCGTGTTACGTCACACACACTCCATGTATTTATGTTGCATTGTTTGTTTAAGAACAGCGAACTCATGGCACTCACAGGCACTAACAACTGTAGAAGATATTTTGGTACCACCTGGTATACTTTCAGCAGATTTTGGCAATAGTTTTAAAAGGCTTCAGATGAACCCCCGTTTTGCTCCTCCATCTCAAGTAAGGTTCAGAGCTAGCAGGGAAATTAACTTTAGAAGGTTTGCATACTGAATGCGTGCTATAGTCACAATGTTTATGTAGGTCTCTAGCGATATACCAGAGCAAAGACAAGACTCTTGTGGTGTCCGCGACACCCTTACCGCACTTCCGAGGAACACGGGTCCGACTCCTTAAACCCAGGGATCGCCAACCCGCATCGAATAATCTGCGGCGTCTTCCACATCGCCGCCGGCTTACATAGCCATCTGGGAGTTCTCCCCGTCACTTCCTGTGCACGCGAGCGACACCGCGCATGGCCCTCTGGGAGCGGTAGTTCCTTCTGGCTGCGCGTTGTGGATTCAATCGGCTTCTTCCTCCCAGCACGAGCGAAGCTCCTGAAAAACTGCAGCATGTCTTCCCCAACCAGCTATCGTCTGCTGAGGGGAGTGTAGAGTGGTTGCCGGATCTAGGTACGTAACAGCACATCCATCTTCCGACGACCGCTTACAAGGGACAGGTTTGTTGGGATTCCTCGCATGAAAGGCCTTAACTTTCTTAGGAGCATGCATCCCTGCCGCGGGTTCCCATGAATTTTCTTCTACTCCATATCCCTTCCAGGATACCAAATACCACAATTTGGAACCTCTCATTTTGGAATCCACAATTTCGCGGACTTCGTACTCTGGCTCGTTATTTACCCAAATGGGACAGGGTTTTTTCTTCACCGGTGTATAAAAGGGTTTCAAGAGGGACACATGAAATACAGGATGCATTTTCATGGTGTTCGGAAGATCCAATAACATGGCAACCGGCGAGATGACCTTTTTTATCCTGTAAGGGCCAATGAACCGTGGATTAAACATACTGTATTTACGGAAACGAATGTTTCGCGTGGATAGCCATACCACGTCTCCCACCTGATATTGAGGTGCCGGTTGGCGGTGTTTATCTGCCTCAGCTTTGTATTTGACCTTGGCTTTCTCTAGGTTTTTATAGGTCTGTTTCAAGGTGTGTTGGATGTGGTTCACTCATTTCTGGGCTTCAAGCACCTGTGGTTTGCCGGTAGGGCTTGACAAAGGTATAATTCGAGGATGGAACTCATAGCTACTGTAGAAAGGTGCTACTTTCGTGAAATGATGTTTTGCGCTATTATAAGCGACTTCAGCAAGACATAGTAATTCAACCCACCCATCTCAGTTCTTTGCTACATAATACCTTAGGTATTGTTTTAAAGTTTGGTTTAGTCTTTCGGTTTGCCCGTCTGATTGTGGATGAAAACTGGTTGATGTGGACGATCTCATGTGAAGAGCCTTACACCATGCTTTCCAAAACCTCGCTGTGTATTGGGGTCTCGATCAGATACAATGTTAGTCGGAAGACCGTGTAATCGAAACACGTGTTGCATCAGTAACTGTGCCAATTGTCCTGAGGTGGGTTCCTGCGCACAGGCAATGAAATGACCCATCTTTGTGAGGCTGTCCATGACCACTAGGATGGCTGTACAGCCGTTATCCTTGGGGAGCCCCACCACAAAATCCAAGGCCCCAGCGGGGTAGGAAGGGGTTGTAGTAATCCTCTTGTTTTCCCGTGTTCTGTTTTGGACTGTACACAGATTTCGCATTTGCGAATCATATCTCGAACTTCTGTTTCCATCAGAGGCCACCAGAATTGGCGTTGTAATCTGTCAAGGGTCTTTTCTATCCCATTATGACCTGCACTGTGATAATGGGGACACCAGTGAAACACTTCTTTTCGTAAGTCTAAGGAGGGTACTAACAGTTGTTTGCCTTTCACAGGTAGCCCTTTGACCAAGGTCCATTTGGGTATGTGTCTTCAGCCAGTCTTTCCAGTAACGGTTTTGCACTCCTTTTGCTACCCTCTGTAAGAAGGAATCTGTTTGAAGAAGTCCTATCACCTGTTGTGGCTGAAGAATGGAATGAGTCGTCTCGACCGTACTTCCTGGGATAGCCTCTTGTCTTGAAAGAGCATCAGCCTTTTTGTTTTCTGTTCCTGGCCTATAGGTCACCAGGAAATTGAATTCCGAAAAGAAGAGCATCCATCTGAGCTGTCTGGGAGATAACAGTCTAGGACCTCATGAACTGTAAGTTCCTGTGTTCCGCGTACACGGTTACCACATGTCTGGCACCCATCAATAGGTGTCTCCAATCGCTGAAGGCTGCCTTGATCGCTAAAAGCTCTTTTTCGGAGATTGTATGGCCTCGTTCAATTTTTGTGACATATAATCCACTGGATGCAACTGGCCAGTGTCCTCTTTTCGTTGGCACAATATGGCTCCAATAGCTATATCTAATGTGTCTGCTTCTACAATGTAAGGCTTTTCAGGGTCAGGGTGAGCCAGGATAGGAGCGGTTGTAAACGCCTGTTTGAGGGCTTGAAACGAGGCTTCTGCTTCGTCATCCCAACTGAAGGGGGTCTTCTTTCGTAGGAGTTTAGTGATTGGTGCCACTATGTTAGAAAAATGACTTATGAATCGCCAGTAAAAGTTAGCGAATCCAAGAAAACGCTGAATGTCCTTAACGTTAGTTGGTCTGAGCCACTCCTTTACAGATATGATCTTGCGATCTGACATTTCCTGGCCGCCTGGAGAGAGCATCACCCCCAGAAATTCCACCTTCTGCACGTGAAACTCGCATTTGCTGAGTTTGCAATACAACTTGTTGTTTCTCAAGGCGTCGAACACCTGCTTAACGTGTCGTACATGGTCGCCAACAGAGGAGGAATAGATTAAAATGTCATCTATGTACACCACTACAAAGCGATCCAAGAACTCCCGCAACACTTCATTCACAAAATATTGGAATGCTGCGGGGGCATTGCATAGCCTAAAGGGCATTACTGTATATTCATACAGTCCATACCTGGTACGGAAGGCGGTTTTCTATTCATCGCGTTCCCTAACCGTTACCAGGTCGTAAGCCCCTCTTAGATCCAACCTGGTGAATACAGTGGCGGTCTTAACTTGTTCTAGCAGCACAGGGATTAACGGCAATGGATATCTGTTTTTTATGGTAACATTATTTAGGGCTCTAAAGTCTATGCATGCCCTCTTTTCGCCATTCGCCTTAGGGATAAAAAAAAAGAGGAGAGGCGGCAGGGGACCTGGACAGACGTATAAACCCGTTCTCCAGGTATTTGTCAAGGTATTCTCTGAGATGTGTGTTTTCCGGTTCTGTCAAAGCATACAACCTACCACAGGGAATGACTGCCCCTGGCACCAAATCGATTTGGCAGTCATAAGGTCTATGTGGGGGGAGAGTGTCTGCCTGTTTCTCACAAAACACATCTCCATATTCTGCGTAACAAGTTGGGAAGGCTACATCGGTTTCTGCAGCAGTAGCTATGTTGTGTACCAGGCTTACGCTCTGCCCTGGTGGGGGGACCTTAAAACATCCTTGCTCATGACACCATGGACTCTGAAACTCCAAAGTTCTTTTCTTCCAATTGACCGTGGGGTTGTGTTGTACCAACCAAGGGAGCCCCAATATAACACAGTATTGCGGGGCCTGAATGACATTAAACCGGATGGTTTCTGAATGGTCTGTTCCACAACTCATTGATAAGGGCTCGGTATGGAATTGAACAGGACCAGTACCTAATTCAGTCCCATCTACTGTGAGTATGTCTTCTGGAATGTCCTTGGCTACAAGAACTAACCTTAATTCTTTGGCTAACCTACTATCTACAAAAAGCCCTGTGGCTCCTGAGTCTATCATTTCTTCTGTACTTTGCCATCCATTCGCTGTTTTCAGCTGAACGTGGATGAAGAAATGATACGGTGAACAGCTTATTCGGTATTTAAGAGAAGGGACATTCATAGAACCCAAAGATCCCCCTTCTGTTATCTTTGAGTTCATTAGTTTTCCTGCACCAGCTCTGTTACTGCCACCTGTGGCTTCTTATACGCTACAGTGGCCCTTGGTTTACTAAGGCATTCTTTAACGAAATGGCCTTTCTCACCACAGTACATGCACAAGCCGTTTTTTGTCCGGGTTTCCCGCTCGGTTTGAGTCAAGGGAGCACGCACTGCGCCTATTTCCATAGGTTCAACCGACGAACTTGCGGACACCCCTGGGTTTCTGGTCTTTTCAAAACGGTAGGAGGGTCTTTCCGTCTTCCTTCTATCCCCCTTGCATTCTCCCATTCTATAATCCAACCTTAACTTTAGATTAATAAGATCCATACATTGCGATGGCTGAGGGTCTATCTGGGCTAGCACATCTTTCATCTCATCTCTCAAACCTTGATAAAACAAGGCCCCTTTTTTCCTCAGGCCACTGGGTTTCTGCCACTAAGCGCAGAAAGGAGTTGATATATACTACTAACTCTCTATTGCCCTGCTTTAGTTCTAGCAACTCTCTGTCTGCAGAAAATGACACTGCTCTACGATCAAAGACCCTCTCGAACTCCTTCCTAAACTCGTCCCAGTCATACAATATGGGATCATCCCTACGTACGAAAGCCACTGCCCATTGTGCTGCGTCCCCCGTTAAATATGAAATCATAAACGTAACCCGGGCCTGATTAGAAGGGAAGGCCTTGGGCCTGCAGGTAAAGTGTAACAATATTTGGGTCATGAACCTTGGTGGCATCTCCTTGGAAACGCTCTGGCGCGGCCAGAGGTATAGGGGTAGGAATCTCTACTGTAAGTGGCGCCTGGAATGGAGAACTCCCAAACTGCTACGGGCTACCCTCAGTACTTCGTCCTGCTTGGACGCTGAAGGAATTTCTTTGTATACTGTCTACCTTTTCCTGTAGGGCTGCTGTTTCCGCACTAGAGGCTACCACATCCTGCTGTAATAGCGCTAAGGTGGCCAACACATCCTCTAAGGTGGCCATAGTTGCAAGGAACCAACCGGGAGAGGTATATTATTAAGGCAGATTATTCTGTCGTAGGTCCCTCGGATGCCTCTAGGGATCGGCTCGTTGCTCAAATGGGTCCACCTATTGACAGCCTTAATTCCGGATTGCCTTAATAACACGGAAGCTTAAGGTGGTCAATCGGGGGAAGGAAAGGATGGGGACAGCGGGGAGGGAGACCTGTAAATAGAAAAAGAGATATTCACACCACGGGTATATTCATCTCTCCTAACGCTCAAACTTTCTTTAAAGAATCCCTCTTGTTAACATACCTGTAAAGAAAACAACTGGCATCAGTGGTTATATTCAAGAAGGTGGTTGAGGGCTTCTCAATCTTCCAAAGGCTGTAATATGGGATGGTTCAATTCACTGACTCTTTATGTGGCTCATGATGTGCGTAATAAAATAGAAATTGTGGGTTGAGATATTGTATTGAAGACGGGAAGAGGGGAACATAGTCATGCCAAGAATTGAGATTCGATAAAACTACTTTGATTTACAGAAGCCGCCCGGGGACAGATACCTGTAACAATCGGGGTGATACTGATACCACGAAGCAGATAACTTGGCGCTACACCTGATTAGTGATAGGTAAGAGAAATACGGCGTGCGGGCATTACGAGACCCAAGTGTGAACAACATGGAGGCGGCTAAATTTATATAGTTTTAATACAGTACGACTCCATAATACCATAATATGGGAAGATTACGGGAGTGTTAGAAGACAAAGGGAGAACCAGGAACAGTTGGGACGGAAGTTGAACCGGCGGAGAGGTTAGTGACCTCTCACTAGCCCCTTAATGACTGTTATGTATGAGATATGAGGGTTTAATACGAGTATACACTAACACCACCCCTAATTTTGCCTTTTAGAACGGGACAAATATCATCCTTTTTATTTTCAGGTGGGAGAAATGACTTTTAATCACATTTCTTAGTCTGATTATTGGCACAAGACCTTATAAACATGAATGTCACACTATTAAGCACAATATTCCGAAGATGGGGTCTTTTAGACCTCTCTTCGTGTTCTACCGGGATTTTTGTCATACATTGTTTGGTGTTCCCCTTCAACCTAAAGCTTTTTGGAACTAGAAATTAGCCATTTCGTTCATGGCACGTTAACAATCAAGATGGCTCACATTTGATATATTACGGGGCAGATTACAGAATTGTTATGATTTCCCACCATGGAGAGAAGTAAGAAATATTGGGCGAAACTTATGCACACTGTAATATAATTAGGCTTTCCTGTTTTCAGTTTCTATTTCTGGTAAATTCTGGTGTTTTTTTTTTATTGTATTCAAATGATTTCAATACCTTAAAAAGACAGTGGTTATCAGTGGTTACACATTTTTGCGCCATTTAAAACAACAGAAAAAGTGTTTTTTCAGTGTTTATGGAACTTTTTTCTTTTTTTTATTGCTTGCTTTCTGCACTGATAGTGCATTGTATATAGACAGTGTATGTACAATGTATATGAGGTCCAAATACATTTTTGTAAATCAAACTTATTGTAGTACACCATACAATACTTCTTCAGTGAGTCTTTGGTCATGTGAGTTCGCCCTTTCCTTCCCATGCAAACTTTTTTCTGTGAAAAGGCCCTCTCAACACTTGAGATGGGCAACGCCAAAGCATCCAGTACATAATTTGCTAACTTTGGCCACTGGCATAGCTTTCCATACCAATACTGGTGCCCTTGAAGATTGCGATTCTCTGGGCAGGTTCTGCAACATTTGCATTGAACTGGGCGTTTATGCCCTCAGTGTTATTGAAGCAGTCAAAAATGAAGCAGCACTTTTGAAACTACAGAGAAAATTACCCTTTGTGGAAGGGATTTAGAACTTGTACAGAGTACCTCAGTGGGGTTTAATTGACTTCAAATGCGATAGTTAGTGAAAGGACATTTCTATGCATCATTGTAAGCCATTTCTCATCCATTGCTCTCCAACATTACTTTGCTTACGAAGTGGCAGGCACTCTAACATGGAACATGAAACCAGCCATTTTACCTATCGGTGAAAAAATCAATCACAGCCAAAATATCAAATAAAATAATTAAACTACACCTAAAACATGCTTCTAAACCCTGCATCTTTAGACCAAAGACCACAAAACTGTAAAAAGCAAAATGAAGAAGAAACAATATTTTAGTGGCATCCCTAAACAACAAAACTCAAGCAGAATAATGTTAGCCCAGTCTTTCTTGCTGCTAACTTGTATAACAAAGTTACATTGCATAGCCCCCTTCAGGAAGAAAATAATTAACTCTTCCACTCTACTTTTCCTTTCTTTGAATGGCATTTAGTTTGTGGTTGTGCAGGTGTTTTTTCAGTGTTTTTATGTTTATATGTTTACACTGGTGAGGGCTATTTTCATATTTCCTTTTCGGTGGGGTTTTATCAGTTATTATAGGTTTAAACTTAAAACCAGACAGTCCAAATATAATCTTTTCGCTAAGAATGGTCACATTGTCACGTGATGTACTCACCTTACTAAGTCACTGGGTGTGCACTACGACTATGGTGTTCTGTACAGACATAAGTATGGGATCAGCTGATCCTTCACAAAAAAAATAATGTTTTTTTCCTGTAGCCCCGAAGAAGTCGTGTGGGATAGTTCCCACGCCGAAACACGTGTTGGCTGGGCATTTCCATATGAAATAAAAGAACAACAGAACACCCAACGACTAATTTTTGGAGAAGCTTGTTTTTATAACAATTAACCACACTGTTTCTTCATGTGCTTGATGTGGTCAGGAGGAAATGTATAAAGAATATATACAGATATTTATCTGGAGAACACTAGCGTGTGCATAGGAAGAGCGATATAGTTATCTGGTGGGTCGTGCTAACGGTCCAGAAAGAGGGTTCAGGGTGTGTCTTTCCCTCACCTTTTTGCACCGCACTGATTGGAAGTAGCAATTTACGCACACACGAGAGGCGCCGGTTCATACACTTTACACAAAACCACCCCACATATGAGAATAAAAGTTTAAACTAATTCTCGTTTACTTTCATTGGAACAATAATCTCAGCTGGAGGATTCATAGACTATGTAATGAATGCCACACTTTGCTGATCCTTGTTCAGAACATTTAATGACATATGCTTATGAAGTAGTCAGTATACCGGTGAAAGAAGCAATGCTATCAGAATGTCTGACTTACTATATGAGTGTCTCCTGCATGTGGGAAAAGTGAGTAACTTAAGTAGAAGCCTGGAATACCTAGATGTGTCAAAGTGGGTTCTATATGAATGGCTTTGTCTTTTTCTTCCCTACTGCAGATAGCACACACTAAGGGGCACTCATTCCTGAGCGAGGTAGCTATGCTGTGAAGGACGCTGTAGAGGAAGCGTTGGGGTTCTTCAGCAGCATTTTCTTATTCTGTCCCATTCCCCTTTTCCCCAGAGAGGTACCTACTCGAGACAGCTCTGCTAACGGCTCTTGAGAGGTATCTCCTAGGGGAATTGGAGACATAGCTTGGCATCGTCCCTGCTGGGTCAAGATACAGGTTAGTGGTGATTCCATTGACTGCTTGTCAGACCTGACACGAAGACTGGTTGAAGATGTAATGCAGGACAAATGCACCTCTTGGCAGCTATGTCAAGGCAGAACATAAAAAAGTCATGCAGCAGCACCTGAAATGGGGTTGTGGGTGGGAGGGAGAGTCTCTGATGGCAGCTGAAATATGTAGTTTGATCTCATATGTTGTTGTCGTTCACTGGCATGACATTTATTAGGTCGTGGTTTTTGAACCAACATCTCTTTGCGTACTGGAACTTGTTATTTTCTATAACAAGTATGGACCTACAAGCTCCAGCATATGCATGCAAAGTTGTAAAGCAAACGTCTCATAATGGTATGTCTTCAAGGGCTCTGGGCTTTTGAGGTGGTTGTATGACCAAGGCCCCATGCGTGCCTCTACAACGCAGTCCCAACCACAAATGTGTCTTAACCATGCATTCCTTCACCATGCATGCCTTCACGACGCAATTTCGTTGTAAAGGCTTGATTGGTAAAGGGATATTGTTGGTAAAGATCACCACTACCCTGACCCCCCCACCCTAAGCCTCAAAATCCTATCCCCTCCCCCCGCCCTGAGTCCTAAAACCTACCTAGCCCTGTCTTTAAAACTACTCCTTCCACTCCCCCTGCCCTGAGGCCTAAAACCCTGCCCCTACCAAAAACAACTCTGACCCCAGCCCCCTCACCCTGAGCTCTAAAACATAGACCCTGCTGCACCTAAAACTACTCCAACCCCCGTCCTGAGGCCTAAAACCCTGCACCCTTTAAACAAATGACCAGACACGCCTGCCCTGAGCCCTAAATCTGACACCCACACATAAAAACTCCCCCAAACCCAATTCCAGCCCTTAAAATTACCCCTCCCCTATGTGAGCCCTAAAACCCTGCCCCCTTCCAAAAACTACCCCACCTCCCATCCCCGCCCTGAGTCCTAAAGCCGCCCACCAATAAAAACTACCCCCTTACCTATCCGCGTCCGGAGCTTCCTGTGATGATGCTTTCTCTTCTTCTCCCCACCCATACGGACACTAGAGCTCTATCTGCCTTAAGCACGCATATGCAAGGTTAAGGCAGATGCGTGGATTAGTTAAGTGTTGTAACGCTTTTGGAGAAACGGCACACGTGGCTCATCCGCTTTGTAAAGGCTGTTTCTCTTTTGAGGCACATTTCTACATAGACCTTTTGCCTCTTGCAAATCAAGGTCACTCGAAGTGCTGTTGGCTAAAAGTCAGGGTTAGCTGACAGTAACCCTCGTGACGTGGGGCCATGGCAGCTTTGGTGATATTGGGCTCCCTAGTAGATGACGGTGGACTCTCATCTTTGGAGGATATACTGGGACCACTTGTTGTATGTGGAGGTTTCATTCCTGAAAGTGATGTTGGTGGTTAACATTGGTGCAGATAATGGCGCTGTTGGTATAATGTAGCAGTTTTAGACACTCCCCTGGGAGAAAAAGGGGTTATTGCTAGATTGGGTCTCACCCCTTGAGGAGATATCAGTTTTGTTTGTTTGAGGTAAAGAAGGTTTATAACCCGAGAGAAGATAGTGTTATTTCTGGTGGGTACTTCTCCTGTGAAAGGCATTGATGATGTTGAGATTTTCACAGTGGGTAACATGCTCTTATGTCCGCAGGCCTCTGTCCGGGGAGTTATGGTGGTGTCCATGAACGGTCTTGCAGACTGTTTGAGGGAAGGATGCTCTCAAAGCAAGATTATGTAGGGGGCTTCAGAAAGCTCCTTAAGTTTAATTTACCCCCAGCATCTCCAATGCTTGTCTCGCTGGATGATGCCTGAGCATCACTAGCGGGCCTGACTGCATGCCAGCTGGCATGGTCTGATGGTCACGAGGTGCTGGATAAAAGACTCTTTGAGATGAGTATAGGGTTTCAGGGGGGAATGGGCAAGATGAGGACCTTACAGAGCTGCAAAGAAGTAACAAAAGGGTCATCCTGCTGTTGAATACCAAGTCACCTGCTGCCAACTATGAGCCCTCCACACAGATTAATTTCTTCAGACCCTCGAAGGGTGACCTCCAAAAGAAGGGCGAGAGAAATGGAGTCTGTCCACAGGTCCCAAAGTGCACAACAAAGGAGACTCGGGAGAGCAGTGCATGCCCGGCACTGTGGTGCTCCAGGGCACACCAGAGTGAAGGGTTGAAATGTGAGTCTTTGGCCAGAAGCTATGTGTATAGGAAAGACTAGTTGGAGATGAACAGGGCGACTCTATTGCAGGCCAAGGTGGGGCTAGAGATAGGGTCTGTGTTGATCACTAGGGTCGAAGGGACACTTTAAAGAGGCAAGACGGTAGACTGTGTTGTTGAAAAGTGGGTGGACTCCAAGTAGCCTCCACCCATAAACCACACAGCTCCGCTAGTGACCCCCACACTACCACCTTGGTGCAGGAACAGCATTGCTGGTCTCTTCTTTATTCATATATTTTATCTATTTCATACTGAGCTCTATTTATTCATTTATGTATTTGATGTTTTTGTGTAGTTCTGCATCTGCCAAGATGACTTAGTGGCATTTTTGAGAACAGAAGAAAGTAAGAGGGAATTTAGAAGGCTATAGTAAGAACGTCCAATAGATTTTATTAGCTGACAGATGATTAGTTGATCAAATATGCTTTTTTGAAAGGTCACTGTAGAGGTGGGAGTCAGTGAAAGATGGGGAGCAGACTAGATCTGGATGCTGTTACTTCAGTGTCATGTTTAGAACGGATTTTTGCATGAGACTGAGGTCCTCATTTAGGGGTTTGCATAGCGGGCGCCCCAGAGCCATTTGGCCAGTCCCCTGCCTTGCCAAAGCAATGACCCCCTGCCTCATTTAAAAGCAAAGGAACTTACCAGTTTTCCAGCGGTGGAGCTTCAGCTGGGTCCACTGTCCTGAAGTCCTGCCCAGCATCCTATCCACTCGGTGGGCTGCTGGGTCACAGTGGTGAAAGCCCTGCCTTCTTTAGGGCAGGACATCAGTCACTGATTTTTCCTACCCAGGACTGCCATGTAACACTTCGAAAAAGCAAAAAAGAATGCAGAGTGACATATAACACGGGGGGGGGTTCACAAGGCACCCCGCTTGGCTGAAAGTGCATCTGCCAGAAAGGTGGATGCACTTCCAGCAGAGATCCCCACCAGATATGCAGAGCTCTCTAAATGCGGCAAGTGATTTTCCGCCAGGGATCAGTGGTGAAGGCACCCACCAGCTTCTTAATGTGGCCCAGAGAGTTTTTTATCAAGACGTTGACCTGATCGGAGAACGGCTCAAATGCTGTTGTATTAAGTCTATTCAAGGAGCGTGCGATCACTAGGACTTTGTCCACCGAGCAGTTTCTGGATCCAACATAACTTTACATTGGTTTCTGGTAGAGGTCAAAAGGGCAAGTGCCATTGAAGAGCTCGATTTACAAAATAAGAATCAAGACAACTGGATGATAGGAAGCAATTGAGTTTGGTAGCATGTAGGTGGTCAAAAAGGAAACACTGGCACCACCATAGGGAAGTATAATCCATACCAACGATTCTGCGTAGCTTCTCTAGAAGAAACTAGTTCAACCTGTTGCTACGTTCAATAGCAGGAGAGCGACTCCCTAGAAGTATGCCATTACTTTGCCTACTAACACTTCACCATAACATGACCTCACTACCAGTACTTCTCACTCCTTAACTTCATTCAAACAATTTTCTCCTCAGTATGTTTTTAAGTCCTCCTACCTCACCAAAGTCTTAATAGGCCAACAGGACAAAGAAGAAACGTCTGTGAGGCTCCAGTAACATACACGTCAACAGACCCAACTCAGGTGTTTGAAACCAAAAATGGCTTTATTTTAGTTGTCTCCTGCCTAAAGTTGCCTCTTCTTCAATGTATGTCAATGGTGAAAAGAATTTCCCCCCTAATTTATTTTTTTCAAAATCTCTGACTTCCAATTTTACAACGTTGGCATATATACAGTCAGATGGTTGCTTCCAGGGCAGCATTGGCTGACCAGTCCTTACCTCATGTTGCCCCAAGCTTTATTAAAGACACATATGATAGCAATAATGCTATTGGATACCCTGACACACCCTGAATATTTGGAATATCTCAGGAGTTTATCTTCAGTACGGAATGTAAACCCTATGGATTGTTATATTGTTTGTTTTCAAAATTGCACTGTAACTGAACTATTTGACTCATTTTTTAAAAAGAAAACAATTTCAGGGGAGAATCCCTGTTTTCAAAGCCCTCTCAATACGGTTGGGTTCGATCTTTGCACTCCCTCATGTGACACAATGTGAGGCTGATATTAAACGATTTTTTCTGTGCTCTTTTTACTTCCCACTTGAGCTCTAGCCTTTTCAGGTGAACTCTCCACCCTTGGCTTTCTTTAACTCAATTAGTTATTACTTTTAAAGTGTAATAATGCCCCCAGTTTCTAAATATTTCAGCTGGAATTGACCTTCACTCCATTTAATCTTTATTGCATTGTCACTTTTTAGGCCACACCTGCCAGAGAGCACAGCTGTCTGGCTATGCGAAAGAGACCTTGGGGACTTTCAGAAAGTTGACCTGGGGCTGCATTTCGTCCATGGCTTGCTATTGGCTTTGTGGTTTGTAACTAACGTTTTCTGCCTTTCCATTTGCTGACATCATTTGCTTTAGGCTGTGCAGCATGAGTTCGTACCTCCCCATGCTAAAGCCTTATTTACAGTATTCTTCCACAAACTCGTTTTCTTTGTACACCTTTGTCACGGGGACCGCCCGGTCTCCGTACTCAAAGGAGGAGACTGGTGGTCCCCTCCAGAACTGATCGGTGACTTGTTTTGTGTCCCTCAGGATGATCCGTGGCCAACAGAGACTTCAGACGGCACAAGAACGGAACTCTGTACCTTTAACTGGGACGCCTTCCAGGACAGCCCCGCCCTCTATTCCACCGTAGAGGGCCTACCACCAATAAGAACCCGGGAAGAGAGAACCAGGGCGTGTGACGACACCGGAGGACGGAAGGAGACAGCGCACGACGGTGAACCGGAGGAGGAAGACGGGACAGAGCGAACCGAACGACCGAGGAGAAGCAGAAGTCAAGAGGAGGACTGGAGGCCGGAGGCCGGAGGCCGGAGGCAGGAGACCTCGGCATTCACGCTCCGCCAAGCCACGCCCCAGGAGGAGGTGCGTGGCTATCCCAGGTACGGGATCGCTTCGCGGGTTGGGTCGGGAGGCGGGAGAAGAGAGCGCGCCACTGAACGCCGCCGCTCACCGCCTTGTTTATAGCTACACGCCCTTCCTTTCACTCACCCCCTTCACGAACGTTCGTTGAGAGCACCTTATCACCAGTGTGTTATCCTCACTCCCCGTCCCTCAAATACAGTGATAAAAGAACACTAGTATCCTAACACCCGCCTCTCTTTCTTTATTTGCATTGGCACGGCGAGAGCCCTCCTTCCGCCGAACCAGGAGCCTAGAAGCAAGAGGGACTCAAGCCCGCTGGGACCAAGAGCACCGTACCGAGTCTGTCGACCCTACCACCGTGCGAGAGCAGAGCTCGTCCATTATTGTGAAACCTCAATAAAACACCTCATACCACCCTCCTGTGATAGTGTCCTCTGTGCAACCCGCTTACAGTGGTGGAGAATGCCGGCATAGAGGACCCATCTGTACACCAAAAGATGGATGTGTTGATCCAACACATGATCAAGGGACAAGAGAAGTTGGAATGGGCCGTGGAACGGCAGATGGCCTCCGCCAGTGCGGATCGTGAGGTCTTTAAGGATACCATAGCCGCACAGTTGGAGGGGCTACAAAAAGCAGTAACCGATCCCCTTGTCAGCTCAGGACGCGAAACAAGGAATCCCAGTCACCCCACCCCAGCCGGGATATCGTTACAGAAATATGTGTCGGGGGAAAACCCGGACGCCTTCATAACTAACTTCGAGAGGGTCGCCAGGGCGTGTAGCTGGCCGCTGGAGAAATGGCCCTTCTTTCTGGCCCCTCTCCTGACTGGAGAGGCCCAAGCCGCCTATCAGGTGGCGAACGCCACCGGGGACGCTCCATATGGTTCCATCAAGACCCTCATATTGGATCATCCGGGTCTTGATGCGGAGGCCTACCGGGTAAGATTCAGAAGGGAGAAAGGGGCGCCCGGGGAAAACCCAAAGACCTTGTATTTCCGGCTAAAAATGGCTGCCGACAAGTGGCTAAGCCCTGGTACCAGCACAAAGGAGGAGATCATGGAAAAGATCTACCTAGAACAGTACCTGGATGCTTTACCCTACCACACCCAGAGGTGGCTAAGGCAGCATACGCATCTTACAGCTGAACAAGCAGTTGAGATGGCCACCACGTTTTCCAGGGCCCAACCAAAAGGGTATGTAGGGGACCAGGAGAGGCTGCGGACCCCGGCCTTACGCTCGGATAAAAAGCCGAGAACCCAGGACCTGCCAAAAGTCCGCTCCCCGAGGTATGAAGTCCCCGTCATGAAGGGTCCACAGTGTTTCGACTGCGGGGAGTGGGGACATATCGCCCGAGCCTGCCCCAAGAAACGAAACACGGAGGAGCCAATGGAAGTCGGATACGTACCCAAATTGATCCTCTACACTGCAGAGATGGGGTCCGCATATCACCTCCAGGTACAGGTAAACGGGACCTCCCTCCAGGCACTCCTAGATTCAGGATGTAGACAATCGGTTATCCAAAGCATGTGGGTGTCCCCGGATCAGTTAGTACCGGACTCCTCGGTACATATTCGCTGTGTCCACGGGGACGTCAAACCTTATCCGGTGGCCGACATCCCAGTGATTCATCCCTCAGGGGTCCATGGCCCGGTACGAGTAGGGGTCTTTGATAACCTCCCAGAAGACCTCATCATTGGAACCGATAACCCAGCGTTCCAAGACATGTTTCGCCTAGCATTAAGCGGGTCCTAGGGTGGGGGGATGTCCCAAGGCAAGAAGGTCCCCACAGCGCCGGCCCTGATTACCCCCACACCCTGGTTGTTGGACCGCAGTTTTAAGTTCGCCCAGGCCAACGACGCCACACTCTTCAATGCCTGGGAACAAGCCCACAGCTCACCCGAAAGAGGCCCATATACCTATCCCCGCTTTCTTATAACAAAGGATTTGCTTTATCGCCAGGGAGGTCCCTCAGAGCCCCATCAGCTATTGGTACCCCTATCCTTCAGGGAGCAAATTCTGTTCTTTGCACATACACACCTCACGGCAGGTCATTCAGGCTCGGAGAAAACCACGCAAAACATTCTCCGGCACTTCTACTGGCCTGGCATCTATAAGGATACCAAAGTCCACTGCCAGACCTGTTCGGTCTGTCAACAGAGAAACACACGAGTACCACCAGCGGTTCCCCTTCAGCCTCTCCCGGTGATTGGAACCCCGTACGAAAGAGTTGGGATGGACCTCATAGGACCCCTGCCCCGTACAAAAAGGGGCCACATGTTTGTCTTAGTGGTGGTTGACTACGCCACTAGGTTTCCCGAGGCTTTTCCTTTAGGATCACCCACAACCCGTAACATCGCCGACCGCTTTCTGGAGCTATTTTCAAGAGTAGGTTTTCCGAAAGAAATTCTCACGGACCAGGGAACTCCGTTTGTGTCTCGCCTGATGAAGGAAGTGTGTCAGCTGCTCGACGTACGACAGATAAAAACCTCAGTGTACCACCCGCAAACGGACGGGTTGGTGGAACGCTACAACGGAACCCTCAAAACCACTCTCAAGAAGATGCTCAGCGTAGAGGGAAGAGAATGGGACCAGCTACTACCGCTGGCTTTGTACGTCATCAGAAGCCAGGTGCAAAGCAGCCTCGGTTGTTCGTCTTTTGAAATGCTCTACGGTCGCCAGCCCAGAAGTCTTATGGACATGACGAAAGAAGCCTGGGAAAATGAAGAGAAGGTGGAGACCCGAGAGATGCTGGAATACACCCAGGGCCTACAATCCAAACTGGGGAAGCTCCGTGATTTGGCATATTCCAACCTGGAGAAACAGCAAGGAAAACAGGCGTTTTTCTACAATCGAGGGAATAAATGGAGAACTCTGGCTGTCAATGACTGGGCGTTAGTGATGCTGCCGATCGCCTCCCAGAAATTCCAGAAAGAGTGGAAGGGTCCATATAAAGTTATTGAAACCATAGGGAAAACCACCTACAAGTTGCAGATCACACCCCGGCGGACCCAAGTATGCCATATCAACATATTGAAGAAGTGGATAGGGCCACCTCCCAAGACAACCAGCCTAACGGTACCCACGCAACAGAAGGATCCGGAGACTCTTCACCAGCTGGTCATCAACAACGAGATAGGCACAGACAAGGCCAAAGAATTGAGGGAAGTTTTACAGTCCCATGCCTCGCTCTTTTCCAACATTCCTGGAAGAACTCACCTAGCAGAACATCGTATCGAAACCAACCCAGGGACGATCGTCAAACAAAGGCCGTATCGAGTCCCTGCCACTCGTAGAGAAGCGATACGACAAGAAGTCCAGGATATGTTGCGACTGGGGGTAATACGTCCTTCCCGGAGTGATTGGTCTTCACCAATAGTGATGGTGCCAAAGCCGGACGGAAGTGTCCGTTTCTGTATGGACTTCCGGGCTCTCAACAACATCTCAACCTTCGACGCCTACCCCATGCCTCGAATTGACGAGTTAATCGAGAAGCTAGGAGAAGCCGTGTACATCACCACTCTAGACCTGACCAAGGGGTACTGGCAGGTGCCCTTAAGGGAAGAAGACCGCCTTTTCCACCCCAGACGGCCTCTACAAATTTACGGTCCTTCCCTTTGGCCTCCATGGAGCCCCGGCCACATTTCAGCGACTGATGAATAACGTCTTACGGGAACATCAGACCTTTTCATCAGCATATCTAGATGATATCGTGGTCTTTAGCCCTGATTGGATAACGCACCTGCAACACCTCCAAACTATATTCAACGCCCTGCATAAGGCAGGCTTACACGTCAACGCAAAAAAGTCCAGGGTCGCCTTCCATAAAGTGAACTACCTGGGTTATGTCCTGGGTCATGGTCTCATAGCCCCCCAGACCGAGAAGGTGAAGGCGATTCACAACACCCCTTTCCCCTCCACCAAGAGAGAGATGAGGGCGTTCTTGGGCCTGATCGGCTACTATAGGCGATTCATCCCTAACTTTTCAGAGCAGGCTACTCCCTTAACAGACACCCTTCTGAAGCACGTAAAACCCCATGTCTTCCAGAATCCCACTCCAGAAATGAGAGAAGCATTTCGGACCTTGAAAGACATAATCACCTCCAGCCCGGTTTTGTCCTCTCCTGATTTTACCAGACCATTTATCCTACATACCGACGCCTCCAATCATGGCCTGGGGGCGGTCCTATCCCAGGTAGCAGCCGATGGTATTGAGCACCCCCTGTTGAACATAAGTCGCAAGCTATTCCCCAGGGAAATGAGATACCCCATAATCGAACGGGAATGCCTTGCTATTAGATGGGCCGTAGACAAGCTTAGATATTACCTGGAGGGGAGGCACTTCACCTTATATACTGATCACGCCCCTCTACAATGGATGAGCCATAACATATCCAACAACCCCAGGGTGCTTCGTTGGTTCCTCACCCTCCAGCCCTTTTCTTTCACCTTGAGACATAGGAAGGGGTCTGAAAACGGCAGCGCTGACTATCTCTCACGGACTTCCCCTCTCCCCGAGCGGGAGAATCCAGGGGTGGAGGAGTGTCACGGGGACCGCCCGGCCTCCGTACTCAAAGGAGGAGACTGGTGGTCCCCTCCAGAACTGATCGGTGACTTGTTTTGTGTCCCTCAGGACGATCCGTGGCCAACAGAGACTTCAGACGGCACAAGAACGGAACTCTGTACCTTTAACTGGGACGCCTTCCAGGACAGCCCCGCCCTCTATTCCACCGTAGAGGGCCTACCGCCAATAAGAACCCGGGAAGAGAGAACCAGGGCGTGTGACGACACCGGAGGACGGAAGGAGACAGCGCACGACGGTGAACCGGAGGAGGAAGATGGGACAGAGCGAACCGAACGACCGAGGAGAAGCAGAAGTCGAGAGGAGGACTGGAGGCCGGAGGCAGGAGACCTCGGCATTCACGCTCCGCCGAGCCACGCCCCAGGAGGAGGTGCGTGGCTATCCCAGGTACGGGATCGCTTCGCGGGTTGGGTCGGGAGGCGGGAGAAGAGAGCGCGCCACTGAACGCCGCCGCTCACTGCCTTGTTTATAGCTACACGCCCTTCCTTTCACTCACCCCCTTCACGAACGTTCGTTGAGAGCACCTTATCACCAGTGTGTTATCCTCACTCCCCGTCCCTCAAATACAGTGATAAAAGAACACTAGTATCCTAACACCCGCCTCTCTTTCTTTATTTGCATTGGCACGGCGAGAGCCCTCCTTCCCCCGAACCAGGAGCCTAGAAGCAAGAGGGACTCAAGCCCGCTGGGACCAAGAGCACCGTACCGAGTCTGTCGACCCTACCACCGTGCGAGAGCAGAGCTCGTCCATTATTGTGAAACCTCAATAAAACACCTCATACCACCCTCCTGTGATAGTGTCCTCTGTGCAACCCGCTTTCAACCTTACAATTGAATGCTCTGGAAAACTGTGTTAGAACCTGTGAGAAGTTGGCCTGGTATATGCTGTTCACTAGTTAAAGTGGACACCTTGCACCAGTACAATTAGACTCTTATGGTAGTAGGTTTAAGACAAACTTTTAAAGAAAGCTATCCTAGTGGTAGCTGTGGAGAGCAGCCTTCAGGCTAAGTCTTTAGAGGAATGTAAAGCAGCTTGTTTTACCTTATAATCTCTTGAATTACTAAATGAAAGGACACCACACAGGTATATATATAAAATATATATGTATTTATTACTAACAACTCTCTGCTAATCTCTTTATGAGATTAGAAGTCAAGGACATATGCACAAATCAACATTTCACAACAAGTTAAGCACAAATATGGCTGGGGCCCTAGGGGCGTACCAGACCATATACTAAAAAAGAGACTTAGAGATAACGACTTGCAAGGGGAAAAGGCCTAGGGACTTCAGAAGTGCTGGGGCCTCACTAATCCACCCAAGGCAGATAAGTAAAGGACCCACAGGAGACGCATGCAGTGTGAGAACACAGCCGCGGATCCCAATTGACTTCAATGGAGCAAGTCGCGATTGGAAATTTAGAGTTTTAGGATACTTCGGGAGAGTCTTCAAGCAAGTCACTTACAGGGTAAGTAGTTGTAGAGCCAACACCCACAGGAGCACCATAGTGCTGGAGTTACCTCACCCAGGGAAGCCGGGTGCATAGGGGTCTTTTGGTGTCGGGTCACGGCGTCGTTTTCAATGGGAGCCAAAGAAGACTTGCTGCTTGTAAAGACGGGAGAAGTGTCCGGTGCAATCCAAGGCTGGATTCAGAAGAAGGAAGACCTGAAAGCAGAGGGGACAGTGTTCAAAGTCACTTGGCAGTGACCCGGGGCAAGGAAGATGGATGCCCACAGTCATCGGGTGATTTCAGGTGATCATGGGTGTCTTGACTCTTCAGCCACGAGGTCCAGGAGGCATCGACGACGACCAGGAGCTGGATTCGGCATGTCTCACGAAGTTTGCAGCTTACTGCGGTGTCGGTGACCAGATTGGAGCCAACAAGCCTTGGTAACAGCAAGTCTCGTGGAAAGTGTAAAAAGTCAGCGGTGCAGACTATCAAGGTCTGAGGGACTCACCCAGCAAGGGTAAGTCAGGGCAGGCCTGGAGCAACCAGGGGAGCCCTTTGGAACTGTAGAAAAGTCTTCAGGGACCCACAAGCCAACCAGCAAGGGATCGCAAGGACGCCTCGGGAGGATTCACTCACCAGGGGCCCACGTCACTCAGGACGGGGTAGGCCTCTGTTCTTCGGAGGGAATCCTGCTGGAGGCTAGGACCACACGTGGCCCAAAGCACAGGTTCGTAGAACGTCGTGAAGGGGTTGCACTCGAAAATAGTGCACGGTTCCCAGGGACTGCGGTTCCTCATCACTCGTGGGGTCCACTTGCCTCAGTGTCGCTGGGGACTCACGATGGCCTTGGAGAAGTCAGGAAATCCTATTCCTGGGCTGCAGGGACTTCGGACTCCGGCTGGAGCGGGAAAGTTTGCGACCGTTGATTGCAAAGTTTGGTGCCTGCCAAGCAGGGGAGTCACTCCTTGACTCCAAGGGAGATTTTTCAGTCTTCCAGATGTAGTGGAACGTCGAAGGTCCAGGATTCGTCTTCAGAGCGTCATCCAGGGATATCTAGTTTGCAATGGCAAGGGTTCCCTAACTTATACTAGAAGGAAAGGAGGGACTAGCTCTATGACCCCACCTATGGGAGGGTCAGGGGAGTGGGTGGCTACACCCACTTCCCTTTGTCCAGTTTCGCGCCAGGGCAGGGGCAGGTAGCCCCTGAGCCGGTTTGAAATGGTGTATGCACAGAGGAGCCTACTGCTCCCCCAGTGCAGGACTTCAAAGCACTCTAGGAGTGCACCCACCCAGCCCCAATACACTAAACACTGTCTGGGAGGTGGCCACACCTCCCTGTGACAGGATGCCTATTGTTGGGCCTCCTCCACTGCGGGTTTCGGTCATCAGCAGGAGGGCAGCCCAGTGTCTGTGAATGGTGGCATCCATTTTGTGATGCCAGGGCTCTTCAGGACTCTACCGTGTTTCCACAGTAGGTACATGTCTATCCCTCTAGAAGGGTGGGATCATACTCCCACACCAGTTACTGGTGTGGGGGTAGGATTCCAAAGCGTTTGACACCAAACACGACATGTTTTGATGCAGCCATTCCAAAGTTAGCATTAACCGCGAGGTTATAATGCACTTAAGAGTATATGGTTTGACCGCATTCACAAACAGCCCCAGAGAATAGACTCTGAGAGCTGCAGAGGGGCCCTGCTCAGGCAGAGGCACCCCCTCACATGGAAACCAAGCACCCTGCCCTCAGGATTGATAGGACCTGCCTTAGGGGGTGACTGATAGGTTTAAATGTGTGTGCAGGAGAGATATAATGAACCTATATCTCAGTGAGGAGTGCTAACACTACCTCACCCAGGCTGCAATAGCAGGCCTGTGGTGTCAGATTTAGTCTGCTTCCCAGGGGTGGCATAATACATGCTTCAGCCCCTGGTAGGCCTGTGAAGTACCTATGCCCTTGGTACCTAAGGTACCATATACTAGGGGCTCATAAGGTACCACAGTATCCAACCACTAGTGCACCTAATATACACTCCAAGTTGTTTAGAGAGAACAGAGAGGCTGGGACCCTGATTAGCAGGGTCCCAGCCAGATTATAGCCAGAAACCAGTGTAAACATCAGAAAAAAAGTGGGGGCAACATAAGAGGCAGATCCTACTCTCCTACACAACCCCCCCCCCCCAAACGCAGGGACACTAAACTAACCTTGACCAGTTGAGTCTTCGTGTTCTAAGTGGAAATACCTTGAGAGTCCATTTGCATTGGCATGTTGGGTCCCAGGTCTATGTTCCACTGTATAGTCCATCCCCTGTAGGGAAATGGACCACCTTAAAGGTTTTGGGTTTTCACCTTTCATCTGTTTAAGCTATAGGAGGGGCTTGTGGTCAGTCTAAACTATGAAGTGAGTGCCAAACAAGTATGGCCTCAGCTTCTTCAAGGCCCACACCACAGCAAAGGCCTCCCTCTCTATAGCTGACCAACATTTCTCTCTAGGGGTCAGCCTTCTGCTAAGAAAAGCTACTGGCTGGTCTTCACCTTCATCATTCAGTTGAGACAGTACAGCTCCCACACCCAGCTCAGAAGCATCTGTTTGGAAAATGAACTTTTAGGTGTAGTCTGGACTCTATAAGATGGGGGCAGTGCACATGGCCTCCTTTAGGTCTTCAAATGCCTTCTGACAGCTAGCTGTCCACTGAACCTTTTTTGGCATTTTCTTTGAGGTAAGATCATTCTAGGGGGTCACTATAGATCCATATCCCTTTACAAACCTCCTATAATACCCAGTCAGGCCTAAAAAGGCTCTCACCTGTGTCTGGGTGTTTGGAGCAACCCATTTCATGATGGTTTGGAGTTTTCTCTGGAAAGGCTGAACCTGGTCCCCACATATAAGGTGGCACAGGTACACAACCTGACTCTGCCCTATCTGGCACTTAGTGGCCTTGATAGTGAGGCCTGCTTTCTGCAAGGCCTCCAAAACATTTCTGAGGTTGACCAGGTGATCCTACCAGGAGGAACTAAAGACAGGAATATCATCTATATAAGCTGAGCAATACGTTTCCATCCCTGCCAGAACTTTGTTCACCAACCTCTGAAAAGTGGAAGGTGCATTTTTCAATCCAATGGGCATCACCACAAAGTGGTAGTGCCCACTAGGCGTCGAAAATGCTGTTATGGTTTTTGCATCATCAGCTACCCTGATCTGCCAGTAGCCAGCTGTTAGGTCAAATGTACTCAGATACTTGGCTGAGGCCAAAGTATCAATCAGCTCATCTGCCCTTGGTATGGGATAGGCATCAGTCCTGGTGACTGCATTGAGGCCTCTGTAGTCTACACAAAACCTCATTTCTTTCTTACCACCCTGGGTATGAGGTTTGGGTACTAGGACTACTGGGCTAGCTCAAGGGCTATCTGAAGGCTCAAACACACCTAACTCTAACATTTTCTGGACGTCAGTCCTGATACAGTCCCTGACATGGTCAGGTTGCCTGTAGATTTTACTCTTGACAGGCAGACTGTCTCCAGTGTCCACCTCATGGGTGTACCAGGTAGTCTGACTAGGGGTCAGGCTAAACATATGTCTGTACTGTTGCAGGACTTGTCTGCATTCAGTTTGCAAGCCCATGTCAGCCCTGTCAACATATGGTTTCAATCTGTTGACATGGAGCACCCTCAGGGAGCTCCTGGGAGTTCCAAGATTCACCAGATAGGTGACTTCTCCCTTTTGCTCAACAATGGTATGGGGGCCACTCCATTTGTCTTGGAGAGCTGCTGGGGCCACAGGCTCCAACACCCACACTTTCTGTCCTGGCTGGTACACAGTCAGCACAGCCTTTTGGTCATGCCAAGTTTTTTGTAATTCTTGGCTGGCCTCCAGGTTTTTGGTTGCCTTCTTCATGTATTCGGCCATCTTGGAGCGGAGACCAAGTACATAGTCCATCACATCCTGTTTGGGGGATTTGAGAGGTAACTCCCAGCCCTCCTTCACCAAACATAATGGAGCTCTTACAGGATGGCCAAACAGAAGTTCAAATGGGCTGTAGCCAACCCCCTTCTGTGGAACCACTCTGTATGCAAACAGAAGGCAGGGAAGAAGAAGGTCCCATTTTCGCCTAAACTTTTCTTGGAGTCCTTTAATCATTCCCTTTAGGGTTTTGTTGAAACGTTCAACCAACCCATTGCATTGTGGGTGATAGGGGGTGGTGAATTTGTAAGTTACACCACACTCCTTCCACATTGCTTTTAGATATCCTGACATGAAGTTTGTACCTCTGTCAGAGATGACCTCCTTTGGGAAACCCACTCTGGAGAAAACTCCAATGAGGGCTCTTGCCACCACAGGGGCTGTGGTGGTCCTCAGGGGAATTGCCTCTGGGTACCTGGTGGCATGATCCACTACCACCATAATAAATCTGTGCCCAGATATAGTTGGAGGGTCAAGGGGACCAACAATGTCAATCCCTACCCTTTCAAAGGGTACCCCCACCACAGGTAGTGCTATCAGGGGGGCCTTTGTTGTGCCACCTGACTTGCCACTGGCTTGGCAAGTGAGACAGGAGCAACAAAACTCCTTGGTGTCTTCTGACATATGTGGCCAATGAAAATGTGGAACAAGCCTGTCCCAGGTCTTGTTTTGGCCCAAGTGACCTGCCAGAGGGATGTCATGTGCTAGGGTCAAGAGGAACCCCCTAAACCTCTGAGGTATTACCAAACTCCTGGTGGCTCCAGGGGTTGGATCTCTACCCTCAGAATATAGGAGTCCCTCATCCCAATAAACTTTATGGGACCCACTAGCACTTCCAGCAGCCTCAGCAGCAGCCTGCTGTCTGAGGGGTTCAAGAGAGAGGCAGCACTGTTGCTCCTTACTCAAATCTTCCCTAGAAGGGCCCCCTGCCCCCAAGAACTCAACCTGATCAGGCTCAAGTCCCTCTGGGGCAGTTCCTTCTTCAGGATCTTCTTCTCCTCCCTCAAGAGGTGAATCTGTGATCTGAGACAGAGGGGAAGGCACTGCCTTAACCCTACTGCTCCTCTTCTTGGGAAGCACCTGGTCCATAGTTTCAGGATCCAGAGCTGGTTCAGTGTTATGCATTTTGGCCTGTGACCTGGTCACAGCAAATACTTCTGCAGGGATGCCCAACATTTCAGCATGAGTCCATAACTCTACTTCAGACCAGGCTGAAGTCTCTAGATCATTGCCCAATAGACATTCTACAGGGAGGTCTGCACTGACTACAACTTTCTTAAGGCCAGTTACCCCTCCCCAGGAGAAATTCACAACTGCCAGACTATGGTTGGTACTGACATTGCTTGCATTGGTTATCTGGTACATTTACCCAGGATGATCTGCCCAGGGTCCACAAGATCCTCTGCCACCATGGTGACACTAGCACCTGTGTCCCTGAATGCCAAAGCCTGTTTGCCATTTATTACAGGCTGCTGTTTGTTTTTGCCCAGATTACTGGGGCTCACTAGGAAGGCCATATCAATGTCTCCATCACAAATCAGCAATGCCTGAGTGGGTACTCTGACTAGGCCAGAGTCCACTTCAGAACCCAGGGTCAACCCTACTACACCCTTATTCTGAGTACCACCTCCACCAGTAGCTTAACTAGGGTGAACAGTTGCCTTAGGGGCAGGAGTGGTGGTGGTTTGGTCTTTGGACTCGTTACAATCAGAAGTCCAGTGCCCTTTCTGTTTACAGAATTTGCACCAGGGCTTCTTTTGGCCTTTTCCCTTGATGGACTGGGAATCCCCACCAGATGCAGATTTTTGGGGCCCTTGTGAAGACTTCTGGTCTTTTGACTTATCCCCACCTTTCTCAGAGCCCTTAGAATCTTGCTTCTTGGTGTCACCCCCTTGGTTCTGGGTTTTCTGCCTCACCCTGGTTCTGACCCATTTGTCTGCCTTCTTTGCCAATTCTTGGGGAGAGGTCAGATCAGACTCCACCAGGTATTGATGCAACAACTGGTTCTGGCAATTATTAAGGATCTGTTCTCTCATCATTAGATTATACAATCCCTTGAAATCAGTAACCCTACTGCCAACCAGCCAACCCTTCAGAGCCCTGGTTGCACAATCTACAAAGTCAGTCCAGTCCTGAGTCTGTGCTTTCTGTGTGTCTCTGAACTTCAACCTCTACTGCTCAGTGGTTAATCCAAACCCATCTATCAGTGCACTCTTCAGGACTTCATAGTCATCAGCATGCTCTTCTCTAACAGTGAGGAGCTTGCCTCTGCCTTTATCTGAAAAGGAGAGCCACAAGATTGCTGCCCACTGCTTTTGGGGGACCTGTTGTACTCTACAGGCCCTTTCCATAGCAGTAATCCACTTGTGGATATCATCCCCACTCTGGTAGGGAGGAACAACCTTGCTCAGGTTCCTATGGTCTGGAATATATTGTCTAACTCTAGGGACACTGTTGCTGCCACCAGGGGATTCTAACCCCTCTCTTTTAGAAGCTCTCTGGAGCTCAAAGGCTTCTCTGTCGAATGCCAACTGCTTGGTTTTGACGGCAAATCTTGCTTCCTCATACTGCAGCAGTTTCTACATTCTGTCAGAGGAGGTCTCCCTTCTAGGAAGGTAGGAGTTCCTCTGCTGGACAGATTCTCTGCCAGAGTGATAGGAGTCAGACTCCCTAGAACGGGACCTAGGCCTCTCCTCTACTCTGTCAGTTCTCTTAGGGAGAACTCCTCTGTCCTTTTCAGACCCTTGTGGATCTGGCCCTTCAACCACAGAGTCCTGGTCATCCTGATTTTCATCATCTGACCCAGACGCTGTAATTGACCCACCCGCTGATTCAGACCCATTAGCTCCTAGAGCTAATCTAAGATCATCTGCTGTCAGCAGATCTATCAGGTGTAGTGTGGAGGGACTCTGTCCTATCCTTAGGTGCCTTGCAGCACACATGGCTTTCAAGTCAAAGAAAGTCATGTACTTCTACTGAAGCTGGGTGGACCCACGGGTTCCAACCCTTAAGGACATTCTAATGTTGTGCAGTTTTGTACTACCTACACTAGTTTGTGGTCTACTGATCCTAGCTTGAGCTGTAGAAAGGGTGTGCTATCCCTTGACACACAGCTCTAAGTTCAGTAGAACTTATTGATACTAAGCTTGACTTTATATGTACCTTGAGTACCTATAGTGGTTTTCAGTTAGTAATTCAAATAGAGATTTTCTGGTAAAACAATGGCAAGCTGTAATCCCACACGCTGCCCACCAATGTGAGAAGTTGGCCTGGTATATGCTGTTCACTAGTTAAAGTGGAGACCTTGCACCAGTACAATTCGACTCTTATGGTAGTAGGTTTAAGAAAACCTTTTAAAGAAAGCTATCCTAGTGGTAGCTGTGGAGAGCAGCCTTCAGGCTAAGTCTTTAGAGGAATGTAAAGCAGCTTGTTTTACCTTATAATCTCTTGAATTACTAAATGAAAGGACACCACACAGGTATATTTATAAAATATATATGTATTTATTACTAACAACTCTCTGCTAAGCTCTTTATGAGATTAGAAGTCAAGGACATATGCACAAATCAACATTTCACAACAAGTTAAGCACAAATATGGCTGGGGCCCTAGGGGCGTACCAGACCATATACTAAAAAAAGAGACTTAGAGATAATGACTTGGAAGGGGACAAGGCCTAGGGCCTTCAGAAGTGCTGGGGCCTCACTAATCCACCCAAGGCAGGTAAGTAAAGGACCCACGGGAGACGCATGCAGTGTGAGAACACAGCCGCGGATCCCAATTGACTTCAACGGAGCAAGTCGCAGTTGGAAATTTAGAGTTTTAGGATACTTCGGGAGAGTCTACAAGCAAGTCACTTACAGGGTAAGTAGTTCTAGAGCCAACACCCACAGGAGTACCATCGTGCTGGAGTTACCTCACCCAGGGAAGCTGGGTGCATAGGTGTCTTTTGGTGTCGGGTCGCGGCGTCGTTTTCAATGGGAGCAAAAGAAGACTTGCTGCTTGTGAAGACGGGAGAAGTGTCCGGTGCAATCCAAGGCTGGATTCAGAAGAAGGAAGACCTGAAAGCAGAGGGGACAGTGTTCAAAGTCACTTGGCAGTGACCCGGGGCAAGGAAGATGGATGCCCACAGTCGTCGGGTGATTTCAGGTGATCACGGGTGTCTTGACTCTTCAGCCACGAGGTCCAGGAGGCATCGACGATGACCATAAGCTGGATTCGGCATGTCCCACAAAGTCTGCAGCTTACTGCGGTGTCGGTGACCAGATTGGAGCCAACAAGCCTCGGAAACAGCAAGTCTTGTGGAAAGTGTAAAAAGTCAGCGGTGCAGACCAGCAAGGTCTGAGGGACTCACCCAGCAAGGGTAAGTCAGGGCAGGCCTGGAGCAACCAGGGAAGCCCTTTGGAACTGTAGAAAAGTCTTCAGAGGACCCACAAGCCAACCGGCAAGGGATCGCAAAGACGCCTCGGAGGATTCACTCACCAGGGGCCCACGGCCACTCGGGACAGGGTAGGCCTCTGCTCTTTGGAAGGGAATCCTGCTGGAGGCTTGGACCACACGTGGCCTAAAGCACAGATTCGTAGAACATCGTGAAGGAATTGCACTCGAAAATAGTGCACGGTACCCAGGGATTGCGGTTCCTCGTCACTCGTGGGGTCCACTTGCCTCAGCGTCGCTGGGAACTCACAATGGCCTTGGAGAAGTCAGGAAATCCTCTTCCTGGGCTGCAGGGACTTCGGACTCCGGCGGGAGCGGGAAAGTTTGCGACCGTTGATTGCAAAGGTTGGTGCCTGCCAAGCAGGGAGTCATTCCTTGACTCCAAGGGAGATTCTTCAGTCTTCCAGAGGTAATGGAACGTCGAATGTCCAGGATTCTTCTTCAGAGCGTCATCCAGGATATCTAGCTTGCAATGGCAAGGGTTCCCTAACTTATACTAGAAGGAAAGGAGGGACTAGCTCTATGACCCCACCTATGGGAGGGTCAGAGGAGTGGGTGGCTACACCCACTTCCCTTTGTCCAGTTTCACGCCAGAGCAGGGGCAGGTAGCCCCTGAGCCGGTTTCAAATGGTGTATGCACAGAGGAGCCTACTGCTCCCCCAGTGCAGGATTTCAAAGCACTCTAGGAGTGCACCCACCCAGCCCCAATACACTAAACCCTGTCTGGGAGGTGGCCACACCTCCCTGTGACAGGATGCCTATTGTTGGGCCTCCTCCACTGCGAGTTTCGGTCATCAGCAGGAGGACAGCCCAGTGTCTGTGACTGGTGGCATCCATTTTGTGATGCCAGGGCTCTTCCGGACTCTACTGTGTTTTCTACCGTGTTTCCATAGTAGGTACATGTCTATCCCTCTAGTTACTGGTGTGGGGGTATGATTCCAAAGCGTTTGACACCAAACACGACATGTTTTGATGCAGCCATTCCAAAGTTAGCGTTAACTGCGAGGTTATAATGCACTTAAGAGTATATGGTTTGACCGCATTCACAAACAGCCCCAGAGAATAGACTCTGAGAGCTGCAGAGGGGCCCTGTGCAGGCAGAGGCACCCCCTCACATGGAAACCAAGAACCCTGCCCTCTGGATTGATAGGACATGCCTTAGGGGTGACTGATAGGTTTAAATGTGTGTGCAGGGGAGATATAGTGAACCTATATCTCAGTGAGGAGTGCTAACACTACCTCACCCAGGCTGCAGTAGCAGGCCTGTGGTGTCAGATTTAGTCTGCTTCTCAGGGATGGCATAATACATGCTTCAGCCCCTGGTAGGCCTGTGAAGTACCAATGCCCTTGGTACCTAAGGTACCATATACTAGGGGCTCATAAGGTACCACAGTATCCAATCACTAGTGCACCTAATACGCACTCCAAGTTGTTTAGAGAGAACAGAGAGGCTGGGGCCATGATTAGCAGGGTCACAGCCAGACTATAGCCAGAAACCAGTGTAAACACCAGAAAAAAAAGTGGGGGCAACATAAGAGGCAGATCCTACTCTCCTACAGAACCCTTATGCAAGTTACAATAAAATGCATGCACCTGCATTTTTATAAAACAGGCTCTGGTAGAGTTATATAATAGAGAAAATGAAAAAGTAATGATAACGGAGTTTTTAATCTGCAGCTAAAATCAAATTATTATAAAAAGCGCAAATAAACAGGTATTACTATTACCTAACTCACTGGTTCTCAATGTAACCTTGGTATATCAAGTAATAGAACTATTACGAACTGCTGCTGAAATAATTGCAAAAATTGCAGTTAACCAACTGCAGCAGCACTTCTTCAGTGTTCAGTTGTAAGGTCCGGCTGAACCGGGCTACGGACCTCAGCATGAGAGATACAACTGATGATACATTCGGCTAGTATGTGAAGCGGAGCCACTTTCGATACGGAGGGCCACCCAAACTCCTATCCTGCTTGCAACCTGTTGTGAATGGACTAGAAGAAGCTATGTTGTGGATCTGATCATTCCTTGAAAATACATCTTACAAATTCATATTGAATCTCAGCCCTCGGAGTCAACTCAGACGTACAGTAGAGGCCCGTCTACCTTTTTTTGTTTGTAATAATCTCTTATGCAATTAATTTTGAATCTTTTGGGGAGTGGAAGATCAACGTTAATCAGATGTTAACTAGATAACTCTTCTTTCCGGAGCACTACTCTACATAGGTGCTCCTTCCAGCCTACTCGGACCAGCTACTGCTACACAAATCCTAAGATTCAAATACAAACCTTCTGTGCTGGCAGGTTATGCTGCATCCCCTCTTTCCCCTGCCCAGAAAGTGCTAAATCTCAGCATGGTGATCCACCTTACAACTCTACTAGACCCACTAGTTCTCAAAATGCCAAGAACCTACTCATCATGCTGAGAAGCATGCTCCCTCTACCTCAACTTAGCTACTGTATCAAACTTACAAGGGCTCTGGTGCTACCCTGGCTGGAATACTGCAGCATAATTTATGCCAGGCCCCTAAGAAAGAACCTAACAAAATCTGCGCACATCACCTCAGCCATTGAATAGGTGCAGAGACTCATTGAGGCCAAGATAATACACACCAAAACACTTTGCACCATTTTCAAAGAATGTTACTCCCAATGCCTAAATTCTTTTAGAGGCTGCCCCCTCACTATACCTGTGTCCACAACATTAGGTTAGGGAATACCTACCAATCTGATTTCCCAAATCAAATTTACCTGGAAGAGACATAACGCTAGAACCATCAATGTGTATGGTTTTAGCTCTGGGACACCTGGAGCCATGATGTAAGGAATCAAACAAGTCTTTCCTGCCTTCAACAGAAGCCTGAAGATGCGCCTCTTCAAATAGAAATTTACCCGACACCATGAAATCACTACATCCCCCTTCAAATGTTGGTTGAACTCCTCCAATAGGCCTAGACAATGCCAGTGCCACAGCTAAAACAACAATTTATCCCTGCATACATATTGTATTGTCCACCTGATAGGATGAGTAACTTCACAATGGATAATAAACTAAATAATTAAAAAGAAATTACATCATTAAATGTTCTATAAGGGTGGGTGGCTATTAGCCGAACACACTGAACCTGAACAAACTAATACATCAAATCCACACACTCTCCTCTCCAAAAGAACACACCTCTGAAAATGTTTTCTCGCATAACACTCACGCTATCTTTGTAGTGTACAGCATTCAACATTCCCCCCCCCCAACTTTTAATGGCTAAGATTATACTAATGTCTACTAGAAGTCCCTTGACTGTGTATACAGTCTCGAGTGATTCAAAAATTGTAATATTAATACTCTCACATGTGTTTATAAAAAACAATTATCATTTTATTATTGATAAAACATGTTATACATCACAATTAAAAACACAGTCTATTCTAATCCCTACTTAACACTAATATAAGCAGAGAGTTTAATCAAAGAACTTAATGAGTTTGAAAATATACACATTCAAAAAGAAAGAAGCTCAGATTTCATATGGTACATACAAAAGGTGAATGCAAACAGAACACAATTTGTTAAAGTAAAACCACCTCGTTATGGACCCGCATAACTGAGAAAACACACCCCACAAAAGACATTTCCCTCTGTCATATATTGACACATCCAAAACCACTACTGGATCTGAACCACTTATGGGATATTTTTAGCTCTTTATCGCTATAAGTGTGTATCCGTTTCTGTGGATTGTGTCTCTTCTATGCGTCGACGCGTTTCGATAGGCTTTATTTTGTGCCACTATCTTCCTCAAGACCAATGATAGAGGTTTTCTCTCAATATTCAAATTTTCTTTCCTCCTAGCGATGTAGGTGTCGTTAATTTGCCAATACTGTTCTTTAGATTCGGTCTCAGTTCCTATATACAGCCAGGATGCTTGTTTAGGGCCGAACTTATGGGGAATCTTTCGTGTTCCGTATACCACATGTCCTTCCTTATTCCGCACTGTCGATACCCCGCATTGTCCTAATTAGATGCCGTCTGTCATCCGCTGTATCGGGGAGAGGCTTGTAAGAGGCGCCGTTACGGATAAATTGTCCTTCGTGTTGTTAGCACCCCCTCGCCTCGGGCAAGCCAGTTGTCGCGTAATTGCGGGGATGCAGGACCAAATGTACCATATGAAATCTGAGCTTCTTTCTTTTTTGAATGTGTATATTTTCAAACTCATTAAGTTCTTTGATTAAACTCTCTGCTTATATTAGTGTTAAGTAGGGATTAGAATAGACTGTGTTTTTAATTGTGATGTATAACATGTTTTATCAATAATAAAATGATAATTGTTTTTTATAAACACATGTGAGAGTATTAATATTACAATTTTTGAATCACTCGAGACTGTATACACAGTCAAGGGACTGCTAGTAGACACTTGTAAAAGTATCCTATTCCCTTGATTTCACAAGGGGTCTCTCTCTATTTTCTTAAAAAATAAGATTATACTAACCCCTTCATAAGTTTGGTGGATATCTTTGTTTTAACCTCTACACCAACTGTTCCCATGGTCTTACCTGCAGCATATCAGCCCTCATAACATCTTACTGTCACTCATAACCACACATTTTGGTCTCTTAACTACACTGGGTAGGATGTTTTCTCCTGAGTACGTCAAACAGTACTCACTCCTCTGTGACTGCTGAATTGCCTGAGGTAAGCAATATGGAGCCTTATTTTTAGCTTGGCAGTCAGTCACTATAGGCCAGGATGGTGGAGTTACTGCCCACAATATTTAGACACTAACACTGGCCTTTCGAAGATCTCTGTGCCTTCAAAGAAGCCACAGTAGCTCCTCTGAAGGCACTGAAAGTTTGCTGAGTAGTCCCAATGTTTATGTGCCCACTCAGCATTTTTTGGAATTTTTTACTAAAACAAACTACCAAAGCAGGAGTTTTTTTGTAAGTACTAATTACCATGACACGCTGGGAGATTTCTCCCAGGGAGTGGGGTTAATTTTTCTTTTTTTCCATTTCGGATCGCCATACCTTCCATGACAGTCCTGACAGACAAAAAAAACATCAGCCAGTCCGCTGTAAATATAGCAGGCAGGGCGCTCTGATGCACCTACACCGACAGACAAGTCAATCAAAGGGGCAGGGCTTGCTGCATCTAGCGCAAGTGCGACGCAATGGTAGTGAGGCAACCAAACAAGGGTTCATTGGTCAGCTCTAGCCACGAGATGTAAATGGCCCTTTTATTTAGATCCTTGGCCATGCCCGGCTTCTGGGTACATGCAGTGTGTTTAATGTCACTCTGCCCAACTTGGACCCAGAGTGGTCAACCATGGTCAACACAAAATCGTGGTCAGTCACAAACATGTTTCTTATAACTTCTGGTTCAATCCAAGTGTTCCTTTAACTTCCACTGCACCTTCCAATGAGGCCACCAACAATCAGCTCTGAGCTAGGCCTTAGTCTTGGTCACCCAGGATGACTCTTGGACCAGTTTTAGTGTCATCTTTCTGACTATCTTCAGAGGAATCCATTATTCACCTCTTGCTAACGAGTCCTTCTCAAAGTATAACTCACGTTCAATAATTATTGGTTAAAATGCTTACACTATTATGGCCTTTGGTGTCTCAGTAAAAGTAAGTATAAGCATACACTGCAGACATTTTTCATTGCCATTTTTATAGTGTGTATATATATATATTACCTACTGGCAGTCGCCAGTAGGTAGTTATAGTTAGGACCTATTTTCCATAGGAAATCCGCAACATTCTATTTGGAATAACGTTGGTGTCGATTGATGAATCTTCGCGAAATTTTCCAAACTTTTGGCCAGCTCCGCTCCGCTCCGCTCCTATCCTGAAAACTTCACAGTGATTCGTCAAGCAGGGGCCAAGAAAAAAGGGGAGTCCCAAAACGTGTTTTCCCCATGCATTTTCCCATAGGACCTGTTGACGCAGCTACAGCCCGAAGTGCTGAACGGAATTACACCAAATTTGGCAAAGAGGTAGTCCTCAGTTCAGACTCGTGCCTTTTGCCTAAATGGTGTAAATCTGTTCAGTAGTTCCTGAGAAAATCAAAAGTAAAATCACATATATATCTGGGCGGAACCTAATCACATATCTCACCGTGAGATCTGATTGGCTGTCAGCACTTCATCCAAGAAGTGTTGGCAGCCATCTTGGGACCAATACACATGATAGCACCTCATTAAAAAGCATTGCAGTTAATAGAAGGTTTTAAGACTTTAGTTACATTATAAATCATTTGTTGATGGTACCATACTCATTTTAGGAATTGTGGCGCGCTCTAAAGTGATTTAACCATGTGAAAAAGCCTTCTGCTGTGATATCATGAATCATGTTTGAGAGAAAACTATTTTCTCATGCTTTTCCAACAAAGGTTTGGAAGGTGATCTATAAGCTAAACTGAGAGCATATTTTCTGTAAATTCACATTATCTTTCTCAGTCATGTGAGAATGAAGTCTGACATTCTCAGTAAAACATGTACATCCAACAAGGGCAGAGACTGTCAGTTGATTCCTTTGTGTTCTACTGCAGCTTCCCAGAGTGTTCTAAAGAACAACTAGAGCGCTAACAGTCCTACTTATGACAAACGTATGGCACACCTGAAGCCATCTTGGTTGGAATAAAGTGGTAACTCTTAAAACATTTCATTTAAAAAGGAACAAAATGAGGGGGTTCATTTTGCCATAGAACGTATGATTAGTGCTGCAGAAAGAAAAATTAGGGCACATTTTGAGTGACTTCTCAAATCCTCTTCTATTTCATTAAAAAATTCTGACATGCAGACTGAAACATGCACTTTGAATACCAGCAGCACACTTCCCTGGTGAGCAGTAGCTTTACTACAGTGATCTAATAAGCAACTCGAGTGCTAACATTCTGAATTTATGGCAAATGTGTGACACATCTGAATGCCTTTTTGATGGAATCAAAGTAAAAAACTGAAAGTATTTCCTACTGAGGAGACTGTAGTAAATGAGGAAATTAGGAAACATCATAGCAAATAAGTCTCCCAAAATGGCCACCAGAGACAAAAGAGCCCAAATGTAGCCCAAATATCACCCAGATGTAGCCCAAGTATAGCCCAATGACAGAATGTCCCAGAGTGTTCTAACCAACAACTAGAGCGCTAACATTCTTTAGCGGCACATTTTGACTTCTCAAATCCTCTTCTATTTCATAAAAAAATTAATTCTGACATGCAGACTGAAACATGCACTTTGAATACCAGCAGCAGACTTCCCTGGTGAGCAGTAGTTTTACTACAGTGATCTAATGAGCAACTAGAGTGCTAACATGCAGAATTTATGGCAAATGTGTGACACATCTGAATGCCTTCTTGATGGAACCAAAATAAAAAACTGAAAGTATTCCTACTGAGGAGACTGCAGTAAATGAGGAAATTAGGAAACTTCATAACAAATAAATCTCCCAAGATGGCCACCAGAGGCAAAAGAGCCAAAATGTAGCCCAAATATCACCCAGATGTAGCCCAAGTATAGCCCAATGACAGAATGTCCCAGAGTGTTCTTAAGAACAACTCGAGCGCTTGCTGTCTTACTTATGACAAAAGTATGGCACACCTGAAGCCATCTTGATTGGAATAAACTGGTAACACTTAAAACATTTAATTTAAAAAGGAACACAATGAGGGGGTTCATTTTGCCATAGAAATTATGATTAGTGCTGAAGAAAGAAAAATTAGGGCACATTTTGAGTGACTTCTCAAATCCTCTTCTATTTCATTAAAAAATTCTGATATGCAGACTGAAACATGCACTTTTAATACCAGCAGCAGACTTCCGTGGTGAGCAGTAGCTTTACTACAGTGATCTAATGAGCAACTAGAGTGCTAACATTCAGAATGTATGGCAAATGTGTGACATATCTGAATACCTTCTTGATGGAATCAAAGTAAAAAACTGAAAGCATTTTCTATTGAGGAGACTGCAGTAAATGAGGAAATTAGGAAACTTCATAACAAATAAATCTGGAATCTAGTTGTTCATTGGGATACTGTTGAGAGGCAGAGGCCAGGGGCACGGGCTCTGAAAATTGAAGGCAGGTAGGAGAGTGCAGATGCAACAATTTGACCACACTGGGCAGGCAGGAAGGGCAGTGGCAGAACAACAGACTATGGAGGGCAGTGGAAAGGGAGGCAGGGGCAACAAACCAACAATACAGGACTGGCAAGAGAGGCTGTGGCAATATAATAGACCATTGTGGGCAGAAGGAAGAGGCAGTGGTAGTACAGCCATACATGCCAACAGACCCGTTTCAGCCAGGAAACATCCAATGTTTTTAAGCTCAAAAGGGCTTTATTTGATCTGTCTCCTGTCTACAATCTCCTCTTTTTCAATGTAACTCGAAGGGGAAAATCAATACCCCAGTTTTTTTCAAAATCTCCCTCTTACAGAGTTCAAAATGTTCGCAAGTATGGTACATTGGATCATGGTAGGCAGAAGGAATTGGGGTAGGGACATGGACTCGGAAAACAGAGGGCAGGAGGGACATGGAGAGGTGCACCAAACTGACCCTACAGGGCAGGCTTCAGGGTTTGCAGCAGCACAATACACCACACAGGGCATGCGGGACGGGAGTGCAGCACAACAATCCATAGAAAGCAATAGGGAGGGGACAGGACCATGCACATGGACAACAGAGAACAGAGGGGAAAGAGGCAATGGGAGCTAGCTGACCATAATGGACAGACAGGAGAGAAAACTGCAGCATAACAGACCATAAAGGGCAGGAGGGACGGATCAGGGGCATTACAATGGAACAGACAAGCCAGGAGGGAGGGAATAGGTGTCTGCGCATGGAAACAGAGGGCTGGGGGCAAGGGGGCAGGGCAGGAGCAGCAAGATGACCATGGAGGTCAGGCAGGTTGGGCACTAGAAACAAGACACACCATGGAGAGCAACAATGAGACTATGATGGCATACACACAGACCATGGAGGGAAGGTGGGAGGGGTCAGGGGCAGCTAGCTGACCACACAGGGAAGGTGGGAGGGGCCATGGCAGCACAGAAGACCATGCATGGCAAGCGGGAGGGTTAGTGGCAGCACAATGGCTATGATGGGCAAGAAGGAGGTTGCAGGGGCATGCACAAAGGACCATGGAGGATAGAAGGGAGGGTCAGGACCTGGGCACAGACAAGAGAGTTCAGGGGAAGGGGCCTCACAACAGACCGCGCGGGGCAGTCAGGAGGAGCAGTTGCAGCACAACAGACCAGGGAGGGCAGAAGGGTGTGGCAGTAAAATGGACCATGGAGGACAGGAGGAAGGGGATAGGGGCATGGCATGTGGACAGGCAGGGTGGAGGTGGCAGGGACAGGTTACAGCCATCTGACAATGCTAGGCAGGTGGGAGGGGAGTGGCAGCTCAACAGAACACTCAGTAGATAGGAGTGGCGGGTCCATGGAACATGGTGGGCAAAAAGGATGGAGCAGGGGCATGCACAAAGACATCGGAGGGCAGGGGGAAGGAGAATAGGGGCAGCAAGCTAAGCACAGAGGTTAAGCAGGAGGTCAATGATGGGCCATATAATTGGGCAATGGAGGGCAGGAGGAGTGGACTGGTACATCATGCTAAATGGAGGGCAGTGACAGCACATCAGACCATGCATGGCAGGAGGGAGGAGGCTAGTCCATGGATTCAGACAACAGAGGATAGGGAGGAGGTGGATGGAGCAGCAAGCTAACTGTTCAGAGAAGGTGGGTATTAGGAACTTTATTGTTTTTAAAATGTGTGTCTGTGCGAACTACTTAAAATATGAACAAGTATGCAGCATAATCTCACTTTTATTCAGGAAGAAGAGGACGTTTGTGACTGTGACTCCGGGCTCACTTGGCAGAAACACCCCCTGACCCTCCCCCCCCCCATCGCAAAATGTAATGCCCGTGGAAAGGGTAGGTGGACGCAGTGTTATATAGAACATAGTCCTGAGAGCACGATTGAAAATGAAAACTAGATATAGTATATGGTATAAACTATGCACCAAAAAGTGTGATATAAGATGAACCGGGGCGTGAAATATAAAATGCAATACATTGTGCACAATGACAGATTCATTGGAGAGCGCGAGATAGCACAGGCACTAGCGCGTGCTATGCGATATGCGACTTGGAGTGTAATATGCACAGGGCAGTGTTGTGTAACCTAACTAGTCTCTAAAGTTGTAATAAAAAATATGTGCTGGGGAGTGTAATGTTGCATATGCACTGTGACAAAGATATGGATCCCAGATTGTAATATGTATGGCATAGCGCTATGCGTTATAACATAGGCATCGAGGAAGGCACGTTAGATGGGGCAATATAACCCGTGCGAAGGCAAGTGTGGCATGACATATTCACGGGGTGGTGTTACAGTGCACATGGGCTAGAGAGTGTCATAGCATACGCTCTAGCTGGTGGAATACAACACAGAGGTGTGAGGCACTCGGCTGGCACTGGTGGGTGTAACACAGCATTGGGCTCAGCTAGGAGCACACTGTGACTCTCAAGTGAGGTTAGTATCCTTTCCAGAGAGTAAAATAAAAAGTATTACACATCCGGCGGTGGATGTGTGTTTTATTAACCGTGAGGGGGGTTTCTTGCATAGTTTGGTCGAATTTTTGTCGAATCCCCTTTGAATGGCTTGGTGTGCGTGTATATTAAATGTGCCCGTCAATAACTACCCATGTCTGTATAAATAAACGACAAGGGTGTCTACTTGGAGAGTACCCACCGGCCGGGGCGCCGGGATTAGGCACAGTAGGGAGTCAGACACGTCAGAGCTTCACTAGCGGTGTAAATACATTCCATGTGGATTCATTCTATGCATAGTCGCCTTTTAATGAATATCACGCAATTCGTCGTGGTGATAGGTACATACGGTTTGTTCAGCATGTCCTAGGTGTTTCTATAAATATATATATTTTTTAAATAATAAAAAACAAAGGCCGGCCCTGGGGGATGGGGTCCCCGGGTCCATAAGTGGCCTGAGGAGGGGAGCAACGTAGCCCCCTCCTAAAGAATTAAAAAAAAAAAAGGCCATGACCCCGGGGGTTGGGGTCCCCGGGGCCGATTAAGGCCTTGGGAGGGCCAAATTTATGTTTTTCAACAAACACTCTGCAAACACGCCCACTGGCCAGTTGTAAGTTGGGGAATTAATTCCCCTTCAATACTGAGGGTCCCTGAGGGCCAACTAGCCCAACAGGTATCTCCAGTATACGCCAGTGAATGTGTGTTGCCTGAAAATTACATATGTTTTATATATGTATATCTCAAGGTCGATGGAAGAATAAATGAAATGAAATGAAAAATTATATTTATTCAATTCAATTCAAAAACCTTTATTTCGATTGTTTAAAATCATAAAAGTACATAAATGAAACAATTCATAGTAATATATTCAATCAGTACAATACCCATAATAGAAATAAAGGTGACTAACTATTTATCAACAAATAAAACCCCCCATTGAATTTATAGCAATCGATCAATCTGTATTGTTACGTATCAGTTTCATGCGAATTAGCCACATTGCAAGTAGAAACCTGGAAACTGTTACCACGACAAGTGGATTTAGATCACTTCGCAAGACCCTGAAAAAGTCAAGGTAGCTCCTAATACCCAGATTCAAGCAAAGCTGAATAATCCATTTCTTCCGAATTCTAGCGTATGCTGGGCAAAAAAGCATAACATGAATCATAGTTTCCTGTTCAGATGAGCACCCCGGACAATTGTGCTCAAGGACACCCACCCATTTATCAGTAATTGAATATAAAGGAAGGGTCCCATATCTGAACTGTAGGAACAGCTTCTTTGCTAGAGTGGGCTGGATAACGTCGAGGTCAGATACAAAGGCGTAATTACACTTAACGTCCAAGAACTGATCAGTCAGGCTAGAAGGCCTAACTAGACGGTAAGCTTTAGTGAGAAAGTAGTCTTTGAGTGTTAGGGCAAGACTTTTTTTGGAAATGCCTAAACAATTCTCTGGATTAGTCCAGAGATGGGCAAGGCCAATGTTGGATAGTGACTGCCTAACATACTGGAGCCAGGGAATCTTATCGGCCCCAAGTAAACCCAAGATTACCTTCAATTCGTCTCTGTAACATGCCAACTCTGGTGTGCTCCAAAGCCTTTTCCAATACATCACCGGACGTATGGCAATGACCTCAGAAATAGGACGGATATTAAGATCCAACCGCAATGGCATGAGCAGAGTATTGATTGGGAGTGATAATAGTTTCCGCAAAAAATTATTTTCAGTAATAGTCAGATCATTTGTGCTACTAGAACCCCATAGCTCAGCCCCGTACAGTGTAGAGGATCTAGATTGGACACAGTAAATTTCTAGAGGGGCACTTATAATTTTTAAGCAACAGTTCTTATGAACTTTAAGGATGCCCCCCACCGCCTGGTTGAGTTTTAAATTGGCTTTAGAAATTTGTGGGGACCAACCCATCTTGTCATTTAGGGTCAAGCCTAAATACTCAAAGATAGAAACCCGATCCAAAGCGACTCCTCCCATTTTAGGATGTGGGTAATTAGAGGATTTTACATTGAAGGCCATATACTTTGTTTTGCCAATATTGACCACCAAATTCCTTTGTTTGCAAAAGCTTGTGAACTGGTCCAACACCCTCTGCATGCCCATCGGGGATTTGGACAGCAGCAGGGTGTCGTCAGCAAACATGAGGGCAGGGAATTTTCTGGAGGCCAATTTCGGTGCATCAATGTCAATAGCATCTAAAAGATCGGCAATAAGGCCATTGAGGAAGAGGGAAAACAAGGTTGGGGCAAGTACACAGCCTTGTCGAACTCCCTTAGCAACAGGAAATGGGCCAGTCAGATTTCCAACTTTTCCGTAGCGGACTCTAGCATAGGTCCCGTCATGAAGAATCTTCAATTGATGACATAGATAAGGCGGGACTCCCATATCCAGCAGTAGGTGCCATAGCTGGTTACGATCCACCATATCAAAGGCGGATTTCAAATCCACAAAGGTCATATATAGGCTACCCCCGTCCAGAATAACATGTTTCCAATGGAGCAACTGGAGCCTAAATAGTTGGTCCATAGTGGACGTTTTGGCCCTGAATCCAGCTTGGAGTGGGGTTAGTATATTATTCTCTTCTATCCAACTCTGTAGGCGTTGGAGAAGAAGCCTAGAGTAGATTTTTTGACTCACATCTATTAGGCTTATAGGCCTATAATTACCTGGATCAAGGGGGGATCCCTTTTTGTAAATAGGGATAATTTCCGCGCCCGTCCAGGTAGATGGAATCGGTGAGCCTTGTAGGATGGAATTGAAGAGAATTTGGAAATAAGGGGCCCAAACCTTTGGTTCGTCTTTGTAAAGGTCCCCTGGAATACGATCCAACCCCGGAGCTTTATTAGCTTGAAGCAGGTCCAAAGCCAAGTCCACTTCTGATAGGGTCCAGGGGGGTGCCAGCCAGGACGGACCCTTTGACATTATGATGGCTGGGGGATCGATGCACCTACTAGTGTTAATCGAATATAGTTTTTCGAAATGGGAAGCCCAAGCATCCTCGGAAACATTTGGATCAATCGTGGTGTTGCCCTCAGGGCTTCCAGAGTGGACAAGATTCCAGAATGTTCTTGGGTCCTTTGCCACGAGGGCTTGCCTCATTGCGACCCATCTTTGCTCTTCCCACTCAGACTTAGCTGCAGAAATTAACTTTTTATAAACTCGCCTGGCTTCCCTGATAAGTAGAGGGTTACCTCCTCTAATGGCCTGAAGTAGTTCCTGTTTGGCTAACCTACATTTCTTGGTAAACCAAGAATTAGACTTGCCTGGCATCTTTGTATTGGGCGGACCTGAGGTGTAAAAGGAACCGCCCAATATAGCTACTAGATCTTTGTGAATTTTGTCCATATCTAGGATTTCATCATCTGCACTGCTATTAGTCTCACCCTTAAACACCCCATCAAGTAGGGGGAGAATATTGGAGTACAAGCTGGCTATTGCTGTTTCGGACTGTTTTATGGTTTGCCAGCTAATCCTCTTCCCCCCTTGTATAATTCTTAAATTACCCACTGGAGGAATAGCTGTATCTAGCCCTGAGTTCAATAAATAAAAGTTTAAAGCAACTGTCAGGGGGTCATGGTCACTCTCTGTGCGTCTAATTACTTTAAAATCCAGGATATTGGGCCATAAATCTAGGCTCACCAAGACGTAGTCGATCACAGATTCATGTCCCATTCCCCTATAAGTTGGTTGTCCTGGGGTATCACCGCCAAATCGACCATTACATGCTCTCATAGAGAAAGCATAAGTAAGGGAAGTTAGCTGAAGGGCCTTCGGAGTCCAGTTTTTAGCTGGATACATATTAAGGGGAGGTATAAGTCTAGCCTCATCTTCTACATTTGTCAGTGAAGTCACTCCGGGCAAAGGCTCAAAGTGACAATTAAAATCTCCGCCAATCATCAACGCTACCTCGTCATGGAATGATTCCAGAAGTTGTGACAGTGAATCTATAGTGGTAGAACGACCACCTCCTTGAGTACTTCGCGAATAGATATTAATAAGTGCAATCTTAGGAATCTTTTTATGTAACAAAAGAATGCACAGTATATTGGAGCTTGTTATATCAACCCTCTTGATATTAAAACCAAGATGAGTGCCTACCCAGACACACAAGCCCCCCGAAGGCCTCCCTCGATGTCCCTTTACAGCAGGAAGCATATAAGTTGTATAACCTAATCGATGGATGGGTTCAGTTGACCAGGTTTCCTGAAAGAGACAAATTCCAAAGGGGTCAATAAAGGAGCACCATTCTGGATTGCCAATGTTAGTAGCAAGACCCGCAATATTCCAGCTAAGAACTTTAAACTGGTTATCGATATTTGGAACAGACTCTTCATAATTAAGATGGGCGGGTGGGGGGGCTGTAAGAATTGGTTGTGTCTCAGTAACACCCCTCAGAGCTATGGGATCAGTACAAGCATCCCGCATAGGACCATTAGAATTAGCGTGGTTGACTTCTGCTTCCAGGGAAGCTGGGCCCTCAACAGACATCACCAGTTGTTCACCATGATCTCTCTTGGCGTCAACATCATCATGAACAATGGAGGTGTCTCGTTCAAAAGGGGGAACAAGACCAGCTACTTGTTTGCTGGGAGGATCAAAGCATAGTGGCTTCCCACTGTTCACGCCCCCATCCTGGAGAGTCCTCAAACCCCTCGCCTGCTGTAAACTTCAGTCGCACCCTTCCATGTCTGTTAACACATCGAACCTATTTACAGTCTCCAGCGGTGTAAATGGTCTTAGATGCTCCATTCCCCTATGATGTTTAGATTGTACCTGGGGGGGACAATATTCCACCCAAAGGGATCGGCAACAGATACTGGATGTTGAATCTGTGCAGGGCATCCCATATCAAGAGGAGCTAGGTAGTTCTGGTAAATAGGTCCTTGGCCTCTTGCATAAGATGTAGGGAAGACCAGTGATCTTGGATAGAAGTACGTAAGTGCACGGGGTATGATGGAATTCATTCCATTGCCCGAGGGCCAATTTAAAATATGGTCCACCACTCGAGGGTCTCTAAAGTTCACTACAACTACATCACCCTCAAGATCTTTGCTCCTACCACCCAGCCATGAGAGTCGCCTGACATGCACTATTTCTCCATTAATATTACTTTTAATAGGTCTAAAAATATTAAGCCAGTGCATGATTTTATTTTTTAGTTGGGCGAACCCTTCCCTTTTATGATCTGTCAATGAGGGAACCCCAGTCAAAACAACCACATAAGGCACGGCTTCAGGGGGGAGTTCAACCATTGGACTTTTGTTCGATGGCATCCTTTTATATCTGGAGCTCCCCACCCCCTCCTGCTGTTTATTTGCAAATACGTTATCCGTTCCTCTCTTCGATTCATTATCAGATGTAGCTGCTGGTTTGTTTGCCACCTTAGGAGGAGGTAGCCTCTGTTGAAGGGGTTCTCCTTGATTAAAAGGTACTGATGCAGCTTTGGGGGTTTGACTATTCGATTGTGCACCCAGGTGTGGAGAGGGCATCACCGTATTCACAACATCCCTTATTGCAGCGTCCTTGCTCCTAATAGCACACTCAATGGTTTCGAGACGTTTCTCCACCCTCTTAAGCTCCTCTATAATTGGAGAAACAAGGGACCTAAATAGATGTTCTATACTGTCTAGTAGAGGAGAGGGGGGGGGCTATTTTCAATCCCAAATCAACAGAAGGGGCGGCAAGTACAGTAGTACTAACTTCCTTGTCTAGGAGAGTGGATTTGGGAAAATTAGCTGAAACAGCAGTAGGCGCCTGGTGTGGTCTAATGTCCAATTTGGCATGCCTACCAAAATCTTTATAACTAGTCTTACATTTTTGGTGTTCGCCCCCTTTTCGCCTTCTTTTACCTGGAGGAGGGCCATGAGCCTTAGGCGGGATTGTTTTAATCACCTTGTGACGGACGGATTTACTCCTATTGGTAATAGGACTAGTTAGATTAGCAGTTATTATACTAGGGCTAGGAGGCGTGTGGTGGCTGCCAATCTGGTCAGTTAGAGGGGTAGGAGTACATGTAGAGTCTCGTAGCAGAAAAGGGACGCTCGCAGAAGGTGTAAGGTCATCGATATCATTATGGCTGTCGCCACTCGGAAGGAGAGTCTGAGAAATCAGATCTGTAAGAGGCCGATTTCTCAGATTCTCGACCGAGCGACGACGCTCCAACCTTCGCTCTTCCAAGATTGACTCCCTGTCTAATTCAGTGGGGACCCTTATAAAATAGCTGTCGATTGTACCAATTGAGGACCCCACCGACTTTTCTCCGATAATATTGGCCACATTCTGAGCCATAGCAACAGCGCACAAGCACAGATCAGTACAACACAATGGGGGCGTTGGGGAATAGGCCCTGCCCGGCCTCTTGCGGCCTCTGAGGGCCTAAGAGGGCCCGCCCTTTGCCCGGGCTTCGCCCCGGGGTGCGCCCCGCACGCGTCCCACTAGCGCGTGTGGGCGGATGTTCATATAGCAATAGGCGTTACCGTGAGGAGGCGGGACCGAGAAGAGCAACCAGGTGTGCTCAATGAAGTCCGCACAAGGAACCCTGGTCCTCGCAGTCCCGGCAGTCAAGCCCCCACAGCGTCCAGCGCAGTCCCAGCCTTCCCGCTGGTTTAGGTATTCCGGCAGGGGACAGTCCTCCTCCGATCAGCACAGAGTCTCAGCACACGAGCGGCTCCCGCGAAGCGGGGGCCGCGAGTCGTTTTGTTGTGGAGGGAGGCGGGGCCGAGAAGAGCAACCAGGTGTGCTCAATGAAGTCCGCACAAGGAACCCTGGTCCTCGCAGTCCCGGCAGTCAAGCCCCCACAGTGTCCAGCGCAGTCCCAGCCTTCCCGCTGGTTTAGGTATTCCGGCAGGGGACAGTCCTCCTCCGATCAGCACAGAGTCTCAGCACACGAGCGGCTCCCGCGAAGCGGGGGCCGCGAGTCGTTTTGTTGTGGAGGGAGGCGGGGCCGAGAAGAGCAACCAGGTGTGCTCAATGAAGTCCGCACAAGGAACCCTGGTCCTCGCAGTCCCGGCAGTCAAGCCCCCACAGCGTCCAGCGCAGTCCCACCCTTCCCGCTGGTTTAGGTATTCCGGCAGGGGACAGTCCTCCTCCGATCAGCACAGAGTCTCAGCACACGAGCGGCTCCCGCGAAGCGGGGGCCGCGAGTCGTTTTGTTGTGGAGGGAGGCGGGGCCGAGAAGAGCAACCAGGTGTGCTCAATGAAGTCCGCACAAGGAACCCTGGTCCTCGCAGTCCCGGCAGTCAAGCCCCCACAGCGTCCAGCGCAGTCCCAGCCTTCCCGCTGGTTTAGGTATTCCGGCAGGGGACAGTCCTCCTCCGATCAGCACAGAGTCTCAGCACACGAGCGGCACCCCAGCATTAGTATCTTTATTGAGTTCACATTCTTACCGGGTCCCGCGCTGCCTCTGTAGTTTAATAATAAATGCTCTAAGGTGAGTTCTGTTTAAATACAAGGTCTCTTCTGTGAGTGACCACGTAAAAACCCAAAGGAAAGTAATGAACCAGGTCCCGCTGAAGTGCTTGAGAGTCTGCCTATCTTGCCAAAGGCTGCATGTGCAGAAAAGTAAGGTATAGACTCCAATGTCCACTTCTCAACAAGCAAGAATGTTTAAATAAAGTTTGTTGAAAAGAACAAAAAGTCAGTAGCACTGTCCTTCAATCCTCAGTGACTCAGACTGTGCTCAAATAACAATTTTTTTTCTAATGCGCCTCGCACTAGCAGGTCAAAGGAAGTAAATGTTTCCAGGTTTAAAAAAAATAAACATTTCGTTACGATGCTCGCCGTTATTGAAATACCGCTTACTGACAAGGGGGGGGGGCACTCGTCTTTGAAAGCGGCCTCTTTGTAGGGGACGCGGCACGTCCTTGCACTGCAGGAGGTAAGGAGCTACTGAGATGTGTCCAGCTCTCCCTCCTGAATACATTTGGAATCACCACCAATTAACAGCAGACTCCCCCATCGTACTCACATGTCCATAACCATGTCCGTGCTCTTATGGTAATACTTCTTTAGCGTTCCGGAAATCAGCGTGGCCCAGTCGAGTCCGAGATAACAGACCCGGAACCCACAAACCAACAGGGCAGAAACGATATCCACCTGCGGTTCAAGCCACCATTCAAATCACCGGGGCCAGCGAAAACCAAACAGGAGTGGAAGCAGGATCAACAACGAAATTGCTGACTCCACCGGAACCACCGAGGAACATGAGCCTTCAGTTCGCCTCTTCAGTTGAAACGAATCGTCGGCTGCACGGTAAAACGCGGAAAACAAGAAATCAGAAACAAGAAAGGAGCTGCCTGCTACGCCGGACCTCAGCGTTTCCACACACCTGATCCTCGATATTATTTATATAGCGCATAGACTACCCGGAGGCCTCGCAGCGCTTTAATTGATCACTGTGGCGGGCCGCAGGGTGAGACTAGCACGTTTTTGCAAACAGGTGGGTTTTCAAAGCTTTCCTAAAAGCCAGCCGGTTATTATTTTCTCTGAGGGCTAAGGGGAGGGAGTTCCAAAGTCTCGCAGCAGTATGGGAGAAGGAACGGCCGCCCCAACGTGCTTTGTTGATTTTAGAAGTGGTAACTAGGTGCAATGATCCCGAGCGAAGGGCTCTGGATGGAGCGTAGGGCACAACTAAGGGGGACAGGATGGCAGGGCCTGTTCGATGGAAAGATTTGTGCACAATGCACATAGCCTTAAACTGTGCTCTAGCAGCCATCGGGAGCCAGTGCAATTCTTTTAGAGCTTTCTTGGCTGACTGCCAGCGGGAGATGTTGAATAATAATCGGGCGGCGCAGTTTTGCGTGACTTGGAGCCTGTTGGTCACTGAAGCCGGGGCACCCAGATATAGCGCGTTTCCATAGTCCAGGCGGGAGAGTATCAGGGCCTGAACCATGATTCTCCTCGCCTGGAAAGGAAGCAGAGGGAGTACTTTGCGGAGCATTTTCATTAGGCCGACACACGTGGAGGCAGTTTTGGTAGCCTGGACCGAGAAGTCCAGCGCTTTATCGAGCCAGATTCCCAGACTCTTTATCTGCGGTTGGGAGGGGGGGAGCACCAAGGCAGGTGGGCCAAATTGATGTCAAAATGGTCGGAGAAGGGTTACCCAATAGCATAATCTCTGTCTTCTCCCCGTTAAGTTTGAGACAGGACGATTGCATCCACTTAGCAACGGCCTCTAGACAGAGGCCCAGGGTGTTGGACGGCTCCTCAGTGTGGTCCAGGGAGACCACCAACTGGGTGTCGTCCGCGTAGGTGACAATACGCACGCCAAAGGGCTGGACTATCTCCGCTAGAGGTCGCATATAGACATTAAAAAGTGTGGGGCTCAGGGAGGAGCCCTGAGGAACCCCACATCTAAGTGGTTGCTTAGGGGAGACTGCTTTGCCCTCAAACACCTGGAAGAAGCGCTCGTCCAGGAAGGAGGTCAGCCACTCCAGGGCCGCGCCCGACACGCCCATGCCTTTCAGACGGTGTAGCAGTGTGGCATGGTTGACAGTGTCGAACGCGGCACTGAGGTCGAGTAGTATGATGGCTGCTTTTCCTCCCCGGTCCAGCACCAATCTAGTTTCTTCTGTCACTGCTAGGAGAGCAGTTTCAGTTCCATGCTGCGGGCGGAAACCCGTCTGAGAGGCGCATAGCAGACTATTTGATTCTAAGTAGTCCACTAAGATATTATTGATGTGCCTTTCAAGCAGTTTGCTCATCCAGGGAAGTAGGGAAATGGGGCGGAAATTGGCCAAGTTGTTCTGGTCCAAGGTGGGTTTTTTCAAAAGGGCCCTAACCATCGCACATTTCCATGGTGCTGGGACGGAGTTAGAGGAGATGGAAGCATTAAGGACATCCAGAATGACAGGGCGGATGATGTCCATCACCTTATTGAGAGTTTGCGGGGGTGCTGGGTCATTGGGGGATCCCGAGATGACTTTAAGAAGCATTCTGTCTAAAGTGTCGGAATCTAGGAGGGGGAATTCATCCAGTGAGCTGGGGGCTAAGAAGTCAGAATCTGTAGTGGTGGTGTGGTCCATGTCACCACTGCCAGTAGAAAATGAAGAATAGATGGCCTGGATCTTCTGGGAGAAGAAAGTGGCTAAATTATTGCAACGGGTTTGTGCGCCGTCAGGTGACAGACGCTCGGGGGGAGGGGGAGAAATTAAAGATTTGGCTATTTTAAAAATTTCTTTGGGGGAGTTTGCAGCTAGATTGATTTTGGCTTCATAAAAATGGGCTTGCGCAGATTTTATTTGATTTTTATAGAGCTTTATTGCGGCTCTATACTCAACTTGCTTTGATTGTGAGTAATCTTGTCTCCAGGCTCTCTCTAGTTTGCGGCAAGATTGCTTCATAGTCCTGAGAGTCGGGGAGTACCAGGGGGCCACTTTGGCTCTGTTTATTAAGTGCAAAGATTCCTCTGGTAGGACTAGGTCAAGGGAACTGGAGATCCAGTTATCAAAATTGACAATGGCTGTATTGGGATTGGTCACATTTGGGGGTAGGTGTTCTATAAGAGCCAGTTTCCACTTAGAAAGTGGGAGGGAGGCCCATTTTCTTCCCCGCTGCTTATTGTGATTTTGTGAGATGGGGGGGAGCAAGTGGACCATGTAAAAGGTACAAAAAAATTATCGGTCCAGGATAGTGGTACTGGAGCCTCGGAATATAAGTGTCTAAACGGATGATTTGTTTTTGAAAAATTGATTGTATTACTGACTGATTAAGTGTATCTTAGTGAATACATGGCTTAGTGAGTAATGTTTAAATATGTAAATATCTGTATCAGTCTCTCACTTTGTGTATAAGTGGCTGCATGGGTTGGTGAGTAGCTACATGAGTGTCTATATAGGTTATTAGTTGGTTTTTTGAGTATCAGTATGAGTGTTTGAGTGTCTGTATGGTTCGGTGGGGGGTATTACGTAGTGCATAGGTGCATGAATGAGTGACTCACTGTTTGTATGTGTTGAAGACAGCATGTGTGCAGGACTGTATGGGTGGATGAGTGTGTGCATGGGTGTGTTAGTAAGTGAATGACTGTCTCTATAGTGTCTTTATGAGTAACTACATATGTTTTAAACTAGTATATGTGACTATTGGTATATATAAGTGAGTATATGTGAGAGTGAGAGATTGAAAGAGTTCCTGTATGAATATTTATGTGTTTCTATAAGTGATTGTTTAAAAGACTAAGTATGTGTAATTTTCTGTAGAAGTAAGTCTGGTGGTGTGTGTATAACTGTATATGCAAGTAAATGGATGTTTGCTTCTTTATTAGCATGAGTGACTATGTGTGTGAGTAACTCTATGGATGAGTGGCGTTGTGTAACAGGATGTATAGGTGTATGAGTACATATGATGAGTGAGTACATGTATGAGTGACTGTATAGGACTGTTGGTGAATGAGTGGATGTGTATGTGGATCTTAGAATTACTGAATAGGTTGTTGTAACTGGTATTGGTATGTCCATTGTTTTGAAAATTTTCGTTTCTATTTTTGAATGGGTGTATCAAAGGTTATATTCGGGGGAGAGGAGGTCTGCCACTCCATCACAAGGATGAGGTAATCAGAGATGTCATCAGTGATGTCATTTGAGATGTCATCAGTGATGTCATCAGTGATGTCACTGACCATGTCATGAGTGATGTAATATGTGACGTCATCAGCAGTGCATTGCGGGCGCGCGAGTTATAGTTAGCTGAACTAACTATAACGGGGGAATTTCAATGGTTTTGTACGAGTGAAAAGTCCAGCTAACTATAACGCCCCTGATACCTATGTTTTTTTCAGTGAATTTCAAAGGTTTTTTAAATGCTAATTCCTAACTATAACGTGCCTGAAACCTATGGTTTGTTCAGTGAATTTCAAAGGTTTTTTAAATGCTAATTTCTAACTATGCCTACAGAGATAGGACATGTGAAGAAAGAAGAAAAAACGCACAGAAAGAAAAAAAGGAATGCAGAAAGAAGCAACAGAAGTCCTCAAAGACGAAGAAAAGTGCAGGAAGAAGGATAACGTGCAGAAAGAACAAACAGAAGAGCAGAAAGAAGCTTTGTTGCAAAATCATCCTGTACCCTCAACTTTTTCAGATGGATACTAGTGGTAACTGAGTCTGACTAACCAGTCCTAGAGCCAGTGCTATGTTAAAAGATACTCAGAATACAGTGAAAACACCTACATACACTAGGGAACACTATGCATTGGGGTCCCCCTGTGATTATCATGACCTCCTCTGTAAGCCCCTAGTATATAATAGGACAGGGGATTAAAACTACCTCTTAAAACGCGCCACAGGGCGTGTTTGCACACGTCACCTCAGGCCCCGTCCCCTCCCTTCCCCACTGTGTAAACACGCCCTGTGGCCATTTTAAGTTGGGAGATAAAGTCCCCTTGAATCCAGAGGGTCCCTATGGTCCAACTAGACCACTAGGTACCTCCAGTAAGCGCCACAGAGCTGCGATGCAGAGAGGTGTAAAAAGTGGCACGGCCTAGACCACCTCTCTGCAACGCAGCGCAGTGGCGCTTACTGGAAGCACCTGGTGGGCTAGTTGGCCCCCAGGGTCCCTCAGGATTGAAGGGGAATTATTTCCCCAACTAAAAACGCGCCACAGGGCTTGTTTGCACACATTAACTCAGGCCCCGTCCCCTCCCTTCACCACAGTGTAAACACGCCCTGTGGCCGTTTTTATTTGGGAGATTAAGGTCATTTGAATCCTGAGGGTCCCTAGGGTCCAACTAGCCCACTAGGTACCTCCAGTAAGCGCCAGAGAGCTGCGATGCAGAGAGGTGTAAAAAGTGGCACGGCCTGGACCAGCTCTCTGCAACGCAGCTCAGTGGCGCTTACTGGAAGCACGTGGTCGGCTAGTTAGCCCCCAGGGGCCCTCAGGATTGAAGGGGAATTATTTCCCCAACTTAAAACGCGCCATTAAGCGTCTTTGCACACGTCACCTCAGGCCCCATCCCCTCCCTTCCCCACTGTGTAAACACGCCCTGTGGCCGTTTTATAAGTTGGGAGATTAAGTCCCCTTGAATCCTGAGGGTCCCTAGGGGCAAAATAGCCCACTAGGTACGTCCAGTAAGCACCATTGCAGAGAGGTGTAAAAAGGGGCATGGCCTGCACCACCTCTCTGCAACGCAGAGCAGTGGCGCTTACTGGAAGCACCTGGTGGTCTAGTTGGCCCCTAGGGTCCCTCAGGATTGAAAGGGAATTATTTCCCCAATTTAAAACGTGCCACAGGGCGTGTTTGCACACATCACCTCAGGCCCCGTCCCCTCCCTTCACCACTGTGTAAACGCGCCCTGTGGCCGTTTTTAGTTGGGAGATTAAGTTCATTTGAATCCTGAGGGTCCCTAGGGTCCAACTAGCCCACTAGGTACCTCCAGTAAGCGCCACAGAGCTGCGTTGCAGAGAGGTCTAAAAAGTGGCACGCCTGGACCACCTCTCTGCAACGCAGCTCAGTGGCGCTTACTGGAAGCACCTGGTGGGTTAGTTAGCCCCCAGGGGCCCTCAGGATTGAAGGGGAATTATTTCCCCAACTTAAAACGCGCCATAGGGCGTGTTTGCACACGTCACCTCAGGCCCCATCCCCTCCCTTCCCCACTGTGTAAACACGCCCTGTGGCCGTTTTTTAAGTTGGGAGATTAAGTCTCCTTGAATCCTGAGGGTCCCTAGGGGCAAAATGCCCACTATGTACGTCCAATAAGCGCCATTGCAGAGAGGTGTAAAAAGGGGCACGGCCTGCGCCACCTCTATGCAACGCAGAGCAGTGGCGCTTACTGGAAGCACCTGGTGGTCTATTTGGCCCCCAGGGTCCCTCAGGATTGAAAGGGAATTATTTCCCCAACTTAAAACGTGCCACAGGGCGTGTTTCCACACATCAACTCAGGCCCCGTCCCCTCCCTTCACCACTGTGTAAACGCGCCCTGTGGCCGTTCTAAGTTGAGAGATTAAGTCCCCTTGAATCCTAAGGGTCCCTAGGGTCAAACTAGCCCACTAGGTACCTCCAGCAAGCGCCACAGAGCTGCGTTGCATAGAGGTGTAAAAAGGGGCGTGGCCTCAGAACACCTGTCTGCAACGCATCTCCCTGGCGCATACTGGAGGTGCCTGTTGGGCTAGTTGGCCCTCAGGGACCCACAGTATTGAAGGGGAATTAATTTCCCAACTTACAACTGGCCAGGGGGTGTGTTTGCAGAGTGCTGCACGGAGGGGGCGTGGCCTCCGGCGTGATGCCGGTCTTTTATTTATTTTATTTTTTTAAGAAGGAGGGCTGTGTGGCCCCCCTTCTTTTTCTAATGTATTGGCACTGGGGACCCCATCCCCCAGGCACTGCACCCTAATTTTTTTTGTTGAAAAAAATAAATTTGGAAGAGGGCTGCATGGCCCCCCTCTCTAGGACTTAATAGGCCCCGGGGACCCCAACCCCCGGGTCATGGCCTTTTTTTTTGTTTCATTCTTTAGGAGGGAGGCTGCGTTGCCCCCCTCCTCAGGCCACTTATGGCCCCGGGCACCCTATCCCCCGGGGCCGGCCTTTGTTTTTTATTATTTTTAAAAAATTATATATTTATAGAAACACCTAGGACATGCTGGACAAACCATATGTACCTATCAACAGGAAGATTTGCGTGATATTCATTAAAAGGCGACTATGCATACAATGAATCCACGTGGAATGTATTTACACCGCTAGCGAAGCTCTGACGTGTCTGACGCCCTACCGTGCCTAATCCCGGCGCCCCCGCCGGTGGGTAATCTCCAAGTACACACCCTTGTCGTTTATTTATACAAACATGGGTAGCTATTGACGGGCACATTTAATACACAAGCACATTCAAAGGGGATTCGACAAAATTCAACCAAACTATGCAAGAAACCCCCCTCACGGTTAATAAAAGACACATCCACCGCCGGATGTGTAATACTTTTTATTTTACTCTCTGGAAAGGAGACGAACCTCACTTGAGAGTAACAGCGTGCTCCTGGCTGAGCCCAATGCTGTGTTACACCCACCAGTGCCTGCCGAGTGCCACACACCTCTGTGTTGTATTCCACCAGCTAGTGCGTATGCTATGACACTCTCTAGGCCATGTGCACTGTAACACCACCCCGTGAATATGTCCTGCCACACTTGCCTTCGCACGGGTTATATTGCCCCATCTAATGTGCCTTCCTCGATGCCTATGTTATAACGCACAGCGCTATGCCATACATATTACAATCTGGGATCCATATCTTTGTCACAGTGCATATGCAACGTTACACTCCCCAGCACATATTTTATATTACAAATTTAGAGACTAGTTAGGTTACACAACACTGCCCTGTGCATATTACATTCCAAGGCGCATATCGCATAGCACGTGCTAGTGCCTGTGCTATCTCGCGCTCTCCAATGAATCTGTCATTGCGTACAATGTATTGCATATTATATTTCACGCCCCGGTTCATCTTATATCACACTTTTTGTTGCATAGTTTATACCATATACTATATCTAGTTTCCATTTTCAATCGTTCTCTCAGGACTATGTTCTATATAACACTGCGTCCACCTACCCTTTTCACGGGCATTACATTTTGCGATGGGGGTGGAGGGTCAGGGGGTGTTTCTGCCAAGTGAGTCCGGAGTCACAGTCACAAACGTCCTCTTCTTCCTGAATCAAAGTGAGATTATGCTGCATACTTGTTCATATTTTAAGTAGTTCGCACAGACACACATTTTAAAAACAATAAAGTTCCTAATACCCACCTTCTCTGAACAGTTAGCTTGCTGCCCCATCCACCTCCTCCCTATCCTCTGTTGTCTGAATCCATGGACTAGCCTCCTCCCTCCTGCCATGCATGGTCTGATGTACTGCCACTGCCCTCCATTTAGCATGATGTACCAGTCCACTCCTCCTGCCCTCCATTGCCCAATTCTATGGCCCATCATTGACCTCCTGCTTAGCTTCTGTGCTTAGCTTGCTGCCCCTATTCTCCTTCCCCCTGCCCTCCGATGTCTTTGTGCATGCCCCTGCTCCATCCTTTTTGCCCATGTTCCATGGACCTGCCACTCCTATCTACTCTGAGTGTTCTGTTGAGCTGCCACTCCCCTCCCACCTGCCTAGCATTGTCAGATGACTGTAACCTGTCCCTGCCATCTCCACCCTGCCTGTCCACATGCCATGCCCCTATCCCCTATTCCTCCTGTCCTCCATGGTCCATTTTACTGCCACACCCTTCTGCCCTCCCTGGTCTGTTGTGCTGCAACTGCTCCTCCTGCCTGCCCCACGCGGTCTGTTGTGAGGCTCCCTCCCCTGAACTCTTTTGCCTGTGCCCAGGTCCTGACCCTCCCCTCTATCCTCCATGGTCCTTTGTGCATGCCCCTGCACCCTCCTTCTTGCCCATCATAGCCATTGTGCTGCCACTAACCCTCCCGCTTGCCATGCATGGTCTTCTGTGCTGCCATGGCCCCTCCCACCTTCCCTGTGTGGTCAGCTAGCTGCCCCTGACCCCCTCCCACCATCCCTCCATGGTCTGTGTGTATGCCATCATAGTCTCATTGTTGCTCTCCATGGTGTGTCTTGTTTCTAGTGCCCATCCTGCCTGACCTCCATGGTCATCTTGCTGCTCCTGCCCCGCCCCCTTGCCCCCAGCCCTCTGTTTCCATGTGCAGACCCCTATTCCCTCCCTCCTGGCTTATCTGTTCCATTGTAATGCCCCTGATCCGTCCCTCCTGCCCTTTATGGTCTGTTATGCTGCAGTTTTCTCTCCTGTCTGTCCATTATGGTCAGCTAGCTACCATTGCCTCTTTCCCCTCTGTTCTCTGTTGTCCATGTGCATGGTCCTGTCCCCTCCCTATTGCTTTCTATGGATTGTTGTGCTGCACTCCCGTCCCGCATGCCCTGTGTGGTGTATTGTGCTGCTGCAAACCCTGATGCCTGCCCTTTAGGGTCAGTTTGGCGCACCTCTCCATGTCCCTCCTGTCCTCTGTTATCCGAGTCCATGTCCCTACCCCAATTCCTCCTGCCTACCATGATCCAATGTACCATACTTGCGAACATTTTGAACTTGGTAAGAGGGAGATTTTGAAAAAAAACTGGGGTATTGATTTTTCCCCTTGAGTTACATTGAAAAAGAGGAGATTGTAGACAGGAGACAGATCAAATAAAGCCCATTTGAGCTTAAAAACATTGGACGTTTCCTGGCTGAAGCGGGTCTGTTGGCATGTATGGTTGTACTACCACTGCCTCTTCCTTCTGCCCACAATGGTCTATTATATTGCCTCAGCCTCTCTTGCCAGTCCTGTATTGTTGGTTTGTTGCCCCTGCCCCCCTTTCCACTGCCCTCCACAGTCTGTTGTGCTGCCACTGCCCTTCCTGCCTGCCCAGTGTGGTCAAATTGTTGCCTCTGCACTCTCCTACCTGCCTTCAATTTTCAGAGTCTGCGCCCCTGGCCTCTGCCTCTCAACAGTATCCCAATGAACAACTAGATTGCTAACATTCTATATTTATTACAAAAGTGTGGAACGCCTGACGTCATCTTGATGTAATCAAAACTGTAATACCTAGAGCATTTCCTTTAGAAATTACATATATAAGAGGGTCTTATTTGCATCACAATTATGGTTAGTGCTCTAAAAAACTAAAATGAGGACATATTTTCTGAGTTTTCAAATAGCGACAAAGAACTTTTAAATGATTTGTAATCTTTATGTTTTTTTATCCAGTTGACCACTTGGTTAAATGTTGCACTTAGGGGAGAGGATGTGGTGTTACTTCCAGAGCTGCAGACTTTGCAACTGGGAAACCAGGTTGGAGTTTCTGCTTCAGCTCAACATTCTGTGATTCGGGTCAAATTACTTAATCTCTCCATGTCTACAACCAAAACGAATTTGATCTTGTGTTATGTAACCAATGCTCATGTAAAGCACTCCAATACCTGACAAGTCTGCACTATATAAAACTGCAAATACACAAAAAATAAGTGTTTTTCACACTTCTGTCATTGGGCTACATGTGGGCTACATCTGGGTGATATTTGTGCTGCATTTGGGCTCTTTTGTCTCTGGTGGCCATCTTTGGAGATTTATTTGTTATGAAGTTTCCTAATTTCCTCATTTACTGCAGTCTCCTCAGTAGGAAATGCTTTCAGTTTTTTACTTTGATTCCATCAAGAAGGTATTCAGATATGTCACATATTTGCCATAAATTCTGAATGTTAGCACTCTAGTTGCTCATTAGATCACTGTAGTAAAGCTACTGCTCACCACGGAAGTCTGCTGCTGGTATTATAAGTGCATGTTTCAGTCTGCATGTCAGAATTTTTTAATGAAATAGAAGAGGATTTGAGAAGTCAAAATGTGCCCTAATTTTTCTTTCTGCAGCACTAACCATACTTTCTATGGCAAAATGAACCCCCTCATTGTGTTCCTTTTTAAATTAAATGTTTTAAGAGTTACCACTTTATTCCAATCAAGATGGCTTCAGGTGTGCCATACGTTTGTCATAAGTAGGACTGTTAGCGCTCTAGTTGTTCTTTGGAACACTCTGGGAAGCTGCAGTAGAACAAAAAGGAATCAACTGACAGTCTCTGACCTTGTTGGATGTACATGTTTTACTGAGAATGTCAGACTTCATTCTCACATGACTGAGAAAGATAATGTGAATAAACAGAAAATATGCTCTCAGTTTAGCTTATAGATCACCTTCCAAACCTCTGTGAGAAAGGCATAAGAAAATAGTTTTCTCTCAAACATGATTTATGATATCACAGCAGGAGGCTTTTTCACATGGTAAAATCACCTTAGAACACACCACAATTCCTAAAATGATTATGGTACCATCAACAAATGATTTATAATGTAACTAAAGTCTTAAAACCTTCTATTAACTGCAATGCTTTTTAATGAGGTGCTATCATGTATATTGGTCCCAAGATGGCTGCCAACAGTTCTTGGATGAAGTACTGACAGCCAATCAGATCTCAGATGTGTGGTTAGGCTCCGCCCAGATATATATGTGATTTTAATTTTGATTTTCTCAGGAACCACTGAACGGATTTACACAATTTAAGCAAAAGGTACGAGTCTGAACTGAGGACTAACTCTTTGCCAAATTTGGTGTAATTCCGTTCAGCAGTTCGGGCTGTAGCTGCGTCAACAGGTCCTATGGGAAAATGCATGGGGAAAACGTGTTTTGGGACCTCCCTTTTTTCTCGGCCCCCGCTTGACGAATCACCGTGAAATTTTCAGGATAGGAGCGGACCGGGGCTGGGCAAAAGTTTGGAAAATTTCGCGAAGGTTCATCAATTGGCTCCAACGTTATTCGAAATAGAATGTTGCGGATTTCCTATGGAAAATAGGTCCTGATTATAACTACCTACTGGCGACTGCCAGTAGGTAATATATATATATATATCGCCATTCCGGTGAGCAAGGGCGAAAGACGCTTGAAACGTTTGGATATTGTGGCTGCTGGCTTTTAACTGTGCCCACGGAGTCTGTTGAATTGCTGCCTCACAGAAATAAAGAATCGAAGTCACGCCGAGTGTGGGCCTTCAATGTTGGGTGTTTTTTGCTTGTTGAAATACAGAAGGGCCTGCCCAGGTCGTGAAGGCCCCCCTGCGAAAGAGCAGGTCCAGCGCCGTCACTAATACAGCGCAGAGGACTGCCGTGCATCTTCTGTGAAGCATGAAATAAGCATGACGACAGCCTCTTGAGGAGCCCGGTGACCCACTGTGGTTTATGAAACATTGTGAAGGGGATGTAGAAAGCGGCACGCAAAAAGATTTTCTACTAAAACAACTAAGACCAGAATGCACTAAGCATATACGCCCATTAGGGCGGTACATTACTCACCTGATAAATGCTAAACACTTGGTGCCGCTTTTCCTCGGATGCAGCCATTCCGGTGAGCAAGGGCGAAAGACGCTTGAAACGTTTGGATATTGTGGCTGCTGGCTTTTAACTGTGCCCACGGAGTCTGTTGAATTGCTGCCTCACAGAAATAAAGAATCGAAGTCACGCCGAGTGTGGGCCTTCAATGTTGGGTGTTTTTTGCTTGTTGAAATACAGAACGGCCTGCCCAGGTCGTGAAGGCCCCCCCTGCGAAAGAGCAGGTCCAGCGCCGTCACTAATACAGCGCAGAGGACTGCCGTGCATCTTCTGTGAAGCATGAAATAAGCATGACAACAGCCTCTTGAGGAGCCCGGTGACCCACTGTGGTTTTTGAAACATTGTGAAGGGGATGTAGAAAGCGGCACGCAAAAAGATTTTCTACTAAAACAACTAAGACCAGAATGCACTAAGCATATACGCCCATTAGGGCGGGACATTACTCACCTGATAAATGCTAAACACTTGGTGCCGCTTTTCCTCGGATGCAGCCATTCCGGTGAGCAAGGGCGAAAGACGCTTGAAACGTTTGGATATTGTGGCTGCTGGCTTTTAACTGTGCCCACGGAGTCTGTTGAATTGCTGCCTCACAGAAATAAAGAACCGAAGTAACGCCGAGTGTGGGCCTTCAATGTTGGGTGTTTTTTGCTTGTTGAAATACAGAACGGCCTGCCTAGGTCGTGAAGGACCCCTGCGAAAGAGCAGGTCCAGCGCCGTCACTAATACAGCGCAGAGGACTGCCGTGCATCTTCTGTGAAGCATGAAATAAGCATGACGACAGCCTCTTGAGGAGCCCGGTGACCCACTGTGGTTTATGAAACATTGTGAAGGGGATGTAGAAAGCGGCACGCAAAAATATTTTCTACTAAAACAACTAAGACCAGAATGCACTAAGCATATACGCCCATTAGGGCGGGACATTACTCACCTGATAAATGCTAAACACTTGGTGCCGCTTTTCCTTGGATGCAGCCATTCCGGTGAGCAAGGGCGAAAGACGCTTGAAACGTTTGGATATTGTGGCTGCTGGCTTTTAACTGTGCCCACGGAGTCTGTTGAATTGCTGCCTCACAGAAATAAAGAATCGAAGTCACGCCGAGTGAAATATATATATATAGTTAGGAATTAGCATTGAAAAAACCTTGCAAATTCACTTAAAAAACCATAGGTTTCACACATGTTATAGTTAGGTGGATATTTCACTCGTAAAAAACCAATGAAATTCACCCGTTATAGTTAGTTCAGATAACTATAACTCGCGCGACCGCCACTCTATCACAAGGATGATGTCATCAGTGATGTCATGAGTGATGCCACTGACCATGTCATGAGTGATGTAATATGTGATGTCATGAGCAGTGGATTGCGGGCGCGCGAGTTATAGTTAGCTGAACTAACTATAACGGGGGAATTTCATTGTTTTTTTACGAGTGAAATATCCACCTAACTATAACATGTGTGAAACCTATGGTTTTTAAAGTGAATATATATATATATATATATATATATATATATATATATATATATATATATATATATATATATATATATATATATATATATATATATATATATATATATATATATATCAAAAGACACCAGAGTTCCCACAGTTAGCTTACGAGTATGGAGCGAAGATAGGGACACGGACTCCAAGTTGGTGCGTGATTTCTTTTTATTTAAATAAGCAGACGTTTCGGCAAGGCGGCATGACGCGTTTCGCCCAACAAGTGGGCTTGTTCATATCCTTTATTATGAGGATTGCAGGATTAAGCAGCCCAGCCGCTCCAAAACACAAAATGTCAAGCCAGACTCGTTTCGGGCATTCTGCCGCTCTTGTTCACTGACAATGTAGAGAAAACAGCAGCAAGCAAACCACCTGCGCATATTAAATATCCCGCCCTGGTGGGCATTTGCGCGATTGCATTGTGGTTACTGTAGTTCACTTAAAATAAAAATCCCAGTGGGTGCCGCCGTGCCCCTAAATGTCACAAGTTCTTACCCAAGTGGGTTGATTGAAACTGCCAGGGCTGCCATCATGCCTATACACCATCCTCAAACCGGACCAGCCGTCCCTGCAGCATCTCCTTATTCCTGGTGCTGCGGACCCGCTTAAGCAGTGGGGCTTCTCGCGGCTAAGGCAGGCCGCATGATATGTCTGCTAGAGAGAGCGATCAGAGTTTTGTCTAGGGCAGTTTTGACTCGCAATAAAGTGGGGCAGAGGGTTAATATGCCTGCTGCAAAGAACTCGTACCATGCAGATCACAGGTCTGTATTTTACGTGGATAGCTGAGTGGATTACTGCTTTTGTCACTGAGATCCTTTTGTCTCTGCAGTACATATGATACAACCCTAATATGGAACAGTGACTGTTTCGAACTGTCATCAAAGAGCTGCATGCAAACTGCATAAACTAGGTTAGGACATTCTGTTTTCCCCCGAGAGATGAGAGGTACTTTTGTCTGGTTGTCTTGAGGGAATCCGAGTAGATGGTGTTTTGCATAGCATCAACCTAGCCGAAAGGCAGCATAGCACAATACAGGGTTCACGGCTGGGATACAACTAGAAAGGGGATCTTGGTGGGGGATCCTGGGATCTGAGAGGGAACGTGAACTATGTGCTGCATCACAATGTAGTGTTCTTTAAAGATGTGTGTCTTCAGCTCTTTTCAGATTTAAAAGAGGTTACTACCAGTCCTGAAGGATACCAGAAGAGTGTTTTACATCCTGAGTGCATAGATGGAAAAGGCCTGGTGCATAACTGAACACCTGTGTGTATGAATAGATGGGAAGGGCGTTGATCATTCACAACCATGCTTACTTTGTAAAAATGTAAGTAAACAGGGCCCAAGATATTCCACTGCAGCCGGTACCACCCACAGCTCCAACCACTGCTGATGAATGGTACTGCCAGCATTATCTACTAAACATTAGACTTAAACACATGTGACCTTTTGAACGCACTATTGCTTGTCACCCAAAACTACGAATGGACGGGAAGTCACAGTTTTTTAATACATTGAATTTCTAAACATTTATGCTTAAAAATGAGCTTAGGACTCAATCATGTTAGGTACTCTCATAAACAAGCTATGGTGTTTATAAATAAGTACCTGTGCTAAGCACCAGGAAACACCGGCACAAATTAAGCTCCGATTCACAAACATCTAAAGCCAAAGGTGGTTGAGTAATAACTGTAGAGGTGCTCCAATCACTGCTGGATCATTTGCAGTAAATAACGTTGAGAGTCCCGATGCCAAGATCTTAGGACAAAGGTAGGAGGAGCAGGGGAAAGGGGCTAACACATCTGTTCGGTGTTGCAGAGGTAGAGTTATGCGAATGTGAGCGCCAGTTCTTTGCTCCAACATGCAGTACATATAACTAATAGATGCAAAGCACATCTCGGTACTCACTAGGGAGATGTGTTGTAATCTTAGAGGTCTACAGGTATAGTCATTCAAGGTTTCTGTTAAAACTGTTAGCTAAGGAAACTGGGAACAGCCAGGTTCAGGTTCTGGACTTTCAGAGAGATTTATGAAAGTCCAGATGTTCGTACATATTTCTGATAAAGACTTTTAGTACGTTCCACAGGTTTGGTGTTTGCAGTGGCAAAGAAGGTCAAGACCCTCCCCACCCTTGATGGCACCTGTAGAGTTTTAAGGATTTCTGTGCAGCGAAAAGCCTTTTATTGAATGCATTGTCTGGTCCAAGAGGTAAGTGTTTTCCTTTAAAGTAGAGGAGGCCCCACTCCATGTAATGCATGATGGACGATGAACCGGAAGGACTTGGAGCTGGTTACAGGTATTCAGTGCAGCAAACACAGGGATGGTTCAGGCTGGTCAGTTATTTGAAGATGCAGAAAAAGTTTAGTTGCACTGATCTCGATTATTTGGAGTCTAAATAAAGATTTTGATGATTGGAGGCATGGGAATAACCTCACACTGGCAAATTGTTGAATACTCGTATGGGTAAAGGAATAAAAAAGGATAGAAATGCATGGAAAAGTCTAATTTGTACCATCATTGAGGTCGAAAATGAAATCCTGCAAGTATAAAAAGGATGTCAGAGGGGAAATAGAGATACGGTAGTGTGGGTTGAGATTTCAGAGTCTATGCATAAGCTTCAATTGGGAGAAGGTAATCCAGAATATTAGGGCACCTAACACCCTTTGTGTGTCTTTAGAGGATCCATCACTGTATGATTATAGTAACTACCGCTTTAGGGGTTAAGGAATAGGCGGGTGGAAGTAATAGTAGAAGTAGCACAGTTAGCTAAACTAGGTTCATACTTAAAAACGTTCCCTTTCAGATCAATAAAACCAGTCCTAGGCAAATAGACACGGCAATCATTAATCAAGATTTCTGTAATTCTTTAGCCAGCTCATTCCAGGATAAAGTGCTGAACATTATGAATGTTTTCATAAAGTGCGGTCTGTCAAAAGGAACATTAGATCTTAGTCCTACGCTCACCAGTCTTAGGCACTTTAGTACAGTGGCACAGATTACCGAACTCATCCTGCAGGTTAAAGCTGGATCTCCTGCTGACCCGTGTCCCTCCCAAGATCATTAAATTGGCCCCTGAAATCATAGTACAACACCTCTTTTCCATTTTCTCCACTATGTTTAATACTGGAGTATTCCCCACCATCTGGAAAGCAGCGTAAGTGCTCCCCTTTTTAAAGAAATCCACTCTTGACCCTCTAGATCCCAACAATTATCGACCTATTGCCAGACTTCCCTTTCCAGCAAAAGTAGCAGAAAAACTCACAAATAGCCAAATCTCCTCCTTTTTGGATGATCATTTTTTGGATGATACGACTTTAGGGCAAACTATAGCACCGAATCTGCCCTGTTTACAGGCAATGAGGAAATTAATTCATCTCTCGATTGTGGAGGCAATGCAGTTCTGATTCTGTTGGATCTTTCTGCAGCCTTCGATATGGTCAACCATGAATCATTAATTGATCATTTGAGGGAATTGGGGATAAGAGATCTAGCATTGACGCTGCTCTAATGCTTCCTTTCAGGACGCCAACAAGTGGTGTCACTTGGCGCTTTCGTCTCAGGCTCTTTCTGCTCCCTGTCCCCCACCCTGTTTAGTCTTACACACACCACTTGTCACCTTGCTTAAATCTTTTGGTCCATCATCGGCATCTTACGCCGATGACACTCAGATCATAGTGTCCTTGGCAAAAAATGAACCGTCTGCCACCAACTCTGAAGACAGCAACTTCACTCATGATTTTCAGGAAAAGTCTCAAAACTGGATTATTTAACCAGTGATCTTGACGCACTTTGCCTTCACCTGCTCCTTTAGTTTCGTTCAGCGCCAAGACGCCTCCAGTCATTTGTGTGCCTAAAAAATCATATCATCCATTCATTCATTCATAATTGTTCACTGTGTGTACCCACGCAGGGAAAATCAACAATAGTCCATCCATTCTAAGAGGATATTTGTAGAAGACATCAATGCTCAGGTTAGTGAAGTGTATTATATAGTGATTGTAATTGCATTTATACATTGGTCCATACCTCTCATGATGCGCCGCAGCACATTTGTGAAGTGAGTGCTGTGGTTTAAAGGGTGTGTATATGTTTTGTAGCCTATGCGGGCAGGGTTTTATGTCCGGTGTGGACTCTCATTGTGATGTGTTGCTGAGCTTAGAGATGAGGCTGAAGTAAAAGCAGAGAGGGAAAGGATGGGTTAACAATACCGCAGGTGAATAGTTGGGTGGAGAGTGTGTGACTTCAGTGTAGTCTCTGTGTGGAGTGTTTTCATGTTGTGTGTATGACAGGAAAATCTCAACGAGTGTTTCCTCAAGCGTGAGACTATGCATGCACCAACATGCGAGAGTAGACACGATCATGCAAGCATGTGGCTACCTACCCTCTTAGAGGGGCCTGTATCATTCTCTGTACAGTGAGTGCATGAAGCACCCCACAGTGGTCCATGCTTCCAGTGACTACAGCATGAGCTTCAGAGTTCACACAGGAGTGGCAGAGAAGCAACCTACGTAAATACACATTATAAGACCAGCCCTACCTGCAGTGGGCAACGGGTACGTCATGTGAAGGGAGAGTGTACTTCCAACTATACTATATGATCTGGGGGTCGGACCAGGAGTTGCAGAGGGCGTATTTCTATAATTGAGGGAAGAACTGGTAGACAACTCCATTTCCGTTAGTCTATTGAGACCACGTAAGCCTGAAACAGAACATCACATATGATACATCAATTTCAGAATAAAAGATTACATACCAAGCACTGGAGTTTCTAAGCACTTTATATTACTGGTATTACAGCGTAGCTCACAAAAAATTTAAACATTTGACCAGAATTGCAAGATTTCGCTCAAGTGCTGAATTCGGGATTGGAATCGTGCTCCCATGATTTGATGGTTAGAAGATCAGCTACCACACCAAATTAATAGGCACTCACTAAATATACCATGGAAAATGTCAGGCAGAGCTGCTGGATACAATTATTCAATAGACGCAACACATCACAGTGCCAACACACTAGAAGGGAAACCTCACTAGCACCAACTAGTCCATGCCACATAAGGATAGTTGTCGAAAGGCAAACATAGGAAAGTAAGGTAGAATGAAGAAAGGGGCTGTGGGGCGCCATCACATGGCTTTGGAGAAATTGATTTTACCTATGTCTGCGGGCAGTTTGGGTGCGCTGAACTATGAATTGTACTACCTGGTGAGCCAACTGCAATGGCTTATGACATGGATAACCCCAGACTAATCTCCTGAGACAGTCAGTCTCTGTCCTCGCATAATGAGGGAGAGTGTACTCAATGATGTACTGGGGGTAGGCTCTGGGGTGAAGCGCACACCAGTTTTAATAAGAGTAGCTCAATATTGATGGGCACGCTACAGGCAGCGTTGACGTGCAGGAACGGCCTATTCGCAAAATGTGTCCCTGTTGTGCCTGCCGGCCTTTGCTAGGGTCGGGCAGATGGCGCATCGATCCCAGTGGCAGCGCATATCCATAGATGACTTGGGTCAGCTGTTCATGAAGGGGTCTGCCTGCTCGTTTGAAAAGCTCTGAAAGATATATGCTGTCCCAGCTGGACAGTTCTTGACTCACGCAGCACTCAAATGGGCCATTGGTGAGACATGGGGGGACCCGAGCAAGAAGCTAGACATAGATTCAGTCATGCAGGTACTGTTGACATGGAACCCCCAGGTGCCACAGGATCACTAACATATACGGGGCACTGGTCCAGATGACTGGAAGTGCCCTCAGTGGCCGGAATGATCACTGGAGCCGATTGTGCTAATGAGGTAGACTGGGACAAGGTGCTGAGCTACATCCCTAGGGTCTCGAGTAATACATGGCTAAAGTTTTTACAGTTGAACTATGTCCACCACATATACCTCACCCCATTGTGCCTCTATCGGATGTTCAGCATGGCATCACATGAATTCCCCCGATGCGGAGTGGATAACGTAGGCTGCAGTGCCCAGTTCTTTAGCCATTCTGCATGGCATTGTGCACTTATGTCACATTAGTTACAGGCTGGCAACACATCAGTACATCTAAGACATGCGTGCTCGGTTTGATGCCCTGCCCCAAGGTGGACAAAGCATAAGAAGAATAGACCTTGTGCTAGCACTGGCGTTACAAATTATAGCAATAGCCTGGAGGGAGGACTCAGTGCTGCCACTCGCAGCTTTGGCAGAATGATGTACGCCGCTAGGCGAAAACAGAAAACGGCATGTTACGGGGACTCCACTGACAGGTGGAATTGAACACGATATTATTAGCATTGGAACCAGACCTAGAGAGAGCAACCACACCGAAGGAGGGACTAATGGGGTTGGTGTTAAGAGGGCAGCTCAGGTGGCTGGCGCACGGACATGGGAACATACATGCCAGGTGGGGGTGGACTGATGGGGATAGGATTTTTGGCAGGGAAGGCTCACTCACATACAGCCTTGGCCTAGATAGACACTGATCTCACCCTTCTTTTTTCTGACGGTCTTATCACTGAAGGCTGCTGGGCCTGGGGGGACATTCAGATGCACTCCACCCACAGTTTAGGCAACCCACCCACGGCCTGCATTAATAAAAGTGGATACCCGAGATCCCAACACACAACCATTCCGTGCTTGATGCAGAACGACTGCATGACTCAGTGCTGTATTGGACCACTAAATGTCTTATCAACTGTTTCTCGTCAACTGTTTCTCAATGTATACCACTAACATTCACTGCATAATATCTTAAATAAAGGTAGAGTGAAGAAAGAAGGAAACAGGTTGGTGTGACCTTAGCATGGCCACCCTTTCAAGAACACTAAGAAGCGACAACAAAACACACAGTAGCTACTATAACAGGCACACTTAGAGAATGCAAGTTTAGTGGAGGGTGTTCTCTCCATGGTTTGTTGTTTCTTAAAGGGAGGTTCAGCACTCTTATGGTTTAGTCTGTGTGAATTACTGAGTCAGAGACAGTCACTCTGTAGATATGGTTAACAGGCTTAGTCCATATGAAAAGTAATTTTTTTTTCTCTTACCGCTTCAGCTAAGTGTAACGATGGTAGACATCCACAAGCCATTGAACCTAGAGCGTTTGGAGTAGAGTAGTAGTGAAGGAGAAATTAGAGTGGTGGTGAAGAAGAGGATCCTTAAACTTGTACTTCCCAATGTAACTCCCATTGGGAACATTTTGTCAAAGATAGCCCAAAGCCAAACCCCTCATGAAGACATAAGTCACTGGACAATTCACACATTTTGATTTGGTGTATGTCACATGCTGTACAGAGAATCCTAAAAAGAAATGGTGGGAGATATGGATATATAGGAATTTATCAACCATTGGATTAAGCGTTGCAGGAAACTCAAAATCTTAGTCTGAATTGACCACTGAACTTGTGTAAAGCAAACATTTTGATTCCTTCAACAGGTCAGGGTTTCCTTCAAAAACATCTGATGTGCCAGTCATGGATTTGGAGCTTTCTTATGCCTAGATTAGAGGCCATTATTTAACAGCTAGAAATTGAAAGAAAAAAGTAATAAGCAAAACAGTGTAAAGAACAGCTGTCTTCTAAAATAATAAAAAATAATGCAGCAGACAAAATAATAAATATAGCATGAAGAGAGACACTTGGTTTGAAGTAAATAAACAGACAGTAGCTAACTTCAACTGTGAAAGTGACAAATAAAAAAGTGCATGCAGCAGCTCACAGTACAGGAGAAAACACATAAACAATGTAGAAGGCTGCTAGCACTGAAATGGAAAGCAATACAATGTGCAGACATCTTCTTTGAGAGATGAAGTCATAAAAAGAGCTGTCAGCAGGCTTTCAACAACAAAGTAAAACAAAAAACTACAGACAGCAGCAGTAAGGTAGGAAGCTTTTATCTGTGAGGAGGAGGAGGTGTGGGGGTGGTGATGGGTTGGGGTTTGCGTCTGATTTCGAGTTCTAAAACTAGTCATGAGAAATAGCGAAGCGCAAAGAAACAGTCTTTCAGGCACATGCATAAATCCTTTTTGCGATCGCAAATGGTGCGAATCGCAAATATTGGCCGTTTGCGATCGCAAAAGTCAGTGTAGAAATGCATCAACTGTATATTTGCGAAAAACCAACTTTTCGCAAATATAAGGAATCGCAAAACATTCTGCGAATCAAATAGCGAATCGGTATTAGCGTCTGCCAAATAGGGAATCGCAAACAAAGAATCGCTAAATGGATGCATGAAAAATCGCAAATAGCGATTCCCATGAAAATCGCAATTTTGCGATCGCTAAATAAGAAGGATCACAACCAGGTGGTAATCATGAGTGCAAATCACAGACAGGTGAAAACCAACTGAAACCCATTTAAACACAGCCAGAATGAGCCAGCACTGTTCACAATGGCAGGGATTTACCTGATGGCGAGGAGGATGAGGCTGCAGGCTGCCGCACAGAGACGGAGGCGAATAAATGAGCGCATCTTCAGAGTCCGCATAACTTTGCTAGGCCAGCAAGAGGATGAGATATACGACAAGTATAGGCTCAATGCAGCAATGATCCATGACCTAATCAATGAATTGGACCCCATAATGCAACGACAGACACGTAGGACCAATGCCATCCCAACGCATGTGCAGGTCCTATGTTGCCTACACCTCCTGGCGTCAGGCAGTTTTCAGGGGGTCATTGCTGTAGCGGGAGGTGTGTCACAAAGCGCACTTTCAAGAATATTGAAAGCATTCCTTGATGCCATGATGGCCGTGATCGGGTCTCACATCAAGTTCCCTACCACCGCGCTTGACCTTGCAAAAACCAAACAGGAGTTCTACCAGATAGCTCGTTTCCCACATGTTTTGGGTTGTATTGATTGCACCCACGTGGCAATATGTCCCCCTGCAACACAGGAATATTTATATAGAAATAGGAAATGTTACCATTCCCTCAATATTCAGGTTGTTTGCAATGCCAAAAACATAATCACTGACATTGTTGCGCAATTTCCAGGGAGTGCACATGACTCTTATATCTTCAGGCAAAGTGGCATACACACCCGTCTTGTCAGGGGAGAATTTGGAGAGGGACATCTGCTTGGTAAATATGTGTAATAGTTTATCACTGTCATTGTACGTATGTCAATGTCAAGCTGCCACTGACTCTTTGCTCCATTACATGTAGGTGACAGCGCATACGCCTTGCGTAATTACCTCATGACGCCTTACCTCAATCCCACAACTGCCAATCAACAGAGGTACAATGCAGCACATATTTCGACAAGGAACATCATAGAGCGCACATTTGGGCTGCTGAAGAGCCGATTCAGATGTCTACATAAGACCGGTGGAGCACTGAAGTACAACCCTGAACAATGCTGCAAGATAGTAGCAGCATGTGCCATGCTGCACAATATAGCGACAAGGGGAGGAATGGAAATCGAGGTGTCTGACAGCGAATCGGAGGATGGGAAGCAGCAAGTGCCACACCACCATGCAGCACAAGGGGCAAGCGCAGCAGAAGGGCGTAGGAGAAGATTTGACATCACACAAAATTATTTCTGAGGTGAGTAATGATGACACAGAAACTGAATATTGCTATCAAAGTATTCTTTAATTAAATAAAAATGTCATGAGTGTTCAAGCACACTTGTAATCTGACCAGTGCAATGGACATAAGTGGTTTGCAAATGTCAGTCAGTGCAAAGTCAAATCCAAATAAATGGTTACGTCACCATAGTGGAATGTACTTGTACATGCCAGTCTAGCGCTTTTTCCCACGAACACCCAGACGCCTGTCAGACCCAGCATTGTCATCCGTAATGTTGGAAGCGGCGGGGGTACTGCTGCGTGTGTTGCGTCTTCCTGCAGTGCGGACTGGAATTGCCAAACTACTTAGGCTTGAGCCACCCTCACTACCCCCTTCCGGCGTGGACATGTTTGGCGCAATTGTGGAGGCATTAAGCAATTCAACTGCATTGGTCACCTGGTCCAGTGCTTTAGCCACATCCCCGCTCCAATGGCACATTTCAGTTTGCATGGTCACAGACCTACGTGCCAGCAGTGCAGTTGTCGTGGCCAACTTATTGTTTGATTTTGCAAACATTTTCAGGTGCAGCATTAGTTGACGATGCTGTCTCTTCTGGGATACATTTCCCTCATGCATCACCTTGCTCAGTTGCTGCACACTTTCAGACAGTACTGCTATGTTGCTAGCCATCTTGCCAATTTGTAATTGTACTAAACGTGTGTTTTTTGTCTGCAGGCGCTGCATACGGAGCATCTGTCCCTCAAGACCACCCCAGACATCACTTGGTTGCTCCTCCTGCTGTGTCCTGAGTGCTCTTCCTCTCCTACGCCGGACTCTGTGATTGGTTCTGGGGACCTGTGGTTGTGGTTGTGGGATGGAAGTTGTCTGGCCATGGCTGCCACCTGGTGTTGCATCAGCCTCATCATCACACTCCATGGTGACTAGGGATGGAACAGTAGCCCTGCGTGACTTTGTTGGACGTGAGGGATTTATTTGCACCACGGGTGTGTCCATCTGTTCACCTGCGCTGGTGTCCTGCATGTCTGGGGAATCGCTATCCACATCTTCTACACGTTGAGCATCTGTGAGGTGAAACAGTGTAAAACTGCATTTTTAATGTCTGTGATAAAAATTTCACAGTAATAAATTTTTGCCTTTGTTAATGATTTTATACTCTATTAAGCTTTTTTGGGTTGTTACTCTGAGATTTGCCATTGTAACTGCTTGACCTGACTACATCTCCCATAATGCCCCTCACCTACTGAATACATTGTGTAGTGGATGTTCAAAGTCTGCACTTGGGCTGTACTGTGGTCATGTTCTACCTTTACATTTAAAAAAAAAGGTAACATACATTCATCTTACCTTCAGATGTGTTTGCTGCTCTGGACGTGTCCAGCTGGGTCACACCAACAACAGCTTCTGGCTGGATGGTGGATTCAACCAAGTCCTCCATGGGAGTGTTCCCAGTGTCTGTTGGTGTTCCCCCTCCTGTCTTCTTTGCCTCCTTGAGCCGGTCAGTAATGCGCACCTTAGCCCGACTGCGCAAGTCGTACCATCGTTTTTTCAGTTCTTCAATGGTGCGGTGTGTCACCCCAATGGCATTGACCCTGTTTTGGATCCGGAGCCAGATTTTCCTTTTCTCCTGCTCTGCCACTTTTAATGATGCCTTTCCAAACAGCTTATCATGGCTGTGGACTACTCCATCAATGAGGGTGTCAATTTCTTTTTCTGCAAATTTAATTTTGCGTTTCCTGCCTGTTTGGCTCTCCTCTGCTGTTTGTGAGGCTTCCATTTGTTAGAAAAAGTTGTTCTACTGTCTCTGTCACACTCCTGTTCAGCTCCCAGAGCCAGCTCCCTCCTCTCCCTGAGACTGTGCACTGGAAATGAGGCTGGAGCTGCTCACTTCCTGGTTGTGATGTCATCAGGATGCATCAAAAAGCGACTTCGGTATTTGCGATTTCGCTAATTGCGAAATCGCTAATAGCGAGTTCGCAAATGCCGAAATCGCAATTTAATTAGCGATTTTTAGCGACTCGCAATTTTCTCGCATTTTTTTTGGTGCATCGTGTTTTGCGAGTCTTTATTTGCGATTCCTTAAAAATCGCAAATAAGGACTCGCAATTTCTCATTTTGATGCATGTCACTGTTTGTGATCACACACACCACTTAAATTCTGAATTTGCACCTTAAAAGAAAGTGACCATCCATACTTTTTGTGGAACCAATGATTTAAAATGTATTGTGGGAGCTCACAATGACACCCTTTGTCTCTAGCTCTGTCTTACACTAAAAAACTTTAAAATCAGAGTATTAACATTTTTAAAAATGTCTCTTAGCCCAGCTATTACCGAGACATATAATGTTATTTTTGTAGTAAAAATATGAGTATTTTTTATTTATTTTTTGTCATGTAAACAGTGTGATGTCATTTCCTGTGTTGGAACTGAAGTGAAGACTAGCAAGATATTTTTACCTTTAAAGTCATTAGATATGCTTATTAGTTCTCACTCCTAAGAATTTGCAAAGATTGAGAGCTGTAGTATTGCTCTGCCTTGGCTCATGAGGGTACTAGAGAAACCTGCAATTAACCAACAACAACGCATTACTGTAAAGTATATGGACTACGTCTCTCGTTTCTCTTCACAACATCACACACTCAATTACAGTGTTAAGACAAGACAAAAGCACCACGCTGGTCACTCACCCATGACACCAAATGCTTCCCACAAAGACCACCCTGCAATTCATCACTCTTGCATCCAGGCAATTCTCAAGTTATAGTGTGCTGCTCATATGCTACTGCACTTCAGTCAGGGCCGGACTGGGAACCAAAACCTGCCCTGACAAAGTGCTTGGCCAGCCCCCCGGGGGGCTGGGGGTGTGGCCAAGCAGTTTGCCAGGGACGGTTTTGGACGATTTTGTTACAGAGGCCGATATTGCAGCAATGCTGCAAAAATGGCCCAGTAACAAAAACGGCCCCCTGGGGCCCAAAATCGGCCCGACCCTGGCGGCCTACCGGGGAAACGCCCAGTGTCCGCTACGGCCAGTCCGGCCCTGACTTCAGGGCCTATTCAGGGATATGAAATGGTATACAAATGCAACTGCAACACAATACAATACAATACCTTCTCGTACCAATCCAATTGCATTTGCCAATACCAACACCCTTCAAACAACACTGCAAATAACTGGAGGGAAGATGGCGAATGAGTCACAAAGAAATAGACAAGGCCACCTTCAAGGCCAGCACTGAAGCACTACTACCAGCAGGTTAGAGAAACCAAGAAGAGGGCCTTAGCTGAGCGCATAGATAACTGTTCCAATAGCTGCAATGAGAGCTTCGTGTTTGCCAAAGACTTGACTGGCTTCCACCACAAACAGCATCACCCTCCCCGAAAGACCTATGCAACAACCTATCGTGATTCTTCTGCAACATAATCAAAACCATCTATAACAACTTTGACCCTCAGACAAACCTCAGCTGCCTTGCCTCCGACCCACCCCCAGAAAACCTCAGAAACACCCAGACTACATGGTAAACAATCACCACGGAAGCGAACCACCATCATGGGAACTGTCTACTCTGAGGCCCCAACTGACCCCTTCCCCCACCACATCAACAGTATGAGCACCTCTCCAAACAACAAAGTATTCACCTGCATCCTCAAACATCCATTACCACTGAAAAGTTCCCAGAGGCATGGAAACATGCAGTGGTCAATGCACTTCTAAAGAAACAGTCTTCAGACCCCACCCAGCTAGATAACTACCACCAAATCTCCCTTCTACCCTTCCCAGCTGAGTTAATAGAGAAAGCCTTGAACAAGCAATTCTCCCACTACCTCAACATACACCAACTCATAGACCCACTCAATCAGGCTTCAGACCCAATCCTAGCACCAGGACTGCCCTCATCGCAGCAAATGACAACATCAGGATGAATCTCGGCTGAGAAGAAACAGGGGCCCTGATCCTGCTTGACCTCTCATTGGCCTTGGGCATGGTCTCCCATTCCACAATGATAAGAAGACTACATGAAACAGGCATCCAAGGACCTGCCCGCAACTGGATCTGCTCCTTCCTCACAGAGAGAACACAAAAAGTCAGCATGCCGCCTGACACGTTGGAAGCCAAGAACCTCATCTGTGGAGTCCCCCAAGGATCATCTCTCAGCCTGACCCTGTTTAACGTCTGCATGATACCACTGGCCTACTTCATCAGATAACACAAAATCAATATTCTTTCCTATGCAGACAACACCCGAGTGATACTCTCCCTGACAAACAAAACTCCTGTGACAAAGGAGGACAAACCAAAAACATGACCAAGGTAGCCACCTGGATGAGATCAAACTGCTGAAAGCTCTATTCAGACAAGACCAAAGTAGTAATCTTTGGGATGAAAACCTCTGCTTGGGAATTCATCTGGTGGCCTGCAGACCACCTACACCCATGCCAGAAACTTAGGAATCACCCTAGACGACAAGCTCAACATGACAGCGCAGCTAAACACAGTGCCTTCCACTTGTTTTCACATTCTGAGAATGCTGCGAAAAATCTGTGGCTACCAGAGAATAGAAGAAAAACAGTCACAAAGGCCCTGCTTACCAAAGATTTGATTACGGAAATGCACTCTACGCGAGAATCACCAAACAGCTCCTGAACATGCTCCAAACAATCCAAAATGCTGCAGGAGGACTTGTTCATAACCTACCTTGCCACACACACACTAATCCACACTTCAAAGAACTCCACTAGCTCCCTATACACAAATAAACTCAGTTCAAGCACTTCGTACACACATACAAACCACTACATAACATAGGCCCACCCACCTCAACAACCACATACATTTCCACCAACCACCCAGACACTTCTACTCGGCCAGACTCTCACTAGCACACAGACCCCGCATACACAAAAACAGAGCTGAGGGTTGCGTCTACTCGTACATCTCCCCCATACCATGGGAGAACTCCCACAGCACATTAGAGCCTCCTCATCGCTTCTTGACATCAGCAAGAGCTTAAGACCTGGCTTTCCCAATAACTTCTCCTTGGGAAACCACCGCTTACCCTCCTTCAAAGAACTTGGATACCCTCATGGGTGATTAGTACTCTATACAAAGAGGAATAACGTAACATAACATCCTTGTTTCTTCAATACCATATTAACAGGGCCCCACATGCATGATCTTCTTTGTGCAGTAACCCAAGTTTGAGATGCTTCTCCTGTATTAAAATATAGAAAGTAAAGCATAGGACAGGGCTATATCAAAAACCTAACAGAAAAAAATGTATAAAATGAAAATTCCCTTCTATTGCCTGCAAACTGATCTTTGATATAACCACTGTAAATAATCACAATTACATCTAAACAAAAACCAACACCTTCTAGCTTTGTCTCGTGACAATATTGAAGATCTTGGATACCTAACTTTGACACCTGACCAAATGTGATTCTGGGAACATTTCCTTACTCAAATTATAAATATGTGTAATTGTGTTATAGTGCATGGAATTCTACAATCCCTGTATAAAGGCAGTCTCTAATTTCTTTATAATCAGCAACTTTTGACACACCCAGTCGCCAATTATAAAGAAAAGACGTCAGAACACGACTATTATAAATGACTCCAGTCAAGTTCTGGCATCAGAATGCCTGCTGCCAAAGCCCAGGTGAAAGGTAGGTTAGGTCACGGAGCATGATCAAAGCAGCTGTTTAAAGCAACAAAAACTGAACATTACTTTTCTTTCTTCTGCTCTATTTTTCTACCTTAAAATGACTAGTAGAAAGAAAATGTTTGTTTTTTGCACACCTTAAATAGTTAGAAAAAAGCTTGAATCTTTCGGCATGATTTACACATTCTGAGCTACTGCAGTTATTTTTTTTTAACTGACTTGCATTGAACTGTTTCTGATATGTTTTTTTAAAAAAAATATCGAACAGGTTTTTAATGTGTTTAATTTTGCACTAGAGGTTTTATTTGCATTCTTCATGCTCGCAAGTGTGCTCGCTCTTTCATATGAAAGAGCTACGCACCATATTTGTAAGTGGTTTGTGGAAAAAGTGATGGTGTGATCATATATTATATGGTATAAAGTACCAGCGGCGGCTCCTCTGCTAAGGCGGAGGAGCATCGCCTCACTGCTTTTCCACAGTGCAAAAAAGGAAAAATAAAATGGTAATAACACAATGTTATTATCATTTTATTTTTCAGTGCAAGCCAGGTTAGGGCATTGCTGGGCTGTCAGAGCACGGAGAGGAAGAAATAGGTGCACTTAAGTGCGCATGACGATTTGGCCGGCTGTCTTGTGCCTGCCAAACAGTCATACGCACTTAGCATGTTCTCCACTGGGCTGTATTGCACAGCCTAGGTAGAGAACATGCACAGGCTCCCATTCCCTGTCTGAGCCCGAACCAGGCCGCTCAGACCAATCACAACGGTGCTGTGATGCTGGTGACAGCAGCGTTGTGACTGGCTTAAGGGAGCCTGTATGCTTCCGGGATGTCAGGAAGAGAAGCAGAGGAGAGACGGCCACTGTGCAGATGGAAGTGTTATATTCCCCCCATACTCTGCCACCCCCGTTCTGTACTAGCCGCCACTGTAAAGTACCCCCCCCACCTACATGATAAGCATATTGCAAGTCACCTTGGAGGTCCATACCCATATAAAGAACGTTGACCTTCAGCTCGTGTTCCTCTGGTTATGGAACTCCTCAGTGCCTTGCAGTATCCTTAAAATGTACAGCAGGAGGTTCTTTATCCCATGTATACAACTATGTGTGAATTTAAAAAGTGTATAGCGTTGTGTCTACAACTGTCTCCATTATATGACCGTTGGCTTCCCTTGTGTTATGAAGCAAACACAAGAAGATGATGGAAGGAGCGCTGAAACTTTTCAGACACTCACCCCCAGTCCCTTGTGTTATGGGCAAAGTGATTCTGGGCAAGTCACTTAATCTGTCTGTGCCTAAAAAATGAATGTGACCTTGTGTAACCTGGTGCTCATATAAAGCGCTCCAATACCGTAGGGCCGAGTTCTCTCTATATAAAACTGCAAATAAACTGGCCTCTCGCAGTCAGAGTGTTCTTTGTAAAGTACATAATGCTTAAGAGGTTCCTGCTGAAATTAGAAAATGGCCGTAGTAAAAGGCTGCTCATCAGGGGCGTAACACAGGCCCGCAGCCCCCGCGGTGCGGGGGGACCCCCACGCTCCATGGACCCCCTCACTCTCAGCGGAGGGAGACGGCTGCGCCTGCAAGCAAGACTCTGCAGTCTTAGCAAATAAAATGGTGCTCCTGCGCGCATTGCCTCCCCAAGTCCCAATAAATTAAACTGTCAGCGCATGCCATGGTGATGGCCTCTAAGCCTCCGAGTCTTCCCTCTCTTTCTGTCTCGATCCTCAGTTAGTGAAAACCGAGACTTCAAGAAACGGGTATTACCCTCTCTTTCCTCCTTTCGTTTATTTGCTCCCCTATAAAATGGATCCAAAAAAGAAAAACATTTTTGCTGGAAACATCGTCTTTTTCTGACACAAGTGCAGCCTCGGGGTGAAGAGAAATAAAACATTCCAAATGTGAAAAATAAATAACTAATTTAAGCAAGACAGAGTGGTTGCAAGGTGTCCAGATTGATTTATTTACACCTAAACACATTAGCACCACTTTACAGTGTTTGCCAGTGAAGTGATACTTTTGTTTTCTCCTCTCTCTTAGAACAACATTGTTTTCCCTGTGTGGGAAAATGCATCTTGCCTGGAGGTACTGAAATACCTGCTTGATGGGTGAATTGGAAAACAAAATGTGTACAGCGACTGTGTGTTTACAAATGTGGTCTTTTTAAACCTTACTGCCTATGTTTTGAAAGGATATAAGCAATGGGCACTGAAACGTGTCCCTTCTGGGCCCTGTAGTCATGGCCTTACCTTTTCATGCAAAAGCACTCACTAATTTCAGAATAATGAGTGCAAAAGGAAAAAGGTAACCATGTTGTTCCTGCTTACATTTCACATGCTTTACTTAATCTTGCATTCCCTATGAGTGTTTGCTTTTTCTAGGATGTTGTTAATTTTTTTTAGGCCGCATATTACTCTTGTCTAATGCGTAATTAGAATTGAGTCACATCCAGGTGTTTATAGTGGGTCAGTGCAGTGCAAGTTTCTCTAAGTGGGGCAGTATGGTGTTCAGTGGGGGAGAGGATGTGGCGCTATGGTCATAGCTGGTGAACCAGGTTCAGCCTTAATGACCAAGCTCCCAGCCCACTCTCCTGAGGGAGCACATTTCTGTGCTACACCTTAGAAGGCGCCGCAAGATCTTAAAAGCCCTGGTGTCTTGGCACGAGTAGGTGGACCCTAGCGGTGGCAAGTGTGGATTAACCTTGAAGGCCTGTCCACCACTATCCATGAAGTTCACCTCCAGTCTTGGGGACAGACCTATGAAGCAGCACACCATCGAGTGGCAGTGACTCTGTCACTGAGGTCACAGGACCCTTGAGCAGGGTGGCTCTAGGGCAGTGCGACTGCACTGGGCACTAACTTCAGGTGGGGGCGTTGTGTTTGTAAGTATAATAGGGTTTTAAAAGCACTTGCTACCTCCTTCCTGGCCTCCAACATTTTTGGGCAACAATAAAAATGTCTTGATAACTCCAGTGACTAATGTTCTTAGTAGAGAGAGATGGTGTTTTGTCTAGTGGAAGGTTTGACTCATGAAAAGGAATGGCAGAGGTGTAATGTGCATGCTGCTAAGAATATGTGCCATGCAGATCACAAAGTGCACATAATGTGAATAGGTCAGTCGGTTACTGCTTTTGTCAGAGAGACCCTATTGTTACTTGCAGTTAATAAGTTAAAATCCTAACATAGAACAGTGAGCTATTAACTGTCATGTAAGAGCTGCATGCAAACTCCAAGGTATAAATTAGAGCGTTATGTTTTTTTCCCCAGTCTTCGATTAACCTAATGTTTCAAAAAAGGGTTAATTTAGGTAGAACTCAATTCTGATTATTAAAGAGAACCCCTAACCATGGTATTATGTTTTTAATTCTGAGTTTGTGTTTTTGCAGACCAATCCCTATTAAACTATGCTGCCTACTAGTATGGTTGTCATGTGACTCCTACACCTTGTGGTCCTTTGTCTTATGTAACATTTCCTACACAGTGATTTACACACATATGAATGATTGTCTCTGTGTAATGTGTGTGATGGAAAGTGCTCTGACACCCTACACTGGTATTAGTGGTGCCGTAAATTTTCTGATACTTTATTATTTTGAAATTTTTACACATGCTAACAGACTCTGCAAAGATTTTTCCTTATTAGAACTAGTGGAACATACAACTGCAGCAATTAGAAAGGTGACCAGTCAACCTTGCAAAGGGCCCTCCATTTCACAGCAGCACAAGTCACATGTTCAAGTAACTTTTGATGTGTTTGAGCTATAAACAATTTATTAGTTAAAATCGTCAGATTATGCAGCAGTTGATATATTATGTGACAAATATGGCAAAGCCATAGTTATGTGGAAAACATTTGAAAACTATGATATTTTGCCATTCATGTTTGAACTGCTCTTGTGGAAAAAGGGAGGAGAAGTGCTGATGACAGAAAGTCCATGGCTGGGAGACAAATGGCTTGCGATTCCACTTAAGGATATTTGGGACATTCCGTGCTTGGAAACGTATCCCACTTTGTGAATGTATTTTAATGTCAATAACACATATTTAACCATAAATAAACATGTGTATCTATTGGTTAAATTAAATAATGTAATACGCTGTAGCCGGTTAGTGAAATGGGAAACTAATACTACAAATTGGGATATTTTGCTCTTTCTGCCACACCTCTCACTCTGCCCACTGACCCAATCCATTGGTTCTTCCCGCCCTCTGATTCTCCTCCCACAATTCCCCTACTTTTTTCCCCCCACTTCGACCACTGCCTGGCACTAACACGCATTAGAGACAACTGTGGGCTTTAACCACTGGGTCTCCTAGAGAATGACACCTCAGGTTCATACACGGGGGCTAAACACAGCACGTTTCTGGGTTCTATGCACAACGTGTTTGCTATTTGACGCCAGACTTCTGCAGCTTGTGTTGAGGAAATTAAACATCCCCTTGTGCTTGTATAAAACATAACTTCCAAGTGTCATTGGCACCATGTCGTGTCCATTTGTAGCTTTTATCCAACAACACTTTGCATGCTGGACTGTTTAACCCCTTACTTAGATGGTCACAGCACAACTCCCAGAACGCAAGGCACTGTTGGCTTAAAATCCAGGCATGGCTGGCGGTGTCACATGTGACGATAGAGCCATTTGGAGGCAATGGTGAATCTGTAATTTAGCAGGCGTGTCTATACTCCTAGTATATTGTAAATACCGCCAGTGTTGACACACTGAGGTCTGAGGCCTCTGTTAATTATGAAGTAAGGCCCAGTCTGGTGGTTCAGGTCAGTCCTTGTGAGGGAAGCTGCTGGACTTGTTTTTACGATGCACTTTGAAAGTATTTTCACCTTGATGCAAGAAGGAAGTTGGATTGGTTTACAAAACATGCTTGGTTTTTGTATATTGCTGGACTGGTGATTGCTTTATTTTGCACTTTGAAAGTATTTGCACTTTTTCTTTTGCTTTACCAACTACAGTTTGTATAGATTGTCATTAGGTACTTGCTGATATGGTTTGTTTTTATTCTACATGCAGTGTTATTTATGGTGCTGCTTGCACTTGTCTGTAATACGTGTACTTTAAATCTTGTATTTAGCATTGTTTACACTACAGAAATGATAAATTAAAACAGACAAACATCTGCATCAATGTTCTGAAGCATTCAAACAGTTTTCTTCCACAGGCTTGTTTGCCTGCCTGTTTTGCAGTGCTTACTGATTGAAATTGCTTCCTCAGTTCACGTTATTATCATGCCCAACCCTTGACAATCGCTACTGTGTACAAAAGGGGGTGGTGATGGACGGAGCATCAGAACCAATCAAACACTCACACCCAGACAACAGATCTGGGTTTGATCCATCACCGTTCTTTAGCCCACTCTGCCACCCCAGTTCAGACATGGCCATATGCAAATCAGTCTGACCCTGTGCCTCATGGGAACAGTCCAGCCCGAACTGCCAAGCCATGCCTTCCCTGGACCGGAAACAAGCTTCCTAGGACCAGTTTCTGGCATTTCAGCCGTCTTCAGCCAGGCTTGCTTGAATCCAGTGGCAAAGAGAGCAAGGGACTCACGTCTGAGCATACCCTGCCAACTTATGGCGAACACAGCGGTACAAAAGGGGGTGGTGATGGACGGAGCATCAGAACCAATCAAACACTCACACCCAGTCAACAGATCTGGGTTTGATCCATCACCGTTCTTTAGCCCACTCTGCCACCCCAGTTCAGACATGGCCATATGCAAATCAGTCTGACCCTGTGCCTCATGGGAACAGTCCAGCCCGAACTGCCAAGCCATGCCTTCCCTGGACCGGAAACAAGCTTCCTAGGACCGGTTTCTGGCATTTCAGCCATCTTCAGCCAGGCTTGCTTGAGTCCAGTGGCAAAGTGAGCAAGGGACTCACGTCTGAGCATACCCTGCCAACTTATGGCGAACAAAGCGGTACAAAAGGGGGTGGTGATGGATGGAGCATCAGAACCAATCAAACACTCACACCCAGTCAACAGATCTGGGTTTGATCCATCACCGTTCTTTAGCCCACTCTGCCACCCCAGTTCAGACATGGCCATATGCAAATCAGTCTGACCCTGTGCCTCATGGGAACAGTCCAGCCCGAACTGCCAAGCCAAGCCTTCCCTGGACCGGAAACAAGCTTCCTAGGACCGGTTTCTGGCATTTCAGCCGTCTTCAGCCAGGCTTGCTTGAATCCAGTGGCAAAGTGAGCAAGGGACTCACGTCTGAGCATACCCTGCCAACTTATGGCAAACAAAGCGGTACAAAAGGGGGTGGTGATGGACGGAGCATCAGAACCAATCAAACACTCACACCCAGTCAACAGATCTGGGTTTGATCCATCACCGTTCTTTAGCCCACTCTGCCACCCCAGTTCAGACATGGCCATATGCCAATCAGTCTGACCCTGTGCTTCATGGGAACAGTCCAGCCCGAACTGCCAAGCCATGCCTTCCCTGGACCGTAAACAAGCTTCCTAGGACCGGTTTCTGGCATTCCAGCCGTCTTCAGCCAGGCTTGCTTGAATCCAGTGGCAAAGTGAGCAAGGGACTCACGTCTGAGCATTCCCTGCCAACTTATGGCGAACAAAGCGGTACAAAAGGGGGTGGTGATGGACGGAGCATCAGAACCAATCAAACACTCACACCCAGTCAACAGATCTGGGTTTGATCCATCACCGTTCTTTAGCCCACTCTGCCACCCCAGTTCAGACATGGCCATATGCAAATCAGTCTGACCCTGAGCCTCATGGGAACAGTCCAGCCCGAACTGCCAAGCCATGCCTTCCCTGGACCGGAAACAAGCTTCCTAGGACCGGTTTCTGGCATTTCAGCCGTCTTCAGACAGGCTTGCTTGAATCCAGTGGCAAAGAGAGCAAGGGACTCACGTCTGAGCATACCCTGCCAACTTATGGCGAACAAAGCGGTACAAAAGGGGGTGGTGATGGACGGAGCATCAGAACCAATCAAACACTCACACCCAGTCAACAGATCTGGGTTTGATCCATCACCGTTCTTTAGCCCACTCTGCCACCCCAGTTCAGACATGGCCATATGCAAATCAGTCTGACCCTGTGCCTCATGGGAACAGTCCAGCCCGAACTGCCAAGCCATACCTTCCCTGGACCGGAAACAAGCTTCCTAGGACCGGTTTCTGGCATTTCAGCCATCTTCAGCCAGGCTTGCTTGAATCCCGTGGCAAAGTGAGCAAGGGACTCATGTCTGAGCATACCCTGCCAACTTATGGCGAACAAAGCGGTACAAAACGGGGTGGTGATGGACGGAGCATCAGAACCAATCAAACACTCACACCCAGTCAACAGATCTGGGTTTGATCCATCACCGTTCTTTAGCCCACTCTGCCACCCCAGTTCAGACATGGCCATATGCAAATCAGTCTGACCCTGTGCCTCATGGGAATATTCCAGCCCGAACTGCCAAGCCATGCCTTCCCTGGACCGGAAACAAGCTTCCTAGGACCGGTTTCTGGCATTTCAGCCATCTTCAGCCAGGCTTGCTTGAATCCAGTGGCAAAGTGAGCAAGGGACTCACGTCTGAGCATACCCTGCCAACTTATGGCGAACAAAGCGGTACAAAAGGGGGTGGTGATGGACGGAGCATCAGAACCAACCAAACACTCACACCCAGTCAACAGATCTGGGTTTGATCCATCACCGTTCTTTAGCCCACTCTGCCACCCCAGTTCAGACATGGCCATATGCAAATCAGTCTGACCTTGTGCCTCATGGGAACAGTCCAGCCCGAACTGCCAAGCCAAGCCTTCCCTGGACCGGAAACAAGCTTCCTAGGACCGGTTTCTGGCGTTTCAGCCGTCTTCAGCCAGGCTTGCTTGAATCCAGTGGCAAAGTGAGCAAGGGACTCACATCTGAGCATACCCTGCCAACTTATGGCGAACAAAGCGGTACAAAAGGGGGTGGTGATGGACGGAGCATCAGAACCAATCAAACACTCACACCCAGTCAACAGATCTGGGTTTGATCCATCACCGTTCTTTAGCCCACTCTGCCACCCCAGTTCAGACATGGCCATATGCAAATCAGTCTGACCCTGTGCCTCATGGGAACAGTCCAGCCCGAACTGCCAAGCCATGCCTTCCCTGGACCGGAAACAAGCTTCCTAGGACCGGTTTCTGGCATTTCAGCCGTCTTCAGCCAGGCTTGCTTGAATTCAGTGGCAAAGTGAGCAAGGGACTCACGTCTGAGCATACCCTGCCAACTTATGGCGAACAAAGCGGTACAAAAGGGGGTGGTGATGGACGGAGCATCAGAACCAATCAAACACTCACACCCAGTCAACAGATCTGGGTTTGATCCATCACCGTTCTTTAGCCCACTCTGCCACCCCAGTTCAGACATGGCCATATGCAAATCAGTCTGACCCTGTGCCTCATGGGAACAGTCCAGCCCGAACTGCCAAGCCATGCCTTCCCTGGACCGTAAACAATCTTCCTAGGACCGGTTTCTGGCATTTGAGCCGTCTTCAGCCAGGCTTGCTTGAATCCAGTGGCAAAGTGAGCAAGGGACTCACGTCTGAGCATACCCTGCCAACTTATGGCGAACAAAGCGGTACAAAAGGGGGTGGTGATGGACGGAGCATCAGAACCAATCAAACACTCACACCCAGTCAACAGATCTGGGTTTGATCCATCACCGTTCTTTAGCCCACTCTGCCACCCCAGTTCAGACATGGCCATATGCAAATCAGTCTGACCCTGTGCCTCATGGGAACAGTCCAGCCCGAACTGCCAAGCCATGCCTTCCCTGGACCGGAAACAAGCTTCCTAGGACCGGTTTCTGGCATTTTAGCCGTCTTCAGCCAGGCTTGCTTGAATCCAGTGGCAAAGAGAGCAAGGGACTCACGTCTGAGCATACCCTGCCAACTTATGGCGAACAAAGCGGTACAAAAGGGGGTGGTGATGGACGGAGCATCAGAACCAATCAAACACTCACACCCAGTCAACAGATCTGGGTTTGATCCATCACCGTTCTTTAGCCCACTCTGCCACCCCAGTTCAGACATGGCCATATGCAAATCAGTCTGACCCTGTGCCTCATGGGAACAGTCCAGCCCGAACTGCCAAGCCATACCTTCCCTGGACCGGAAACAAGCTTCCTAGGAACAGTTTCTGGCATTTCAGCCATCTTCAGCCAGGCTTGCTTGAATCCCGTGGCAAAGTGAGCAAGGGACTCACGTCTGAGCATACCCTGCCAACTTATGGCGAACAAAGCGGTACAAAAGGGGGTGGTGATGGACGGAGCATCAGAACCAATCAAACACTCACACCCAGTCAACAGATCTGGGTTTGATCCATCACCGTTCTTTAGCCCACTCTGCCACCCCAGTTCAGACATGGCCATATGCAAATCAGTCTGACCCTGTGCCTCATGGGAACAGTCCAGCCCGAACTGCCAAGCCAAGCCTTCCCTGGACCGGAAACAAGCTTCCTAGGACCGGTTTCTGGCATTTCAGCCGTCTTCAGCCAGGCTTGCTTGAATCCAGTGGCAAAGTGAGCAAGGGACTCACGTCTGAGCATACCCTGCCAACTTATGGCGAACAAAGCGGTACAAAAGGGGGTGGTGATGGACGGAGCATCAGAACCAATCAAACACTCACACCCAGTCAACAGATCTGGGTTTGATCCATCACCGTTCTTTAGCCCACTCTGCCACCCCAGTTCAGACATGCCATATGCAAATCAGTCTGACCCTGTGCCTCATGGGAACAGTCCAGCCCAAACTGCCAAGCCATGCCTTCCCTGGACCGGAAACAAGCTTCCTAGGACCGGTGTCTGGCATTTCAGCCGTCTTCAGCCAGGCTTGCTTGAATTCAGTGGCAAAGTGAGCAAGGGACTCACGTCTGAGCATACCCTGCCAACTTATGGCGAACAAAGCGGTACAAAAGGGGGTGGTGATGGACGGAGCATCAGAACCAATCAAACACTCACACCCAGTCAACAGATCTGGGTTTGATCCATCACCGTTCTTTAGCCCACTCTGCCACCCCAGTTCAGACATGGCCATATGCAAATCAGTCTGACCCTGTGCCTCATGGGAACAGTCCAGCCCGAACTGCCAAGCCATGCCTTCCCTGGACCGGAAACAAGCTTCCTAGGACCAGTTTCTGGCATTTCAGCCGTCTTCAGCCAGGCTTGCTTGAATCCAGTGGCAAAGAGAGCAAGGGACTCACGTCTGAGCATACCCTGCCAACTTATGGCGAACAAAGCGGTACAAAAGGGGGTGGTGATGGACGGAGCATCAGAACCAATCAAACACTCACACCCAGTCAACAGATCTGGGTTTGATCCATCACCGTTCTTTAGCCCACTCTGCCACCCCAGTTCAGACATGGCCATATGCAAATCAGTCTGACCCTGTGCCTCATGGGAACAGTCCAGCCCGAACTGCCAAGCCATGCCTTCCCTGGACCGTAAACAATCTTCCTAGGACCGGTTTCTGGCATTTGAGCCGTCTTCAGCCAGGCTTGCTTGAATCCAGTGGCAAAGTGAGCAAGGGACTCACGTCTGAGCATACCCTGCCAACTTATGGCGAACAAAGCGGTACAAAAGGGGGTGGTGATGGACGGAGCATCAGAACCAATCAAACACTCACACCCAGTCAACAGATCTGGGTTTGATCCATCACCGTTCTTTAGCCCACTCTGCCACCCCAGTTCAGACATGGCCATATGCAAATCAGTCTGACCCTGTGCCTCATGGGAACAGTCCAGCCCGAACTGCCAAGCCATGCCTTCCCTGGACCGGAAACAAGCTTCCTAGGACCGGTTTCTGGCATTTTAGCCGTCTTCAGCCAGGCTTGCTTGAATCCAGTGGCAAAGAGAGCAAGGGACTCACGTCTGAGCATACCCTGCCAACTTATGGCGAACAAAGCGGTACAAAAGGGGGTGGTGATGGACGGAGCATCAGAACCAATCAAACACTCACACCCAGTCAACAGATCTGGGTTTGATCCATCACCGTTCTTTAGCCCACTCTGCCACCCCAGTTCAGACATGGCCATATGCAAATCAGTCTGACCCTGTGCCTCATGGGAACAGTCCAGCCCGAACTGCCAAGCCAAGCCTTCCCTGGACCGGAAACAAGCTTCCTAGGACCGGTTTCTGGCATTTCAGCCGTCTTCAGCCAGGCTTGCTTGAATCCAGTGGCAAAGTGAGCAAGGGACTCACGTCTGAGCATACCCTGCCAACTTATGGCGAACAAAGCGGTACAAAAGGGGGTGGTGATGGACGGAGCATCAGAACCAATCAAACACTCACACCCAGTCAACAGATCTGGGTTTGATCCATCACCGTTCTTTAGCCCACTCTGCCACCCCAGTTCAGACATGCCATATGCAAATCAGTCTGACCCTGTGCCTCATGGGAACAGTCCAGCCCAAACTGCCAAGCCATGCCTTCCCTGGACCGGAAACAAGCTTCCTAGGACCGGTGTCTGGCATTTCAGCCGTCTTCAGCCAGGCTTGCTTGAATTCAGTGGCAAAGTGAGCAAGGGACTCACGTCTGAGCATACCCTGCCAACTTATGGCGAACAAAGCGGTACAAAAGGGGGTGGTGATGGACGGAGCATCAGAACCAATCAAACACTCACACCCAGTCAACAGATCTGGGTTTGATCCATCACCGTTCTTTAGCCCACTCTGCCACCCCAGTTCAGACATGGCCATATGCAAATCAGTCTGACCCTGTGCCTCATGGGAACAGTCCAGCCCGAACTGCCAAGCCATGCCTTCCCTGGACCGGAAACAAGCTTCCTAGGACCAGTTTCTGGCATTTCAGCCGTCTTCAGCCAGGCTTGCTTGAATCCAGTGGCAAAGAGAGCAAGGGACTCACGTCTGAGCATACCCTGCCAACTTATGGCGAACAAAGCGGTACAAAAGGGGGTGGTGATGGACGGAGCATCAGAACCAATCAAACACTCACACCCAGTCAACAGATCTGGGTTTGATCCATCACTGTTCTTTAGCCCACTCTGCCACCCCAGTTCAGACATAGCCATATGCAAATCAGTCTGACCCTGTGCCTCATGGGAACAGTCCAGCCCGAACTGCCAAGCCATGCCTTCCCTGGACCGGAAACAAGCTTCCTAGGACCGGTTTCTGGCATTTCAGCCATCTTCAGCCAGGCTTGCTTGAATCCAGTGGCAAAGTGAGCAAGGGACTCACGTCTGAGCATACCCTGCCAACTTATGACGAACAAAGCGGTACAAAAGGGGGTGGTGATGGACGGAGCATCAGAACCAATCAAACACTCACACCCAGTCAACAGATCTGGGTTTGATCCATCACCGTTCTTTAGCCCACTCTGCCACCCCAGTTCAGACATGGCCATATGCAAATCAGTCTGACCCTGTGCCTCATGGGAACAGTCCAGCCCGAACTGCCAAGCCAAGCCTTCCCTGGACCGGAAACAAGCTTCCTAGGACCGGTTTCTGGCATTTCAGCCGTCTTCAGCCAGGCTTGCTTGAATCCAGTGGCAAAGTGAGCAAGGGACTCACGTCTGAGCATACCCTGCCAACTTATGGCGAACAAAGCGGTACAAAAGGGGGTGGTGATGGACGGAGCATCAGAACCAATCAAACACTCACACCCAGTCAACAGATCTGGGTTTGATCCATCGCCGTTCTTTAGCCCATTCTGCCACCCCAGTTCAGACATGGCCATATGCAAATCAGTCTGACCCTGTGCCTCATGGGAACAGTCCAGCCCGAACTGCCAAGCCATACCTTCCCTGGACCGGAAACAAGCTTCCTAGGAACGGTTTCTGGCATTTCAGCCATCTTCAGCCAGGCTTGCTTGAATCCCGTGGCAAAGTGAGCAAGGGACTCACGTCTGAGCATACCCTGCCAACTTATGGCGAACAAAGCGGTACAAAACGGGGTGGTGATGGACGGAGCATCAGAACCAATCAAACACTCACACCCAGTCAACAGATCTGGGTTTGATCCATCACCGTTCTTTAGCCCACTCTGCCACCCCAGTTCAGACATGGCCATATGCAAATCAGTCTGACCCTGTGCCTCATGGGAACAGTCCAGCCCGAACTGCCAAGCCATGCCTTCCCTGGACCGTAAACAAGCTTCCTAGGACTGGTTTCTGGCATTTCAGCCGTCTTCAGCCAGGCTTGCTTGAATCCAGTGGCAAAGTGAGCAAGGGACTCAAGTCTGAGCATACCCTGCCAACTTATGGCGAACAAAGCGGTACAAAAGGGGGTGGTGATGGACGGAGCATCAGAACCAATCAAACATCCAACACACCAGGTCAACAGATCTGGGTTTGATCCATCACCGTTCTTTAGCCCACTCTGCCACCCCAGTTCAGACATGGCCATATGCAAATCAGTCTGACCCTGTGCCTCATGGGAATATTCCAGCCCGAACTGCCAAGCCATGCCTTCCCTGGACCGGAAACAAGCTTCCTAGGACCGGTTTCTGGCATTTCAGCCATCTTCAGCCAGGCTTGCTTGAATCCAGTGGCAAAGTGAGCAAGGGACTCACGTCTGAGCATACCCTGCCAACTTATGGCGAACAAAGCGGTACAAAAGGGGGTGGTGATGGACGGAGCATCAGAACCAATCAAACACTCACACCCAGTCAACAGATCTGGGTTTGATCCATCACCGTTCTTTAGCCCACTCTGCCACCAAAGTTCAGACATGGCCATATGCAAATCAGTCTGACCCTGTGCCTCATGGGAACAGTCCAGCCCGAACTGCCAAGCCAAGCCTTCCCTGGACCGGAAACAAGCTTCCTAGGACCGGTTTCTGGCGTTTCAGCCGTCTTCAGCCAGGCTTGCTTGAATCCAGTGGCAAAGTGAGCAAGGGACTCACGTCTGAGCATACCCTGCCAACTTATGGCGAACAAAGCGGTACAAAAGGGGGTGGTGATGGACGGAGCATCAGAACCAATCAAACACTCACACCCAGTCAACAGATCTGGGTTTGATCCATCACTGTTCTTTAGCCCACTCTGCCACCCCAGTTCAGACATGGCCATATGCAAATCAGTCTGACCCTGTGCCTCATGGGAACAGTCCAGCCCAAACTGCCAAGCCATGCCTTCCCTGGACCGGAAACAAGCTTCCTAGGACCGGTTTCTGGCATTTCAGCAGTCTTCAGCCAGGCTTGCTTGAATTCAGTGGCAAAGTGAGCAAGGGACTCACGTCTGAGCATACCCTGCCAACTTATGGCGAACAAAGCGGTACAAAAGGGGGTGGTGATGGACGGAGCATCAGAACCAATCAAACACTCACACCCAGTCAACAGATCTGGGTTTGATCCATCACCGTTCTTTAGCCCACTCTGCCACCCCAGTTCAGACATGGCCATATGCAAATCAGTCTGACCCTGTGCCTCATGGGAACAGTCCAGCCCGAACTGCCAAGCCCTGCCTTCCCTGGACCGGAAACAATCTTCCTAGGACCGGTTTCTGGCATTTGAGCCGTCTTCAGCCAGGCTTGCTTGAATCCAGTGGCAAAGTGAGCAAGGGACTCACGTCGGAGCATACCCTGCCAACTTATGGCGAACAAAGCGTTACAAAAGGGGGTGGTGATGGACGGAGCATCAGAACCAATCAAACACTCACACCCAGTCAACAGATCTGGGTTTGATCCATCACCGTTCTTTAGCCCACTCTGCCACCCCAGTTCAGACATGGCCATATGCAAATCAGTCTGACCCTGTGCCTCATGGGAACAGTCCAGCCCGAACTGCCAAGCCATGCCTTCCCTGGACCGGAAACAAACTTCCTAGGACCGGTTTCTGGCATTTCAGCCGTCTTCAGCCAGGCTTGCTTGAATCCAGTGGCAAAGAGAGCAAGGGACTCACGTCTGAGCATACCCTGCCAACTTATGGCGAACAAAGCGGTACAAAAGGGGGTGGTGATGGACGGAGCATCAGAACCAATCAAACACTCACACCCAGTCAACAGATCTGGGTTTGATCCATCACCGTTCTTTAGCCCACTCTGCCACCCCAGTTCAGACATGGCCATATGCAAATCAGTCTGACCCTGTGCCTCATGGGAACAGTCCAGCCCGAACTGCCAAGCCATACCTTCCCTGGACCGGAAACAAGCTTCCTAGGAACGGTTTCTGGCATTTCTGCCATCTTCAGCCAGGCTTGCTTGAATCCCGTGGCAAAGTGAGCAAGGGACTCACGTCTGAGCATACCCTGCCAACTTATGGCGAACAAAGCGGTACAAAAGGGGGTGGTGATGGACGGAGCATCAGAACCAATCAAACACTCACACCCAGTCAACAGATCTGGGTTTGATCCATCACCGTTCTTTAGCCCACTCTGCCACCCCAGTTCAGACATGGCCATATGCAAATCAGTCTGACCCTGTGCCTCATGGGAACTGTCCAGCCCGAACTGCCAAGCCAAGCCTTCCCTGGACCGGAAACAAGCTTCCTAGGACCGGTTTCTGGCATTTCAGCCGTCTTCAGCCAGGCTTGCTTGAATCCAGTGGCAAAGTGAGCAAGGGACTCACGTCTGAGCATACCCTGCCAACTTATGGCGAACAAAGCGGTACAAAAGGGGGTGGTGATGGACGGAGCATCAGAACCAATCAAACACTCACACCCAGTCAACAGATCTGGGTTTGATCCATCACCGTTCTTTAGCCCACTCTGCCACCCCAGTTCAGACATGCCATATGCAAATCAGTCTGACCCTGTGCCTCATGGGAACAGTCCAGCCCAAACTGCCAAGCCATGCCTTCCCTGGACCGGAAACAAGCTTCCTAGGACCGGTTTCTGGCATTTCAGCCGTCTTCAGCCAGGCTTGCTTGAATTCAGTGGCAAAGTGAGCAAGGGACTCACGTCTGAGCATACCCTGCCAACTTATGGCGAACAAAGCGGTACAAAAGGGGGTGGTGATGGACGGAGCATCAGAACCAATCAAACACTCACACCCAGTCAACAGATCTGGGTTTGATCCATCACCGTTCATTAGCCCACTCTGCCACCCCAGTTCAGACATGGCCATATGCAAATCAGTCTGACCCTGTGCCTCATGGGAACAGTCCAGCCCGAACTGCCAAGCCATGCCTTCCCTGGACCGGAAACAAGCTTCCTAGGACCAGTTTCTGGCATTTCAGCCGTCTTCAGCCAGGCTTGCTTGAATCCAGTGGCAAAGAGAGCAAGGGACTCACGTCTGAGCATACCCTGCCAACTTATGGCGAACAAAGCGGTACAAAAGGGGGTGGTGATGGACGGAGCATCAGAACCAATCAAACACTCACACCCAGTCAACAGATCTGGGTTTGATCCATCACTGTCCTTTAGCCCACTCTGCCACCCCAGTTCAGACATAGCCATATGCAAATCAGTCTGACCCTGTGCCTCATGGGAACAGTCCAGCCCGAACTGCCAAGCCATGCCTTCCCTGGACCGGAAACAAGCTTCCTAGGACCGGTTTCTGGCATTTCAGCCATCTTCAGCCAGGCTTGCTTGAATCCAGTGGCAAAGTGAGCAAGGGACTCACGTCTGAGCATACCCTGCCAACTTATGGCGAACAAAGCGGTACAAAAGGGGGTGGTGATGGACGGAGCATCAGAACCAATCAAACACTCACACCCAGTCAACAGATCTGGGTTTGATCCATCACCGTTCTTTAGCCCACTCTGCCACCCCAGTTCAGACATGGCCATATGCAAATCAGTCTGACCCTGTGCCTCATGGGAACAGTCCAGCCCGAACTGCCAAGCCAAGCCTTCCCTGGACCGGAAACAAGCTTCCTAGGACCGGTTTCTGGCATTTCAGCCGTCTTCAGCCAGGCTTGCTTGAATCCAGTGGCAAAGTGAGCAAGGGACTCACGTCTGAGCATACCCTGCCAACTTATGGCGAACAAAGCGGTACAAAAGGGGGTGGTGATGGACGGAGCATCAGAACCAATCAAACACTCACACCCAGTCAACAGATCTGGGTTTGATCCATCACCGTTCTTTAGCCCACTCTGCCACCCCAGTTCAGACATGGCCATATGCAAATCAGTCTGACCCTGTGCCTCATGGGAACAGTCCAGCCCGAACTGCCAAGCCATGCCTTCCCTGGACCGGAAACAAGCTTCCTAGGACCGGTTTCTGGCATTTCAGCCGTCTTCAGCCAGGCTTGCTTGAATCCAGTGTCAAAGTGAGCAAGGGACTCACGTCTGAGCATACCCTGCCAACTTATGGCGAACAAAGCGGTACAAAAGGGGGTGGTGATGGACGGAGCATCAGAACCAATCAAACACTCACACCCAGTCAACAGATCTGGGTTTGATCCATCACCGTTCTTTAGCCCACTCTGCCACCCCAGTTCAGACATGGCCATATGCAAATCAGTCTGACCCTGAGCCTCATGGGAACAGTCCAGTCCGAACTGCCAAGCCATGCCTTCCCTGGACCGGAAACAAGCTTCCTAGGACCGGTTTCTGGCATTTCAGCCGTCTTCAGCCAGGCTTGCTTGAATCCAGTGGCAAAGAGAGCAAGGGACTCACGTCTGAGCATACCCTGCCAACTTATGGCGAACAAAGCGGTACGAAAGGGGGTGGTGATGGACGGAGCATCAGAACCAATCAAACACTCACACCCAGTTAACAGATCTGGGTTTGATCCATCACCGTTCTTTAGCCCACTCTGCCACCCCAGTTCAGACATGGCCATATGCAAATCAGTCTGACCCTGTGCCTCATGGGAACAGTCCAGCCCGAACTGCCAAGCCATGCCTTCCCTGGACCGGAAACAAGCTTCCTAGAAACGGTTTCTGGCATTTCAGCCATCTTCAGCCAGGCTTGCTTGAATCCCGTGGCAAAGTGAGCAAGGGACTCACGTCTGAGCATACCCTGCCAACTTATGGCGAACAAAGCGGTACAAAAGGGGGTGGTGATGGACGGAGCATCAGAACCAATCAAACACTCACACCCAGTCAACAGATCTGGGTTTGATCCATCACCGTTCTTTAGCCCACTCTGCCACCCCAGTTCAGACATGGCCATATGCAAATCAGTCTGACCCTGTGCCTCATGGGAATAGTCCAGCCCGAACTGCCAAGCCATGCCTTCCCTGGACCGGAAACAAGCTTCCTAGGACCGGTTTCTGGCATTTCAACCATCTTCAGCCAGCCTTGCTTGAATCCAGTGGCAAAGTGAGCAAGGGACTCACGTCTGAGCACACCCTGCCAACTTATGGCGAACAAAGCGGTACAAAAGGGGGTGGTGATGGACGGAGCATCAGAACCAATCAAACACTCACACCCAGTCAACAGATCTGGGTTTGATCCATCACCGTTCTTTAGCCCACTCTGCGACCCCAGTTCAGACATGGCCATATGCAAATCAGTCTGACCCTGTGCCTCATGGGAACAGTCCAGCCCGAACTGCCAAGCTAAGCCTTCCCTGGACTGGAAACAAGCTTCCTAGGACCGGTTTCTGGCATTTCAGCCGTCTTCAGCCAGGCTTGCTTGAATCCAGTGGCAAAGTGAGCAAGGGACTCACGTCTGAGCATACCCTGCCAACTTATGGTGAACAAAGCGGTACAAAACGAGGTGGTGATGGACGGAGCATCAGAACCAATCAAACACTCACACCCAGTCAACAGATCTGGGTTTGATCCATCACCGTTCTTTAGCCCACTCTGCCACCCCAGTTCAGACATGGCCATATGCAAATCAGTCTAACCCTGTGCCTCATGGGAACAGTCCAGCCCGAACTGCCAAGCCATGCCTTCCCTGGACCGGAAACAAGCTTCCTAGGACCGGTTTCTGGCATTTGAGCCGTCTTCAGCCAGGCTTGCTTGAATCCAGTGGCAAAGTGAGCAAGGGACTCAAGTGTGAGCATACCCTGCCAACTTATGGCGAACAAAGCGGTACAAAAGGGGGTGGTGATGGACGGAGCATCAGAACCAATCAAACACTCACACCCAGTCAACAGATCTGGGTTTGATCCATCACCGTTCTTTAGCCCACTCTGCCACCCCAGTTCAGACATGGCCATATGTAAATCAGTCTGACCCTGTGCCTCATGGGAACAGTCCAGCCCGAACTGCCAAACCATGCTTTCCCTGGACCGGAAACAAGCTTCCTAGGACCGGTTTCTGGCATTTCAGCCGTCTTCAGCCAGGCTTGCTTGAATCCAGTGGCAAAGTGAGCAAGGGACTCACGTCTGAGCATACCCTGCCAACTTATGGCGAACAAAGTGGTACAAAAGGGGGTGGTGATGGACGGAGCATCAGAACCAATCAAACACTCACACCCAGTCAACAGATCTGGGTTTGATCCATCACCGTTCTTTAGCCCACTCTGCCACCCCAGTTCAGACATGGCCATATGCAAATCAGTCTGACCCTGTGCTTCATGGGAACAGTCCAGCCCGAACTGCCAATCCATGCCTTCCCTGGACTGTAAACAAGTTTCCTAGGACCGGTTTCTCGCATTTCAGCCGTTTTCAGCCAGGCTTGCTTGAATCCAGTGGCAAAGTGAGCAAGGGACTCACGTCTGAGCATACCCTGCCAACTTATGGCGAACAAAGCGGTACAAAAGGGGGTGGTGATGGACGGAGCATCAGAACCAATCAAACACTCACACCCAGTCAACAGATCTGGGTTTGATCCATCACCGTTCTTTAGCCCACTCTGCCACCCCAGTTCAGACATGGCCATATGCAAATCAGTCTGACCCTGTGCCTCATGGGAACAGTCCAGCCCGAACTGCCAAGCCATGCCTTCCCTGGACCGGAAACAAGCTTCCTAGGAACGGTTTCTGGCATTTCAGCCATCTTCAGCCAGGCTTGCTTGAATCCCGTGGCAAAGTGAGCAAGGGACTCACGTCTGAGCATACCCTGCCAACTTATGGCGAACAAAGCGGTACAAAAGGGGGTGGTGATGGACGGAGCATCAGAACCAATCAAACACTCACACCCAGTCAACAGATCTGGGTTTGATCCATCACCGTTCTTTAGCCCACTCTGCCACCCCAGTTCAGACATGGCCATATGCAAATCAGTCTGACCCTGTGCCTCATGGGAACAGTCCAGCCCGAACTGCCAAGCCATGCCTTCCCTGGACCGGAAACAAGCTTCCTAGGACCGGTTTCTGGCATTTCAGCCGTCTTCAGCCAGGCTTGCTTGAATCCAGTGGCAAAGTGAGCAAGGGACTCACGTCTGAGCATACCCTGCCAACTTATGGCGAACAAAGCGGTACAAAAGGGGGTGGTGATGGACGGAGCATCAGAACCAATCAAACACTCACACCCAGTCAACAGATCTGGGTTTGATCCATCACCGTTCTTTAGCCCACTCTGCCACCCCAGTTCAGACATGGCCATATGCAAATCAGTCTGACCCTGTGCCTCATGGGAATAGTCCAGCCCGAACTGCCAAGCCATGCCTTCCCTGGACCGGAAACAAGCTTCCTAGGACCGGTTTCTGGCATTTGAGCCGTCTTCAGCCAGGCTTGCTTGAATCCAGTGGCAAAGTGAGCAAGGGACTCACGTCTAAGCATACCCTGCCAACTTATGGCGAACAAAGCGGTACAAAAGGGGGTGGTGATGGACGGAGCATCAGAACCAATCAAACACTCACACCCAGTCAACAGATCTGGGTTTGATCCATCACCGTTCTTTAGCCCACTCTGCCACCCCAGTTCAGACATGGCCATATGCAAATCAGTCTGACCCTGTGCCTCATGGGAACAGTCCAGCCCGAACTGCCAAGCCATGCCTTCCCTGGACCGGAAACAAGCTTCCTAGGACCGGTTTCTGGCATTTCAGCCGTCTTCAGCCAGGCTTGCTTGAATCCAGTGGCAAAGTGAGCAAGGGACTCACGTCTGAGCATACCCTGCCAACTTATGGCGAACAAAGCGGTACAAAAGGGGGTGGTGATGGACGGAGCATCAAAACCAATCAAACACTCACACCCAGTCAACAGATCTGGGTTTGATCCATCACCGTTCTTTAGCCCACTCTGCCACCCCAGTTCAGACATGGCCATATGCAAATCAGTCTGACCCTGTGCCTCATGGGAACAGTCCAGCCCGAACTGCCAAGCCAAGCCTTCCCTGGACCGGAAACAAGCTTCCTAGGACTGGTTTCTGGCATTTCAGCCGTCTTCAGCCAGGCTTGCTTGAATCCAGTGGCAAAGTGAGCAAGGGACTCACGTCTGAGCAAACCCTGCCAACTTATGGCGAACAAAGCGGTACAAAAGGGGGTGGTGATGGACGGAGCATCAGAACCAATCAAACACTCACACCCAGTCAACAGATCTGGGTTTGATCCATCACCGTTCTTTAGCCCACTCTGCCACCCCAGTTCAGACATGGCCATATGCAAATCAGTCTGACCCTGTGCCTCATGGGAACAGTCCAGCCCGAACTGCCAAGCCAAGCCTTCCCTGGACCGGAAACAAGCTTCCTAGGACCGGTTTCTGGCATTTCAGCCGTCTTCAGCCAGGCTTGCTTGAATCCAGTGGCAAAGTGAGCAAGGGACTCACGTCTGAGCATACCCTGCCAACTTATGGCGAACAAAGCGGTACAAAAGGGGGTGGTGATGGACGGAGCATCAGAACCAATCAAACACTCACACCCAGTCAACAGATCTGGGTTTGATCCATCACCGTTCTTTAGCCCACTCTGCCACCCCAGTTCAGACATGGCCATATGCAAATCAGTCTGACCCTGAGCCTCATGGGAACAGTCCAGCCCGAACTGCCAAGCCATGCCTTCCCTGGACCGGAAACAAGCTTCCTAGGACCGGTTTCTGGCATTTCAGCCGTCTTCAGCCAGGCTTGCTTGAATCCAGTGGCAAAGAGAGCAAGGGACTCACGTCTGAGCATACCCTGCCAACTTATGGCGAACAAAGCGGTACAAAAGGGGGTGGTGATGGACGGAGCATCAGAACCAATCAAACACTCACACCCAGTCAACAGATCTGGGTTTGATCCATCACCGTTCTTTAGCCCACTCTGCCACCCCAGTTCAGACATGGCCATATGCAAATCAGTCTGACCCTGTGCCTCATGGGAACAGTCCAGCCCGAACTGCCAAGCCATGCCTTCCCTGGACCGGAAACAAGCTTCCTAGGAACGGTTTCTGGCATTTCAGCCATCTTCAGCCAGGCTTGCTTGAATCCCGTGGCAAAGTGAGCAAGGGACTCACGTCTGAGCATACCCTGCCAACTTATGGCGAACAAAGCGGTACAAAAGGGGGTGGTGATGGACGGAGCATCAGAACCAATCAAACACTCACACCCAGTCAACAGATCTGGGTTTGATCCATCACCGTTCTTTAGCCCACTCTGCCACCCCAGTTCAGACAAGCCATATGCAAATCAGTCTGACCCTGTGCCTCATGGGAACAGTCCAGCCCGAACTGCCAAGCCATGCCTTCCCTGGACCGGAAACAAGCTTCCTAGGACCGGTTTCTGGCATTTCAGCCGTCTTCAGCCAGGCTTGCTTGAATCCAGTGGCAAAGTGAGCAAGGGACTCACGTCTGAGCATACCCTGCCAACTTATGGCGAACAAAGCGGTACAAAAGGGGGTGGTGATGGACGGAGCGTCAGAACCAATCAAACACTCACACCCAGTCAACAGATCTGGGTTTGATCCATCACCGTTCTTTAGCCCACTCTGCCACCCCAGTTCAGACATGGCCATATGCAACTCAGTCTGACCCTGTGCCTCATGGGAATAGTCCAGCCCGAACTGCCAAGCCATGCCTTCCCTGGACCGGAAACAAGCTTCCTAGGACCGGTTTCTGGCATTTGAGCCGTCTTCAGCCAGGCTTGCTTGAATCCAGTGGCACAGTGAGCAAGGGACTCACGTCTAAGCATACCCTGCCAACTTATGGCGAACAAAGCGGTACAAAAGGGGGTGGTGATGGACGGAGCATCAGAACCAATCAAACACTCACACCCAGTCAACAGATCTGGGTTTGATCCATCACCGTTCTTTAGCCCACTCTGCCACCCCAGTTCAGACATGGCCATATGCAAATCAGTCTGACCCTGTGCCTCATGGGAACAGTCCAGCCCGAACTGCCAAGCCATGCCTTCCCTGGACCGGAAACAAGCTTCCTAGGACCGGTTTCTGGCATTTCAGCCGTCTTCAGCCAGGCTTGCTTGAATCCAGTGGCAAAGTGAGCAAGGGACTCACATCTGAGCATACCCTGCCAACTAATGGCGAACAAAGCGGTACAAAAGGGGGTGGTGATGGACGGAGCATCAGAACCAATCAAACACTCACACCCAGTCAACAGATCTGGGTTTGATCCATCACCGTTCTTTAGCCCACTCTGCCACCCCAGTTCAGACATGGCCATATGCAAATCAGTCTGACCCTGTGCCTCATGGGAACAGTCCAGCCCGAACTGCCAAGCCAAGCCTTCCCTGGACCGGAAACAAGCTTCCTAGGACCGGTTTCTGGCATTTCAGCCGTCTTCAGCCAGGCTTGCTTGAATCCAGTGGCAAAGTGAGCAAGGGACTCACGTCTGAGCATACCCTGCCAACTTATGGCGAACAAAGCGGTACAAAAGGGGGTGGTGATGGACGGAGCATCAGAACCAATCAAACACTCACACCCAGTCAACAGATCTGGGTTTGATCCATCACCGTTCTTTAGCCCACTCTGCCACCCCAGTTCAGACATGGCCATATGCAAATCAGTCTGACCCTGTGCCTCATGGGAACAGTCCAGCCCGAACTGCCAAGCCAAGCCTTCCCTGGACCGGAAACAAGCTTCCTAGGACCGGTTTCTGGCATTTCAGCCGTCTTCAGCCAGGCTTGCTTGAATCCAGTGGCAAAGTGAGCAAGGGACTCACGTCTGAGCATACCCTGCCAACTTATGGCGAACAAAGCGGTACAAAAGGGGGTGGTGATGGACGGAGCATCAGAACCAATCAAACACTCACACCCAGTCAACAGATCTGGGTTTGATCCATCACCGTTCTTTAGCCCACTCTGCCACCCCAGTTCAGACATGGCCATATGCAAATCAGTCTGACCCTGTGCCTCATGGGAACAGTCCATTCCGAACTGCCAAGCCATGCCTTCCCTGGACCGGAAACAATCTTCCTAGGACCGGTTTCTGGCATTTGAGCCGTCTTCAGCCAGGCTTGCTTGAATCCAGTGGCAAAGTGAGCAAGGGACTCACGTCTGAGCATACCCTGCCAACTTATGGCGAACAAAGCGGTACAAAAGGGGGTGGTGATGGACGGAGCATCAGAACCAATCAAACACTCACACCCAGTCAACAGATCTGGGTTTGATCCATCACCGTTCTTTAGCCCACTCTGCCACCCCAGTTCAGACATGGCCATATGCAAATCAGTCTGACCCTGTGCCTCATGGGAACAGTCCAGCCCGAACTGCCAAACCATGCCTTCCCTGGACCGGAAACAAGCTTCCTAGGACCGGTTTCTGGAATTTCAGCCGTCTTCAGCCAGGCTTGCTTGAATCCAGTGGCAAAGTGAGCAAGGGACTCACGTCTGAGCATACCCTGCCAACTTATGGCGAACAAAGTGGTAAAAAAGGGGGTGGGGATGGACGGAGCATCAAAACCAATCAAACACTCACACCCAGTCAACAGATCTGGGTTTGATCCATCACCGTTCTTTAGCCCACTCTGCCACCCCAGTTCAGACATGGCCATATGCAAATCAGTCTGACCCTGTGCTTCATGGGAACAGTCCATCCCGAACTGCCAAGCCATGCCTTCCCTGGACCGTAAACAAGCTTCCTAGGACCGGTTTCTGGCATTCCAGCCGTCTTCAGCCAGGCTTGCTTGATTCCAGTGGCAAAGTGAGCAAGGGACTCACGTCTGAGCATACCCTGCCAACTTATGGCGAACAAAGCGGTACAAAAGGGGGTGGTGATGGACGGAGCATCAGAACCAATCAAACACTCGCACCCAGTTAACAGATCTGGGTTTGATCCATCACCGTTCTTTAGCCCACTCTGCCACCCCCGTTCAGACATGGCCATATGCAAATCAGTCTGACCCTGAGCCTCATGGGAACAGTCCAGCCCGAACTGCCAAGCCATGCCTTCCCTGGACCGGAAACAAGCTTCCTAGGACCGGTTTCTGGCATTTCAGCCGTCTTCAGCCAGGCTTGCTTGAATCCAGTGGCAAAGAGAGCAAGGGACTCACGTCTGAGCATACCCTGCCAACTTATGGCGAACAAAGCGGTACAAAAGGGGGTGGTGATGGACGGAGCATCAGAACCAATCAAACACTCACACCCAGTCAACAGATCTGGGTTTGATCCATCACCGTTCTTTAGCCCACTCTGCCACCCCAGTTCAGACATGGCCATATGCAAATCAGTCTGACCCTGTGCCTCATGGGAACAGTCCAGCCCGAACTGCCAAGCCATACCTTCCCTGGACCGGAAACAAGCTTCCTAGGAACGGTTTCTGGCATTTCAGCCATCTTCAGCCAGGCTTGCTTGAATCCCATGGCAAAGTGAGCAAGGGACTCACGTCTGAGCATACCCTGCCAACTTATGGCGAACAAAGCGGTACAAAACGGGGTGGTGATGGACGGAGCATCAGAACCAATCAAACACTCACACCCAGTCAACAGATCTGGGTTTGATCCATCACCGTTCTTTAGCCCACTCTGCCACCCCAGTTCAGACATGGCCATATGCAAATCAGTCTGACCCTGTGCCTCATGGGAACAGTCCAGCCCGAACTGCCAAGCCATGCCTTCCCTTGACCAGAAACAAGCTTCCTAGGACCGGTTTCTGGCATTTCAGCCGTCTTCAGCCAGGCTTGCTTGAATCCAGTGGCAAAGTGAGCAAGGGACTCACGTCTGAGCATACCCTGCCAACTTATGGCGAACAAAGCGGTACAAAAGGGGGTGGTGATGGACGGAGCATCAGAACCAATCAAACACTCACACCCAGTCAACAGATCTGGGTTTGATCCATCACCGTTCTTTAGCCCACTCTGCCACCCCAGTTCAGACATGGCCATATGCAAATCAGTCTGACCCTGTGCCTCATGGGAACAGTCCAGCCCGAACTGCCAAGCCATGCCTTCCCTGGACCGGAAACAAGCTTCCTAGGACCGGTTTCTGGCATTTCAGCCGTCTTCAGCCAGGCTTGCTTGAATCCAGTGGCAAAGTGAGCAAGGGACTCACGTCTAAGCATACCCTGCCAACTTATGGCGAACAAAGCGGTACAAAAGGGGGTGGTGATGGACGGAGCATCAGAACCAATCAAACACTCACACCCAGTCAACAGATCTGGGTTTGATCCATCACCGTTCTTTAGCCCACTCTGCCACCCCAGTTCAGACATGGCCATATGCAAATCAGTCTGACCCTGTGCCTCATGGGAACAGTCCAGCCCGAACTGCCAAGCCATGCCTTCCCTGGACCGGAAACAAGCTTCCTAGGACCGGTTTCTGGCATTTCAGCCGTCTTCAGCCAGGCTTGCTTGAATCCAGTGGCAAAGTGAGCAAGGGACTCACGTCTGAGCATACCCTGCCAACTTATGGCGAACAAAGCGGTACAAAACGGGGTGGTGAGGGACGGAGCATCAGAACCAATCAAACACTCACACCCAGTCAACAGATCTGGGTTTGATCCATCGCCGTTCTTTAGCCCACTCTGCCACCCCAGTTCAGACATGGCCATATGCAAATCAGTCTGACCCTGTGCCTCATGGGAACAGTCCAGCCCGAACTGCCAATCCAAGCCTTCCCTGGACCGGAAACAAGCTTCCTAGGACCGGTTTCTGGCATTTAAGCCGTCTTCAGCCAGGCTTGCTTGAATCCAGTGGCAAAGTGAGCAAGGGACTCACGTCTGAGCATACCCTGCCAACTTATGGCGAACAAAGCGGTACAAAAGGGGGTGGTGATGGACGGAGCATCAGAACCAATCAAACACTCACACCCAGTCAACAGATCTGGGTTTGATCCATCACCGTTCTTTAGCCCACTCTGCCACCCCAGTTCAGACATGGCCATATGCAAATCAGTCTGACCCTGTGCTTCATGGGAACAGTCCAGCCCGAACTGCCAAGCCATGCCTTCCCTGGACCGTAAACAAGCTTCCTAGGACCGGTTTCTGGCATTCCAGCCGTCTTCAGCCAGGCTTGCTTGAATCCAGTGGCAAAGTGAGCAAGGGACTCACGTCTGAGCATACCCTGCCAACTTATGGCGAACAAAGCGGTACAAAAGGGGGTGGTGATGGACGGAGCATCAGAACCAATCAAACACTCACACCCAGTCAACAGATCTGGGTTTGATCCATCACCGTTCTTTAGCCCACTCTGCCACCCCAGTTCAGACATGGCCATATGCAAATCAGTCTGACCCTGTGCCTCATGGGAACAGTCCAGCCCGAACTGCCAAGCCAAGCCTTCCCTGGACCGGAAACAAGCTTCCTAGGACCGGTTTCTGGCATTTCAGCCGTCTTCAGCCAGGCTTGCTTGAATCCATTGGCAAAGTGAGCAAGGGACTCACGTCTGAGCATACCCTGCCAACTTATGGCGAACAAAGCGGTACAAAAGGGGGTGGTGATGGACGGAGCATCAGAACCAATCAAACACTCACACCCAGTCAACAGATCTGGGTTTGATCCATCACCGTTCTTTAGCCCACTCTGCCACCCCAGTTCAGACATGGCCATATGCAAATCAGTCTGACCCTGTGCCTCATGGGAACAGTCCATTCCGAACTGCCAAGCCATGCCTTCCCTGGACCGGAAACAATCTTCCTAGGACCGGTTTCTGGCATTTGAGCCGTCTTCAGCCAGGCTTGCTTGAATCCAGTGGCAAAGTGAGCAAGGGACTCACGTCTGAGCATACCCTGCCAACTTATGGCGAACAAAGCGGTACAAAAGGGGGTGGTGATGGACGGAGCATCAGAACCAATCAAACACTCACACCCAGTCAACAGATCTGGGTTTGATCCATCACCGTTCTTTAGCCCACTCTGCCACCCCAGTTCAGACATGGCCATATGCAAATCAGTCTGACCCTGTGCCTCATGGGAACAGTCCAGCCCGAACTGCCAAACCATGCCTTCCCTGGACCGGAAACAAGCTTCCTAGGACCGGTTTCTGGCATTTCAGCCGTCTTCAGCCAGGCTTGCTTGAATCCAGTGGCAAAGTGAGCAAGGGACTCACGTCTGAGCATACCCTGCCAACTTATGGCGAACAAAGTGGTAAAAAAGGGGGTGGGGATGGACGGAGCATCAAAACCAATCAAACACTCACACCCAGTCAACAGATCTGGGTTTGATCCATCACCGTTCTTTAGCCCACTCTGCCACCCCAGTTCAGACATGGCCATATGCAAATCAGTCTGACCCTGTGCTTCATGGGAACAGTCCATCCCGAACTGCCAAGCCATGCCTTCCCTGGACCGTAAACAAGCTTCCTAGGACCGGTTTCTGGCATTCCAGCCGTCTTCAGCCAGGCTTGCTTGAATCCAGTGGCAAAGTGAGCAAGGGACTCACGTCTGAGCATACCCTGCCAACTTATGGCGAACAAAGCGGTACAAAAGGGGGTGGTGATGGACGGAGCATCAGAACCAATCAAACACTCGCACCCAGTTAACAGATCTGGGTTTGATCCATCACCGTTCTTTAGCCCACTCTGCCACCCCCGTTCAGACATGGCCATATGCAAATCAGTCTGACACTGAGCCTCATGGGAACAGTCCAGCCCGAACTGCCAAGCCATGCCTTCCCTGGACCGGAAACAAGCTTCCTAGGACCGGTTTCTGGCATTTCAGCCGTCTTCAGCCAGGCTTGCTTGAATCCAGTGGCAAAGAGAGCAAGGGACTCACGTCTGAGCATACCCTGCCAACTTATGGCGAACAAAGCGGTACAAAAGGGGGTGGTGATGGACGGAGCATCAGAACCAATCAAACACTCACACCCAGTCAACAGATCTGGGTTTGATCCATCACCGTTCTTTAGCCCACTCTGCCACCCCAGTTCAGACATGGCCATATGCAAATCAGTCTGACCCTGTGCCTCATGGGAACAGTCCAGCCCGAACTGCCAAGCCATACCTTCCCTGGACCGGAAACAAGCTTCCTAGGAACGGTTTCTGGCATTTCAGCCATCTTCAGCCAGGCTTGCTTGAATCCCGTGGCAAAGTGAGCAAGGGACTCACGTCTGAGCATACCCTGCCAACTTATGGCGAACAAAGCGGTACAAAACGGGGTGGTGATGGACGGAGCATCAGAACCAATCAAACACTCACACCCAGTCAACAGATCTGGGTTTGATCCATCACCGTTCTTTAGCCCACTCTGCCACCCCAGTTCAGACATGGCCATATGCAAATCAGTCTGACCCTGTGCCTCATGGGAACAGTCCAGCCCGAACTGCCAAGCCATGCCTTCCCTGGACCGGAAACAAGCTTCCTAGGACCGGTTTCTGGCATTTCAGCCGTCTTCAGCCAGGCTTGCTTGAATCCAGTGGCAAAGTGAGCAAGGGACTCACGTCTGAGCATACCCTGCCAACTTATGGCGAACAAAGCGGTACAAAAGGGGGTGGTGATGGACGGAGCATCAGAACCAATCAAACACTCACACCCAGTCAACAGATCTGGGTTTGATCCATCACCGTTCTTTAGCCCACTCTGCCACCCCAGTTCAGACATGGCCATATGCAAATCAGTCTGACCCTGTGCCTCATGGGAATAGTCCAGCCCGAACTGCCAAGCCATGCCTTCCCTGGACCGGAAACAAGCTTCCTAGGACCGGTTTCTGGCATTTGAGCCGTCTTCAGCCAGGCTTGCTTGAATCCAGTGGCAAAGTGAGCAAGGGACTCACGTCTAAGCATACCCTGCCAACTTATGGCGAACAAAGCGGTACAAAAGGGGGTGGTGATGGACGGAGCATCAGAACCAATCAAACACTCACACCCAGTCAACAGATCTGGGTTTGATCCATCACCGTTCTTTAGCCCACTCTGCCACCCCAGTTCAGACATGGCCATATGCAAATCAGTCTGACCCTGTGCCTCATGGGAACAGTCCAGCCCGAACTGCCAAGCCATGCCTTCCCTGGACCGGAAACAAGCTTCCTAGGACCGGTTTCTGGCATTTCAGCCGTCTTCAGCCAGGCTTGCTTGAATCCAGTGGCAAAGTGAGCAAGGGACTCACGTCTGAGCATACCCTGCCAACTTATGGCGAACAAAGCGGTACAAAACGGGGTGGTGAGGGACGGAGCATCAGAACCAATCAAACACTCACACCCAGTCAACAGATCTGGGTTTGATCCATCACCGTTCTTTAGCCCACTCTGCCACCCCAGTTCAGACATGGCCATATGCAAATCAGTCTGACCTTGTGCCTCATGGGAACAGTCCAGCCCGAACTGCCAAGCCAAGCCTTCCCTGGACCGGAAACAAGCTTCCTAGGACCGGTTTCTGGCATTTAAGCCGTCTTCAGCCAGGCTTGCTTGAATCCAGTGGCAAAGTGAGCAAGGGACTCACGTCTGAGCATACCCTGCCAACTTATGGCGAACAAAGCGGTACAAAAGGGGGTGGTGATGGACGGAGCATCAGAACCAATCAAACACTCACACCCAGTCAACAGATCTGGGTTTGATCCATCACCGTTCTTTAGCCCACTCTGCCACCCCAGTTCAGACATGGCCATATGCAAATCAGTCTGACCCTGTGCTTCATGGGAACAGTCCAGCCCGAACTGCCAAGCCATGCCTTCCCTGGACCGTAAACAAGCTTCCTAGGACCGGTTTCTGGCATTCCAGCCGTCTTCAGCCAGGCTTGCTTGAATCCAGTGGCAAAGTGAGCAAGGGACTCACGTCTGAGCATACCCTGCCAACTTATGGCGAACAAAGCGGTACAAAAGGGGGTGGTGATGGACGGAGCATCAGAACCAATCAAACACTCACACCCAGTCAACAGATCTGGGTTTGATCCATCACCGTTCTTTATCCCACTCTGCCACCCCAGTTCAGACATGGCCATATGCAAATCAGTCTGACCCTGAGCCTCATGGGAACAGTCCAGCCCGAACTGCCAAGCCATGCCTTCCCTGGACCGGAAACAAGCTTCCTAGGACCGGTTTCTGGCACTTCAGCCGTCTTCAGCCAGGCTTGCTTGAATCCAGTGGCAAAGAGAGCAAGGGACTCACGTCTGAGCATACCCTGCCAACTTATGGCGAACAAAGCGGTACAAAAGGGGGTGGTGATGGACGGAGCATCAGAACCAATCAAACACTCACACCCAGTCAACAGATCTGGGTTTGATCCATCACCGTTCTTTAGCCGACTCTGCCACCCCAGTTCAGACATGGCCATATGCAAATCAGTCTGACCCTATGCCTCATGGGAACAGTCCAGCCCGAACTGCCAAGCCATACCTTCCCTGGACCGGAAACAAGCTTCCTAGGAACGGTTTCTGGCATTTCAGCCATCTTCAGCCAGGCTTGCTTGAATCCCGTGGCAAAGTGAGCAAGGGACTCACGTCTGAGCATACCCTGCCAACTTATGGCGAACAAAGCGGTACAAAACGGGGTGGTGAGGGACGGAGCATCAGAACCAATCAAACACTCACACCCAGTCAAAAGATCTGGGTTTGATCCATCATCGTTCTTTAGCCCACTCTGCCACCCCAGTTCAGACATGGCCATATGCAAATCAGTCTGACCCTGTGCCTCATGGGAACAGTCCAGCCCGAACTGCCAAGCCATGCCTTCCCTGGACCGGAAACAAGCTTCCTAGGACCGGTTTCTGGCATTTCAGCCGTCTTCAGCCAGGCTTGCTTGAATCCAGTGGCAAAGTGAGCAAGGGACTCACGTCTGAGCATACCCTGCCAGCCTATGGCGAACAAAGCGGTACAAAAGGGGGTGGTGATGGACGGAGCATCAGAACCAATCAAACACTCACACCCAGTCAACAGATCTGGGTTTGATCCATCACCGTTCTTTAGCCCACTCTGCCACCCCAGTTCAGACATGGCCATATGCAAATCAGTCTGACCCTGTGCCTCATGGGAATATTCCAGCCCGAACTGCCAAGCCATGCCTTCCCTGGACCGGAAACAAGCTTCCTAGGACCGGTTTCTGGCATTTCAGCCGTCTTCAGCCAGGCTTGCTTGAATCCAGTGGCAAAGTGAGCAAGGGACTCACGTCTGAGCATACCCTGCCAACTTATGGCGAACAAAGCGGTACAAAACGGGGTGGTGAGGGACGGAGCATCAGAACCAATCAAACACTCACACCCAGTCAACAGATCTGGGTTTGATCCATCGCCGTTCTTTAGCCCACTCTGCCACCCCAGTTCAGACATGGCCATATGCAAATCAGTCTGACCCTGTGCCTCATGGGAACAGTCCAGCCCGAACTGCCAATCCATGCCTTCCCTGGACCGGAAACAAGCTTCCTAGGACCGGTGTCTGGCATTTCAGCCGTCTTCAGCCAGGCTTGCTTGAATTCAGTGGCAAAGTGAGCAAGGGACTCACGTCTGAGCATACCCTGCCAGCCTATGGCGAACAAAGCGGTACAAAAGGGGGTGGTGATGGACGGAGCATCAGAACCAATCAAACACTCACACCCAGTCAACAGATCTGGGTTTGATCCATCACCGTTCTTTAGCCCACTCTGCCACCCCAGTTCAGACATGGCCATATGCAAATCAGTCTGACCCTGTGCCTCATGGGAATATTCCAGCCCGAACTGCCAAGCCATGCCTTCCCTGGACCGGAAACAAGCTTCCTAGGACCGGTTTCTGGCATTTCAGCCATCTTCAGCCAGGCTTGCTTGAATCCAGTGGCAAAGTGAGCAAGGGACTCACGTCTGAGCATACCCTGCCAGCTTATGCCGAACAAAGCGGTACAAAAGGGGGTGGTGATGGACGGAGCATCAGAACCAATCAAACACTCACACCCAGTCAACAGATCTGGGTTTGATCCATCACCGTTCTTTAGCCCACTCTGCCACCCCAGTTCAGACATGGCCATATGCAAATCAGTCTGACCCTGTGCTTCATGGGAACAGTCCAGCCCGAACTGCCAAGCCATGCCGTCCCTGGACCGTAAACAAGCTTCCTAGGACCGGTTTCTGGCATTCCAGCCGTCTTCAGCCAGGCTTGCTTGAATCCAGTGGCAAAGTGAGCAAGGGACTCACGTCTGAGCATACCCTGCCAACTTATGGCGAACAAAGCGGTACAAAAGGGGGTGGTGATGGACGGAGCATCAGAACCAATCAAACACTCACACCCAGTCAACAGATCTGGGTTTGATCCATCACCGTTCTTTAGCCCACTCTGCCACCCCAGTTCAGACATGGCCATATGCAAATCAGTCTGACCCTGAGCCTCATGGGAACAGTCCAGCCCGAACTGCCAAGCCATGCCTTCCCTGGACCGGAAACAAGTTCCTAGGACCGGTTTCTGGCATTTCAGCCGTCTTCAGCCAGGCTTGCTTGAATCCAGTGGCAAAGAGAGCAAGGGACTCACGTCTGAGCATACCCTGCCAACTTATGGCGAACAAAGCGGTACAAAAGGGGGTGGTGATGGACGGAGCATCAGAACCAATCAAACACTCACACCCAGTCAACAGATCTGGGTTTGATCCATCACCGTTCTTTAGCCCACTCTGCCACCCCAGTTCAGACATGGCCATATGCAAATCAGTCTGACCCTGTGCCTCATGGGAACAGTCCAGCCCGAACTGCCAAGCCATACCTTCCCTGGACCGGAAACAAGCTTCCTAGGAACGGTTTCTGGCATTTCAGCCATCTTCAGCCAGGCTTGCTTGAATCCCGTGGCAAAGTGAGCAAGGGACTCACGTCTGAGCATACCCTGCCAACTTATGGCGAACAAAGCGGTACAAAACGGGGTGGTGAGGGACGGAGCATCAGAACCAATCAAACACTCACACCCAGTCAACAGATCTGGGTTTGATCCATCACCGTTCTTTAGCCCACTCTACCACCCCAGTTCAGACATGGCCATATGCAAATCAGTCTGACCCTGTGCCTCATGGGAACACTCCAGCCCGAACTGCCAAGCCATGCCTTCCCTGGACCGGAAACAAGCTTCCTAGGACCGGTTTCTGGCATTTCAGCCGTCTTCAGCCAGGCTTGCTTGAATCCAGTGGCAAAGTGAGCAAGGGACTCACGTCTGAGCATACCCTGCCAACTTATGGCGAACAAAGCGGTACAAAAGGGGGTGGTGATGGACGGAGCATCAGAACCAATCAAACACTCACACCCAGTCAACAGATCTGGGTTTGATCCATCACCGTTCTTTAGCCCACTCTGCCACCCCAGTTCAGACATGGCCATATGCAAATCAGTCTGACCCTGTGCCTCATGGGAATATTCCAGCCCGAACTGCCAAGCCATGCCTTCCCTGGACCGGAAACAAGCTTCCTAGGACCGGTTTCTGGCATTTCAGCCATCTTCAGCCAGGCTTGCTTGAATCCAGTGGCAAAGTGAGCAAGGGACTCACGTCTGAGCATACCCTGCCAACTTATGGCGAACAAAGCGGTACAAAAGGGGGTGGTGATGGACGGAGCATCAGAACCAATCAAACACTCACACCCAGTCAACAGATCTGGGTTTGATCCATCACCGTTCTTTAGCCCACTCTGCCACCCCAGTTCAGTCATGGCCATATGCAAATCAGTCTGACCCTGTGCCTCATGGGAACAGTCCAGCCCGAACTGCCAAGCCAAGCCTTCCCTGGACCGGAAACAAGCTTCCTAGGACCGGTTTCTGGCATTTCAGCCGTCTTCAGCCAGGCTTGCTTGAATCCAGTGGCAAAGTGAGCAAGGGACTCACGTCTGAGCATACCCTGCCAACTTATGGCGAACAAAGCGGTACAAAAGGGGGTGGTGATGGACGGAGCATCAGAACCAATCAAACACTCACACCCAGTCAACAGATCTGGGTTTGATCCATCACCGTTCTTTAGCCCACTCTGCCACCCCAGTTCAGACATGGCCATATGCAAATCAGTCTGACCCTGTGCCTCATGGGAACAGTCCAGCCCGAACTGCCAAGCCATGCCTTCCCTGGACCGGAAACATGCTTCCTAGGACCGGTTTCTGGCATTTCAGCCGTCTTCAGCCAGGCTTGCTTGAATCCAGTGGCAAAGAGAGCAAGGGACTCACGTCTGAGCATACCCTGCCAACTTATGACGAACAAAGCGGTACAAAAGGGGGTGGTGATGGACGGAGCATCAGAACCAATCAAACACTCACACCCAGTCAACAGATCTGGGTTTGATCCATCACCGTTCTTTAGACCACTCTGCCACCCCAGTTCAGACATGGCCATATGCAAATCAGTCTGACCCTGAGCCTCATGGGAACAGTCCAGCCCGAACTGCCAAGCCATGCCTTCCCTGGACCGGAAACAAGCTTCCTAGGACCGGTTTCTGGCATTTCAGCCGTCTTCAGCCAGGCTTGCTTGAATTCAGTGGCAAAGTGAGCAAGGGACTCACGTCTGAGCATACCCTGCCAACTTATGGCGAACAAAGCGGTACAAAAGGGGGTGGTGATGGACGGAGCATCAGAACCAATCAAACACTCACACCCAGTCAACAGATCTGGGTTTGATCCATCACCGTTCTTTAGCCCACTCTGCCACCCCAGTTCAGACATGGCCATATGCAAATCAGTCTGACCCTGTGCCTCATGGGAACAGTCCAGCCCGAACTGCCAAGCCATACCTTCCCTGGACCGGAAACAAGCTTCCTAGGAACGGTTTCTGGCATTTCAGCCATCTTCAGCCAGGCTTGCTTGAATCCCGTGGCAAAGTGAGCAAGGGACTCACGTCTGAGCATACCCTGCCAACTTATGGCGAACAAAGCGGTACAAAACGGGGTGGTGAGGGACGGAGCATCAGAACCAATCAAACACTCACACCCAGTCAACAGATCTGGGTTTGATCCATCACCGTTCTTTAGCCCACTCTACCACCCCAGTTCAGACATGGCCATATGCAAATCAGTCTGACCCTGTGCCTCATGGGAACACTCCAGCCCGAACTGCCAAGCCATGCCTTCCCTGGACCGGAAACAAGCTTCCTAGGACCGGTTTCTGGCATTTCAGCCGTCTTCAGCCAGGCTTGCTTGAATCCAGTGGCAAAGTGAGCAAGGGACTCACGTCTGAGCATACCCTGCCAACTTATGGCGAACAAAGCGGTACAAAAGGGGGTGGTGATGGACGGAGCATCAGAACCAATCAAACACTCACACCCAGTCAACAGATCTGGGTTTGATCCATCACCGTTCTTTAGCCCACTCTGCCACCCCAGTTCAGACATGGCCATATGCAAATCAGTCTGACCCTGTGCCTCATGGGAATATTCCAGCCCGAACTGCCAAGCCATGCCTTCCCTGGACCGGAAACAAGCTTCCTAGGACCGGTTTCTGGCATTTCAGCCATCTTCAGCCAGGCTTGCTTGAATCCAGTGGCAAAGTGAGCAAGGGACTCACGTCTGAGCATACCCTGCCAACTTATGGCGAACAAAGCGGTACAAAAGGGGGTGGTGATGGACGGAGCATCAGAACCAATCAAACACTCACACCCAGTCAACAGATCTGGGTTTGATCCATCACCGTTCTTTAGCCCACTCTGCCACCCCAGTTCAGTCATGGCCATATGCAAATCAGTCTGACCCTGTGCCTCATGGGAACAGTCCAGCCCGAACTGCCAAGCCAAGCCTTCCCTGGACCGGAAACAAGCTTCCTAGGACCGGTTTCTGGCATTTCAGCCGTCTTCAGCCAGGCTTGCTTGAATCCAGTGGCAAAGTGAGCAAGGGACTCACGTCTGAGCATACCCTGCCAACTTATGGCGAACAAAGCGGTACAAAAGGGGGTGGTGATGGACGGAGCATCAGAACCAATCAAACACTCACACCCAGTCAACAGATCTGGGTTTGATCCATCACCGTTCTTTAGCCCACTCTGCCACCCCAGTTCAGACATGGCCATATGCAAATCAGTCTGACCCTGTGCCTCATGGGAACAGTCCAGCCCGAACTGCCAAGCCATGCCTTCCCTGGACCGGAAACATGCTTCCTAGGACCGGTTTCTGGCATTTCAGCCGTCTTCAGCCAGGCTTGCTTGAATCCAGTGGCAAAGAGAGCAAGGGACTCACGTCTGAGCATACCCTGCCAACTTATGACGAACAAAGCGGTACAAAAGGGGGTGGTGATGGACGGAGCATCAGAACCAATCAAACACTCACACCCAGTCAACAGATCTGGGTTTGATCCATCACCGTTCTTTAGACCACTCTGCCACCCCAGTTCAGACATGGCCATATGCAAATCAGTCTGACCCTGAGCCTCATGGGAACAGTCCAGCCCGAACTGCCAAGCCATGCCTTCCCTGGACCGGAAACAAGCTTCCTAGGACCGGTTTCTGGCATTTCAGCCGTCTTCAGCCAGGCTTGCTTGAATTCAGTGGCAAAGTGAGCAAGGGACTCACGTCTGAGCATACCCTGCCAACTTATGGCGAACAAAGCGGTACAAAAGGGGGTGGTGATGGACGGAGCATCAGAACCAATCAAACACTCACACCCAGTCAACAGATCTGGGTTTGATCCATCACCGTTCTTTAGCCCACTCTGCCACCCCAGTTCAGACATGGCCATATGCAAATCAGTCTGACCCTGTGCCTCATGGGAACAGTCCAGCCCGAACTGCCAAGCCATGCCTTCCCTGGACCGGAAACAAGCTTCCTAGGACCGGTTTCTGGCATTTCAGCCGTCTTCAGCCAGGCTTGCTTGAATCCAGTGGCAAAGTGAGCAAGGGACTCACGTCTGAGCATACCCTGCCAACTTATGGCGAACAAAGCGGTACAAAAGGGGGTGGTGATGGACGGAGCATCAGAACCAATCAAACACTCACACCCAGTCAACAGATCTGGGTTTGATCCATCACCGTTCTTTAGCCCACTCTGCCACCCCAGTTCAGACATGGCCATATGCAAATCAGTCTGACCCTGTGCCTCATGGGAATATTCCAGCCCGAACTGCCAAGCCATGCCTTCCCTGGACCGGAAACAAGCTTCCTAGGACCGGTTTCTGGCATTTCAGCCATCTTCAGCCAGGCTTGCTTGAATCCAGTGGCAAAGTGAGCAAGGGACTCATGTCTGAGCATACCCTGCCAACTTATGGCGAACAAAGCGGTACAAAAGGGGGTGGTGATGGACGGAGCATCAGAACCAATCAAACACTCACACCCAGTCAACAGATCTGGGTTTGATCCATCACCGTTCTTTAGCCCACTCTGCCACCCCAGTTCAGACATGGCCATATGCAAATCAGTCTGACCCTGTGCTTCATGGGAACAGTCCAGCCCGAACTGCCAAGCCATGCCGTCCCTGGACCGTAAACAAGCTTCCTAGGACCGGTTTCTGGCATTCCAGCCGTCTTCAGCCAGGCTTGCTTGAATCCAGTGGCAAAGTGAGCAAGGGACTCACGTCTGAGCATACCCTGCCAACTTATGGCGAACAAAGCGGTACAAAAGGGGGTGGTGATGGACGGAGCATCAGAACCAATCAAATACTCACACCCAGTCAACAGATCTGGGTTTGATCCATCACCGTTCTTTAGCCCACTCTGCCACCCCAGTTCAGACATGGCCATATGCAAATCAGTCTGACCCTGAGCCTCATGGGAACAGTCCAGCCCGAACTGCCAAGCCATGCCTTCCCTGGACCGGAAACAAGTTCCTAGGACCGGTTTCTGGCATTTCAGCCGTCTTCAGCCAGGCTTGCTTGAATCCAGTGGCAAAGAGAGCAAGGGACTCACGTCTGAGCATACCCTGCCAACTTATGGCGAACAAAGCGGTACAAAAGGGGGTGGTGATGGACGGAGCATCAGAACCAATCAAACACTCACACCCAGTCAACAGATCTGGGTTTGATCCATCACCGTTCTTTAGCCCACTCTGCCACCCCAGTTCAGACATGGCCATATGCAAATCAGTCTGACCCTGTGCCTCATGGGAACAGTCCAGCCCGAACTGCCAAGCCATACCTTCCCTGGACCGGAAACAAGCTTCCTAGGAACGGTTTCTGGCATTTCAGCCATCTTCAGCCAGGCTTGCTTGAATCCCGTGGCAAAGTGAGCAAGGGACTCACGTCTGAGCATACCCTGCCAACTTATGGCGAACAAAGCGGTACAAAACGGGGTGGTGAGGGACGGAGCATCAGAAACAATCAAACACTCACACCCAGTCAACAGATCTGGGTTTGATCCATCACCGTTCTTTAGCCCACTCTACCACCCCAGTTCAGACATGGCCATATGCAAATCAGTCTGACCCTGTGCCTCATGGGAACACTCCAGCCCGAACTGCCAAGCCATGCCTTCCCTGGACCGGAAACAAGCTTCCTAGGACCGGTTTCTGGCATTTCAGCCGTCTTCAGCCAGGCTTGCTTGAATCCAGTGGCAAAGTGAGCAAGGGACTCACGTCTGAGCATACCCTGCCAACTTATGGCGAACAAAGCGGTACAAAAGGGGGTGGTGATGGACGGAGCATCAGAACCAATCAAACACTCACACCCAGTCAACAGATCTGGGTTTGATCCATCACCGTTCTTTAGCCCACTCTGCCACCCCAGTTCAGACATGGCCATATGCAAATCAGTCTGACCCTGTGCCTCATGGGAATATTCCAGCCCGAACTGCCAAGCCATGCCTTCCCTGGACCGGAAACAAGCTTCCTAGGACCGGTTTCTGGCATTTCAGCCATCTTCAGCCATGCTTGCTTGAATCCAGTGGCAAAGTGAGCAAGGGACTCACGTCTGAGCATACCCTGCCAACTTATGGCGAACAAAGCGGTACAAAAGGGGGTGGTGATGGACGGAGCATCAGAACCAATCAAACACTCACACCCAGTCAACAGATCTGGGTTTGATCCATCACCGTTCTTTAGCCCACTCTGCCACCCCAGTTCAGACATGGCCATATGCAAATCAGTCTGACCCTGTGCCTCATGGGAACAGTCCAGCCCGAACTGCCAAGCCATGCCTTCCCTGGACCGGAAACAAGCTTCCTAGGACCGGTTTCTGGCATTTCAGCCGTCTTCAGCCAGGCTTGCTTGAATCCAGTGGCAAAGAGAGCAAGGGACTCACGTCTGAGCATACCCTGCCAACTTATGACGAACAAAGCGGTACAAAAGGGGGTGGGGATGGACGGAGCATCAAAACCAATCAAACACTCACACCCAGTCAACAGATCTGGGTTTGATCCATCACCGTTCTTTAGCCCACTCTGCCACCCCAGTTCAGACATGGCCATATGCAAATCAGTCTGACCCTGTGCTTCATGGGAACAGTCCATCCCGAACTGCCAAGCCATGCCTTCCCTGGACCGTAAACAAGCTTCCTAGGACCGGTTTCTGGCATTCCAGCCGTCTTCAGCCAGGCTTGCTTGAATCCAGTGGCAAAGTGAGCAAGGGACTCACGTCTGAGCATACCCTGCCAACTTATGGCGAACAAAGCGGTACAAAAGGGGGTGGTGATGGACGGAGCATCAGAACCAATCAAACACTCGCACCCAGTTAACAGATCTGGGTTTGATCCATCACCGTTCTTTAGCCCACTCTGCCACCCCCGTTCAGACATGGCCATATGCAAATCAGTCTGACACTGAGCCTCATGGGAACAGTCCAGCCCGAACTGCCAAGCCATGCCTTCCCTGGACCGGAAACAAGCTTCCTAGGACCGGTTTCTGGCATTTCAGCCGTCTTCAGCCAGGCTTGCTTGAATCCAGTGGCAAAGAGAGCAAGGGACTCACGTCTGAGCATACCCTGCCAACTTATGGCGAACAAAGCGGTACAAAAGGGGGTGGTGATGGACGGAGCATCAGAACCAATCAAACACTCACACCCAGTCAACAGATCTGGGTTTGATCCATCACCGTTCTTTAGCCCACTCTGCCACCCCAGTTCAGACATGGCCATATGCAAATCAGTCTGACCCTGTGCCTCATGGGAACAGTCCAGCCCGAACTGCCAAGCCATACCTTCCCTGGACCGGAAACAAGCTTCCTAGGAACGGTTTCTGGCATTTCAGCCATCTTCAGCCAGGCTTGCTTGAATCCCGTGGCAAAGTGAGCAAGGGACTCACGTCTGAGCATACCCTGCCAACTTATGGCGAACAAAGCGGTACAAAACGGGGTGGTGATGGACGGAGCATCAGAACCAATCAAACACTCACACCCAGTCAACAGATCTGGGTTTGATCCATCACCGTTCTTTAGCCCACTCTGCCACCCCAGTTCAGACATGGCCATATGCAAATCAGTCTGACCCTGTGCCTCATGGGAACAGTCCAGCCCGAACTGCCAAGCCATGCCTTCCCTGGACCGGAAACAAGCTTCCTAGGACCGGTTTCTGGCATTTCAGCCGTCTTCAGCCAGGCTTGCTTGAATCCAGTGGCAAAGTGAGCAAGGGACTCACGTCTGAGCATACCCTGCCAACTTATGGCGAACAAAGCGGTACAAAAGGGGGTGGTGATGGACGGAGCATCAGAACCAATCAAACACTCACACCCAGTCAACAGATCTGGGTTTGATCCATCACCGTTCTTTAGCCCACTCTGCCACCCCAGTTCAGACATGGCCATATGCAAATCAGTCTGACCCTGTGCCTCATGGGAATAGTCCAGCCCGAACTGCCAAGCCATGCCTTCCCTGGACCGGAAACAAGCTTCCTAGGACCAGTTTCTGGCATTTGAGCCGTCTTCAGCCAGGCTTGCTTGAATCCAGTGGCAAAGTGAGCAAGGGACTCACGTCTAAGCATACCCTGCCAACTTATGGCGAACAAAGCGGTACAAAAGGGGGTGGTGATGGACGGAGCATCAGAACCAATCAAACACTCACACCCAGTCAACAGATCTGGGTTTGATCCATCACCGTTCTTTAGCCCACTCTGCCACCCCAGTTCAGACATGGCCATATGCAAATCAGTCTGACCCTGTGCCTCATGGGAACAGTCCAGCCCGAACTGCCAAGCCATGCCTTCCCTGGACCGGAAACAAGCTTCCTAGGACCGGTTTCTGGCATTTCAGCCGTCTTCAGCCAGGCTTGCTTGAATCCAGTGGCAAAGTGAGCAAGGGACTCACGTCTGAGCAGACCCTGCCAACTTATGGCGAACAAAGCGGTACAAAACGGGGTGGTGAGGGACGGAGCATCAGAACCAATCAAACACTCACACCCAGTCAACAGATCTGGGTTTGATCCATCACCGTTCTTTAGCCCACTCTGCCACCCCAGTTCAGACATGGCCATATGCAAATCAGTCTGACCCTGTGCCTCATGGGAACAGTCCAGCCCGAACTGCCAAGCCAAGCCTTCCCTGGACCGGAAACAAGCTTCCTAGGACCGGTTTCTGGCATTTAAGCCGTCTTCAGCCAGGCTTGCTTGAATCCAGTGGCAAAGTGAGCAAGGGACTCACGTCTGAGCATACCCTGCCAACTTATGGCGAACAAAGCGGTACAAAAGGGGGTGGTGATGGACGGAGCATCAGAACCAATCAAACACTCACACCCAGTCAACAGATCTGGGTTTGATCCATCACCGTTCTTTAGCCCACTCTGCCACCCCAGTTCAGACATGGCCATATGCAAATCAGTCTGACCCTGTGCTTCATGGGAACAGTCCAGCCCGAACTGCCAAGCCATGCCTTCCCTGGACCGTAAACAAGCTTCCTAGGACCGGTTTCTGGCATTCCAGCCGTCTTCAGCCAGGCTTGCTTGAATCCAGTGGCAAAGTGAGCAAGGGACTCACGTCTGAGCATACCCTGCCAACTTATGGCGAACAAAGCGGTACAAAAGGGGGTGGTGATGGACGGAGCATCAGAACCAATCAAACACTCACACCCAGTCAACAGATCTGGGTTTGATCCATCACCGTTCTTTATCCCACTCTGCCACCCCAGTTCAGACATGGCCATATGCAAATCAGTCTGACCCTGAGCCTCATGGGAACAGTCCAGCCCGAACTGCCAAGCCATGCCTTCCCTGGACCGGAAACAAGCTTCCTAGGACCGGTTTCTGGCACTTCAGCCGTCTTCAGCCAGGCTTGCTTGAATCCAGTGGCAAAGAGAGCAAGGGACTCACGTCTGAGCATACCCTGCCAACTTATGGCGAACAAAGCGGTACAAAAGGGGGTGGTGATGGACGGAGCATCAGAACCAATCAAACACTCACACCCAGTCAACAGATCTGGGTTTGATCCATCACCGTTTTTTAGCCCACTCTGCCACCCCAGTTCAGACATGGCCATATGCAAATCAGTCTGACCCTGTGCCTCATGGGAACAGTCCAGCCCGAACTGCCAAGCCATACCTTCCCTGGACCGGAAACAAGCTTCCTAGGAACGGTTTCTGGCATTTCAGCCATCTTCAGCCAGGCTTGCTTGAATCCCGTGGCAAAGTGAGCAAGGGACTCACGTCTGAGCATACCCTGCCAACTTATGGCGAACAAAGCGGTACAAAACGGGGTGGTGAGGGACGGAGCATCAGAACCAATCAAACACTCACACCCAGTCAAAAGATCTGGGTTTGATCCATCATCGTTCTTTAGCCCACTCTGCCACCCCAGTTCAGACATGGCCATATGCAAATCAGTCTGACCCTGTGCCTCATGGGAACAGTCCAGCCCGAACTGCCAAGCCATGCCTTCCCTGGACCGGAAACAAGCTTCCTAGGACCGGTTTCTGGCATTTCAGCCGTCTTCAGCCAGGCTTGCTTGAATCCAGTGGCAAAGTGAGCAAGGGACTCACGTCTGAGCATACCCTGCCAACCTATGGCGAACAAAGCGGTACAAAAGGGGGTGGTGATGGACGGAGCATCAGAACCAATCGAACACTCACACCCAGTCAACAGATCTGGGTTTGATCCATCACCGTTCTTTAGCCCACTCTGCCACCCCAGTTCAGACATGGCCATATGCAAATCAGTCTGACCCTGTGCCTCATGGGAATATTCCAGCCCGAACTGCCAAGCCATGCCTTCCCTGGACCGGAAACAAGCTTCCTAGGACCGGTTTCTGGCATTTCAGCCATCTTCAGCCAGGCTTGCTTGAATCCAGTGGCAAAGTGAGCAAGGGACTCACGTCTGAGCATACCCTGCCAACTTATGGCGAACAAAGCGGTACAAAAGGGGGTGGTGATGGACGGAGCATCAGAACCAATCAAACACTCACACCCAGTCAACAGATCTGGGTTTGATCCATCACCGTTCTTTAGCCCACTCTGCCACCCCAGTTCAGACATGGCCATATGCAAATCAGTCTGACCCTGTGCTTCATGGGAACAGTCCAGCCCGAAGTGCCAAGCCATGCCGTCCCTGGACCGTAAACAAGCTTCCTAGGACCGGTTTCTGGCATTCCAGCCGTCTTCAGCCAGGCTTGCTTGAATCCAGTGGCAAAGTGAGCAAGGGACTCACGTCTGAGCATACCCTGCCAACTTATGGCGAACAAAGCGGTACAAAAGGGGGTGGTGATGGACGGAGCATCAGAACCAATCAAACACTCACACCCAGTCAACAGATCTGGGTTTGATTCATCACCGTTCTTTAGCCCACTCTGCCACCCCAGTTCAGACATGGCCATATGCAAATCAGTCTGACCCTGAGCCTCATGGGAACAGTCCAGCCCGAACTGCCAAGCCATGCCTTCCCTGGACCGGAAACAAGTTCCTAGGACCGGTTTCTGGCATTTCAGCCATCTTCAGCCAGGCTTGCTTGAATCCAGTGGCAAAGAGAGCAAGGGACTCACGTCTGAGCATACCCTGCCAACTTATGGCGAACAAAGCGGTACAAAAGGGGGTGGTGATGGACGGAGCATCAGAACCAATCAAACACTCACACCCAGTCAACAGATCTGGGTTTGATCCATCACCGTTCTTTAGCCCACTCTGCCACCCCAGTTCAGACATGGCCATATGCAAATCAGTCTGACCCTGTGCCTCATGGGAACAGTCCAGCCCGAACTGCCAAGCCATACCTTCCCTGGACCGGAAACAAGCTTCCTAGGAACGGTTTCTGGCATTTCAGCCATCTTCAGCCAGGCTTGCTTGAATCCCGTGGCAAAGTGAGCAAGGGACTCACGTCTGAGCATACCCTGCCAACTTATGGCGAACAAAGCGGTACAAAACGGGGTGGTGAGGGACGGAGCATCAGAACCAATCAAACACTCACACCCAGTCAACAGATCTGGGTTTGATCCATCACCGTTCTTTAGCCCACTCTACCACCCCAGTTCAGACATGGCCATATGCAAATCAGTCTGACCCTGTGCCTCATGGGAACACTCCAGCCCGAACTGCCAAGCCATGCCTTCCCTGGACCGGAAACAAGCTTCCTAGGACCGGTTTCTGGCATTTCAGCCGTCTTCAGCCAGGCTTGCTTGAATCCAGTGGCAAAGTGAGCAAGGGACTCACGTCTGAGCATACCCTGCCAACTTATGGCGAACAAAGCGGTACAAAAGGGGGTGGTGATGGACGGAGCATCAGAACCAATCAAACACTCACACCCAGTCAACAGATCTGGGTTTGATCCATCACCGTTCTTTAGCCCACTCTGCCACCCCAGTTCAGACATGGCCATATGCAAATCAGTCTGACCCTGTGCCTCATGGGAATATTCCAGCCCGAACTGCCAAGCCATGCCTTCCCTGGACCGGAAACAAGCTTCCTAGGACCGGTTTCTGGCATTTCAGCCATCTTCAGCCAGGCTTGCTTGAATCCAGTGGCAAAGTGAGCAAGGGACTCACGTCTGAGCATACCCTGCCAACTTATGGCGAACAAAGCGGTACAAAAGGGGGTGGTGATGGACGGAGCATCAGAACCAATCAAACACTCACACCCAGTCAACAGATCTGGGTTTGATCCATCACCGTTCTTTAGCCCACTCTGCCACCCCAGTTCAGACATGGCCATATGCAAATCAGTCTGACCCTGTGCCTCATGGGAACAGTCCAGCCCGAACTGCCAAGCCATGCCTTCCCTGGACCGGAAACAAGCTTCCTAGGACCGGTTTCTGGCATTTCAGCCGTCTTCAGCCAGGCTTGCTTGAATCCAGTGTCAAAGTGAGCAAGGGACTCACGTCTGAGCATACCCTGCCAACTTATGGCGAACAAAGCGGTACAAAAGGGGGTGGTGATGGACGGAGCATCAGACCAATCAAACACTCACACCCAGTCAACAGATCTGGGTTTGATCCATCACCGTTCTTTAGCCCACTCTGCCACCCCAGTTCAGACATGGCCATATGCAAATCAGTCTGACCCTGAGCCTCATGGGAACAGTCCAGCCCGAACTGCCAAGCCATGCCTTCCCTGGACCGGAAACAAGCTTCCTAGGACCGGTTTCTGGCATTTCAGCCGTCTTCAGCCAGGCTTGCTTGAATTCAGTGGCAAAGTGAGCAAGGGACTCACGTCTGAGCATACCCTGCCAACTTATGGCGAACAAAGCGGTACAAAAGGGGGTGGTGATGGACGGAGCATCAGAACCAATCAAACACTCACACCCAGTCAACAGATCTGGGTTTGATCCATCACCGTTCTTTAGCCCACTCTGCCACCCCAGTTCAGACATGGCCATATGCAAATCAATCTGACCCTGTGCCTCATGGGAACAGTCCAGCCCGAACTGCCAAGCCATGCCTTCCCTGGACCGGAAACAAGCTTCCTAGGACCGGTTTCTGGCATTTCAGCCGTCTTCAGCCAGGCTTGCTTGAATCCAGTGGCAAAGTGAGCAAGGGACTCACGTCTGAGCATACCCTGCCAACTTATGGCGAACAAAGCGGTACAAAAGGGGGTGGTGATGGACGGAGCATCAGAACCAATCAAACACTCACACCCAGTCAACAGATCTGGGTTTGATCCATCACCGTTCTTTAGTCCACTCTGCCACCCCAGTTCAGACATGGCCATATGCAAATCAGTCTGACCCTGTGCCTCATGGGAATATTCCAGCCCGAACTGCCAAGCCATGCCTTCCCTGGACCGGAAACAAGCTTCCTAGGACCGGTTTCTGGCATTTCAGCCATCTTCAGCCAGGCTTGCTTGAATCCAGTGGCAAAGTGAGCAAGGGACTCATGTCTGAGCATACCCTGCCAACTTATGGCGAACAAAGCGGTACAAAAGGGGGTGGTGATGGACGGAGCATCAGAACCAATCAAACACTCACACCCAGTCAACAGATCTGGGTTTGATCCATCACCGTTCTTTAGCCCACTCTGCCACCCCAGTTCAGACATGGCCATATGCAAATCAGTCTGACCCTGTGCTTCATGGGAACAGTCCAGCCCGAACTGCCAAGCCATGCCGTCCCTGGACCGTAAACAAGCTTCCTAGGACCGGTTTCTGGCATTCCAGCCGTCTTCAGCCAGGCTTGCTTGAATCCAGTGGCAAAGTGAGCAAGGGACTCACGTCTGAGCATACCCTGCCAACTTATGGCGAACAAAGCGGTACAAAAGGGGGCGGTGATGGACGGAGCATCAGAACCAATCAAATACTCACACCCAGTCAACAGATCTGGGTTTGATCCATCACCGTTCTTTAGCCCACTCTGCCACCCCAGTTCAGACATGGCCATATGCAAATCAGTCTGACCCTGAGCCTCATGGGAACAGTCCAGCCCGAACTGCCAAGCCATGCCTTCCCTGGACCGGAAACAAGTTCCTAGGACCGGTTTCTGGCATTTCAGCCGTCTTCAGCCAGGCTTGCTTGAATCCAGTGGCAAAGAGAGCAAGGGACTCACGTCTGAGCATACCCTGCCAACTTATGGCGAACAAAGCGGTACAAAAGGGGGTGGTGATGGACGGAGCATCAGAACCAATCAAACACTCACACCCAGTCAACAGATCTGGGTTTGATCCATCACCGTTCTTTAGCCCACTCTGCCACCCCAGTTCAGACATGGCCATATGCAAATCAGTCTGACCCTGTGCCTCATGGGAACAGTCCAGCCCGAACTGCCAAGCCATGCCTTCCCTGGACCGGAAACAAGCTTCCTAGGAACGGTTTCTGGCATTTCAGCCATCTTCAGCCAGGCTTGCTTGAATCCCGTGGCAAAGTGAGCAAGGGACTCACGTCTGAGCATACCCTGCCAACTTATGGCGAACAAAGCGGTACAAAACGGGGTGGTGAGGGACGGAGCATCAGAACCAATCAAACACTCACACCCAGTCAACAGATCTGGGTTTGATCCATCACCGTTCTTTAGCCCACTCTACCACCCCAGTTCAGACATGGCCATATGCAAATCAGTCTGACCCTGTGCCTCATGGGAACACTCCAGCCCGAACTGCCAAGCCATGCCTTCCCTGGACCGGAAACAAGCTTCCTAGGACCGGTTTCTGGCATTTCAGCCGTCTTCAGCCAGGCTTGCTTGAATCCAGTGGCAAAGTGAGCAAGGGACTCACGTCTGAGCATACCCTGCCAACTTATGGCGAACAAAGCGGTACAAAAGGGGGTGGTGATGGACGGAGCATCAGAACCAATCAAACACTCACACCCAGTCAACAGATCTGGGTTTGATCCATCACCGTTCTTTAGCCCACTCTGCCACCCCAGTTCAGACATGGCCATATGCAAATCAGTCTGACCCTGTGCCTCATGGGAATATTCCAGCCCGAACTGCCAAGCCATGCCTTCCCTGGACCGGAAACAAGCTTCCTAGGACCGGTTTCTGGCATTTCAGCCATCTTCAGCCATGCTTGCTTGAATCCAGTGGCAAAGTGAGCAAGGGACTCACGTCTGAGCATACCCTGCCAACTTATGGCGAACAAAGCGGTACAAAAGGGGGTGGTGATGGACGGAGCATCAGAACCAATCAAACACTCACACCCAGTCAACAGATCTGGGTTTGATCCATCACCGTTCTTTAGCCCACTCTGCCACCCCAGTTCAGACATGGCCATATGCAAATCAGTCTGACCCTGTGCCTCATGGGAACAGTCCAGCCCGAACTGCCAAGCCATGCCTTCCCTGGACCGGAAACAAGCTTCCTAGGACCGGTTTCTGGCATTTCAGCCGTCTTCAGCCAGGCTTGCTTGAATCCAGTGGCAAAGAGAGCAAGGGACTCACGTCTGAGCATACCCTGCCAACTTATGACGAACAAAGCGGTACAAAAGGGGGTGGTGATGGACGGAGCATCAGAACCAATCAAACACTCACACCCAGTCAACAGATCTGGGTTTGATCCATCACCGTTCTTTAGACCACTCTGCCACCCCAGTTCAGACATGGCCATATGCAAATCAGTCTGACCCTGAGCCTCATGGGAACAGTCCAGCCCGAACTGCCAAGCCATGCCTTCCCTGGACCGGAAACAAGCTTCCTAGGACCGGTTTCTGGCATTTCAGCCGTCTTCAGCCAGGCTTGCTTGAATTCAGTGGCAAAGTGAGCAAGGGACTCACGTCTGAGCATACCCTGCCAACTTATGGCGAACAAAGCGGTACAAAAGGGGGTGGTGATGGACGGAGCATCAGAACCAATCAAACACTCACACCCAGTCAACAGATCTGGGTTTGATCCATCACCGTTCTTTAGCCCACTCTGCCACCCCAGTTCAGACATGGCCATATGCAAATCAGTCTGACCCTGTGCCTCATGGGAACAGTCCAGCCCGAATTGCCAAGCCATGCCTTCCCTGGACCGGAAACAAGCTTCCTAGGACCAGTTTCTGGCATTTCAGCCGTCTTCAGCCAGGCTTGCTTGAATCCAGTGGCAAAGAGAGCAAGGGACTCACGTCTGAGCATACCCTGCCAACTTATGGCGAACAAAGCGGTACAAAAGGGGGTGGTGATGGACGGAGCATCAGAACCAATCAAACACTCACACCCAGTCAACAGATCTGGGTTTGATCCATCACCGTTCTTTAGCCCACTCTGCCACCCCAGTTCAGACATGGCCATATGCAAATCAGTCTGACCCTGTGCCTCATGGGAACAGTCCAGCCCGAACTGCCAAGCCATGCCTTCCCTGGACCGGAAACAAGCTTCCTAGGACCGGTTTCTGGCATTTCAGCCATCTTCAGCCAGGCTTGCTTGAATCCAGTGGCAAAGTGAGCAAGGGACTTACGTCTGAGCATACCCTGCCAACTTATGGCGAACAAAGCGGTACAAAAGGGGGTGGTGATGGACGGAGCATCAGAACCAATCAAACACTCACACCCAGTCAACAGATCTGGGTTTGATCCATCACCGTTCTTTAGCCCACTCTGCCACCCCAGTTCAGACATGGCCATATGCAAATCAGTCTGACCCTGTGCCTCATGGGAACAGTCCAGCCCGAACTGCCAAGCCAAGCCTTCCCTGGACCGGAAACAAGCTTCCTAGGACCGGTTTCTGGCATTTCAGCCGTCTTCAGCCAGGCTTGCTTGAATCCAGTGGCAAAGTGAGCAAGGGACTCGCGTCTGAGCATACCCTGCCAACTTATGGCGAACAAAGCGGTACAAAAGGGGGTGGTGATGGACGGAGCATCAGAACCAATCAAACACTCACACCCAGTCAACAGATCTGGGTTTGATCCATCACCGTTCTTTAGCCCACTCTGCCACCCCAGTTCAGACATGGCCATATGCAAATCAGTCTGACCCTGTGCCTCATGGGAACAGTCCAGCCCGAACTGCCAAGCCATGCCTTCCCTGGACCGGAAACAAGCTTCCTAGGACCGGTTTCTGGCATTTCAGCCGTCTTCAGCCAGGCTTGCTTGAATCCAGTGTCAAAGTGAGCAAGGGACTCACGTCTGAGCATACCCTGCCAACTTATGGCGAACAAAGCGGTACAAAAGGGGGTGGTGATGGACGGAGCATCAGAACCAATCAAACACTCACACCCAGTCAACAGATCTGGGTTTGATCCATCACCGTTCTTTAGCCCACTCTGCCACCCCAGTTCAGACATGGCCATATGCAAATCAGTCTCACCCTGAGCCTCATGGGAACAGTCCAGCCCGAACTGCCAAGCCATGCCTTCCCTGGACCGGAAACAAGCTTCCTAGGACCGGTTTCTGGCATTTCAGCCGTCTTCAGCCAGGCTTGCTTGAATCCAGTGGCAAAGAGAGCAAGGGACTCACGTCTGAGCATACCCTGCCAACTTATGGCGAACAAAGCGGTACGAAAGGGGGTGGTGATGGACGGAGCATCAGAACCAATCAAACACTCACACCCAGTCAACAGATCTGGGTTTGATCCATCACCGTTCTTTAGCCCACTCTGCCACCCCAGTTCAGACATGGCCATATGCAAATCAGTCTGACCCTGTGCCTCATGGGAACAGTCCAGCCCGAACTGCCAAGCCATGCCTTCCCTGGACCGGAAACAAGCTTCCTAGAAACGGTTTCTGGCATTTCAGCCATCTTCAGCCTGGCTTGCTTGAATCCCGTGGAAAAGTGAGCAAGGGACTCACGTCTGAGCATACCCTGCCAACTTATGGCGAACAAAGCGGTACAAAAGGGGGTGGTGATGGACGGAGCATCAGAACCAATCAAACACTCACACCCAGTCAACAGATCTGGGTTTGATCCATCACCGTTCTTTAGCCCACTCTGCCACCCCAGTTCAGACATGGCCATATGCAAATCAGTCTGACCCTGTGCCTCATGGGAATAGTCCAGCCCGAACTGCCAAGCCATGCCTTCCCTGGACCGGAAACAAGCTTCCTAGGACCGGTTTCTGGCATTTCAGCCATCATCAGCCAGGCTTGCTTGAATCCAGTGGCAAAGTGAGCAAGGGACTCACGTCTGAGCATACCCTGCCAACTTATGGCGAACAAAGCGGTACAAAAGGGGGTGGTGATGGACGGAGCATCAGAACCAATCAAACACTCACACCCAGTCAACAGATCTGGGTTTGATCCATCACCGTTCTTTAGCCCACTCTGCCACCCCAGTTCAGACATGGCCATATGCAAATCAGTCTGACCCTGTGCCTCATGGGAATAGTCCAGCCCGAACTGCCAAGCCATGCCTTCCCTGGACCGGAAACAAGCTTCCTAGGACCGGTTTCTGGCATTTCAGCCATCATCAGCCAGGCTTGCTTGAATCCAGTGGCAAAGTGAGCAAGGGACTCACGTCTGAGCATACCCTGCCAACTTATGGCGAACAAAGCGGTACAAAAGGGGGTGGTGATGGACGGAGCATCAGAACCAATCAAACACTCACACCCAGTCAACAGATCTGGGTTTGATCCATCACCGTTCTTTAGCCCACTCTGCCACCCCAGTTCAGACATGGCCATATGCAAATCAGTCTGACCCTGTGCCTCATGGGAACAGTCCAGCCCGAACTGCCAAGCTAAGCCTTCCCTGGACCGGAAACAAGCTTCCTAGGACCGGTTTCTGGCATTTCAGCCGTCTTCAGCCAGGCTTGCTTGAATCCAGTGGCAAAGTGAGCAAGGGACTCACGTCTGAGCATACCCTGCCAACTTATGGCGATCAAAGCGGTACAAAACGGGGTGATGATGGACGGAGCATCAGAACCAATCAAACACTCACACCCAGTCAACAGATCTGGGTTTGATCCATCACCGTTCTTTAGCCCACTCTGCCACCCCAGTTCAGACATGGCCATATGCAAATCAGTCTGACCCTGTGCCTCATGGGAACAGTCCAGCCCGAACTGCCAAGCCATGCCTTCCCTGGACCGTAAACAAGCTTCCTAGGACCGGTTTCTGGCATTTGAGCCGTCTTCAGCCAGGCTTGCTTGAATCCAGTGGCAAAGTGAGCAAGGGACTCACGTCTGAGCATACCCTGCCAACTTATGGCGAACAAAGCGGTACAAAAGGGGGTGGTGATGGACGGAGCATCAGAACCAATCAAACACTCACACCCAGTCAACAGATCTGGGTTTGATCCATCACCGTTCTTTAGCTTACTCTGCCACCCCAGTTCAGACATGGCCATATGCAAATCAGTCTGACCCTGAGCCTCATGGGAACAGTCCAGCCCGAACTGCCAAGCCATGCCTTCCCTGGACCGGAAACAAGCTTCCTAGGACCGGTTTCTGGCATTTCAGCCGTCTTCAGCCAGGCTTGCTTGAATCCAGTGGCAAAGAGAGCAAGGGACTCACGTCTGAGCATACCCTGCCAACTTATGGCGAACAAAGCGGTACAAAAGGGGGTGGTGATGGACGGAGCATCAGAACCAATCAAACACTCACACCCAGTCAACAGATCTGGGTTTGATCCATCACCGTTCTTTAGCCCACTCTGCCACCCCAGTTCAGACATGGCCATATGCAAATCAGTCTGACCCTGTGCCTCATGGGAACAGTCCAGCCCGAACTGCCAAGCCATGCCTTCCCTGGACCGGAAACAAGCTTCCTAGGAACGGTTTCTGGCATTTCAGCCATCTTCAGCCAGGCTTGCTTGAATCCCGTGGCAAAGTGAGCAAGGGACTCACGTCTGAGCATACCCTGCCAACTTATGGCGAACAAAGCAGTACAAAAGGGGGTGGTGATGGACGGAGCATCAGAACCAATCAAACACTCACACCCAGTCAACAGATCTGGGTTTGATCCATCACCGTTCTTTAGCCCACTCTGCCACCCCAGTTCAGACATGGCCATATGCAAATCAGTCTGACCCTGTGCCTCATGGGAACAGTCCAGCCCGAACTGCCAAGCCATGCCTTCCCTGGACCGGAAACAAGCTTCCTAGGACCGGTTTCTGGCATTTCAGCCGTCTTCAGCCAGGCTTGCTTGAATCCAGTGGCAAAGTGAGCAAGGGACTCACGTCTGAGCATACCCTGCCAACTTATGGCGAACAAAGCGGTACAAAAGGGGGTGGTGATGGACGGAGCATCAGAACCAATCAAACACTCACACCCAGTCAACAGATCTGGGTTTGATCCATCACCGTTCTTTAGCCCACTCTGCCACCCCAGTTCAGACATGGCCATATGCAAATCAGTCTGACCCTGTGCCTCATGGGAACAGTCCAGCCCGAACTGCCAAGCCATACCTTCCCTGGACCGGAAACAAGCTTCCTAGGAACGGTTTCTGGCATTTCAGCCATCTTCAGCCAGGCTTGCTTGAATCCCGTGGCAAAGTGAGCAAGGGACTCACGTCTGAGCATACCCTGCCAACTTATGGCGAACAAAGCGGTACAAAACGGGGTTGTGAGGGACGGAGCATCAGAACCAATCAAACACTCACACCCAGTCAACAGATCTGGGTTTGATCCATCACCGTTCTTTAGCCCACTCTGCCACCCCAGTTCAGACATGGCCATATGCAAATCAGTCTGACCCTGTGCCTCATGGGAACAGTCCAGCCCGAACTGCCAAGCCAAGCCTTCCCTGGACCGGAAACAAGCTTCCTAGGACCGGTTTCTTGCATTTCAGCCATCCTCAGCCAGGCTTGCTTGAATCCAGTGGCAAAGTGAGCAAGGGACTCACGTCTGAGCATACCCTGCCAACTTATGGCGAACAAAGCGGTACAAAAGGGGGTGGTGATGGACGGAGCATCAGAACCAATCAAACACTCACACCCAGTCAACAGATCTGGGTTTGATCCATCACCGTTCTTTAGCCCACTCTGCCACCCCAGTTCAGACATGGCCATATGCAAATCAGTCTGACCCTGTGCCTCATGGGAACAGTCCAGCCCGAACTGCCAAGCCAAGCCTTCCCTGGACCGGAAACAAGCTTCCTAGGACCGGTTTCTGGCATTTCAGCCGTCTGCAGCCAGGCTTGCTTGAATCCAGTGGCAAAGTGAGCAAGGGACTCACGTCTGAGCATACCCTGCCAACTTATGGCGAACAAAGTGGTACAAAAGGGGGTGGTGATGGACGGAGCATCAGAACCAATCAAACACTCACACCCAGTCAACAGATCTGGGTTTGATCCATCACCGTTCTTTAGCCCACTCTGCCACCCCAGTTCAGACATGGCCATATGCAAATCAGTCTGACCCTGTGCTTCATGGGAACAGTCCAGCCCGAACTGCCAAGCCATGCCTTCCCTGGACCGTAAACAAGCTTCCTAGGACCGGTTTCTGGCATTTCAGCCGTTTTCAGCCAGGCTTGCTTGAATCCAGTGGCAAAGTGAGCAAGGGACTCACGTCTGAGCATACCCTGCCAACTTATGGCGAACAAAGCGGTACAAAAGGGGGTGGTGATGGACGGAGCATCAGAACCAATCAAACACTCACACCCAGTCAACAGATCTGGGTTTGATCCATCACCGTACTTTAGCCCACTCTGCCACCCCAGTTCAGACATGGCCATATGCAAATCAGTCTGACCCTGAGCCTCATGGGAACAGTCCAGCCCGAACTGCCAAGCCATGCCTTCCCTGGACCGGAAACAAGCTTCCTAGGACCGGTTTCTGGCATTTCAGCCGTCTTCAGCCAGGCTTGCTTGAATCCAGTGGCAAAGAGAGCAAGGGACTCACGTCTGAGCATACCCTGCCAACTTATGGCGAACAAAGCGGTACAAAAGGGGGTGGTGATGGACGGAGCATCAGAACCAATCAAACACTCACACCCAGTCAACAGATCTGGGTTTGATCCATCACCGTTCTTTAGCCCACTCTGCCACCCCAGTTCAGACATGGCCATATGCAAATCAGTCTGACCCTGTGCCTCATGGGAACAGTCCAGCCCGAACTGCCAAGCCATGCCTTCCCTGGACCGGAAACAAGCTTCCTAGGACCGGTTTCTGGCATTTCAGCCGTCTTCAGCCAGGCTGGCTTGAATCCAGTGGCAAAGTGAGCAAGGGACTCACGTCTGAGCATACCCTGCCAACTTATGGCGAACAAAGCGGTACAAAAGGGGGTGGTGATGGACGGAGCATCAGAATCAATCAAACACTCACACCCAGTCAACAGATCTGGGTTTGATCCATCACCGTTCTTTAGCCCACTCTGCCACCCCAGTTCAGACATGGCCATATGCAAATCAGTCTGACCCTGTGCCTCATGGGAATAGTCCAGCCCGAACTGCCAAGCCATGCCTTCCCTGGACCGGAAACAAGCTTCCTAGGACCGGTTTCTGGCATTTGAGCCGTCTTCAGCCAGGCTTGCTTGAATCCAGTGGCAAAGTGAGCAAGGGACTCACGTCTGAGCATACCCTGCCAACTTATGGCGCACAAAGCGGTACAAAAGGGGGTGGTGATGGACGGAGCATCAGAACCAATCAAACACTCACACCCAGTTAACAGATCTGGGTTTGATCCATCACCGTTCTTTAGCCCACTCTGCCACCCAGTTCAGACATGGCCATATGCTAATCAGTCTGACCGTGTGCCTCATGGGAACAGTCCAGCCCGAACTGCCAAGCCATGCCTTCCCTGGACCGGAAACAAGCTTCCTAGGACCAGTTTCTGGCATTTCAGCCGTCTTCAGCCAGGCTTGCTTGAATCCAGTGGCAAAGAGAGCAAGGGACTCACGTCTGAGCATACCCTGCCAACTTATGGCGAACAAAGCGGTACAAAAGGGGGTGGTGATGGACGGAGCATCAGAACCAATCAAACACTCACACCCAGTCAACAGATCTGGGTTTGATCCATCACCGTTCTTTAGCCCACTCTGCCACCCCAGTTCAGACATGGCCATATGCAAATCAGTCTGACCCTGTGCCTCATGGGAACAGTCCAGCCCGAACTGCCAAGCCAAGCTTTCCCTGGACCGGAAACAAGCTTCCTAGGACCGGTTTCTGGCATTTCAGCCGTCTTCAGCCAGGCTTGCTTGAATCCAGTGGCAAAGTGAGCAAGGGACTCACGTCTGAGCATACCCTGCCAACTTATGGCGAACAAAGCGGTACAAAAGGGGGTGGTGATGGACGGAGCATCAGAACCAATCAAACACTCACACCCAGTCAACAGATCTGGGTTTGATCCATCACCGTTCTTTAGCCCACTCTGCCACCCCAGTTCAGACATGGCCATATGCAAATCAGTCTGACCCTGTGCCTCATGGGAACAGTCCAGCCCGAACTGCCAAGCCATGCCTTCCCTGGACCGGAAACAAGCTTCCTAGAAACAGTTTCTGGCATTTCAGCCATCTTCAGCCAGACTTGCTTGAATCCCGTGGAAAAGTGAGCAAGGGACTCACGTCTGAGCATACCCTGCCAACTTATGGCGAACAAAGCGGTACAAAAGGGGGTGGTGATGGACGGAGCATCAGAACCAATCAAACACTCACACCCAGTCAACAGATCTGGGTTTGATCCATCACCGTTCTTTAGCCCACTCTGCCACCCCAGTTCAGACATGGCCATATGCAAATCAGTCTGACCCTGTGCCTCATGGGAAAAGTCCAGCCCGAACTGCCAAGCCATGCCTTCCCTGGACCGGAAACAAGCTTCCTAGGACCGGTTTCTGGCATTTCAGCCATCATCAGCCAGGCTTGCTTGAATCCAGTGGCAAAGTGAGCAAGGGACTCACGTCTGAGCATACCCTGCCAACTTATGGCGAACAAAGCGGTACAAAAGGGGGTGGTGATGGACGGAGCATCAGAACCAATCAAACACTCACACCCAGTCAACAGATCTGGGTTTGATCCATCACCGTTCTTTAGCCCACTCTGCCACCCCAGTTCAGACATGGCCATATGCAAATCAGTCTGACCCTGAGCCTCATGGGAACAGTCCAGCCCGAACTGCCAAGCCATGCCTTCCCTGGACCGGAAACAAGCTTCCTAGGACCGGTTTCTGGCATTTCAGCCGTCTTCAGCCAGGCTTGCTTGAATCCATTGGCAAAGAGAGCAAGGGACTCACGTCTGAGCATACCCTGCCAACTTATGGCGAACAAAGCGGTACGAAAGGGGGTGGTGATGGACGGAGCATCAGAACCAATCAAACACTCACACCCAATCAACAGATCTGGGTTTGATCCATCACCGTTCTTTAGCCCACTCTGCCACCCCAGTTCAGACATGGCCATATGCAAATCAGTCTGACCCTGTGCCTCATGGGAACAGTCCAGCCCGAACTTCCAAGCCATGCCTTCCCTGGACCGGAAACAAGCTTCCTAGAAACGGTTTCTGGCATTTCAGCCATCTTCAGCCAGACTTGCTTGAATCCCGTGGAAAAATGAGCAAGGGACTCACGTCTGAGCATACCCTGCCAACTTATGGCGAACAAAGCGGTACAAAAGGGGGTGGTGATGGACGGAGCATCAGAACCAATCAAACACTCACACCCAGTCAACAGATCTGGGTTTGATCCATCACCGTTCTTTAGCCCACTCTGCCACCCCAGTTCAGACATGGCCATATGCAAATCAGTCTGACCCTGTGCCTCATGGGAAAAGTCCAGCCCGAACTGCCAAGCCATGCCTTCCCTGGACCGGAAACAAGCTTCCTAGGACCGGTTTCTGGCATTTCAGCCATCATCAGCCAGGCTTGCTTGAATCCAGTGGCAAAGTGAGCAAGGGACTCACGTCTGAGCATACCCTACCAACTTATGGCGAACAAAGCGGTACAAAAGGGGGTGGTGATGGACGGAGCATCAGAACCAATCAAACACTCACACCCAGTCAACAGATCTGGGTTTGATCCATCACCGTTCTTTAGCCCACTCTGCCACCCCAGTTCAGACATGGCCATATGCAAATCAGTCTGACCCTGTGCCTCATGGGAACAGTCCAGCCCGAACTGCCAAGCTAAGCCTTCCCAGGTCCGGAAACAAGCTTCCTAGGACCGGTTTCTGGCATTTCAGCCGTCTTCAGCCAGGCTTGCTTGAATCCAGTGGCAAAGTGAGCAAGGGACTCACGTCTGAGCATACCCTGCCAACTTATGGCGAACAAAGCGGTACAAAACGGGGTGGTGATGGACGGAGCATCAGAACCAATCAAACACTCACACCCAGTCAACAGATCTGGGTTTGATCCATCACCGTTCTTTAGCCCACTCTGCCACCCCAGTTCAGACATGGCCATATGCAAATCAGTCTGACCCTGTGCCTTATGGGAACAGTCCAGCCCGAACTGCCAAGCCATGCCTTCCCTGGACCGGAAACAAGCTTCCTAGGACCGGTTTCTGGCATTTCAGCCGTCTTCAGCCAGGCTTGCTTGAATCCAGTGGCAAAGTGAGCAAGGGACTCACGTCTGAGCATACCCTGCCAACTTATGGCGAACAAAGCGGTACAAAAGGGGGTGGTGATGGACGGAGCATCAGAATCAATCAAACACTCACACCCAGTCAACAGATCTGGGTTTGATCCATCACCGTTCTTTAGCCCACTCTGCCACCCCAGTTCAGACATGGCCATATGCAAATCAGTCTGACCCTGTGCCTCATGGGAATAGTCCAGCCCGAACTGCCAAGCCATGCCTTCCCTGGACCGGAAACAAGCTTCCTAGGACCGGTTTCTGGCATTTGAGCCGTCTTCAGCCAGGCTTGCTTGAATCCAGTGGCAAAGTGAGCAAGGGACTCACGTCTAAGCATACCCTGCCAACTTATGGCGAACAAAGCGGTACAAAAGGGGGTAGTGATGGACGGAGCATCAGAACCAATCAAACACTCACACCCAGTCAACAGATCTGGGTTTGATCCATCACCGTTCTTTAGCCCACTCTGCCACCCCAGTTCAGACATGGCCATATGCAAATCAGTCTGACCCTGTGCCTCATGGGAACAGTCCAGCCCGAACTGCCAAGCCATGCCTTCCCTGGACCGGAAACAAGCTTCCTAGGACCGGTTTCTGGCATTTCAGCCGTCTTCAGCCAGGCTTGCTTGAATCCAGTGGCAAAGTGAGCAAGGGACTCACGTCTGAGCATACCCTGCCAACTTATGGCGAACAAAGTGGTACAAAAGGGGGTGGTGATGGACGGAGCATCAGAACCAATCAAACACTCACACCCAGTCAACAGATCTGGGTTTGATCCATCACCGTTCTTTAGCCCACTCTGCCACCCCAGTTCAGACATGGCCATATGCAAATCAGTCTGACCCTGTGCCTCATGGGAACAGTCCAGCCCGAACTGCCAAGCCAAGACTTCCCTGGACCGGAAACAAGCTTCCTAGGACCGGTTTCTGGCATTTCAGCCATCTTCAGCCAGGCTTGCTTGAATCCAGTGGCAAAGTGAGCAAGGGACTCACGTCTGAGCATACCCTGCCAACTTATGGCGAACAAAGCGGTACAAAAGGGGGTGGTGATGGACGGAGCATCAGAACCAATCAAACACTCACACCCAGTCAACAGATCTGGGTTTGATCCATCACCGTTCTTTAGCCCACTCTGCCACCCCAGTTCAGACATGGCCATATGCAAATCAGTCTGACCCTGTGCCTCATGGGAACAGTCCAGCCCGAACTGCCAAGCCAAGCCTTCCCTGGACCGGAAACAAGCTTCCTAGGACCGGTTTCTGGCATTTCAGCCGTCTTCAGCCAGGCTTGCTTGAATCCAGTGGCAAAGTGAGCAAGGGACTCACGTCTGAGCATACCCTGCCAACTTATGGCGAACAAAGCGGTACAAAAGGGGGTGGTGATGGACGGAGCATCAGAACCAATCAAACACTCACACCCAGTCAACAGATCTGGGTTTGATCCATCACCGTTCTTTAGACCACTCTGCCACCCCAGTTCAGACATGGCCATATGCAAATCAGTCTGACCCTGTGCCTCATTGGAACAGTCTAGCCCGAACTGCCAAGCCATGCCTTCCCTGGACCGGAAACAAGCTTCCTAGGACCGGTTTCTGGCATTTCAGCCGTCTTCAGCCAGGCTTGCTTGAATTCAGTGGCAAAGTGAGCAAGGGACTCACGTCTGAGCATACCCTGCCAACTTATGGCGAACAAAGCGGTACAAAAGGGGGTGGTGATGGACGGAGCATCAGAACCAATCAAACACTCACACCCAGTCAACAGATCTGGGTTTGATCCATCACCGTTCTTTAGCCCACTCTGCCACCCCAGTTCAGACATGGCCATATGCAAATCAGTCTGACCCTGTGCCTCATGGGAACAGTCCAGCCCGAACTGCCAAGCCATGCCTTCCCTGGACCGGAAACAAGCTTCCTAGGACCAGTTTCTGGCATTTCAGCCGTCTTCAGCCAGGCTTGCTTGAATCCAGTGGCAAAGAGAGCAAGGGACTCACGTCTGAGCATACCCTTCCAACTTATGGCGAACAAAGCGGTACAAAAGGGGGTGGTGATGGACGGAGCATCAGAACCAATCAAACACTCACACCCAGTCAACAGATCTGGGTTTGATCCATCACCGTTCTTTAGCCCACTCTGCCACCCCAGTTCAGACATGGCCATATGCAAATCAGTCTGACCCTGTGCCTCATGGGAACAGTCCAGCCCGAACTGCCAAGCCATGCCTTCCCTGGACCGGAAACAAGCTTCCTAGGACCGGTTTCTGGCATTTCATCCATCTTCAGCCAGGCTTGCTTGAATCCAGTGGCAAAGTGAGCAAGGGACTCACGTCTGAGCATACCCTGCCAACTTATGGCGAACAAAGCGGTACAAAAGGGGGTGGTGATGGACGGAGCATCAGAACCAATCAAACACTCACACCCAGTCAACAGATCTGGGTTTGATCCATCACCGTTCTTTAGCCCACTCTGCCACCCCAGTTCAGACATGGCCATATGCAAATCAGTCTGACCCTGTGCCTCATGGGAACAGTCCAGCCCGAACTGCCAAGCCAAGCCTTCCCTGGACCGGAAACAAGCTTCCTAGGACCGGTTTCTGGCATTTCAGCCGTCTTCAGCCAGGCTTGCTTGAATCCAGTGGCAAAGTGAGCAAGGGACTCACGTCTGAGTATACCCTGCCAATTTATGGCGAACAAAGCGGTACAAAAGGGGGTGGTGATGGACGGAGCATCAGAACCAATCAAACACTCACACCCAGTCAACAGATCTGGGTTTGATCCATCACCGTTCTTTAGCCCACTCTGCCACCCCAGTTCAGACATGGCCATATGCAAATCAGTCTGACCCTGTGCCTCATGGGAACAGTCCAGCCCGAACTGCCAAGCCATGCCTTCCCTGGACCGGAAACAAGCTTCCTAGGACCGGTTTCTGGCATTTCAGCCGTCTTCAGCCAGGCTTGCTTGAATCCAGTGTCAAAGTGAGCAAGGGACTCACGTCTGAGCATACCCTGCCAACTCATGGCGAACAAAGCGGTACAAAAGGGGGTGGTGATGGACGAAGCATCAGAACCAATCAAACACTCACACCCAGTCAACAGATCTGGGTTTGATCCATCACCGTTCTTTAGCCCACTCTGCCACCCCAGTTCAGACATGGCCATATGCAAATCAGTCTGACCCTGAGCCTCATGGGAACAGTCCAGCCCGAACTGCCAAGCCATGCCTTCCCTGGACCGGAAACAAGCTTCCTAGGACCGGTTTCTGGCATTTCAGCCGTCTTCAGCCAGGCTTGCTTGAATCCAGTGGCAAAGAGAGCAAGGGACTCACGTCTGAGCATACCCTGCCAACTTATGGCGAACAAAGCGGTACGAAAGGGGGTGGTGAAGGACGGAGCATCAGAACCAATCAAACACTCACACCCAGTCAACAGATCTGGGTTTGATCCATCACCGTTCTTTAGCCCACTCTGCCACCCCAGTTCAGACATGGCCATATGCAAATCAGTCTGACCCTGTGCCTCATGGGAACAGTCCAGCCCGAACTGCCAAGCCATGCCTTCCCTGGACCGGAAACAAGCTTCCTAGAAACGGTTTCTGGCATTTCAGCCATCTTCAGCCAGGCTTGCTTGAATCCCGTGGAAAAGTGAGCAAGGGACTCACGTCTGAGCATACCCTGCCAACTTATGGCGAACAAAGCGGTACAAAAGGGGGTGGTGATGGACGGAGCATCAGAACCAATCAAACACTCACACCCAGTCAACAGATCTGGGTTTGATCCATCACCGTTCTTTAGCCCACTCTGCCACCCCAGTTCAGACATGGCCATATGCAAATCAGTCTGACCCTGTGCCTCATGGGAACAGTCCAGCCCGAATTGCCAAGCCAAGCCTTCCCTGGACCGGAAACAAGCTTCCTAGGACCGGTTTCTGGCATTTCAGCCGTCTTCAGCCAGGCTTGCTTGAATCCAGTGGCAAAGTGAGCAAGGGACTCACGTCTGAGCATACCCTGCCAACTTATGGCGAACAAAGCGGTACAAAAGGGGGTGGTGATGGACGGAGCATCAGAACCAATCAAACACTCACACCCAGTCAACAGATCTGGGTTTGATCCATCACCGTTCTTTAGCCCACTCTGCCACCCCAGTTCAGACATGGCCATATGCAAATCAGTCTGACCCTGTGCCTCATGGGAACAGTCCAGCCCGAACTGCCAAGCCATGCCTTCCCTGGACCGGAAACAAGCTTCCTAGGACCGGTTTCTGGCATTTCAGCCGTCTTCAGCCAGGCTTGCTTGAATCCAGTGTCAAAGTGAGCAAGGGACTCACGTCTGAGCATACCCTGCCAACTCATGGCGAACAAAGCGGTACGAAAGGGGGTGGTGATGGACGGAGCATCAGAACCAATCAAACACTCACACCCAGTCAACAGATCTGGGTTTGATCCATCACCGTTCTTTAGCCCACTCTGCCACCCCAGTTCAGACATGGCCATATGCAAATCAGTCTGACCCTGAGCCTCATGGGAACAGTCCAGCCCAAACTGCCAAGCCATGCCTTCCCTGGACCGGAAACAAGCTTCCTAGGACCGGTTTCTGGCATTTCAGCCGTCTTCAGCCAGGCTTGCTTGAATCCAGTGGCAAAGAGAGCAAGGGACTCACGTCTGAGCATACCCTGCCAACTTATGGCGAACAAAGCGGTACGAAAGGGGGTGGTGAAGGACGGAGCATCAGAACCAATCAAACACTCACACCCAGTCAACAGATCTGGGTTTGATCCATCACCGTTCTTTAGCCCACTCTGCCACCCCAGTTCAGACATGGCCATATGCAAATCAGTCTGACCCTGTGCCTCATGGGAACAGTCCAGCCCGAACTGCCAAGCCATGCCTTCCCTGGACCGGAAACAAGCTTCCTAGAAACGGTTTCTGGCATTTCAGCCATCTTCAGCCAGGCTTGCTTGAATCCCGTGGAAAAGTGAGCAAGGGACTCACGTCTGAGCATACCCTGCCAACTTATGGCGAACAAAGCGGTACAAAAGGGGGTGGTGATGGACGGAGCATCAGAACCAATCAAACACTCACACCCAGTCAACAGATCTGGGTTTGATCCATCACCGTTCTTTAGCCCACTCTGCCACCCCAGTTCAGACATGGCCATATGCAAATCAGTCTGACCCTGTGCCTCATGGGAATAGTCCAGCCCGAACTGCCAAGCCATGCCTTCCCTGGACCGGAAACAAGCTTCCTAGGACTGGTTTCTGGCATTTCAGCCATCATCAGCCAGGCTTGCTTGAATCCAGTGGCAAAGTGAGCAAGGGACTCACGTCTGAGCATACCCTGCCAACTTATGGCGAACAAAGCGGTACAAAAGGGGGTGGTGATGGACGGAGCATCAGAACCAATCAAACACTCACACCCAGTCAACAGATCTGGGTTTGATCCATCACCGTTCTTTAGCCCACTCTGCCACCCCAGTTCAGACATGGCCATATGCAAATCAGTCTGACCCTGTGCCTCATGGGAACAGTCCAGCCCGAACTGCCAAGCTAAGCCTTCCCTGGACCGGAAACAAGCTTCCTAGGACCGGTTTCTGGCATTTCAGCCGTCTTCAGCCAGGCTTGCTTGAATCCAGTGGCAAAGTGAGCAAGGGACTCACGTCTGAGCATACCCTGCCAACTTATGGCGAACAAAGCGGTACAAAACGGGGTGGTGATGGACGGAGCATCAGAACCAATCAAACACTCACACCCTGTCAACAGATCTGGGTTTGATCCATCACCGTTCTTTAGCCCACTCTGCCACCCCAGTTTCAGACATGGCCATATGCAAATCAGTCTGACCCTGTGCCTCATGGGAACAGTCCAGCCCGAACTGCCAAGCCATGCCTTCCCTGGACCGGAAACAAGCTTCCTAGGACCGGTTTCTGGCATTTCAGCTGTCTTCAGCCAGGCTTGCTTGAATCCAGTGGCAAAGTGAGCAAGGGACTCACGTCTGAGCATACCCTGCCAACTTATGGCGAACAAAGCGGTACAAAAGGGGGTGGTGATGGACGGAGCATCAGAACCAATCAAACACTCACACCCAGTCAACAGATCTGGGTTTGATCCATCACCGTTCTTTAGCCCACTCTGCCACCCCAGTTCAGACATGGCCATATGCAAATCAGTCTGACCCTGTGCCTCATGGGAACAGTCCAGCCCGAACTGCCAAACCATGCTTTCCCTGGACCGGAAACAAGCTTCCTAGGACCGGTTTCTGGCATTTCAGCCGTCTTCAGCCAGGCTTGCTTGAATCCAGTGGCAAAGTGAGCAAGGGACTCACGTCTGAGCATACCCTGCCAACTTATGGCGAACAAAGTGGTACAAAAGGGGGTGGTGATGGACGGAGCATCAGAACCAATCAAACACTCACACCCAGTCAACAGATCTGGGTTTGATCCATCACCGTTCTTTAGCCCACTCTGCCACCCCAGTTCAGACATGGCCATATGCAAATCAGTCTGACCCTGTGCTTCATGGGAACAGTCCAGCCCGAACTGCCAAGCCATGCCTTCCCTGGACCGTAAACAAGCTTCCTCGGACCGGTTTCTGGCATTTCAGCCGTTTTCAGCCAGGCTTGCTTGAATCCAGTGGCAAAGTGAGCAAGGGACTCACGTCTGAGCATACCCTGCCAACTTATGGCGAACAAAGCGGTACAAAAGGGGGTGGTGATGGACGGAGCATCAGAACCAATCAAACACTCACACCCAGTCAACAGATCTGGGTTTGATCCATCACCGTTCTTTAGCCCACTCTGCCACCCCAGTTCAGACATGGCCATATGCAAATCAGTCTGACCCTGAGCCTCATGGGAACAGTCCAGCCCGAACTGCCAAGCCATGCCTTCCCTGGACCGGAAACAAGCTTCCTAGGACCGGTTTCTGGCATTTCAGCCGTCTTCAGCCAGGCTTGCTTGAATCCAGTGGCAAAGAGAGCAAGGGACTCACGTCTGAGCACACCCTGCCAACTTATGGCGAACAAAGCGGTACAAAAGGGGGTGGTGATGGACGGAGCATCAGAACCAATCAAACACTCACACCCAGTCAACAGATCTGGGTTTGATCCATCACCGTTCTTTAGCCCACTCTGCCACCCCAGTTCAGACATGGCCATATGCAAATCAGTCTGACCCTGTGCCTCATGGGAACAGTCCAGCCCGAGCTGCCAAGCCATGCCTTCCCTGGACCGGAAACAAGCTTCCTAGGAACGGTTTCTGGCATTTCAGCCATCTTCAGCCAGGCTTGCTTGAATCCCGTGGCAAAGTGAGCAAGGGACTCACGTCTGAGCATACCCTACCAACTTATGGCGAACAAAGCGGTACAAAAGGGGGTGGTGATGGACGGAGCATCAGAACCAATCAAACACTCACACCCAGTCAACAGATCTGGGTTTGATCCATCACCGTTCTTTAGCCCACTCTGCCACCCCAGTTCAGACATGGCCATATGCAAATCAGTCTGACCCTGTGCCTCATGGGAACAGTCCAGCCCGAACTGCCAAGCCATGCCTTCCCTGGACCGGAAACAAGCTTCCTAGGACCGGTTTCTGGCATTTCAGCCGTCTTCAGCCAGGCTTGCTTGAATCCAGTGGCAAAGTGAGCAAGGGACTCACGTCTGAGCATACCCTGCCAACTTATGGCGAACAAAGTGGTACAAAAGGGGGTGGTGATGGACGGAGCATCAGAACCAATCAAACACTCACACCCAGTCAACAGATCTGGGTTTGATCCATCACCGTTCTTTAGCCCACTCTGCCACCCCAGTTCAGACATGGCCATATGCAAATCAGTCTGACCCTGTGCTTCATGGGAACAGTCCAGCCCGAACTGCCAAGCCATGCCTTCCCTGGACCGTAAACAAGCTTCCTCGGACCGGTTTCTGGCATTTCAGCCGTTTTCAGCCAGGCTTGCTTGAATCCAGTGGCAAAGTGAGCAAGGGACTCACGTCTGAGCATACCCTGCCATCTTATGGCGAACAAAGCGGTACAAAAGGGGGTGGTGATGGACGGAGCATCAGAACCAATCAAACACTCACACCCAGTCAACAGATCTGGGTTTGATCCATCACCGTTCTTTAGCCCACTCTGCCACCCCAGTTCAGACATGGCCATATGCAAATCAGTCTGACCCTGAGCCTCATGGGAACAGTCCAGCCCGAACTGCCAAGCCATGCCTTCCCTGGACCGGAAAAAAGCTTCCTAGGACCGGTTTCTGGCATTTCAGCCGTCTTCAGCCAGGCTTGCTTGAATCCAGTGGCAAAGTGAGCAAGGGACTCACGTCTGAGCATACCCTGCCAACTTATGGCGAACAAAGCGGTACAAAAGGGGGTGGTGATGGACGGAGCATCAGAACCAATCAAACACTCACACCCAGTCAACAGATCTGGGTTTGATCCATCACCGTTCTTTAGCCCACTCTGCCACCCCAGTTCAGACATGGCCATATGCAAATCAGTCTGACCCTGTGCCTCATGGGAACAGTCCAGCCCGAACTGCCAAGCCAAGCCTTCCCTGGACCGGAAACAAGCTTCCTAGGACCGGTTTCTGGCATTTCAGCCATCTTCAGCCAGGCTTGCTTGAATCCAGTGGCAAAGTGAGCAAGGGACTCACGTCTGAGCATACCCTGCCAACTTATGGCGAACAAAGCGGTACAAAAGGGGGTGGTGATGGACGGAGCATCAGAACCAATCAAACACTCACACCCAGTCAACAGATCTGGGTTTGATCCATCACCGTTCTTTAGCCCACTCTGCCACCCCAGTTCAGACATGGCCATATGCAAATCAGTCTGACCCTGTGCCTCATGGGAACAGTCCAGCCCGAACTGCCAAGCCAAGCCTTCCCTGGACCGGAAACAAGCTTCCTAGGACCGGTTTCTGGCATTTCAGCTGTCTTCAGCCAGGCTTGCTTGAATCCAGTGGCAAAGTGAGCAAGGGACTCACGTCTGAGCATACCCTGCCAACTTATGGCGAACAAAGCGGTACAAAAGGGGGTGGTGATGGACGGAGCATCAGAACCAATCAAACACTCACACCCAGTCAACAGATCTGGGTTTGATCCATCACCGTTCTTTAGACCACTCTGCCACCCCAGTTCAGACATGGCCATATGCAAATCAGTCTGACCCTGTGCCTCATGGGAACAGTCTAGCCCGAACTGCCAAGCCATGCCTTCCCTGGACCGGAAACAAGCTTCCTAGGACCGGTTTCTGGCATTTCAGCCGTCTTCAGCCAGGCTTGCTTGAATTCAGTGGCAAAGTGAGCAAGGGACTCACGTCTGAGCATACCCTGCCAACTTATGGCGAACAAAGCGGTACAAAAGGGGGTGGTGATGGACGGAGCATCAGAACCAATCAAACACTCACACCCAGTCAACAGATCTGGGTTTGATCCATCACCGTTCTTTAGCCCACTCTGCCACCCCAGTTCAGACATGGCCATATGCAAATCAGTCTGACCCTGTGCCTCATGGGAACAGTCCAGCCCGAACTGCCAAACCATGCCTTCCCTGGACCGGAAACAAGCTTCCTAGGACCAGTTTCTGGCATTTCAGCCGTCTTCAGCCAGGCTTGCTTGAATCCAGTGGCAAAGAGAGCAAGGGACTCATGTCTGAGCATACCCTGCCAACTTATGGCGAACAAAGCGGTACAAAAGGGGGTGGTGATGGACGGAGCATCAGAACCTATCAAACACTCACACCCAGTCAACAGATCTGGGTTTGATCCATCACCGTTCTTTAGCCCACTCTGCCACCCCAGTTCAGACATGGCCATATGCAAATCAGTCTGACCCTGTGCCTCATGGGAACAGTCCAGCCCGAACTGCCAAGCCATGCCTTCCCTGGACCGGAAACAAGCTTCCTAGGACCGGTTTCTGGCATTTCAGCCATCTTCAGCCAGGCTTGCTTGAATCCAGTGGCAAAGTGAGCAAGGGACTCACGTCTGAGCATACCCTGCCAACTTATGGCGAACAAAGCGGTACAAAAGGGGGTGGTGATGGACGGAGCATCAGAACCAATCAAACACTCACACCCAGTCAACAGATCTGGGTTTGATCCATCACCGTTCTTTAGCCCACTCTGCCACCCCAGTTCAGACATGGCCATATGCAAATCAGTCTGACCCTGTGCCTCATGGGAACAGTCCAGCCCGAACTGCCAAGCCATGCCTTCCCTGGACCGGAAACAAGCTTCCTAGGACCGGTTTCTGGCATTTCAGCCGTCTTCAGCCAGGCTTGCTTGAATCCAGTGTCAAAGTGAGCAAGGGACTCACGTCTGAGCATACCCTGCCAACTTATGGCGAACAAAGCGGTACAAAAGGGGGTGGTGATGGACGGAGCATCAGACCAATCAAACACTCACACCCAGTCAACAGATCTGGGTTTGATCCATCACCGTTCTTTAGCCCACTCTGCCACCCCAGTTCAGACATGGCCATATGCAAATCAGTCTGACCCTGAGCCTCATGGGAACAGTCCAGCCCGAACTGCCAAGCCATGCCTTCCCTGGACCGGAAACAAGCTTCCTAGGACCGGTTTCTGGCATTTCAGCCGTCTTCAGCCAGGCTTGCTTGAATCCAGTGGCAAAGAGAGCAAGGGACTCACGTCTGAGCATACCCTGCCAACTTATGGCGAACAAAGCGGTACGAAAGGGGGTGGTGATGGACGGAGCATCAGAACCAATCAAACACTCACACCCAGTCAACAGATCTGGGTTTGATCCATCACCGTTCTTTAGCCCACTCTGCCACCCCAGTTCAGACATGGCCATATGCAAATCAGTCTGACCCTGTGCCTCATGGGAACAGTCCAGCCCGAACTGCCAAGCCATGCCTTCCCTGGACCGGAAACAAGCTTCCTAGAAACGGTTTCTGGCATTTCAGCCATCTTCAGCCAGGCTTGCTTGAATCCCGTGGAAAAGTGAGCAAGGGACTCACGTCTGAGCATACCCTGCCAACTTATGGCGAACAAAGCGGTACAAAAGGGGGTGGTGATGGACGGAGCATCAGAACCAATCAAACACTCACACCCAGTCAACAGATCTGGGTTTGATCCATCACCGTTCTTTAGCCCACTCTGCCACCCCAGTTCAGACATGGCCATATGCAAATCAGTCTGACCCTGTGCCTCATGGGAATAGTCCAGCCCGAACTGCCAAGCCATGCCTTCCCTGGACCGGAAACAAGCTTCCTAGGACCGGTTTCTGGCATTTCAGCCATCATCAGCCAGGCTTGCTTGAATCCAGTGGCAAAGTGAGCAAGGGACTCACGTCTGAGCATACCCTGCCAACGTATGGCGAACAAAGCGGTACAAAAGGGGGTGGTGATGGACGGAGCATCAGAACCAATCAAACACTCACACTCAGTCAACAGATCTGGGTTTGATCCATCACCGTTCTTTAGCCCACTCTGCCACCCCAGTTCAGACATGGCCATATGCAAATCAGTCTGACCCTGTGCCTCATGGGAACAGTCCAGCCCGAACTGCCAAGCTAAGCCTTCCCTGGACCGGAAACAAGCTTCCGAGGACCGGTTTCTGGCATTTCAGCCGTCTTCAGCCAGGCTTGCTTGAATCCAGTGGCAAAGTGAGCAAGGGACTCACGTCTGAGCATACCCTGCCAACTTATGGCGAACAAAGCGGTACAAAACGGGGTGGTGATGGACGGAGCATCAGAACCAATCAAACACTCACACCCAGTCAACAGATCTGGGTTTGATCCATCACCGTTCTTTAGCCCACTCTGCCACCCCAGTTTCAGACATGGCCATATGCAAATCAGTCTGACCCTGTGCCTCATGGGAACAGTCCAGCCCGAACTGCCAAGCCATGCCTTCCCTGGACCGGAAACAAGCTTCCTAGGACCGGTTTCTGGCATTTGAGCCGTCTTCAGCCAGGCTTGCTTGAATCCAGTGGCAAAGTGAGCAAGGGACTCACGTCTGAGCATACCCTGCCAACTTATGGCGAACAAAGCGGTACAAAAGAAGGTGGTGATGGACGGAGCATCAGAACCAATCAAACACTCACACCCAGTCAACAGATCTGGGTTTGATCCATCACCGTTCTTTAGCCCACTCTGCCACCCCAGTTCCGACATGGCCATATGCAAATCAGTCTGACCCTGTGCCTCATGGGAACAGTCCAGCCCGAACTGCCAAACCATGCTTTCCCTGGACCGGAAACAAGCTTCCTAGGACCTGTTTCTGGCATTTCAGCCGTCTTCAGCCAGGCTTGCTTGAATCCAGTGGCAAAGTGAGCAAGGGACTCACGTCTGAGCATACCCTGCCAACTTATGGCGAACAAAGTGGTACAAAAGGGGGTGGTGATGGACGGAGCATCAGCACCAATCAAACACTCACACCCAGTCAACAGATCTGGGTTTGATCCATCACCGTTCTTTAGCCCACTCTGCCACCCCAGTTCAGACATGGCCATATGCAAATCAGTCTGACCCTGTGCTTCATGGGAACAGTCCAGCCCGAACTGCCAAGCCATGCCTTCCCTGGACCGTAAACAAGCTTCCTCGGACCGGTTTCAGGCATTTCAGCCGTTTTCAGCCAGGCTTGCTTGAATCCAGTGGCAAAGTGAGCAAGGGACTCACGTCTGAGCATACCCTGCCAACTTATGGCGAACAAAGCGGTACAAAAGGGGGTGGTGATGGACGGAGCATCAGAACCAATCAAACACTCACACCCAGTCAACAGATCTGGGTTTGATCCATCACCGTTCTTTAGCCCACTCTGCCACCCCAGTTCAGACATGGCCATATGCAAATCAGTCTGACCCTGAGCCTCATGGGAACAGTCCAGCCCGAACTGCCAAGCCATGCCTTCCCTGGACCGGAAACAAGCTTCCTAGGACCGGTTTCTGGCATTTCAGCCGTCTTCAGCCAGGCTTGCTTGAATCCAGTGGCAAAGTGAGCAAGGGACTCACGTCTGAGCATACCCTACCAACTTATGGCGAACAAAGCGGTACAAAAGGGGGTGGTGATGGACGGAGCATCAGAACCAATCAAACACTCACACCCAGTCAACAGATCTGGGTTTGATCCATCACCGTTCTTTAGCCCACTCTGCCACCCCAGTTCAGACATGGCCATATGCAAATCAGTCTGACCCTGTGCCTCATGGGAACAGTCCAGCCCGACCTGCCAAGCCATGCCTTCCCTGGACCGGAAACAAGCTTCCTAGGACCGGTTTCTGGCATTTCAGCCGTCTTCAGCCAGGCTTGCTTGAATCCAGTGGCAAAGTGAGCAAGGGACTCACGTCTGAGCATACCCTGCCAACTTATGGCGAACAAAGCGGTACAAAAGGGGGTGGTGATGGACGGAGCATCAGAACCAATCAAACACTCACACCCAGTCAACAGATCTGGGTTTGATCCATCACCGTTCTTTAGCCCACTCTGCCACCCCAGTTCAGACATGGCCATATGCAAATCAGTCTGACCCTGTGCCTCATGGGAATAGTCCAGCCCGAACTGCCAAGCCATGCCTTCCCTGGACCGGAAACAAGCTTCCTAGGACCGGTTTCTGGCATTTGAGCCGTCTTCAGCCAGGCTTGCTTGAATCCAGTGGCAAAGTGAGCAAGGGACTCACGTCTAAGCATACCCTGCCAACTTATGGCGAACAAAGCGGTACAAAAGGGGGTGGTGATGGACGGAGCATCAGAACCAATCAAACACTCACACCCAGTCAACAGATCTGGGTTTGATCCATCACCGTTCTTTAGCCCACTCTGCCACCCCAGTTCAGACATGGCCATATGCAAATCAGTCTGACCCTGTGCCTCATGGGAACAGTCCAGCCCGAACTGCCAAGCCATGCCTTCCCTGGACCGGAAACAAGCTTCCTAGGACCGGTTTCTGGCATTTCAGCCGTCTTCAGCCAGGCTTGCTTGAATCCAGTGGCAAAGTGAGCAAGGGACTCACGTCTGAGCATACCCTGCCAACTTATGGCGAACAAAGCGGTACAAAAGGGGGTGGTGATGGACGGAGCATCAGAACCAATCAAACACTCACACCCAGTCAACAGATCTGGGTTTGATTTATCACCGTTCTTTAGCCCACTCTGCCACCCCAGTTCAGACATGGCCATATGCAAATCAGTCTGACCCTGTGCCTCATGGGAACAGTCCAGCCCGAACTGCCAAGCCAAGCCTTCCCTGGACCGGAAACAAGCTTCCTAGGACCGGTTTCTGGCATTTCAGCCGTCTTCAGCCAGGCTTGCTTGAATCCAGTGGCAAAGTGAGCAAGGGACTCACGTCTGAGCATACCCTGCCAACTTATGGCGAACAAAGCGGTACAAAAGGGGGTGGTGATGGACGGAGCATCAGAACCAATCAAACACTCACACCCAGTCAACAGATCTGGGTTTGATCCATCACCGTTCTTTAGCCCACTCTGCCACCCCAGTTCAGACATGGCCATATGCAAATCAGTCTGACCCTGTGCCTCATGGGAACAGTCCAGCCCGAACTGCCAAGCCATGCCTTCCCTGGACCGGAAACAAGCTTCCTAGGACCGGTTTCTGGCATTTCAGCCATCTTCAGCCAGGCTTGCTTGAATCTAGTGGCAAAGTGAGCAAGGGACTCACGTCTGAGCATACCCTGCCAACTTATGGCGAACAAAGCGGTACAAAAGGGGGTGGTGATGGACGGAGCATCAGAACCAATCAAACACTCACACCCAGTCAACAGATCTGGGTTTGATCCATCACCGTTCTTTAGCCCACTCTGCCACCCCAGTTCAGACATGGCCATATGCAAATCAGTCTGACCCTGTGCCTCATGGGAACAGTCCAGCCCGAACTGCCAAGCCATGCCTTCCCTGGACCGGAAACAAGCTTCCTAGGACCGGTTTCTGGCATTTCAGCCGTTTTCAGCCAGGCTTGCTTGAATCCAGTGGCAAAGTGAGCAAGGGACTCACGTCTGAGCATACCCTGCCAACTTATGGCGAACAAAGCGGTACAAAAGGGGGTGGTGATGGACGGAGCATCAGAACCAATCAAACACTCACACCCAGTCAACAGATCTGGGTTTGATCCATCACCGTTCTTTAGCCCACTCTGCCACCCCAGTTCAGACATGGCCATATGCAAATCAGTCTGACTCTGTGCCTCATGGGAACAGTCCAGCCCGAACTGCCAAGCCATGCCTTCCCTGGACCGGAAACAAGCTTCCTAGGACCAGTTTCTGGCATTTCAGCCGTCTTCAGCCAGGCTTGCTTGAATCCAGTGGCAAAGAGAGCAAGGGACTCACGTCTGAGCATACCCTGTCAACTTATGGCGAACAAAGCGGTACAAAAGGGGGTGGTGATGGACGGAGCATCAGAACCAATCAAACACTCACACCCAGTCAACAGATCTGGGTTTGATCCATCACCGTTCTTTAGCCCACTCTGCCACCCCAGTTCAGACATGGCCATATGCAAATCAGTCTGACCCTGTGCCTCATGGGAACAGTCCAGCCCGAACTGCCAAGCCATGCCTTCCCTGGACCGGAAACAAGCTTCCTAGGACCGGTTTCTGGCATTTCAGCCATCTTCAGCCAGGCTTGCTTGAATCCAGTGGCAAAGTGAGCAAGGGACTCACGTCTGAGCATACCCTGCCAGCTTATGGCGAACAAAGCGGTACAAAAGGGGGTGGTGATGGACGGAGCATCAGAACCAATCAAACACTCACACCCAGTCAACAGATCTGGGTTTGATCCATCACCGTTCTTTAGCCCACTCTGCCACCCCAGTTCAGACATGGCCATATGCAAATCAGTCTGACCCTGTGCCTCATGGGAACAGTCCAGCCCGAACTGCCAAGCCAAGCCTTCCCTGGACCGGAAACAAGCTTCCTAGGACCGGTTTCTGGCATTTCAGCCGTCTTCAGCCAAGCTTGCTTGAATCCAGTGGCAAAGTGAGCAAGGGACTCACGTCTGAGCATACCCTGCCAACTTATGGCGAACAAAGCGGTACAAAAGGGGGTGGTGATGGACGGAGCATCAGAACCAATCAAACACTCACACCCAGTTAACAGATCTGGGTTTGATCCATCACCGTTCTTTAGCCCACTCTGCCACCCCAGTTCAGACATGGCCATATGCAAATCAGTCTGACCCTGTGCCTCATGGGAACAGTCCAGCCCGAACTGCCAAGCCATGCCTTCCCTGGACCGGAAACAAGCTTCCTAGGACCGGTTTCTGGCATTTCAGCCGTCTTCAGCCAGGCTTGCTTGAATCCAGTGTCAAAGTGAGCAAGGGACTCACGTCTGAGCATACCCTGCCAACTTATGGCGAACAAAGCGGTACAAAAGGGGGTGGTGATGGACGGAGCATCAGAACCAATCAAACACTCACACCCAGTCAACAGATCTGGGTTTGATCCATCACCGTTCTTTAGCCCACTCTGCCACCCCAGTTCAGACATGGCCATATGCAAATCAGTCTGACCCTGAGCCTCATGGGAACAGTCCAGCCCGAACTGCCAAGCCATGCCTTCCCTGGACCGGAAACAAGCTTCCTAGGACCGGTTTCTGGCATTTCAGCCGTCTTCAGCCAGGCTTGCTTGAATCCAGTGGCAAAGAGAGCAAGGGACTCACGTCTGAGCATACCCTGCCAACTTATGGCGAACAAAACGGTACGAAAGGGGGTGGTGATGGACGGAGCATCAGAACCAATCAAACACTCACACCCAGTCAACAGATCTGGGTTTGATCCATCACCGTTCTTTAGCCCACTCTGCCACCCCAGTTCAGACATGGCCATATGCAAATCAGTCTGACCCTGTGCCTCATGGGAACAGTCCAGCCCGAACTGCCAAGCCATGCCTTCCCTGGACCGGAAACAAGCTTCCTAGAAACGGTTTCTGGCATTTCAGCCATCTTCAGCCAGACTTGCTTGAATCCCGTGGAAAAGTAAGCAAGGGACTCACGTCTGAGCATACCCTGCCAACTTATGGCGAACAAAGCGGTACAAAAGGGGGTGGTGATGGACGGAGCATCAGAACCAATCAAACACTCACACCCAGTCAACAGATCTGGGTTTGATCCATCACCGTTCATTAGCCCACTCTGCCACCCCAGTTCAGACATGGCCGTATGCAAATCAGTCTGACCCTGTGCCTCATGGGAAAAGTCCAGCCCGAACTGCCAAGCCATGCCTTCCCTGGACCGGGAACAAGCTTCCTAGGACCGGTTTCTGGCATTTCAGCCATCATCAGCCAGGCTTGCTTGAATCCAGTGGCAAAGTGAGCAAGGGACTCACGTCTGAGCATACCCTGCCAACTTATGGCGAACAAAGCGGTACAAAAGGGGGTGGTGATGGACGGAGCATCAGAACCAATCAAACACTCATACCCAGTCAACAGATCTGGGTTTGATCCATCACCGTTCTTTAGCCCACTCTGCCACCCCAGTTCAGACATGGCCATATGCAAATCAGTCTGACCCTGTGCCTCATGGGAACAGTCCAGCCCGAACTGCCAAGCTAAGCCTTCCCTGGTCCGGAAACAAGCTTCCTAGGACCGGTTTCTGGCATTTCAGCCGTCTTCAGCCAGGCTTGCTTGAATCCAGTGGCAAAGTGAGCAAGGGACTCACGTCTGAGCATACCCTGCCAACTTATGGCGAACAAAGCGGTACAAAACGGGGTGGTGATGGACGGAGCATCAGAACCAATCAAACACTCACACCCAGTCAACAGATCTGGGTTTGATCCATCACCGTTCTTTAGCCCACTCTGCCACCCCAGTTCAGACATGGCCATATGCAAATCAGTCTGACCCTGTGCCTCATGGGAACAGTCCAGCCCGAACTGCCAAGCCATGCCTTCCCTGGACCGGAAACAAGCTTCCTAGGACCGGTTTCTGGCATTTCAGCCGTCTTCAGCCAGGCTTGCTTAAATCCAGTGGCAAAGTGAGCAAGGGACTCACGTCTGAGCATACCCTGCCAACTTATGGCGAACAAAGCGGTACAAAAGGGGGTGGTGATGGACGGAGCATCAGAATCAATCAAACACTCACACCCAGTCAACAGATCTAGGTTTGATCCATCACCGTTCTTTAGCCCACTCTGCCACCCCAGTTCAGACATGGCCATATGCAAATCAGTCTGACCCTGTGCCTCATGGGAATAGTCCAGCCCGAACTGCCAAGCCATGCCTTCCCTGGACCGGAAACAAGCTTCCTAGGACCGGTTTCTGGCATTTGAGCCGTCTTCAGCCAGGCTTGCTTGAATCCAGTGGCAAAGTGAGCAAGGGACTCACGTCTAAGCATACCCTGCCAACTTATGGCGAACAAAGCGGTACAAAAGGGGGTAGTGATGGACGGAGCATCAGAACTAATCAAACACTCACACCCAGTCAACAGATCTGGGTTTGATCCATCACCGTTCTTTAGCCCACTCTGCCACCCCAGTTCAGACATGGCCATATGCAAATCAGTCTGACCCTGTGCCTCATGGGAACAGTCCAGCCCGAACTGCCAAGCCAAGCCTTCCCTGGACCGGAAACAAGCTTCCTAGGACCGGTTTCTGGCATTTCAGCCATCTTCAGCCAGGCTTGCTTGAATCCAGTGGCAAAGTGAGCAAGGGACTCACGTCTGAGCATACCCTGCCAACTTATGGCGAACAAAGCGGTACAAAAGGGGGTGGTGATGGACGGAGCATCAGAACCAATCAAACACTCACACCCAGTCAACAGATCTGGGTTTGATCCATCACCGTTCTTTAGCCCACTCTGCCACCCCAGTTCAGACATGGCCATATGCAAATCAGTCTGACCCTGTGCCTCATGGGAACAGTCCAGCCCGAACTGCCAAGCCATCCCTTCCCTGGACCGGAAACAAGCTTCCTAGGACCGGTTTCTGGCATTTCAGCCGTCTTCAGCCAGGCTTGCTTGAATCCAGTGGCAAAGAGAGCAAGGGACTCACGTCTGAGCATACCCTGCCAACTTATGACGAACAAAGCGGTACAAAAGGGGGTGGTGATGGACGGAGCATCAGAACCAATCAAACACTCACACCCAGTCAACAGATCTGGGTTTGATCCATCACCGTTCTTTAGACCACTCTGCCACCCCAGTTCAGACATGGCCATATGCAAATCAGTCTGACCCTGTGCCTCATGGGAACAGTCCAGCCCGAACTGCCAAGCCATGCCTTCCCTGGACCGGAAACAAGCTTCCTAGGACCGGTTTCTGGCATTTCAGCCGTCTTCAGCCAGGCTTGCTTGAATTCAGTGGCAAAGTTAGCAAGGGACTCACGTCTGAGCATACCCTGCCAACTTATGGCGAACAAAGCGGTACAAAAGGGGGTGGTGATGGACGGAGCATCAGAACCAATCAAACACTCACACCCAGTCAACAGATCTGGGTTTGATCCATCACCGTTCTTTAGCCCACTCTGCCACCCCAGTTCAGACATGGCCATATGCAAATCAGTCTGACCCTGTGCCTCATGGGAACAGTCCAGCCCGAACTGCCAAGCCATGCCTTCCCTGGACCGGAAACAAGCTTCCTAGGACCAGTTTCTGGCATTTCAGCCGTCTTCAGCCAGGCTTGCTTGAATCCAGTGGCAAAGAGAGCAAGGGACTCACGTCTGAGCATACCCTGCCAACTTATGGCGAACAAAGCGGTACAAAAGGGGGTGGTGATGGACGGAGCATCAGAACCAATCAAACACTCACACCCAGTCAACAGATCTGGGTTTGATCCATCACCGTTCCTTAGCCCACTCTGCCACCCCAGTTCAGACATGGCCATATGCAAATCAGTCTGACCCCGTGCCTCATGGGAACAGTCCAGCCCGAACTGCCAAGCCATGCCTTCCCTGGACCGGAAACAAGCTTCCTAGGACCGGTTTCTGGCATTTCAGCCATCTTCAGCCAGGCTTGCTTGAATCCAGTGGCAAAGTGAGCAAGGGACTCACGTCTGAGCATACCCTGCCAACTTATGGCGAACAAAGCGGTATAAAAGGGGGTGGTGATGGACGGAGCATCAGAACCAATCAAACACTCACACCCAGTCAACAGATCTGGGTTTGATCCATCACCGTTCTTTAGCCCACTCTGCCACCCCAGTTCAGACATGGCCATATGCAAATCAGTCTGACCCTGTGCCTCATGGGAACAGTCCAGCCCGAACTGCCAAGCCAAGCCTTCCCTGGACCGGAAACAAGCTTCCTAGGACCGGTTTCTGGCATTTCAGCCGTCTTCAGCCAGGCTTGCTTAAATCCAGTGGCAAAGTGAGCAAGGGACTCACGTCTGAGCATACCCTGCCAACTTATGGCGAACAAAGCGGTACAAAAGGGGGTGGTGATGGACGGAGCATCAGAACCAATCAAACACTCACACCCAGTCAACAGATCTGGGTTTGATCCATCACCGTTCTTTAGCCCACTCTGCCACCCCAGTTCAGACATGGCCATATGCAAATCAGTCTGACCCTGTGCCTCATGGGAACAGTCCAGCCCGAACTGCCAAGCCATGCCTTCCCTGGACCGGAAACAAGCTTCCTAGGACCGGTTTCTGGCATTTCAGCCGTCTTCAGCCAGGCTTGCTTGAATCCAGTGTCAAAGTGAGCAAGGGACTCACGTCTGAGCATACCCTGCCAACTTATGGCGAACAAAGCGGTACAAAAGGGGGTGGTGATGGACGGAGCATCAGAACCAATCAAACACTCACACCCAGTCAACAGATCTGGGTTTGATCCATCACCGTTCTTTAGCCCACTCTGCCACCCCAGTTCAGACATGGCCATATGCAAATCAGTCTGACCCTGAGCCTCATGGGAACAGTCCAGTCCAGCCCGAACTGCCAAGCCATGCCTTCCCTGGACCGGAAACAAGCTTCCTAGGACCGGTTTCTGGCATTTCAGCCGTCTTCAGCCAGGCTTGCTTGAATCCAGTGGCAAAGAGAGCAAGGGACTCACGTCTGAGCATACCCTGCCAACTTATGGCGAACAAAGCGGTACGAAAGGGGGTGGTGATGGACGGAGCATCAGAACCAATCAAACACTCACACCCAGTCAACAGATCTGGATTTGATCCATCACCGTTCTTTAGCCCACTCTGCCACCCCAGTTCAGACATGGCCATATGCAAATCAGTCTGACCCTGTGCCTCATGGGAACAGTCCAGCCCGAACTGCCAAGCCATGCCTTCCCTGGACCGGAAACAAGCTTCCTAGAAACGGTTTCTGGCATTTCAGCCATCTTCAGCCAGGCTTACTTGAATCCCGTGGAAAAGTGAGCAAGGGACTCACGTCTGAGCATACCCTGCCAACTTATGGCGAACAAAGCGGTACAAAAGGGGGTGGTGATTGACGGAGCATCAGAACCAATCAAACACTCACACCCAGTCAACAGATCTGGGTTTGATCCATCACCGTTCTTTAGCCCACTCTGCCACCCCAGTTCAGACATGGCCATATGCAAATCAGTCTGACCCTGTGCCTCATGGGAATAGTCCAGCCCGAACTGCCAAGCCATGCCTTCCCTGGACCGGAAACAAGCTTCCTAGGACCGGTTTCTGGCATTTCAGCCATCATCAGCCAGGCTTGCTTGAATCCAGTGGCAAAGTGAGCAAGGGACTCACGTCTGAGCATACCCTGCCAACTTATGGCGAACAAAGCGGTACAAAAGGGGGTGGTGATGGACGGAGCATCAGAACCAATCAAACACTCACACCCAGTCAACAGATCTGGGTTTGATCCATCACCGTTCTTTAGCCCACTCTGCCACCCCAGTTCAGACATGGCCATATGCAAATCAGTCTGACCCTGTGCCTCATGGGAACAGTCCAGCCCGAACTGCCAAGCCATGCCTTCCCTGGACCGGAAACAAGCTTCCTAGAAACGGTTTCTGGCATTTCAGCCATCTTCAGCCAGGCTTACTTGAATCCCGTGGAAAAGTGAGCAAGGGACTCACGTCTGAGCATACCCTGCCAACTTATGGCGAACAAAGCGGTACAAAAGGTGGTGGTGATGGACGGAGCATCAGAACCAATCAAACACTCACACCCAGTCAACAGATCTGGGTTTGATCCATCACCGTTCCTTAGCCCACTCTGCCACCCCAGTTCAGACATGGCCATATGCAAATCAGTCTGACCCTGTGCCTCATGGGAACAGTCCAGCCCGAACTGCCAAGCCATGCCTTCCCTGGACCGGAAACAAGCTTCCTAGGACCGGTTTCTGGCATTTCAGCCATCTTCAGCCAGGCTTGCTTGAATCCAGTGGCAAAGTGAGCAAGGGACTCACGTCTGAGCATACCCTGCCAACTTATGGCGAACAAAGCGGTATAAAAGGGGGTGGTGATGGACGGAGCATCAGAACCAATCAAACACTCACACCCAGTCAACAGATCTGGGTTTGATCCATCACCGTTCTTTAGCCCACTCTGCCACCCCAGTTCAGACATGGCCATATGCAAATCAGTCTGACCCTGTGCCTCATGGGAACAGTCCAGCCCGAACTGCCAAGCCAAGCCTTCCCTGGACCGGAAACAAGCTTCCTAGGACCGGTTTCTGGCATTTCAGCCGTCTTCAGCCAGGCTTGCTTAAATCCAGTGGCAAAGTGAGCAAGGGACTCACGTCTGAGCATACCCTGCCAACTTATGGCGAACAAAGCGGTACAAAAGGGGGTGGTGATGGACGGAGCATCAGAACCAATCAAACACTCACACCCAGTCAACAGATCTGGGTTTGATCCATCACCGTTCTTTAGCCCACTCTGCCACCCCAGTTCAGACATGGCCATATGCAAATCAGTCTGACCCTGTGCCTCATGGGAACAGTCCAGCCCGAACTGCCAAGCCATGCCTTCCCTGGACCGGAAACAAGCTTCCTAGGACCGGTTTCTGGCATTTCAGCCGTCTTCAGCCAGGCTTGCTTGAATCCAGTGTCAAAGTGAGCAAGGGACTCACGTCTGAGCATACCCTGCCAACTTATGGCGAACAAAGCGGTACAAAAGGGGGTGGTGATGGACGGAGCATCAGAACCAATCAAACACTCACACCCAGTCAACAGATCTGGGTTTGATCCATCACCGTTCTTTAGCCCACTCTGCCACCCCAGTTCAGACATGGCCATATGCAAATCAGTCTGACCCTGAGCCTCATGGGAACAGTCCAGCCCGAACTGCCAAGCCATGCCTTCCCTGGACCGGAAACAAGCTTCCTAGAAACGGTTTCTGGCATTTCAGCCATCTTCAGCCAGGCTTACTTGAATCCCGTGGAAAAGTGAGCAAGGGACTCACGTCTGAGCATACCCTGCCAACTTATGGCGAACAAAGCGGTACAAAAGGGGGTGGTGATTGACGGAGCATCAGAACCAATCAAACACTCACACCCAGTCAACAGATCTGGGTTTGATCCATCACTGTTCTTTAGCCCACTCTGCCACCCCAGTTCAGACATGGCCATATGCAAATCAGTCTGACCCTGTGCCTCATGGGAATAGTCCAGCCCGAACTGCCAAGCCATGCCTTCCCTGGACCGGAAACAAGCTTCCTAGGACCGGTTTCTGGCATTTCAGCCATCATCAGCCAGGCTTGCTTGAATCCAGTGGCAAAGAGAGCAAGGGACATACGTCTGAGCATACCCTGCCAACTTATGGCGAACAAAGCGGTACAAAAGGGGGTGGTGATGGACGGAGCATCAGAACCAATCAAACACTCACACCCAGTCAACAGATCTGGGTTTGATCCATCACCGTTCTTTAGCCCACTCTGCCACCCCAGTTCAGACATGGCCATATGCAAATCAGTCTGACCCTGTGCCTCATGGGAACAGTCCAGCCCGAACTGCCAAGCTAAGCCTTCCCTGGACCGGAAACAAGCTTCCTAGGACCGGCTTCTGGCATTTCAGCCGTCTTCAGCCAGGCTTGCTTGAATCCAGTGGCAAAGTGAGCAAGGGACTCACGTCTGAGCATACCCTGCCAACTTATGGCGAACAAAGCGGTACAAAACGGGGTGGTGATGGACGGAGCATCAGAACCAATCAAACACTCACACCCAGTCAACAGATCTGGGTTTGATCCATCACCGTTCTTTAGCCCACTCTGCCACCCCAGTTCAGACATGGCCATATGCAAATCAGTCTGACCCTGTGCCTCATGGGAACAGTCCAGCCCGAACTGCCAAGCCATGCCTTCCCTGGACCGGAAACAAGCTTCCTAGGACCGGTTTCTGGCATTTGAGCCGTCTTCAGCCAGGCTTGCTTGAATCCAGTGGCAAAGTGAGCAAGGGACTCACGTCTGAGCATACCCTGCCAACTTATGGCAAACAAAGCGGTACAAAAGGGGGTGGTGATGGACGGAGCATCAGAACCAATCAAACACTCACACCCAGTCAACAGATCTGGGTTTGATCCCTCACCGTTCTTTAGCCCACTCTGCCACCCCAGTTCAGACATGGCCATATGCAAATCAGTCTGACCCTGTGCCTCATGGGAACAGTCCAGCCCGAACTGCCAAACCATGCTTTCCCTGGACCGGAAACAAGATTCCTAGGACCGGTTTCTGGCATTTCAGCCGTCTTCAGCCAGGCTTGCTTGAATCCAGTGGCAAAGTGAGCAAGGGACTCACGTCTGAGCATACCCTGCCAACTTATGGCGAACAAAGTGGTACAAAAGGGGGTGGTGATGGACGGAGCATCAGAACCAATCAAACACTCACACCCAGTCAACAGATCTGGGTTTGATCCATCACCGTTCTTTAGCCCACTCTGCCACCCCAGTTCAGATATGGCCATATGCAAATCAGTCTGACCCTGTGCTTCATGGGAACAGTCCAGCCCGAACTGCCAAGCCATGCCTTCCCTGGACCGGAAACAAGCTTCCTAGGACCGGTTTCTGGCATTTCAGCCGTCTTCAGCCAGGCTTGCTTGAATCCAGTGGCAAAGAGAGCAAGGGACTCACGTCTGAGCATACCCTGCCAACTTATGACGAACAAAGCGGTACAAAAGGGGGTGGTGATGGACGGAGCATCAGAACCAATCAAACACTCACACCCAGTCAACATATCTGGGTTTGATCCATCACCGTTCTTTAGACCACTCTGCCACCCCAGTTCAGACATGGCCATATGCAAATCAGTCTGACCCTGTGCCTCATGGGAACAGTCCAGCCCGAACTGCCAAGCCATGCCTTCCCTGGACCGGAAACAAGCTTCCTAGGACCGGTTTCTGGCATTTCAGCCGTCTTCAGCCAGGCTTGCTTGAATTCAGTGGCAAAGTGAGCAAGGGACTCACGTCTGAGCATACCCTGCCAACTTATGGCGAACAAAGCGGTACAAAAGGGGGTGGTGATGGACGGAGCATCAGAACCAATCAAACACTCACACCCAGTCAACAGATCTGGGTTTGATCCATCACCGTTCTTTAGCCCACTCTGCCACCCCAGTTCAGACATGGCCATATGCAAATCAGTCTGACCCTGTGCCTCATGGGAACAGTCCAGCCCGAACTGCCAAGCCATGCCTTCCCTGGACCGGAAACAAGCTTCCTAGGATCAGTTTCTGGCATTTCAGCCGTCTTCAGCCAGGCTTGCTTGAATCCAGTGGCAAAGAGAGCAAGGGACTCACGTCTGAGCATACCCTGCCAACTTATGGCGAACAAAGCGGTACAAAAGGGGGTGGTGATGGACGGAGCATCAGAACCAATCAAACACTCACACCCAGTCAACAGATCTGGGTTTGATCCATCACCGTTCCTTAGCCCACTCTGCCACCCCAGTTCAGACATGGCCATATGCAAATCAGTCTGACCCTGTGCCTCATGGGAACAGTCCAGCCCGAACTGCCAAGCCATGCCTTCCCTGGACCGGAAACAAGCTTCCTAGGACCGGTTTCTGGCATTTCAGCCATCTTCAGCCAGGCGTGCTTGAATCCAGTGGCAAAGTGAGCAAGGGACTCACGTCTGAGCATACCCTGCCAACTTATGGCGAACAAAGCGGTATAAAAGGGGGTGGTGATGGACGGAGCATCAGAACCAATCAAACACTCACACCCAGTCAACAGATCTGGGTTTGATCCATCACCGTTCTTTAGCCCACTCTGCCACCCCAGTTCAGACATGGCCATATGCAAATCAGTCTGACCCTGTGCCTCATGGGAACAGTCCAGCCCGAACTGCCAAGCCAAGCCTTCCCTGGACCGGAAACAAGCTTCCTAGGACCGGTTTCTGGCATTTCAGCCGTCTTCAGCCAGGCTTGCTTAAATCCAGTGGCAAAGTGAGCAAGGGACTCACGTCTGAGCATACCCTGCCAACTTATGGCGAACAAAGCGGTACAAAAGGGGGTGGTGATGGACGGAGCATCAGAACCAATCAAACACTCACACCCAGTCAACAGATCTGGGTTTGATCCATCACCGTTCTGTAGCCCACTCTGCCACCCCAGTTCAGACATGGCCATATGCAAATCAGTCTGACCCTGTGCCTCATGGGAACAGTCCAGCCCGAACTGCCAAGCCATGCCTTCCCTGGACCGGAAACAAGCTTCCTAGGACCGGTTTCTGGCATTTCAGCCGTCTTCAGCCAGGCTTGCTTGAATCCAGTGTCAAAGTGAGCAAGGGACTCACGTCTGAGCATACCCTGCCAACTTATGGCGAACAAAGCGGTACAAAAGGGGGTGGTGATGGACGGAGCATCAGAACCAATCAAACACTCACACCCAGTCAACAGATCTGGGTTTGATCCATCACCGTTCTTTAGCCCACTCTGCCACCCCAGTTCAGACATGGCCATATGCAAATCAGTCTGACCCTGAGCCTCATGGGAACAGTCCAGCCCGAACTGCCAAGCCATGCCTTCCCTGGACCGGAAACAAGCTTCCTAGGACCGGTTTCTGGCATTTCAGCCGTCTTCAGCCAGGCTTGCTTGAATCCAGTGGCAAAGAGAGCAAGGGACTCACGTCTGAGCATACCCTGCCAACTTATGGCGAACAAAGCGGTACGAAAGGGGGTGGTGATGGACGGAGCATCAGAACCAATCAAACACTCACACCCAGTCAACAGATCTGGGTTTGATCCATCACCGTTCTTTAGCCCACTCTGCCACCCCAGTTCAGACATGGCCATATGCAAATCAGTCTGACCCTGTGCCTCATGGGAACAGTCCAGCCCGAACTGCCAAGCCATGCCTTCCCTGGACCGGAAACAAGCTTCCTAGAAACGGTTTCTGGCATTTCAGCCATCTTCAGCCAGGCTTACTTGAATCCCGTGGAAAAGTGAGCAAGGGACTCACGTCTGAGCATACCCTGCCAACTTATGGCGAACAAAGCGGTACAAAAGGGGGTGGTGATTGACGGAGCATCAGAACCAATCAAACACTCACACCCAGTCAACAGATCTGGGTTTGATCCATCACCGTTCTTTAGCCCACTCTGCCACCCCAGTTCAGACATGGCCATATGCAAATCAGTCTGACCCTGTGCCTCATGGGAATAGTCCAGCCCGAACTGCCAAGCCATGCCTTCCCTGGACCGGAAACAAGCTTCCTAGGACCGGTTTCTGGCATTTCAGCCATCATCAGCCAGGCTTGCTTGAATCCAGTGGCAAAGTGAGCAAGGGACTCACGTCTGAGCATACCCTGCCAACTTATGGCGAACAAAGCGGTACAAAAGGGGGTGGTGATGGACGGAGCATCAGAACCAATCAAACACTCACACCCAGTCAACAGATCTGGGTTTGATCCATCACCGTTCTTTAGCCCACTCTGCCACCCCAGTTTAGACATGGCCATATGCAAATCAGTCTGACCCTGTGCCTCATGGGAACAGTCCAGCCCGAACTGCCAAGCTAAGCCTTCCCTGGACCGGAAACAAGCTTCCTAGGACCGGTTTCTGGCATTTCAGCCGTCTTCAGCCAGGCTTGCTTGAATCCAGTGGCAAAGTGAGCAAGGGACTCAAGTCTGAGCATACCCTGCCAACTTATGGCGAACAAAGCGGTACAAAACGGGGTGGTGATGGACGGAGCATCAGAACCAATCAAACACTCACACCCAGTCAACAGATCTGGGTTTGATCCATCACCGTTCTTTAGCCCACTCTGCCACCCCAGTTCAGACATGGCCATATGCAAATCAGTCTGACCCTGTGCCTCATGGGAACAGTCCAGCCCGAACTGCCAAGCCATGCCTTCCCTGGACCGGAAACAAGCTTCCTAGGACCGGTTTCTGGCATTTGAGCCGTCTTCAGCCAGGCTTGCTTGAATCCAGTGGCAAAGTGAGCAAGGGACTCACGTCTGAGCATACCCTGCCAACTTATGGCGAACAAAGCGGTACAAAAGGGGGTGGTGATGGACGGAGCATCAGAACCAATCAAACACTCACACCCAGTCAACAGATCTGGGTTTGATCCATCACCGTCCTTTGCCCACTCTGCCACCCCAGTACAGACATGGCCATATGCAAATCAGTCTGACCCTGTGCCTCATGGGAACAGTCCAGCCCGAACTGCCAAACCATGCTTTCCCTGGACCGGAAACAAGCTTCCTAGGACCGGTTTCTGGCATTTCAGCCGTCTTCAGCCAGGCTTGCTTGAATCCAGTGGCAAAGTGAGCAAGGGACTCACGTCTGAGCATACCCTGCCAACTTATGGCGAACAAAGTGGTACAAAAGGGGGTGGTGATGGATGGAGCATCAGAACCAATCAAACACTCACACCCAGTCAACAGATCTGGGTTTGATCCATCACCGTTCTTTAGCCCACTCTGCCACCCCAGTTCAGATATGGCCATATGCAAATCAGTCTGACCCTGTGCTTCATGGGAACAGTCCAGCCCGAACTGCCAAGCCATGCCTTCCCTGGACCGGAAACAAGCTTCCTAGGACCGGTTTCTGGCATTTCAGCCGTCTTCAGCCAGGCTTGCATGAATCCAGTGGCAAAGAGAGCAAGGGACTCACGTCTGAGCATACCCTGCCAACTTATGACGAACAAAGCGGTACAAAAGGGGGTGGTGATGGACGGAGCATCAGAACCAATCAAACACTCACACCCAGTCAACAGATCTGGGTTTGATCCATCACCGTTCTTTAGACCACTCTGCCACCCCAGTTCAGACATGGCCATATGCAAATCAGTCTGACCCTGTGCCTCATGGGAACAGTCCAGCCCGAACTGCCAAGCCATGCCTTCCCTGGACCGGAAACAAGCTTCCTAGGACCGGTTTCTGGCATTTCAGCCGTCTTCAGCCAGGCTTGCTTGAATTCAGTGGCAAAGTGAGCAAGGGACTCACGTCTGAGCATACCCTGCCAACTTATGGCGAACAAAGCGGTACAAAAGGGGGTGGTGATGGACGGAGCATCAGAACCAATCAAACACTCACACCCAGTCAACAGATCTGGGTTTGATCCATCACCGTTCTTTAGCCCACTCTGCCACCCCAGTTCAGACATGGCCATATGCAAATCAGTCTGACCCTGAGCCTCATGGGAACAGTCCAGCCCGAACTGCCAAGCCATGCCTTCCCTGGACCGGAAACAAGCTTCCTAGGACCAGTTTCTGGCATTTCAGCCGTCTTCAGCCAGGCTTGCTTGAATCCAGTGGCAAAGAGAGCAAGGGACTCACGTCTGAGCATACCCTGCCAACTTATGGCGAACAAAGCGGTACAAAAGGGGGTGGTGATGGACGGAGCATCAGAACCAATCAAACACTCACACCCAGTCAACAGATCTGGGTTTGATCCATCACCGTTCCTTAGCCCACTCTGCCACCCCAGTTCAGACATGGCCATATGCAAATCAGTCTGACCCTGTGCCTCATGGGAACAGTCCAGCCCGAACTGCCAAGCCATGCCTTCCCTGGACCGGAAACAAGCTTCCTAGGACCGGTTTCTGGCATTTCAGCCATCTTCAGCCAGGCTTGCTTGAATCCAGTGGCAAAGTGAGCAAGGGACTCACGTCTGAGCATACCCTGCCAACTTATGGCGAACAAAGCGGTATAAAAGGGGGTGGTGATGGACGGAGCATCAGAACCAATCAAACACTCACACCCAGTCAACAGATCTGGGTTTGATCCATCACCGTTCTTTAGCCCACTCTGCCACCCCAGTTCAGACATGGCCATATGCAAATCAGTCTGACCCTGTGCCTCATGGGAACAGTCCAGCCCGAACTGCCAAGCCAAGCCTTCCCTGGACCGGAAACAAGCTTCCTAGGACCGGTTTCTGGCATTTCAGCCGTCTTCAGCCAGGCTTGCTTGAATCCAGTGGCAAAGTGAGCAAGGGACTCACGTCTGAGCATACCCTGCCAACTTATGGCGAACAAAGCGGTACAAAACGGGGTGGTGATGGACGGAGCATCAGAACCAATCAAACACTCACACCCAGTCAACAGATCTGGGTTTGATCCATCACCGTTCTTTAGCCCACTCTGCCACCCCAGTTCAGACATGGCCATATGCAAATCAGTCTGACCCTGTGCCTCATGGGAACAGTCCAGCCCGAACTGCCAAGCCATGCCTTCCCTGGACCGGAAACAAGCTTCCTAGGACCGGTTTCTGGCATTTGAGCCGTCTTCAGCCAGGCTTGCTTGAATCCAGTGGCAAAGTGAGCAAGGGACTCACGTCTGAGCATACCCTGCCAACTTATGGCGAACAAAGCGGTACAAAAGGGGGTGGTGATGGACGGAGCATCAGAACCAATCAAACACTCACACCCAGTCAACAGATCTGGGTTTGATCCATCACCGTTCTTTAGCCCACTCTGCCACCCCAGTTCAGACATGGCCATATGCAAATCAGTCTGACCCTGTGCCTCATGGGAACAGTCCAGCCCGAACTGCCAAACCATGCTTTCCCTGGACCGGAAACAAGCTTCCTAGGACCGGTTTCTGGCATTTCAGCCGTCTTCAGCCAGGCTTGCTTGAATCCAGTGGCAAAGTGAGCAAGGGACTCACGTCTGAGCATACCCTGCCAACTTATGGCGAACAAAGTGGTACAAAAGGGGGTGGTGATGGACGGAGCATCAGAACCAATCAAACACTCACACCCAGTCAACAGATCTGGGTTTGATCCATCACCGTTCTTTAGCCCACTCTGCCACCCCAGTTCAGATATGGCCATATGCAAATCAGTCTGACCCTGTGCTTCATGGGAACAGTCCAGCCCGAACTGCCAAGCCATGCCTTCCCTGGACCGGAAACAAGCTTCCTAGGACCGGTTTCTGGCATTTCAGCCGTCTTCAGCCAGGCTTGCTTGAATCCAGTGGCAAAGAGAGCAAGGGACTCACGTCTGAGCATACCCTGCCAACTTATGACGAACAAAGCGGTACAAAAGGGGGTGGTGATGGACGGAGCATCAGAACCAATCAAACACTCACACCCAGTCAACAGATCTGGGTTTGATCCATCACCGTTCTTTAGACCACTCTGCCACCCCAGTTCAGACATGGCCATATGCAAATCAGTCTGACCCTGTGCCTCATGGGAACAGTCCAGCCCGAACTGCCAAGCCATGCCTTCCCTGGACCGGAAACAAGCTTCCTAGGACCGGTTTCTGGCATTTCAGCCGTCTTCAGCCAGGCTTGCTTGAATTCAGTGGCAAAGTGAGCAAGGGACTCACGTCTGAGCATACCCTGCCAACTTATGGCGAACAAAGCGGTACAAAAGGGGGTGGTGATGGACGGAGCATCAGAACCAATCAAACACTCACACCCAGTCAACAGATCTGGGTTTGATCCATCACCGTTCTTTAGCCCACTCTGCCACCCCAGTTCAGACATGGCCATATGCAAATCAGTCTGACCCTGAGCCTCATGGGAACAGTCCAGCCCGAACTGCCAAGCCATGCCTTCCCTGGACCGGAAACAAGCTTCCTAGGACCAGTTTCTGGCATTTCAGCCGTCTTCAGCCAGGCTTGCTTGAATCCAGTGGCAAAGAGAGCAAGGGACTCACGTCTGAGCATACCCTGCCAACTTATGGCGAACAAAGCGGTACAAAAGGGGGTGGTGATGGACGGAGCATCAGAACCAATCAAACACTCACACCCAGTCAACAGATCTGGGTTTGATCCATCACCGTTCCTTAGCCCACTCTGCCACCCCAGTTCAGACATGGCCATATGCAAATCAGTCTGACCCTGTGCCTCATGGGAACAGTCCAGCCCGAACTGCCAAGCCATGCCTTCCCTGGACCGGAAACAAGCTTCCTAGGACCGGTTTCTGGCATTTCAGCCATCTTCAGCCAGGCTTGCTTGAATCCAGTGGCAAAGTGAGCAAGGGACTCACGTCTGAGCATACCCTGCCAACTTATGGCGAACAAAGCGGTATAAAAGGGGGTGGTGATGGACGGAGCATCAGAACCAATCAAACACTCACACCCAGTCAACAGATCTGGGTTTGATCCATCACCGTTCTTTAGCCCACTCTGCCACCCCAGTTCAGACATGGCCATATGCAAATCAGTCTGACCCTGTGCCTCATGGGAACAGTCCAGCCCGAACTGCCAAGCCAAGCCTTCCCTGGACCGGAAACAAGCTTCCTAGGACCGGTTTCTGGCATTTCAGCCGTCTTCAGCCAGGCTTGCTTAAATCCAGTGGCAAAGTGAGCAAGGGACTCACGTCTGAGCATACCCTGCCAACTTATGGCGAACAAAGCGGTACAAAAGGGGGTGGTGATGGACGGAGCATCAGAACCAATCAAACACTCACACCCAGTCAACAGATCTGGGTTTGATCCATCACCGTTCTTTAGCCCACTCTGCCACCCCAGTTCAGACATGGCCATATGCAAATCAGTCTGACCCTGTGCCTCATGGGAACAGTCCAGCCCGAACTGCCAAGCCATGCCTTCCCTGGACCGGAAACAAGCTTCCTAGGACCGGTTTCTGGCATTTCAGCCGTCTTCAGCCAGGCTTGCTTGAATCCAGTGTCAAAGTGAGCAAGGGACTCACGTCTGAGCATACCCTGCCAACTTATGGCGAACAAAGCGGTACAAAAGGGGGTGGTGATGGACGGAGCATCAGAACCAATCAAACACTCACACCCAGTCAACAGATCTGGGTTTGATCCATCACCGTTCTTTAGCCCACTCTGCCACCCCAGTTCAGACATGGCCATATGCAAATCAGTCTGACCCTGAGCCTCATGGGAACAGTCCAGCCCGAACTGCCAAGCCATGCCTTCCCTGGACCGGAAACAAGCTTCCTAGGACCGGTTTCTGGCATTTCAGCTGTCTTCAGCCAGGCTTGCTTAAATCCAGTGGCAAAGAGAGCAAGGGACTCACGTCTGAGCATACCCTGCCAACTTATGGCGAACAAAGCGGTACGAAAGGGGGTGGTGATGGACGGAGCATCAGAACCAATCAAACACTCACACCCAGTCAACAGATCTGGGTTTGATCCATCACCGTTCTTTAGCCCACTCTGCCACCCCAGTTCAGACATGGCCATATGCAAATCAGTCTGACCCTGTGCCTCATGGGAACAGTCCAGCCCGAACTGCCAAGCCATGCCTTCCCTGGACCGGAAACAAGCTTCCTAGAAACGGTTTCTGGCATTTCAGCCATCTTCAGCCAGGCTTGCTTGAATCCCGTGGAAAAGTGAGCAAGGGACTCACGTCTGAGCATACCCTGCCAACTTATGGCGAACAAAGCGGTACAAAAGGGGGTGGTGATTGACGGAGCATCAGAACCAATCAAACACTCACACCCAGTCAACAGATCTGGGTTTGATCCATCACCGTTCTTTAGCCCACTCTGCCACCCCAGTTCAGACATGGCCATATGCAAATCAGTCTGACCCTGTGCCTCATGGGAATAGTCCAGCCCGAACTGCCAAGCCATGCCTTCCCTGGACCGGAAACAAGCTTCCTAGGACCGGTTTCTGGCATTTCAGCCATCATCAGCCAGGCTTGCTTGAATCCAGTGGCAAAGTGAGCAAGGGACTCACGTCTGAGCATACCCTGCCAACTTATGGCGAACAAAGCGGTACAAAAGGGGGTGGTGATGGACGGAGCATCAGAACCAATCAAACACTCACACCCAGTCAACAGATCTGGGTTTGATCCATCACCGTTCTTTAGCCCACTCTGCCACCCCAGTTCAGACATGGCCATATGCAAATCAGTCTGACCCTGTGCCTCATGGGAACAGTCCAGCCCGAACTGCCAAGCTAAGCCTTCCCTGGACCGGAAACAAGCTTCCTAGGACCGGTTTCTGGCATTTCAGCCGTCTTCAGCCAGGCTTGCTTGAATCCAGTGGCAAAGTGAGCAAGGGACTCACGTCTGAGCATACCCTGCCAACTTATGGCGAACAAAGCGGTACAAAACGGGGTGGTGATGGACGGAGCATCAGAACCAATCAAACACTCACACCCAGTCAACAGATCTGGGTTTGATCCATCACCGTTCTTTAGCCCACTCTGCCACCCCAGTTTCAGACATGGCCATATGCAAATCAGTCTGACCCTGTGCCTCATGGGAACAGTCCAGCCCGAACTGCCAAGCCATGCCTTCCCTGGACCGGAAACAAGCTTCCTAGGACCGGTTTCTGGCATTTCAGCCGTCTTCAGCCAGGCTTGCTTGAATCCAGTGGCAAAGTGAGCAAGGGACTCACGTCTGAGCATACCCTGCCAACTTATGGCGAACAAAGCGGTACAAAAGGGGGTGGTGATGGACGGAGCATCAGAACCAATCAAACACTCACACCCAGTCAACAGATCTGGGTTTGATCCATCACCGTTCTTTAGCCCACTCTGCCACCCCAGTTCAGACATGGCCATATGCAAATCAGTCTGACCCTGTGCCTCATGGGAACAGTCCAGCCCGAACTGCCAAACCATGCTTTCCCTGGACCGGAAACAAGCTTCCTAGGACCGGTTTCTGGCATTTCAGCCGTCTTCAGCCAGGCTTGCTTGAATCCAGTGGCAAAGTGAGCAAGGGACTCACGTCTGAGCATACCCTGCCAACTTATGGCGAACAAAGTGGTACAAAAGGGGGTGGTGATGGACGGAGCATCAGAACCAATCAAACACTCACACCCAGTCAACAGATCTGGGTTTGATCCATCACCGTTCTTTAGCCCACTCTGCCACCCCAGTTCAGATATGGCCATATGCAAATCAGTCTGACCCTGTGCTTCATGGGAACAGTCCAGCCCGGACTGCCAAGCCATGCCTTCCCTGGACCGTAAACAAGCTTCCTCGGACCGGTTTCTGGCATTTCAGCCGTTTTCAGCCAGGCTTGCTTTAATCCAGTGGCAAAGTGAGCAAGGGACTCATGTCTGAGCATACCCTGCCAACTTATGGCGAACAAAGCGGTACAAAAGGGGGTGGTGATGGACGGAGCATCAGAACCAATCAAACACTCACACCCAGTCAACAGATCTGGGTTTGATCCATCACCGTTCTTTAGCCCACTCTGCCACCCCAGTTCAGACATGGCCATATGCAAATCAGTCTGACCCTGAGCCTCATGGGAACAGTCCAGCCCGAACTGCCAAGCCATGCCTTCCCTGGACCGGAAACAAGCTTCCTAGGACTGGTTTCTGGCATTTCAGCCGTCTTCAGCCAGGCTTGCTTGAATCCAGTGGCAAAGAGAGCAAGGGACTCACGTCTGAGCACACCCTGCCAACTTATGGCGAACAAAGCGGTACAAAAGGGGGTGGTGATGGACGGAGCATCAGAACCAATCAAACACTCACACCCAGTCAACAGATCTGGGTTTGATCCATCACCGTTCTTTAGCCCACTCTACCACCCCAGTTCAGACATGGCCATATGCAAATCAGTCTGACCCTGTGCCTCATGGGAACAGTCCAGCCCGAACTGCCAAGCCATGCCTTCCCTGGACCGGAAACAAGCTTCCTAGGACCGGTTTCTGGCATTTCAGCCGTCTTCAGCCAGGCTTGCTCGAATCCAGTGGCAAAGTGAGCAAGGGACTCACGTCTGAGCATACCCTGCGAACTTATGGCGAACAAAGCGGTACAAAAGGGGGTGGTGATGGACGGAGCATCAGAATCAATCAAACACTCACACCCAGTCAACAGATCTGGGTTTGATCCATCACCGTTCTTTAGCCCACTCTGCCACCCCAGTTCAGACATGGCCATATGCAAATCAGTCTGACCCTGTGCCTCATGGGAATAGTCCAGCCCGAACTGCCAAGCCATGCCTTCCCTGGACCGGAAACAAGCTTCCTAGGACCGGTTTCTGGCATTTGAGCCGTCTTCAGCCAGGCTTGCTTGAATCCAGTGGCAAAGTGAGCAAGGGACTCACGTCTAAGCATACCCTGCCAACTTATGGCGAACAAAGCGGTACAAAAGGGGGTAGTGATGGACGGAGCATCAGAACCAATCAAACACTCACACCCAGTCAACAGATCTGGGTTTGATCCATCACCGTTCTTTAGCCCACTCTGCCACCCCAGTTCAGACATGGCCATATGCAAATCAGTTTGACCCTGTGCCTCATGGGAACAGTCCAGCCCGAACTGCCAAGCCATGCCTTCCCTGGACCGGAAACAAGCTTCCTAGGACCGGTTTCTGGCATTTCAGCCGTCTTCAGCCAGGCTTGCTTGAATCCAGTGGCAAAGTGAGCAAGGGACTCACGTCTGAGCATACCCTGCCAACTTATGGCGAACAAAGCGGTACAAAAGGGGGTGGTGATGGACGGAGCATCAGAACCAATCAAACACTCACACCCAGTCAACAGATCTGGGTTTGATTCATCACCGTTCTTTAGCCCACTCTGCCACCCCAGTTCAGACATGGCCATATGCAAATCAGTCTGACCCTGTGCCTCATGGGAACAGTCCAGCCCGAACTGCCAAGCCAAGCCTTCCCTGGACCGGAAACAAGCTTCCTAGGACCGGTTTCTGGCATTTCAGCCATCTTCAGCCAGGCTTGCTTGAATCCAGTGGCAAAGTGAGCAAGGGACTCACGTCTGAGCATACCCTGCCAACTTATGGCGAACAAAGCGGTACAAAAGGGGGTGGTGATGGACGGAGCATCAGAACCAATCAAACACTCACACCCAGTCAACAGATCTGGGTTTGATCCATCACCGTTCTTTAGCCCACTCTGCCACCCCAGTTCAGACATGACCATATGCAAATCAGTCTGACCCTGTGCCTCATGGGAACAGTCCAGCCCGAACTGCCAAGCCAAGCCTTCCCTGGACCGGAAACAAGCTTCCTAGGACCGGTTTCTGGCATTTCAGCCGTCTTCAGCCAGGCTTGCTTGAATCCAGTGGCAAAGTGAGCAAGGGACTCACGTCTGAGCATACCCTGCCAACTTATGGCGAACAAAGCGGTACAAAAGGGGGTGGTGATGGACGGAGCATCAGAACCAATCAAACACTCACACCCAGTCAACAGATCTGGGTTTGATCCATCACCGTTCTTTAGCCCACTCTGCCACCCCAGTTCAGACATGGCCATATGCAAATCAGTCTGACCCTGTGCCTCATGGGAACAGTCCAGCCCGAACTGCCAAACCATCCCTTCCCTGGACCGGAAACAAGCTTCCTAGGACCGGTTTCTGGCATTTCAGCCATCTTCAGCCAGGCTTGCTTGAATCCAGTGGCAAAGAGAGCAAGGGACTCACGTCTGAGCATACCCTGCCAACTTATGACGAACAAAGCGGTACAAAAGGGGGTGGTGATGGACGGAGCATCAGAACCAATCAAACACTCACACCCAGTCAACAGATCTGGGTTTGATCCATCACCGTTCTTTAGACCACTCTGCCACCCCAGTTCAGACATGGCCATATGCAAATCAGTCTGACCCTGTGCCTCATGGGAACAGTCCAGCCCGAACTGCCAAGCCATGCCTTCCCTGGACCGGAAACAAGCTTCCTAGGACCGGTTTCTGGCATTTCAGCCGTCTTCAGCCAGGCTTGCTTGAATTCAGTGACAAAGTGAGCAAGGGACTCACGTCTGAGCATACCCTGCCAACTTATGGCGAACAAAGCGGTACAAAAGGGGGTGGTGATGGACGGAGCATCAGAACCAATCAAACACTCACACCCAGTCAACAGATCTGGGTTTGATCCATCACCGTTCTTTAGCCCACTCTGCCACCCCAGTTCAGACATGGCTATATGCAAATCAGTCTGACCCTGTGCCTCATGGGAACAGTCCAGCCCGAACTGCCAAGCCATGCCTTCCCTGGACCGGAAACAAGCTTCCTAGGACCGGTTTCTGGCATTTCAGCCGTCTTCAGCCAGGCTTGCTTGAATCCAGTGGCAAAGAGAGCAAGGGACTCACGTCTGAGCATACCCTGCCAACTTATGGCGAACAAAGCGGTACAAAAGGGGGTGGTGATGGACGGAGCATCAGAACCAATCAAACACTCACACCCAGTCAACAGATCTGGGTTTGATCCATCACCGTTCTTTAGCCCACTCTGCCACCCCAGTTCAGACATGGCCATATGCAAATCAGTCTGACCCTGTGCCTCATGGGAACAGTCCAGCCCGAACTGCCAAGCCAAGCCTTCCCTGGACCGGAAACAAGCTTCCTAGGACCGGTTTCTGGCATTTCAGCCATCTTCAGCCAGGCTTGCTTGAATCCAGTGGCAAAGTGAGCAAGGGACTCACGTCTGAGCATACCCTGCCAACTTATGGCGAACAAAGCGGTACAAAAGGGGGTGGTGATGGACGGAGCATCAGAACCAATCAAACACTGACACCCAGTCAACAGATCTGGGTTTGATCCATCACCGTTCTTTAGCCCACTCTGCCACCCCAGTTCAGACATGGCCATATGCAAATCAGTCTGACCCTGAGCCTCATGGGAACAGTCCAGCCCGAACTGCCGAGCCAAGCCTTCCCTGGACCGGAAACAAGCTTCCTAGGACCGGTTTCTGGCATTTCAGCCGTCTTCAGCCAGGCTTGCTTGAATCCAGTGGCAAAGTGAGCAAGGGACTCACGTCTGAGCATACCCTGCCAACTTATGGCGAACAAAGCGGTACAAAAGGGGGTGGTGATGGACGGAGCATCAGAACCAATCAAACACTCACACCCAGTCAACAGATCTGGGTTTGATCCATCACCGTTCTTTAGCCCACTCTGCCACCCCAGTTCAGACATGGCCATATGCAAATCAGTCTGACCCTGTGCCTCATGGGAACAGTCCATCCCGAACTGCCAAGCCATGCCTTCCCTGGACCGGAAACAAGCTTCCTAGGACCGGTTTCTGGCATTTCAGCCGTCTTCAGCCAGGCTTGCTTGAATCCAGTGTCAAAGTGAGCAAGGGACTCACGTCTGAGCATACCCTGCCAACTTATGGCGAACAAAGCGGTACAAAAGGGGGTGGTGATGGACGGAGCATCAGAACCAATCAAACACTCACACCCAGTCAACAGATCTGGGTTTGATCCATCACCGTTCTTTAGCCCACTCTGCCACCCCAGTTCAGACATGGCCATATGCAAATCAGTCTGACCCTGAGCCTCATGGGAACAGTCCAGCCCGAACTGCCAAGCCAAGCCTTCCCTGGACCGGAAACAAGCTTCCTAGGACCGGTTTCTGGCATTTCAGCCGTCTTCAGCCAGGCTTGCTTGAATCCAGTGGCAAAGTGAGCAAGGGACTCACATCTGAGCATACCTTGCCAACTTATGGCGAACAAAGCGGTACAAAAGGGGGTGGTGATGGACGGAGCATCAGAACCAATCAAACACTCACACCCAGTCAACAGATCTGGGTTTGATCCATCACCGTTCTTTAGCCCACTCTGCCACCCCAGTTCAGACATGGCCATATGCAAATCAGTCTAACCCTGTGCCTCATGGGAACAGTCCAGCCCGAACTGCCAAGCCATCCCTTCCCTGGACCGGAAACAAGCTTCCTAGGACCGGTTTCTGGCATTTCAGCCGTCTTCAGCCAGGCTTGCTTGAATCCAGTGGCAAAGAGAGCAAGGGACTCACGTCTGAGCATACCCTGCCAACTTATGACGAACAAAGCGGTACAAAAGGGGGTGGTGATGGACGGAGCATCAGAACCAATCAAACACTCACACCCAGTCAACAGATCTGGGTTTGATCCATCACCGTTCTTTAGACCACTCTGCCACCCCAGTTCAGACATGGCCATATGCAAATCAGTCTGACCCTGTGCCTCATGGGAACAGTCCAGCCCGAACTGCCAAGCCATGCCTTCCCTGGACCGGAAACAAGCTTCCTAGGACCGGTTTCTGGCATTTCAGCCGTCTTAAGCCAGGCTTGCTTGAATTCAGTGGCAAAGTGAGCAAGGGACTCACGTCTGAGCATACCCTGCCAACTTATGGCGAACAAAGCGGTACAAAAGGGGGTGGTGATGGACGGAGCATCAGAACCAATCAAACACTCACACCCAGTCAACAGATCTGGGTTTGATCCATCACCGTTCTTTAGCCCACTCTGCCACCCCAGTTCGGACATGGCCATATGCAAATCAGTCTGACCCTGTGCCTCATGGGAACAGTCCAGCCCGAACTGCCAAGCCATGCCTTCCCTGGACCGGAAACAAGCTTCCTAGGACCGGTTTCTGGCATTTCAGCCATCTTCAGCCAGGCTTGCTTGAATCCAGTGGCAAAGTGAGCAAGGGACTCACGTCTGAGCATACCCTGCCAACTTATGGCGAACAAAGCGGTACAAAAGGGGGTGGTGATGGACGGAGCATCAGAACCAATCAAACACTCACACCCAGTCAACAGATCTGGGTTTGATCCATCACCGTTCTTTAGCCCACTCTGCCACCCCAGTTCAGACATGGCCATATGCAAATCAGTCTGACCCTGTGCCTCATGGGAACAGTCCAGCCCGAACTGCCAAGCCAAGCCTTCCCTGGACCGGAAACAAGCTTCCTAGGACCGGTTTCTGGCATTTTAGCCGTCTTCAGCCAGGCTTGCTTGAATCCAGTGGCAAAGTGAGCAAGGGACTCACGTCTGAGCATACCCTGCCAACTTATGGCGAACAAAGCGGTACAAAAGGGGGTGGTGATGGACGGAGCATCAGAACCAATCAAACACTCACACCCAGTCAACAGATCTGGGTTTGATCCATCACCGTTCTTTAGCCCACTCTGCCACCCCAGTTCATACATGGCCATATGCAAATCAGTCTGACCCTGTGCCTCATGGGAACAGTCCAGCCCGAACTGCCAAGCCATGCCTTCCCTGGACCGGAAACAAGCTTCCTAGGACCGGTTTCTGGCATTCCAGCCGTCTTCAGCCAGGCTTGCTTGAATCCAGTGTCAAAGTGAGCAAGGGACTCACGTCTGAGCATACCCTGCCAACTTATGGCGAACAAAGCGGTACAAAAGGGGGTGGTGATGGACGGAGCATCAGAACCAATCAAACACTCACACCCAGTCAACAGATCTGGGTTTGATCCATCACCGTTCTTTAGCCCACTCTGCCACCCCAGTTCAGACATGGCCATATGCAAATCAGTCTGACCCTGGGCCTCATGGGAACAGTCCAGCCCGAACTGCCAAGCCATGCCTTCCCTGGACCGGAAATAAGCTTCCTAGGACCGGTTTCTGGCATTTCAGCCGTCTTCAGCCAGGCTTGCTTGAATCCAGTGGCAAAGAGAGCAAGGGACTCACGTCTGAGCATACCCTGCCAACTTATGGCGAACAAAGCGGTACGAAAGGGGGTGGTGCTGGACGGAGCATCAGAACCAATCAAACACTCACACCCAGTCAACAGATCTGGGTTTGATCCATCACCGTTCTTTAGCCCACTCTGCCACCCCAGTTCAGACATGGCCATATGCAAATCAGTCTGACCCAGTGCCTCATGGGAACAGTCCAGCCCGAACTGCCAAGCCATGCCTTCCCTGGACCGGAAACAAGCTTCCTAGGACCGGTTTCTGGCATTTCAGCCATCTTCAGCCAGGCTTGCTTGAATCCAGTGGCAAAGTGAGCAAGGGACTCACGTCTGAGCATACCCTGCCAACTTATGGCGAACAAAGCGGTACAAAAGGGGGTGGTGATGGACGGAGCATCAGAACCAATCAAACACTCACACCCAGTCAACAGATCTGGGTTTGATCCATCACCGTTCTTTAGCCCACTCTGCCACCCCAGTTCAGACATGGCCATATGCAAATCAGTCTGACCCTGTGCCTCATGGGAACAGTCCAGCCCGAACTGCCAAGCCAAGCCTTCCCTGGACCGGAAACAAGCTTCCTAGGACCGGTTTCTGGCATTTTAGCCGTCTTCAGCCAGGCTTGCTTGAATCCAGTGGCAAAGTGAGCAAGGGACTCACGTCTGAGCATACCCTGCCAACTTATGGCGAACAAAGTGGTACAAAAGGGGGTGGTGATGGACGGAGCATCAGAACCAATCAAACACTCACACCCAGTCAACAGATCTGGGTTTGATCCATCACCGTTCTTTAGCCCACTCTGCCACCCCAGTTCAGACATGGCCATATGCAAATCAGTCTGACCCTGTGCCTCATGGGAACAGTCCAGCCCGAACTGCCAAGCCATGCCTTCCCTGGACCGGAAACAAGCTTCCTAGGACCGGTTTCTGGCATTTCAGCCGTCTTCAGCCAGGCTTGCTTGAATCCAGTGTCAAAGTGAGCAAGGGACTCACGTCTGAGCATACCCTGCCAACTTATGGCGAACAAAGCGGTACAAAAGGGGGTGGTGATGGACGGAGCATCAGAACCAATCAAACACTCACACCCAGTCAACAGATCTGGGTTTGATCCATCACCGTTCTTTAGCCCACTCTGCCACCCCAGTTCAGACATGGCCATATGCAAATCAGTCTGACCCTGAGCCTCATGGGAACAGTCCAGCCCGAACTGCCAAGCCATGCCTTCCCTGGACCGGAAACAAGCTTCCTAGGACCGGTTTCTGGCATTTCAGCCGTCTTCAGCCAGGCTTGCTTGAATCCAGTGGCAAAGAGAGCAAGGGACTCACGTCTGAGCATACCCTGCCAACTTATGGCGAACAAAGCGGTACGAAAGGGGGTGGTGATGGACGGAGCATCAGAACCAATCAAACACTCACACCCAGTCAACAGATCTGGGTTTGATCCATCACCGTTCTTTAGCCCACTCTGCCACCCCAGTTCAGACATGGCCATATGCAAATCAGTCTGACCCAGTGCCTCATGGGAACAGTCCAGCCCGAACTGCCAAGCCATGCCTTCCCTGGACCGGAAACAAGCTTCCTAGAAACGGTTTCTGGCATTTCAGCCATCTTCAGCCAGGCTTGCTTGAATCCCGTGGAAAAGTGAGCAAGGGACTCACGTCTGAGCATACCCTGCCAACTTATGGCGAACAAAGCGGTACAAAAGGGGGTGGTGATGGACGGAGCATCAGAACCAATCAAACACTCACACCCAGTCAACAGATCTGGGTTTGATCCATCACCGTTCTTTAGCCCACTCTGCCACCCCATTTCAGACATGGCCATATGCAAATCAGTCTGACCCTGTGCCTCATGGGAATATTCCAGCCCGAACTGCCAAGCCATGCCTTCCCTGGACCGGAAACAAGCTTCCTAGGACCGGTTTCTGGCATTTCAGCCGTCTTCAGCCAGGCCTTCTTGAATCCAGTGGCAAAGAGAGCAAGGGACTCACGTCTGAGCATTCCCTGCCAACTTATGGCGAACAAAGCGGTACGAAAGGGGGTGGTGATGGACGGAGCATCAGAACCAATCAAACACTCACACCCAGTCAACAGATCTGGGTTTGATCCATCACCGTTCTTTAGCCCACTCTGCCACCCCAGTTCAGACATGGCCATATGCAAATCAGTCTGACCCAGTGCCTCATGGGAACAGTCCAGCCCGAACTGCCAAGCCATGCCTTCCCTGGACCGGAAACAAGCTTCCTAGAAACGGTTTCTGGCATTTCAGCCATCTTCAGCCAGGCTTGCTTGAATCCCGTGGAAAAGTGAGCAAGGGACTCACGTCTGAGCATACCCTGCCAACTTATGGCGAACAAAGCGGTACAAAAGGGGGTGGTGATGGACGGAGCATCAGAACCAATCAAACACTCACACCCAGTCAACAGATCTGGGTTTGATCCATCACCGTTCTTTAGCCCACTCTGCCACCCCAGTTCAGACATGGCCATATGCAAATCAGTCTGACCCTGTGCCTCATGGGAATAGTCCAGCCCGAACTGCCAAGCCATGCCTTCCCTGGACCGAAAACAAGCTTCCTAGGACCGGTTTCTGGCATTTCAGCCATCATCAGCCAGGCTTGCTTGAATCCAGTGGCAAAGTGAGCAAGGGACTCACGTCTGAGCATACCCTGCCAACTTATGGCGAACAAAGCGGTACAAAAGGGGGTGGTGATGGACGGAGCATCAGAACCAATCAAACACTCACACCCAGTCAACAGATCTGGGTTTGATCCATCACCGTTCTTTAGCCCACTCTGCCACCCCAGTTCAGACATGGCCATATGCAAATCAGTCTGACCCTGTGCCTCATGGGAACAGTCCAGCCCGAACTGCCAAGCTAAGCCTTCCCTGGACCGGAAACAAGCTTCCTAGGACCGGTTTCTGGCATTTCAGCCGTCTTCAGCCAGGCTTGCTTGAATCCAGGGGCAAAGTGAGCAAGGGACTCACGTCTGAGCATACCCTGCCAACTTATGGCGAACAAAGCGGTACAAAACGGGGTGGTGATGGACGGAGCATCAGAACCAATCAAACACTCACACCCAGTCAACAGATCTGGGTTTGATCCATCACCGTTCTTTAGCCCACTCTGCCACCCCAGTTTCAGACATGGCCATATGCAAATCAGTCTGACCCTGTGCCTCATGGGAACAGTCCAGCCCGAACTGCCAAGCCATGCCTTCCCTGGACCGGAAACAAGCTTCCTAGGACCGGTTTCTGGCATTTGAGCCGTCTTCAGCCAGGCTTGCTTGAATCCAGTGGCAAAGTGAGCAAGGGACTCACGTCTGAGCATACCCTGCCAACTTATGGCGAACAAAGCGGTACAAAAGGGGGTGGTGATGGACGGAGCATCAGAACCAATCAAACACTCACACCCAGTCAACAGATCTGGGTTTGATCCATCACCGTTCTTTAGCCCACTCTGCCACCCCAGTTCAGACATGGCCATATGCAAATCAGTCTGACCCTGTGCCTCATGGGAACAGTCCAGCCCGAACTGCCAAACCATGCTTTCCCTGGACCGGAAACAAGCTTCCTAGGACCGGTTTCTGGCATTTCAGCCGTCTTCAGCCAGGCTTGCTTGAATCCAGTGGCAAAGTGAGCAAGGGACTCACGTCTGAGAATACCCTGCCAACTTATGGCGAACAAAGTGGTACAAAAGGGGGTGGTGATGGACGGAGCATCAGAACCAATCAAACACTCACACCCAGTCAACAGATCTGGGTTTGATCCATCACCGTTCTTTAGACCACTCTGCCACCCCAGTTCAGACATGGCCATATGCAAATCAGTCTGACCCTGTGCCTCATGGGAACAGTCCAGCCCGAACTGCCAAGCCATGCCTTCCCTGGACCGGAAACAAGCTTCCTAGGACCGGTTTCTGGCATTTCAGCCGTCTTCAGCCAGGCTTGCTTGAATTCAGTGGCAAAGTGAGCAAGGGACTCACGTCTGAGCATACCCTGCCAACTTATGGCGAACAAAGCGGTACAAAAGGGGGTGGTGATGGACGGAGCATCAGAACCAATCAAACACTCACACCCAGTCAACAGATCTGGGTTTGATCCATCACCGTTCTTTAGCCCACTCTGCCACCCCAGTTCAGACATGGCCATATGCAAATCAGTCTGACCCTGTGCCTCATGGGAACAGTCCAGCCCGAACTGCCAAGCCATGCCTTCCCTGGATCGGAAACAAGCTTCCTAGGACCGGTTTCTGGCATTTCAGCCGTCTTCAGCCAGGCTTGCTTGAATCCAGTGGCAAAGAGAGCAAGGGACTCACGTCTGAGCATACCCTGCCAACTTATGGCGAACAAAGCGGTACAAAAGGGGGTGGTGATGGACGGAGCATCAGAACCAATCAAACACTCACACCCAGTCAACAGATCTGGGTTTGATCCATCACCGTTCTTTAGCCCACTCTGCCACCCCAGTTCAGACATGGCCATATGCAAATCAGTCTGACCCTGTGCCTCATGAGAGCAGTCCAGCCCGAACTGCCAAGCCAAGCCTTCCCTGGACCGGAAACAAGCTTCCTAGGACCGGTTTCTGGCATTTCAGCCATCTTCAGCCAGGCTTGCTTGAATCCAGTGGCAAAGTGAGCAAGGGACTCACGTCTGAGCATACCCTGCCAACTTATGGCGAACAAAGCGGTACAAAAGGGGGTGGTGATGGACGGAGCATCAGAACCAATCAAACACTCACACCCAGTCAACAGATCTGGGTTTGATCCATCACCGTTCTTTAGCCCACTCTGCCACCCCAGTTCAGACATGGCCATATGCAAATCAGTCTGACCCTGAGCCTCATGGGAACAGTCCAGCCCGAACTGCCAAGCCAAGCCTTCCCTGGACCGGAAACAAGCTTCCTAGGACCGGTTTCTGGCATTTCAGCCGTCTTCAGCCAGGCTTGCTTGAATCCAGTGGCAAAGTGAGCAAGGGACTCACGTCTGAGCATACCCTGCCAACTTATGGCGAACAAAGCGGTACAAAAGGGGGTGGTGATGGACGGAGCATCAGAACCAATCAAACACTCACACCCAGTCAACAGATCTGGGTTTGATCCATCACCGTTCTTTAGCCCACTCTGCCACCCCAGTTCAGACATGGCCATATGCAAATCAGTCTGACCCTGTGCCTCATGGGAACAGTCCAGCCCGAACTGCCAAGCCATGCCTTCCCTGGACCGGAAACAAGCTTCCTAGGACCGGTTTCTGGCATTTCAGCCGTCTTCAGCCAGGCTTGCTTGAATCCAGTGTCAAAGTGAGCAAGGGACTCACGTCTGAGCATACCCTGCCAACTTATGGCGAACAAAGCGGTACAAAAGGGGGTGGTGATGGACGGAGCATCAGAACCAATCAAACACTCACACCCAGTCAACAGATCTGGGTTTGATCCATCACCGTTCTTTAGCCCACTCTGCCACCCCAGTTCAGACATGGCCATATGCAAATCAGTCTGACCCTGAGCCTCATGGGAACAGTCCAGCCCGAACTGCCAAGCCAAGCCTTCCCTGGACCGGAAACAAGCTTCCTAGGACCGGTTTCTGGCATTTCAGCCGTCTTCAGCCAGGCTTGCTTGAATCCAGTGGCAAAGTGAGCAAGGGACTCACGTCTGAGCATACCTTGCCAACTTATGGCGAACAAAGCGGTACAAAAGGGGGTGGTGATGGACGGAGCATCAGAACCAATCAAACACTCACACCCAGTCAACAGATCTGGGTTTGATCCATCACCGTTCTTTAGCCCACTCTGCCACCCCAGTTCAGACATGGCCATATGCAAATCAGTCTAACCCTGTGCCTCATGGGAACAGTCCAGCCCGAACTGCCAAGCCATCCCTTCCCTGGACCGGAAACAAGCTTCCTAGGACCGGTTTCTGGCATTTCAGCCGTCTTCAGCCAGGCTTGCTTGAATCCAGTGGCAAAGAGAGCAAGGGACTCACGTCTGAGCATACCCTGCCAACTTATGACGAACAAAGCGGTACAAAAGGGGGTGGTGATGGACGGAGCATCAGAACCAATCAAACACTCACACCCAGTCAACAGATCTGGGTTTGATCCATCACCGTTCTTTAGACCACTCTGCCACCCCAGTTCAGACATGGCCATATGCAAATCAGTCTGACCCTGTGCCTCATGGGAACAGTCCAGCCCGAACTGCCAAGCCATGCCTTCCCTGGACCGGAAACAAGCTTCCTAGGACCGGTTTCTGGCATTTCAGCCGTCTTCAGCCAGGCTTGCTTGAATTCAGTGGCAAAGTGAGCAAGGGACTCACGTCTGAGCATACCCTGCCAACTTACGGCGAACAAAGCGGTACAAAAGGGGGTGGTGATGGACGGAGCATCAGAACCAATCAAACACTCACACCCAGTCAACAGATCTGGGTTTGATCCATCACCGTTCTTTAGCCCACTCTGCCACCCCAGTTCGGACATGGCCATATGCAAATCAGTCTGACCCTGTGCCTCATGGGAACAGTCCAGCCCGAACTGCCAAGCCATGCCTTCCCTGGACCGGAAACAAGCTTCCTAGGACCGGTTTCTGGCATTTCAGCCATCTTCAGCCAGGCTTGCTTGAATCCAGTGGCAAAGTGAGCAAGGGACTCACGTCTGAGCATACCCTGCCAACTTATGGCGAACAAAGCGGTACAAAAGGGGGTGGTGATGGACGGAGCATCAGAACCAATCAAACACTCACACCCAGTCAACAGATCTGGGTTTGATCCATCACCGTTCTTTAGCCCACTCTGCCACCCCAGTTCAGACATGGCCATATGCAAATCAGTCTGACCCTGTGCCTCATGGGAACAGTCCAGCCCGAACTGCCAAGCCAAGCCTTCCCTGGACCGGAAACAAGCTTCCTAGGACCGGTTTCTGGCATTTTAGCCGTCTTCAGCCAGGCTTGCTTGAATCCAGTGGCAAAGTGAGCAAGGGACTCACGTCTGAGCATACCCTGCCAACTTATGGCGAACAAAGTGGTACAAAAGGGGGTGGTGATGGACGGAGCATCAGAACCAATCAAACACTCACACCCAGTCAACAGATCTGGGTTTGATCCATCACCGTTCTTTAGCCCACTCTGCCACCCCAGTTCAGACATGGCCATATGCAAATCAGTCTGACCCTGTGCCTCATGGGAACAGTCCAGCCCGAACTGCCAAGCCATGCCTTCCCTGGACCGGAAACAAGCTTCCTAGGACCGGTTTCTGGCATTTCAGCCGTCTTCAGCCAGGCTTGCTTGAATCCAGTGTCAAAGTGAGCAAGGGACTCACGTCTGAGCATACCCTGCCAACTTATGGCGAACAAAGCGGTACAAAAGGGGGTGGTGATGGACGGAGCATCAGAACCAATCAAACACTCACACCCAGTCAACAGATCTGGGTTTGATCCATCACCGTTCTTTAGCCCACTCTGCCACCCCAGTTCAGACATGGCCATATGCAAATCAGTCTGACCCTGAGCCTCATGGGAACAGTCCAGCCCGAACTGCCAAGCCATGCCTTCCCTGGACCGGAAACAAGCTTCCTAGGACCGGTTTCTGGCATTTCAGCCGTCTTCAGCCAGGCTTGCTTGAATCCAGTGGCAAAGAGAGCAAGGGACTCACGTCTGAGCATACCCTGCCAACTTATGGCGAACAAAGCGGTACGAAAGGGGGTGGTGATGGACGGAGCATCAGAACCAATCAAACACTCACACCCAGTCAACAGATCTGGGTTTGATCCATCACCGTTCTTTAGCCCACTCTGCCACCCCAGTTCAGACATGGCCATATGCAAATCAGTCTGACCCAGTGCCTCATGGGAACAGTCCAGCCCGAACTGCCAAGCCATGCCTTCCCTGGACCGGAAACAAGCTTCCTAGAAACGGTTTCTGGCATTTCAGCCATCTTCAGCCAGGCTTGCTTGAATCCCGTGGAAAAGTGAGCAAGGGACTCACGTCTGAGCATACCCTGCCAACTTATGGCGAACAAAGCGGTACAAAAGGGGGTGGTGATGGACGGAGCATCAGAACCAATCAAACACTCACACCCAGTCAACAGATCTGGGTTTGATCCATCACCGTTCTTTAGCCCACTCTGCCACCCCATTTCAGACATGGCCATATGCAAATCAGTCTGACCCTGTGCCTCATGGGAATATTCCAGCCCGAACTGCCAAGCCATGCCTTCCCTGGACCGGAAACAAGCTTCCTAGGACCGGTTTCTGGCATTTCAGCCGTCTTCAGCCAGGCTTGCTTGAATCCAGTGGCAAAGAGAGCAAGGGACTCACGTCTGAGCATTCCCTGCCAACTTATGGCGAACAAAGCGGTACGAAAGGGGGTGGTGATGGACGGAGCATCAGAACCAATCAAACACTCACACCCAGTCAACAGATCTGGGTTTGATCCATCACCGTTCTTTAGCCCACTCTGCCACCCCAGTTCAGACATGGCCATATGCAAATCAGTCTGACCCAGTGCCTCATGGGAACAGTCCAGCCCGAACTGCCAAGCCATGCCTTCCCTGGACCGGAAACAAGCTTCCTAGAAACGGTTTCTGGCATTTCAGCCATCTTCAGCCAGGCTTGCTTGAATCCCGTGGAAAAGTGAGCAAGGGACTCACGTCTGAGCATACCCTGCCAACTTATGGCGAACAAAGCGGTACAAAAGGGGGTGGTGATGGACGGAGCATCAGAACCAATCAAACACTCACACCCAGTCAACAGATCTGGGTTTGATCCATCACCGTTCTTTAGCCCACTCTGCCACCCCAGTTCAGACATGGCCATATGCAAATCAGTCTGACCCTGTGCCTCATGGGAATAGTCCAGCCCGAACTGCCAAGCCATGCCTTCCCTGGACCGAAAACAAGCTTCCTAGGACCGGTTTCTGGCATTTCAGCCATCATCAGCCAGGCTTGCTTGAATCCAGTGGCAAAGTGAGCAAGGGACTCACGTCTGAGCATACCCTGCCAACTTATGGCGAACAAAGCGGTACAAAAGGGGGTGGTGATGGACGGAGCATCAGAACCAATCAAACACTCACACCCAGTCAACAGATCTGGGTTTGATCCATCACCGTTCTTTAGCCCACTCTGCCACCCCAGTTCAGACATGGCCATATGCAAATCAGTCTGACCCTGTGCCTCATGGGAACAGTCCAGCCCGAACTGCCAAGCTAAGCCTTCCCTGGACCGGAAACAAGCTTCCTAGGACCGGTTTCTGGCATTTCAGCCGTCTTCAGCCAGGCTTGCTTGAATCCAGGGGCAAAGTGAGCAAGGGACTCACGTCTGAGCATACCCTGCCAACTTATGGCGAACAAAGCGGTACAAAACGGGGTGGTGATGGACGGAGCATCAGAACCAATCAAACACTCACACCCAGTCAACAGATCTGGGTTTGATCCATCACCGTTCTTTAGCCCACTCTGCCACCCCAGTTTCAGACATGGCCATATGCAAATCAGTCTGACCCTGTGCCTCATGGGAACAGTCCAGCCCGAACTGCCAAGCCATGCCTTCCCTGGACCGGAAACAAGCTTCCTAGGACCGGTTTCTGGCATTTGAGCCGTCTTCAGCCAGGCTTGCTTGAATCCAGTGGCAAAGTGAGCAAGGGACTCACGTCTGAGCATACCCTGCCAACTTATGGCGAACAAAGCGGTACAAAAGGGGGTGGTGATGGACGGAGCATCAGAACCAATCAAACACTCACACCCAGTCAACAGATCTGGGTTTGATCCATCACCGTTCTTTAGCCCACTCTGCCACCCCAGTTCAGACATGGCCATATGCAAATCAGTCTGACCCTGTGCCTCATGGGAACAGTCCAGCCCGAACTGCCAAACCATGCTTTCCCTGGACCGGAAACAAGCTTCCTAGGACCGGTTTCTGGCATTTCAGCCGTCTTCAGCCAGGCTTGCTTGAATCCAGTGGCAAAGTGAGCAAGGGACTCACGTCTGAGAATACCCTGCCAACTTATGGCGAACAAAGTGGTACAAAAGGGGGTGGTGATGGACGGAGCATCAGAACCAATCAAACACTCACACCCAGTCAACAGATCTGGGTTTGATCCATCACCGTTCTTTAGCCCACTCTGCCACCCCAGTTCAGACATGGCCATATGCAAATCAGTCTGACCCTGTGCTTCATGGGAACAGTCCAGCCCGAACTGCCAAGCCATGCCTTCCCTGGACCGTAAACAAGCTTCCTCGGACCGGTTTCTGGCATTTCAGCCGTTTTCAGCCAGGCTTGCTTGAATCCAGTGGAAAAGTGAGCAAGGGACTCACGTCTGAGCATACCCTGCCAACTTATGGCGAACAAAGCGGTACAAAAGGGGGTGGTGATGGACGGAGCATCAGAAACAATCAAACACTCACACCCAGTCAACAGATCTGGGTTTGATCCATCACCGTTCTTTAGCCCACTCTGCCACCCCAGTTCAGACATGGCCATATGCAAATCAGTCTGACCCTGAGCCTCATGGGAACAGTCCAGCCCGATCTGCCAAGCCATGCCTTCCCTGGACCGGAAACAAGCTTCCTAGGCCTGGTTTCTGGCATTTCAGCCGTCTTCAGCCAGGCTTGCTTGAATACAGTGGCAAAGAGAGCAAGGGACTCACGTCTGAGCACACCCTGCCAACTTATGGCGAACAAAGCGGTACAAAAGGGGGTGGTGATGGACGGAGCATCAGAACCAATCAAACACTCACACCCAGTCAACAGATCTGGGTTTGATCCATCACCGTTCTTTAGCCCACTCTGCCACCCCAGTTCAGACATGGCCATATGCAAATCAGTCTGACCCTGTGCCTCATGGGAACAGTCCAGCCCGAACTGCCAAGCCATGCCTTCCCTGGACCGGAAACAAGCTTCCTAGGAACGGTTTCTGGCATTTCAGCCATCTTCAGCCAGGCTTGCTTGAATCCCGTGGCAAAGTGAGCAAGGGACTCACGTCTGAGCATACCCTACCAACTTATGGCGAACAAAGCGGTACAAAAGGGGGTGGTGATGGACGGAGCATCAGAACCAATCAAACACTCACACCCAGTCAACAGATCTGGGTTTGATCCATCACCGTTCTTTAGCCCACTCTGCCACCCCAGTTCAGACATGGCCATATACAAATCAGTCTGACCCTGTGCCTCATGGAAACAGTCCAGCCCGAACTGCCAAGCCATGCCTTCCCTGGACCGGAAACAAGCTTCCTAGGACCGGTTTCTGGCATTTCAGCCGTCTTCAGCCAGGCTTGCTTGAATCCAGTGGCAAAGTGAGCAAGGGACTCACGTCTGAGCATACCCTGCCAACTTATGGCGAACAAAGCGGTACAAAAGGGGGTGGTGATGGACGGAGCATCAGAACCAATCAAACACTCACACCCAGTCAACAGATCTGGGTTTGATCCATCACCGTTCTTTAGCCCACTCTGCCACCCCAGTTCAGACATGGCCATATGCAAATCAGTCTGACCCTGTGCCTCATGGGAATAGTCCAGCCCGAACTGCCAAGCCATGCCTTCCCTGGACCGGAAACAAGCTTCCTAGGACCGGTTTCTGGCATTTGAGCCGTCTTCAGCCAGGCTTGCTTGAATCCAGTGGCAAAGTGAGCAAGGGACTCACGTCTAAGCATACCCTGCCAACTTATGGCGAACAAAGCGGTACAAAAGGGGGTGGTGATGGACGGAGCATCAGAACCAATCAAACACTCACACCCAGTCAACAGATCTGGGTTTGATCCATCACCGTTCTTTAGCCCACTCTGCCACCCCAGTTCAGACATGGCCATATGCAAATCAGTCTGACCCTGTGCCTCATGGGAACAGTCCAGCCCGAACTGCCAAGCCATGCCTTCCCTGGACCGGAAACAAGCTTCCTAGGACCGGTTTCTGGCATTTCAGCCGTCTTCAGCCAGGCTTGCTTGAATCCAGTGGCAAAGTGAGCAAGGGACTCACGTCTGAGCATACCCTGCCAACTTATGGCGAACAAAGCGGTACAAAAGGGGGTGGTGATGGACGGAGCATCAGAACCAATCAAACACTCACACCCAGTCAACAGATCTGGGTTTGATCCATCACCGTTCTTTAGCCCACTCTGCCACCCCAGTTCAGACATGGCCATATGCAAATCAGTCTGACCCTGTGCCTCATGGGAACAGTCCAGCCCGAACTGCCAAGCCAAGCCTTCCCTGGACCGGAAACAAGCTTCCTAGGACCGGTTTCTGGCATTTCAGCCGTCTTCAGCCAGGCTTGCTTGAATCCAGTGGCAAAGTGAGCAAGGGACTCACGTCTGAGCATACCCTGCCAACTTATGGCGAACAAAGCGGTACAAAAGGGGGTGGTGATGGACGGAGCATCAGAACCAATCAAACACTCACACCCAGTCAATAGATCTGGGTTTGATCCATCACCGTTCTTTAGCCCACTCTGCCACCCCAGTTCAGACATGGCCATATGCAAATCAGTCTGACCCTGAGCCTCATGGGAATAGTCCAGCCCGAACTGCCAAGCCATGCCTTCCCTGGACCGGAAACAAGCTTCCTAGGACCGGTTTCTGGCATTTGAGCCGTCTTCAGCCAGGCTTGCTTGAATCCAGTGGCAAAGTGAGCAAGGGACTCACGTCTAAGCATACCCTGCCAACTTATGGCGAACAAAGCGGTACAAAAGGGGGTAGTGATGGACGGAGCATCAGAACCAATCAAACACTCACACCCAGTCAACAGATCTGGGTTTGATCCATCACCGTTCTTTAGCCCACTCTGCCACCCCAGTTCAGACATGGCCATATGCAAATCAGTCTGACCCTGTGCCTCATGGGAACAGTCCAGCCCGAACTGCCAAGCCATGCCTTCCCTGGACCGGAAACAAGCTTCCTAGGACCGGTTTCTGGCATTTCAGCCGTCTTCAGCCAGGCTTGCTTGAATCCAGTGGCAAAGTGAGCAAGGGACTCACGTCTGAGCATACCCTGCCAACTTATGGCGAACAAAGCAGTACAAAAGGGGGTGGTGATGGACGGAGCATCAGAACCAATCAAACACTCACACCCAGTCAACAGATCTGGGTTTGATCCATCACCGTTCTTTAGCCCACTCTACCACCCCAGTTCAGACATGGCCATATGCAAATCAGTCTGACCCTGTGCCTCATGGGAACAGTCCAGCCCGAACTGCCAAGCCAAGCCTTCCCTGGACCGGAAACAAGCTTCCTAGGACCGGTTTCTGGCATTTCAGCCATCTTCAGCCAGGCTTGCTTGAATCCAGTGGCAAAGTGAGCAAGGGACTCACGTCTGAGCATACCCTGCCAACTTATGGCGAACAAAGCGGTACAAAAGGGGGTGGTGATGGACGGAGCATCAGAACCAATCAAACACTCACACCCAGTCAACAGATCTGGGTTTGATCCATCACCGTTCTTTAGCCCACTCTGCCACCCCAGTTCAGACATGACCATATGCAAATCAGTCTGACCCTGTGCCTCATGGGAACAGTCCAGCCCGAACTGCCAAGCCAAGCCTTCCCTGGACCGGAAACAAGCTTCCTAGGACCGGTTTCTGGCATTTCAGCCGTCTTCAGCCAGGCTTGCTTGAATCCAGTGGCAAAGTGAGCAAGGGACTCACGTCTGAGCATACCCTGCCAACTTATGGCGAACAAAGCGGTACAAAAGGGGGTGGTGATGGACGGAGCATCAGAACCAATCAAACACTCACACCCAGTCAACAGATCTGGGTTTGATCCATCACCGTTCTTTAGCCCACTCTGCCACCCCAGTTCAGACATGGCCATATGCAAATCAGTCTGACCCTGTGCCTCATGGGAACAGTCCAGCCCGAACTGCCAAGCCATCCCTTCCCTGGACGGGAAACAAGCTTCCTAGGACCGGTTTCTGGCATTTCAGCCGTCTTCAGCCAGGCTTGCTTGAATCCAGTGGCAAAGAGAGCAAGGGACTCACGTCTGAGCATACCCTGCCAACTTATGACGAACAAAGCGGTACAAAAGGGGGTGGTGATGGACGGAGCATCAGAACCAATCAAACACTCACACCCAGTCAACAGATCTGGGTTTGATCCATCACCGTTCTTTAGACCACTCTGCCACCCCAGTTCAGACATGCCCATATGCAAATCAGTCTGACCCTGTGCCTCATGGGAACAGTCCAGCCCGAACTGCCAAGCCATGCCTTCCCTGGACCGGAAACAAGCTTCCTAGGACCGGTTTCTGGCATTTCAGCCGTCTTCAGCCAGGCTTGCTTGAATTCAGTGGCAAAGTGAGCAAGGGACTCACGTCTGAGCATACCCTGCCAACTTATGGCGAACAAAGCGGTACAAAAGGGGGTGGTGATGGACGGAGCATCAGAACCAATCAAACACTCACACCCAGTCAACAGATCTGGGTTTGATCCATCACCGTTCTTTAGCCCACTCTGCCACCCCAGTTCAGACATGGCCATATGCAAATCAGTCTGACCCTGTGCCTCATGGGAACAGTCCAGCCCGAACTGCCAAGCCATGCCTTCACTGGACCGGAAACAAGCTTCCTAGGACCAGTTTCTGGCATTTCAGCCGTCTTCAGCCAGGCTTGCTTGAATCCAGTGGCAAAGAGAGCAAGGGACTCACGTCTGAGCATACCCTGCCAACTTATGGCGAACAAAGCGGTACAAAAGGGGGTGGTGATGGACGGAGCATCAGAACCAATCAAACACTCACACCCAGTCAACAGATCTGGGTTTGATCCATCACCGTTCTTTAGCCCACTCTGCCACCCCAGTTCAGACATGGCCATATGCAAATCAGTCTGACCCTGTGCCTCATGGGAACAGTCCAGCCCGAACTGCCAAGCCAAGCCTTCCCTGGACCGGAAACAAGCTTCCTAGGACCGGTTTCTGGCATTTCAGCCGTCTTCAGCCAGGCTTGCTTGAATCCAGTGGCAAAGTGAGCAAGGGACTCACGTCTGAGCATACCCTGCCAACTTATGGCGAACAAAGCGGTACAAAAGGGGGTGGTGATGGACGGAGCATCAGAACCAATCAAACACTCACACCCAGTCAACAGATCTGGGTTTGATCCATCACCGTTCTTTAGCCCACTCTGCCACCCCAGTTCAGACATGGCCATATGCAAATCAGTCTGACCCTGTGCCTCATGGGAACAGTCCAGCCCGAACTGCCAAGCCATGCCTTCCCTGGACCGGAAACAAGCTTCCTAGGACCGGTTTCTGGCATTTCAGCCGTCTTCAGCCAGGCTTGCTTGAATCCAGTGTCAAAGTGAGCAAGGGACTCACGTCTGAGCATACCCTGCCAACTTATGGCGAACAAAGCGGTACAAAAGGGGGTGGTGATGGACGGAGCATCAGAACCAATCAAACACTCACACCCAGTCAACAGATCTGGGTTTGATCCATCACCGTTCTTTAGCCCACTCTGTAGGAGAGTAGGGTCTGCAATCCTATGATCACCCAGATTTTTTGCTTTTGCTTCATTGGTTTACGACTTTCCCCGGCTGTGGGCCTGCCAATCAGACCCACAGCCTAGCTGTTCTCTCTCGAAATTATCACACATGTACATTAGGTGCATCCACTAATTGGAACTGGGCCGCCTTGTCAGTCCCTGTCTCAGCATACCACAGGTATCCAGGGCATCGGTGTACCCAGGGCCTACCAGGGGCTGAAGCATGTATTATGCCACCCCTGGAATGGCCGCCCAAATCTGACACAACTGGCTGCACGACAGCTGGGGCCACGTGGTGTAATCACCCGTTGCTGTAGGTGTAGTATTCCTACACCTAAACCCTAAAATGGACACATGGATTCCTATCAGTCACTCCTATAGCAGGCCTTATCAATCCTGAAGGCAGAGTGCAGGGAATCATGTGGGACGGTGCTCTGGCGCGAGCTGAGCCCGTCGACGGCTTGCGGAACCAAGTCCTAATAGCCGTTCCATGGTGACGCGGGCCAACTACTTTTAATGCATTATAATCCTGGCGGTTATTTGCTAACTTTGGCCTCACATCACCTACACATGTCGAGTAAGGTGTCATACGAATGGAAATACAAACCCCTCGCCAGTCCTGGTGACGGGGTTAGCATTCCCCCCTTTTAGAGGGACACGACATGGAAGTAACCTTGAACCCCGGTTAAAGTTGACTCAAGCCTCAGCATCACAAAATGGATGCTGCCACCAGACACAAGTCTGACCTCCTGCTGCTGGGGGACCTTCCAGCAAAGGGAGCTTGGACAAAGGGTTTCCTGTCGAGGGCGGTGTTAGCACCATCCCAGACAGGGTTTGTGTATCCCAGGTAGGCAGGGCTGAAAGGAAGGTGATTGCAAGTGGCACCCCGGTGCTCACTGTGCATAGCCCGGCTCAAACCAGTTTCGGGGGCACACCAGCCCCTGAGCTGGCGCGAAGCCGGACAAAGGATAGGGGTGTAACCACCCCCCTCCTGGCTCCACCCATAGGTAGAACCTAGTCACGGGCCAGCCCCTTTTTTTAGAATAAAGGTAGGAGCGAGTCCCCTTCCCAAATTGGATAATCGGATAATCAGATAATCGGATAACTCCGAATCACGAACCACTTTCCACGAAAGGAACTCTTGACTATTTCTGAAGACTCTCCCTTGTGGCTAAGGAGTAGCCACCCTGCACCAGCAGGCACCACCTAAGCGCTTGCGGTTTGCTGTAAGTCTCTCCTACGGATCAAGACTGCCCAGCTCGACGAGACCCGAGTCCCTGCCATCTCTGACCTTTTACCTGCCTCATCAGCCCAGCTGAGAGTCGTAGGTGTGACGAGACCTGCGGGACCGGCCATCTTCAGAACCTGCACAACGCTTATCTAGCACGCCCACCGAGGGACCCTCGAGTGAGTGCACCTAGGGTTTGAGAAGCCCTAACCCTGAGCAGCTCCAGCATCGAAGTCTGCCTCCCCAGCATCCCCGAGATCTGCGTGGGGGCCCTTCCGCTCCTTGTTGTTCACCGCGTTGTTCGACCACTTGCCGACCGGCTTGTGGCCCTCTTCACGACGCACCACGATTGTTTCATCACTAGTCTGGTTGCTCCAGACTGGCTCTTGCTCCCCTTCAACAGAGGAGTACCACGGACCCTCCTGGTCCACTCCCGACGCCATCTTGACTCCTCCGCTTGGGTTGCCACTGCCAAGATCCGCTGCCCCTGCCTGGGCCCAGCATCATCGACAGCAGACACCTTCGTGGGACAGCTCGCCCTCCATCCTGGTCGCCGCCGCGCCTCCTGGTCCGAGGAACAGCCGAGTCCGACGTCATCCACTCACCTGGTCGAGGTGACTTCAACCGGTACCCTCCTGGTACCCACACGATCGCTGGCTAGCGGTTGAGAACTGAGTCCCCTCTGCTTTCAGGTTTTCTTTATCACCGATCCAGGCTTGGATCTCGCTGAATATCGACACTGGTCGCCTGCCAGCAACTCTTCTTTCAGGCTCCTGAGACTACAACGAGGACTTCCGACATCTTGCCGAACCTTCTACAGCCGCAGCCTCTGGGCTAGGTAACCCGAGCATTTCGGTGCTCCATCGCAGGTTCGCTCTACAAGTGTCCAGTTCCTTTTTCGTTTAAGTCCCACTGATCGGATCACTCCGGAATCGGTAACTTTAGACTTTCTAACCTCTCCCCTTCCACTTGCAGTGTAATGGTTTCGTGCCCTCGGGCATTTGTGTAAATTGTGCAACCAGAAGTATTTTCCTAAGAGTTTTGTAGTGTGCTTAGCTCCCTGACTCATAAAGAGCCAGGGTAGTCTTGTTATAAATAAATATCCTTTATTTTCATAACAACTTGTGTGGTGTCCTTTCGCTTGGTGTTCAAGGGGTATATGTGATGGTAAACAGCTGGCTTAACACGCCCTCTAGAGTTTAGCCTAAGACTGCTCGTATCCACGCTACTAGGATAGCTGGTCTAAAAGGTTGACTTACAACCAATCATCAATAAGGGTCGTTTGGAATGATACACAGTGATCACTAGAATAGTGAGCACTACATATCAGGCCAACTTCTCACATTGGTGAGCAGCGGTTGGGATTTGAGCTTGCTGTTGTTTTACCACACACGTATCCTAAGAATATCGCAGTGAAAGATCACATAAGTACCCAGGTACATATAACTTAACTTAGAATACTCCGAGTTCTACTGAACCGGCTGTTGTAGTGTAACAGGGCTTAGCACACCCTGACTACAACTCTTAGCAAGGGATCAGTAGGTAAACCCATAGTGTAGGTAGGTGCAACACTTACACCTCACTAGAAAAGCATGTCGATCCACGGAGAGTCTTCGCAGACTCCCTTAGTGGTCAGTGACCCTCCACAGGTCGTGTCACGATATGCAACTCTTAGCTTCAAGGAGATGCGACAACTGTGTGCCTCCAGGAAGCTAAACCAGGGTTCTAACCCTACCATCGCAACTCTGATAGGTCTCTTAGAGGCGTACGATGCTAGGAGGTCCTCTAACACAGGTCCCCCCGGTGCAGATGGGAACATGCCGCCCTTAGAGGGAACCCTCGGTGACCCAGACCTCGACCTCCACACAGAGGAGGAGGACGAGGACGAGTTATCGGGAGACGAGGCAGACAAAGGTCCAGTGGTAGTCGGCAGGCTTACAAGGACCAACTTAAGCAGGCATGAGAACGGAACTGGGGGAGCCCCGGGCCCACGCTCAAGCAGGCTTAACCTTGGGAACGGACGAGCTAGGTCTCTCTCCAGAGGCTCTGGCAGATCGGTTCATACACATGTCTCTCAGGCACCTTCTCAGAGAGGAATGACTTCCCCTCAGAGGAGGGAGCATGAAGCGAAGATGCGGGAGGTCAATCTGAGGATCGAGCGGGAAGAACTTGCCCTCGCCAAAGAAAGACTTGCCTTGGCCCGAGAGCAGAAATTAAGTGGGTTAGATCCCACTGGTGGCAGCATTCTCAATAGAGAGAAAGACAGGGGTATAGACACTAGACACCTGAGTAAAATAGTGCCCCCCTTTAAACAAGGGGACGACATCCACAAGTGGATAACTGCCTTGGAGAGGGCCTGCACTGTCCAGTGCGTCCCCCCAAGTCAGTGGGCAGCTATACTGTGGCTTTCCTTTGAAGGTAAAGGAAGGGACAAGCTCCTCCCTACAAGAGCTGAGGATGCTAACAACTACCAAGTCCTGAAGAACACACTGATTGATGGGTTCGGCTTAACCACGGAACAGTACCGGGTGCTGTTCCGGGACACCCAGAAAATTCAGTCTCAGGATTGGGCTGACTTTGTCGATTGTGCCACTAAGGCTTTGGAAGGCTGGTTGCTGGGTAGCAAGGTTACTGATTACACAGGATTGTACAATCTTATCATGCGAGAACAGATTTTAAACAACTGTCAGAACCAATTGTTGCATCAGCACCTTGTCGACTCGGATCTGACCTCTCCCCAAGAATTGGGAAAGAAGGCGGACAGATGGGTCAGAACAAGGGTCAAGCAGAACCAGAATCAGAACCAGGGTGGTCAGAAGAAAGCAGACCAAAAGGGTAACAAGAACGAACAAAATGACCAGAAGTCTTCGACAGGTCCCCAACAAACCAAAGAGGGTGGGGGTCAGGCTTCACAGAAGAAGAAGACTCAAGAAGGCCCGTCAAAAAGGTGGTGCCAATACTGTAAAAGTAAGACTCACTGGTTTAGTGAGTGCACCAAGAAAGGAGGGCAAACTCCTACCACTGCAGCCCCTAAGGCACCTGCGCCCCCTAGTACAGTCAGCAGTGGTAGTGCGCCTCCCAAGGCATTAGTTGGGTTAACCTTGGGAACCGAGGGGAGTGACGACTTAGTCGGCACGCTCACTCAGGCCGTCCTTGTCTGTACCGGGGATATGGATATGTCCCCTGATGCCAGTCCCAATACTTTGGGCAAATACAGACAGACACCTTTGATAAATGGAAAAGTGGCTCAGGCCTACAGGGACACGTGTGCCAGTGTCACCATGGTGACGCCTAACTTCGTGGACCCTGGACAGATCATGCTAGGTACCAGTTACCTAGTGACCAATGCCAGCAACGTCACTACCAATCACAGTATGGCAGTTGTTGATTTCTCCTGGGGAGGGGTAAGTGGCCCGAAAAAGGTTGTGGTTAGTTCAGACCTCCCCGTAGAATGTCTGTTGGGCAATGATTTGGAAACGTCACAATGGTCAGAAGTGGAGCAGAGGACTCACATGGAGATGTTAGGCTTGCCAGCACATGTCCTTGCTGTGACCAGGTCACAGGCCAAAAGATGCCCCACTGAACAGGTGCTGGATCCTGGAAGAACGGACCAGACACCTTCCAAGAAAAGGAGCAGTAAGGGTAAGGCTTCGCCTTCCCCCTTGCCCCAGGTCGTGGATCAAGTCTCCGAGGAGGCTGACCTTAAAGAACTGAGGGAAACTGAGCCGCAAGAGCTTGAACCTGGTCAGGTTGAGTTTCTGGGCTCAGGGGGACCCTCCAGGGAAGACCTGGGGAAGGCACAGTTAGACTGCCCCTCACTTGAACCCCTCAGACAGCAGGCCGCTGCTGAGGCTGCAGGGAACGCCACAGGTACCCACAAAGTGTACTGGGACGATGGACTCCTGTACTCCGAGGCAAGAGACCCCAAACCTGGTGCGACCAGGAGGCTGGTCATCCCCTTGTCTCTGAGAGGTTTCCTTCTCACCTTGGCCCACGAGATTCCCCTTGCAGGTCACTTAGGCCAGAATAAGACTTGGGACAGAATTGTTCCACACTTTCACTGGCCCCACATGTCCGAAGATACGAAGGAGTTTTGCCGCTCCTGTGTCACTTGCCAAGCCAGTGGTAAGTCAGGTGGCACGACAAAGGCCCCCCTCATACCACTACCAGTGGTGGGGGTACCCTTTGAACGAGTGGGGATCGACATTGTCGGACCAATGGAACCCCAGACAGCATCAGGGCACAAGTTTATACTGGTGGTGGTGGACCACGCCACCAGGTATCCTGAAGCTATTCCCCTTAGGACCACTACAGCACCTGTGGTGGCACGGGCCCTACTTGGAGTGTTCTCCAGAGTGGGCTTCCCTAAGGAGGTCGTCTCAGACAGAGGTGCAAACTTCATGTCGGGATATCTGACTGCTATGTGGAAGGAATGTGGTGTCAACTACAAGTTCACCACACCCTATCACCCACAATGCAATGGGCTTGTTGAGAGATTCAACAGGACCCTAAAGGGGATGATTCACGGACTACCTGAAAAGCTTCGGCGGAGATGGGATGTCCTGATACCCTGCCTCTTGTTCGCCTACAGAGAGGTCCCGCAGAAGGGGGTTGGCTACAGCCCTTTTGAGCTTCTGTTCGGACATCCTGTAAGGGGACCCCTTTGTTTGGTAAAGGAAGGATGGGAGAGACCTCTCAGAAAGCCGGCATCAAACATTGTGGACTATGTGCTCGGTCTCCGCTCGCGGATGGCGGAGTACATGGAAAAGGCGTCTAAAAACCTTGAGGCGAGCCAAGAATTACAGAAAGCTTGGCACGACCAAAAGGCTGTCCTGACTGTGTACCAGCCTGGACAGAAGGTGTGGGTGCTGGAGCCAGTGGCCCCAGCAGCACTCAAAGACAAATGGTCTGGGCCCCACACGATCATTGAGCAAAAGGGAGAGGTCACCTACCTGGTAGACCTGGGAACTCCCCGGAGCCCCCACAGGGTGCTCCATGTAAACAGGCTCAAGGCATATGTCGACAGGGAGGGCATGGGCTTGCTCATGGCCACAGATGAGGGACAGGAGGAGGAGAGTGACCCTCTCCCGGACCTGCTCTCTCAGAACCCTGACGATGGATCAGTAGATGGTGTTGTCTTTTGCGGCAGCCTCTCTGGACATCAACAAGAGGATTGTAAACAGGTTCTTCAATCCTTTCGACATATGTTCTCTCTGACACCCAGTCAGACCAAGTGGTGTACCCATGAGGTCGACACTGGGGACAGTCTGCCCGTAAAGAGTAAAATCTATCGGCAACCTGATCATGTCAGAGACTGCATCAAGACAGAGGTGCAGAAAATGTTGGAGCTGGGAGTCATTGAACCCTCGGACAGCCCCTGGGCTAGTCCCGTAGTGCTCGTGCCGAAACCTCACACCCAGGGCGGTAAGAAAGAGATGAGGTTTTGCGTGGACTACAGAGGTCTCAATGCAGTCACTAAGACTGACGCCCACCCGATACCAAGAGCAGACGAACTTATCGACCGGTTGGCCTCGGCCAACTACTTAAGTACGTTTGACCTGACAGCTGGGTATTGGCAAATCAGGTTAGCTGAGGAGGCCAAGCCCAAAACCGCATTTTCTACCCCGGGTGGGCATTATCAGTTCGTGGTAATGCCCTTTGGTTTGAAAAATGCACCTGCCACCTTCCAAAGGCTGGTGAATCGAGTTCTCACTGGGTTGGACGACTTCTGTGCGGCGTATCTGGACGATATCGCTGTCTTTAGCTCCACCTGGGAGGATCACCTGGTCCACCTGAGGAAAGTGTTAGAGGCCCTGCAGAAGGCAGGCCTCACTATCAAGGCCACCAAGTGCCAGATAGGGCAGACACAGGTTGTATACCTGGGCCACCTTGTAGGTGGAGGCCAGGTTCAACCATTGGAGAGCAAAATACAGGCCATCCAGGACTGGGCTCCTCCAACCACCCAGACTCAGGTTCGAGCTTTCTTGGGCCTGACTGGTTATTACCGGAAATTTGTCAGAAATTATGGATCCATTGTGACCCCGCTAAACGACCTGACAAGTAAAAAGATGCCAAAAAAAGTTCAGTGGACAGCAAGCTGTCAGAAGGCATTCGATGACCTGAAGCAGGCCATGTGCACAGCACCTATCCTAAAGAGTCCAGACTACTCCAAACCATTCATTGTCCAAACAGACGCTTCGGAGCTGGGTGTGGGAGCTGTTCTATCGCAACTGAATTTTGATGGTCATGACCAGCCCATAGCTTTTATTAGCAGGAGGCTGACCCCCAGAGAGAAGAATTGGTCAGCTATTGAGAGGGAGGCCTTTGCTGTGGTTTGGGCCCTGAAGAAGTTGAGGCCATACTTGTTTGGCACTCACTTCAAGATTCAGACCGACCATAAGCCCCTCTTGTGGCTAAATCATATGAAGGGTGAAAACCCCAAACTACTTAGGTGGTCCATTTCCCTACAGGGGATGGACTTCACAGTGGAGCATAGACCTGGCACTGATCATGGCAATGCAGATGGGCTCTCCAGGTATTTCCACTTAGAGCAAGAAGACTCACCTGGTCAAGGTTAGCTTATTGTCCCAAAGTTTGGGGGGGGGGTCATGTAGGAGAGTAGGGTCTGCAATCCTATGATCACCCAGATTTTTTGCTTTTGCTTCATTGGTTTACGACTTTCCCCGGCTGTGGGCCTGCCAATCAGACCCACAGCCTAGCTGTTCTCTCTCGAAATTATCACACATGTACATTAGGTGCATCCACTAATTGGAACTGGGCCGCCTTGTCAGTCCCTGTCTCAGCATACCACAGGTATCCAGGGCATCGGTGTACCCAGGGCCTACCAGGGGCTGAAGCATGTATTATGCCACCCCTGGAATGGCCGCCCAAATCTGACACAACTGGCTGCACGACAGCTGGGGCCACGTGGTGTAATCACCCGTTGCTGTAGGTGTAGTATTCCTACACCTAAACCCTAAAATGGACACATGGATTCCTATCAGTCACTCCTATAGCAGGCCTTATCAATCCTGAAGGCAGAGTGCAGGGAATCATGTGGGACGGTGCTCTGGCGCGAGCTGAGCCCGTCGACGGCTTGTGGAACCAAGTCCTAATAGCCGTTCCATGGTGACGCGGGCCAACTACTTTTAATGCATTATAATCCTGGCGGTTATTTGCTAACTTTGGCCTCACATCACCTACACATGTCGAGTAAGGTGTCATACGAATGGGAATACAAACCCCTCGCCAGTCCTGGTGACGGGGTTAGCATTCCCCCCTTTTAGAGGGACACGACATGGAAGTAACCTTGAACCCCGGTTAAAGTTGACTCAAGCCTCAGCATCACAAAATGGATGCTGCCACCAGACACAAGTCTGACCTCCTGCTGCTGGGGGACCTTCCAGCAAAGGGAGCTTGGACAAAGGGTTTCCTGTCGAGGGCGGTGTTAGCACCATCCCAGACAGGGTTTGTGTATCCCAGGTAGGCAGGGCTGAAAGGAAGGTGATTGCAAGTGGCACCCCGGTGCTCACTGTGCATAGCCCGGCTCAAACCAGTTTCGGGGGCACACCAGCCCCTGAGCTGGCGCGAAGCCGGACAAAGGATAGGGGTGTAACCACCCCCCTCCTGGCTCCACCCATAGGTAGAACCTAGTCACGGGCCAGCCCCTTTTTTTAGAATAAAGGTAGGAGCGAGTCCCCTTCCCAAATTGGATAATCGGATAATCAGATAATCGGATAACTCCGAATCACGAACCACTTTCCACGAAAGGAACTCTTGACTATTTCTGAAGACTCTCCCTTGTGGCTAAGGAGTAGCCACCCTGCACCAGCAGGCACCACCTAAGCGCTTGCGGTTTGCTGTAAGTCTCTCCTACGGATCAAGACTGCCCAGCTCGACGAGACCCGAGTCCCTGCCATCTCTGACCTTTTACCTGCCTCATCAGCCCAGCTGAGAGTCGTAGGTGTGACGAGACCTGCGGGACCGGCCATCTTCAGAACCTGCACGACGCTTATCTAGCACGCCCACCGAGGGACCCTCGAGTGAGTGCACCTAGGGTTTGAGAAGCCCTAACCCTGAGCAGCTCCAGCATCGAAGTCTGCCTCCCCAGCATCCCCGAGATCTGCGTGGGGGCCCTTCCGCTCCTTGTTGTTCACCGCGTTGTTCGACCACTTGCCGACCGGCTTGTGGCCCTCTTCACGACGCACCACGATTGTTTCATCACTAGTCTGGTTGCTCCAGACTGGCTCTTGCTCCCCTTCAACAGAGGAGTACCACGGACCCTCCTGGTCCACTCCCGACGCCATCTTGACTCCTCCGCTTGGGTTGCCACTGCCAAGATCCGCTGCCCCTGCCTGGGCCCAGCATCATCGACAGCAGACACCTTCGTGGGACAGCTCGCCCTCCATCCTGGTCGCCGCCGCGCCTCCTGGTCCGAGGAACAGCCGAGTCCGACGTCATCCACTCACCTGGTCGAGGTGACTTCAACCGGTACCCTCCTGGTACCCACACGATCGCTGGCTAGCGGTTGAGAACTGAGTCCCCTCTGCTTTCAGGTTTTCTTTATCACCGATCCAGGTTTGGATCTCGCTGAATATCGACACTGGTCGCCTGCCAGCAACTCTTCTTTCAGGCTCCTGAGACTACAACGAGGACTTCCGACATCTTGCCGAACCTTCTACAGCCGCAGCCTCTGGGCTAGGTAACCCGAGCATTTCGGTGCTCCATCGCAGGTTCGCTCTACAAGTGTCCAGTTCCTTTTTCGTTTAAGTCCCACTGATCGGATCACTCCGGAATCGGTAACTTTAGACTTTCTAACCTCTCCCCTTCCACTTGCAGTGTAATGGTTTCGTGCCCTCGGGCATTTGTGTAAATTGTGCAACCAGAAGTATTTTCCTAAGAGTTTTGTAGTGTGCTTAGCTCCCTGACTCATAAAGAGCCAGGGTAGTCTTGTTATTAATAAATATCCTTTATTTTCATAACAACTTGTGTGGTGTCCTTTCGCTTGGTGTTCAAGGGGTATATGTGATGGTAAACAGCTGGCTTAACACGCCCTCTAGAGTTTAGCCTAAGACTGCTCGTATCCACGCTACTAGGATAGCTGGTCTAAAAGGTTGACTTACAACCAATCATCAATAAGGGTCGTTTGGAATGATACACAGTGATCACTAGAATAGTGAGCACTACATATCAGGCCAACTTCTCACACACTCTGCCACCCCAGTTCAGAAATGGCCATATGCAAATCAGTCTGACCCTGAGCCTCATGGGAACAGTCCAGCCCGAACTGCCAAGCCATGCCTTCCCTGGACCGGAAACAAGCTTCCTAGGACCGGTTTGTGGCATTTCAGCCGTCTTCAGCCAGGCTTGCTTGAATCCAGTGGCAAAGAGAGCAAGGGACTCACGTCTGAGCATACCCTGCCAACTTATGGCGAACAAAGCGGTACGAAAGGGGGTGGTGATGGACGGAGCATCAGAACCAATCAAACACTCACACCCAGTCAACAGATCTGGGTTTGATCCATCACCGTTCTTTAGCCCACTCTGCCATCCCAGTTCAGACATGGCCATATGCAAATCAGTCTGACCCTGTGCCTCATGGGAATAGTCCAGCCCGAACTGCCAAGCCATGCCTTCCCTGGACCGGAAACAATCTTCCTAGGACCGGTTTCTGGCATTTCAGCCATCATCAGCCAGGCTTGCTTGAATCCAGTGGCAAAGTGAGCAAGGGACTCACGTCTGAGCATACCCTGCCAACTTATGGCGAACAAAGCGGTACAAAAGGGGGTGGTGATGGACGGAGCATCAGAACCAATCAAACACTCACACCCAGTCAACAGATCTGGGTTTGATCCATCACCGTTCTTTAGCCCACTCTGCCACCCCAGTTCAGACATGGCCATATGCAAATCAGTCTGACCCTGTGCCTCATGGGAACAGTCCAGCCCGAACTGCCAAGCTAAGCCTTCCCTGGACCGGAAACAAGCTTCCTAGGACCGGTTTCTGGCATTTCAGCCGTCTTCAGCCAGGCTTGCTTGAATCCAGTGGCAAAGTGAGCAAGGGACTCACGTCTGAGCATACCCTGCCAACTTATGGCGAACAAAGCGGTACAAAACGGGGTGGTGATGGACGGAGCATCAGAACCAATCAAACACTCACACCCAGTCAACAGATCTGGGTTTGATCCATCACCGTTCTTTAGCCCACTCTGCCACCCCAGTTTCAGACATGGCCATATGCAAATCAGTCTGACCCTGTGCCTCATGGGAACAGTCCAGCCCGAACTGCCAAGCCATGCCTTCCCTGGACCGGAAACAAGCTTCCTAGGACCGGTTTCTGGCATTTGAGCCGTCTTCAGCCAGGCTTGCTTGAATCCAGTGGCAAAGTGAGCAAGGGACTCACGTCTGAGCATACCCTGCCAACTTATGGCGAACAAAGCGGTACAAAAGGGGGTGGTGATGGACGGAGCATCAGAACCAATCAAACACTCACACCCAGTCAACAGATCTGGGTTTGATCCATCACCGTTCTTTAGCCCACTCTGCCACCACAGTTCAGACATGGCCATATGCAAATCAGTCTGACCCTGTGCCTCATGGGAACAGTCCAGCCCGAACTGCCAAACCATGCTTTCCCTGGACCGGAAACAAGCTTCCTAGGACCGGTTTCTGGCATTTCAGCCGTCTTCAGCCAGGCTTGCTTGAATCCAGTGGCAAAGTGAGCAAGGGACTCACATCTGAGCATACCCTGCCAACTTATGGCGAACAAAGTGGTACAAAAGGGGGTGGTGATGGACGGAGCATCAGAACCAATCAAACACTCACACCCAGTCAACAGATCTGGGTTTGATCCATCACCGTTCTTTAGCCCACTCTGCCACCCCAGTTCAGACATGGCCATATGCAAATCAGTCTGACCCTGTGCTTCATGGGAACAGTCCAGCCCGAACTGCCAAGCCATGCCTTCCCTGGACCGTAAACAAGCTTCCTCGGACCGGTTTCTGGCATTTCAGCCGTTTTCAGCCAGGCTTGCTTGAATCCAGTGGAAAAGTGAGCAAGGGACTCACGTCTGAGCATACCCTGCCAACTTATGGCGAACAAAGCGGTACAAAAGGGGGTGGTGATGGACGGAGCATCAGAACCAATCAAACACTCACACCCAGTCAACAGATCTGGGTTTGATCCATCACCGTTCTTTAGCCCACTCTGCCACCCCAGTTCAGACATGGCCATATGCAAATCAGTCTGACCCTGTGCCTCATGGGAATAGTCCAGCCCGAACTGCCAAGCCATGCCTTCCCTGGACCGGAAACAAGCTTCCTAGGACCGGTTTCTGGCATTTGAGCCGTCTTCAGCCAGGCTTGCTTGAATCCAGTGGCAAAGTGAGCAAGGGACTCACGTCTAAGCATACCCTGCCAACTTATGGCGAACAAAGCGGTACAAAAGGGGGTGGTGATGGACGGAGCATCAGAACCAATCAAACACTCACACCCAGTCAACAGATCTGGGTTTGATCCATCACCGTTCTTTAGCCCACTCTGCCACCCCAGTTCAGACATGGCCATATGCAAATCAGTCTGACCCTGTGCCTCATGGGAACAGTCCAGCCCGAACTGCCAAGCCATGCCTTCCCTGGACCGGAAACAAGCTTCCTAGGACCGGTTTCTGGCATTTCAGCCGTCTTCAGCCAGGCTTGCTTGAATCCAGTGGCAAAGTGAGCAAGGGACTCACGTCTGAGCATACCCTGCCAACTTATGGCGAACAAAGCGGTACAAAAGGGGGTGGTGATGGACGGAGCATCAGAACCAATCAAACACTCACACCCAGTCAACAGATCTGGGTTTGATCCATCACCGTTCTTTAGCCCACTCTGCCACCCCAGTTCAGACATGGCCATATGCAAATCAGTCTGACCCTGTGCCTCATGGGAACAGTCCAGCCCGAACTGCCAAGCCAAGCCTTCCCTGGACCGGAAACAAGCTTCCTAGGACCGGTTTCTGGCATTTCAGCCGTCTTCAGCCAGGCTTGCTTGAATCCAGTGGCAAAGTGAGCAAGGGACTCACGTCTGAGCATACCCTGCCAACTTATGGCGAACAAAGCGGTACAAAAGGGGGTGGTGATGGACGGAGCATCAGAACCAATCAAACACTCACACCCAGTCAACAGATCTGGGTTTGATCCATCACCGTTCTTTAGCCCACTCTGCCACCCCAGTTCAGACATGGCCATATGCAAATCAGTCTGACCCTGTGCCTCATGGGAACAGTCCAGCCCGAACTGCCAAGCCATGCCTTCCCTGGACCGGAAACAAGCTTCCTAGGACCGGTTTCTGGCATTTCAGCCATCTTCAGCCAGGCTTGCTTGAATCCAGTGGCAAAGTGAGCAAGGGACTCACGTCTGAGCATACCCTGCCAACTTATGGCGAACAAAGCGGTACAAAAGGGGGTGGTGATGGACGGAGCATCAGAACCAATCAAACACTCACACCCAGTCAACAGATCTGGGTTTGATCCATCACCGTTCTTTAGCCCACTCTGCCACCCCAGTTTCAGACATGGCCATATGCAAATCAGTCTGACCCTGTGCCTCATGGGAACAGTCCAGCCCGAACTGCCAAGCCATGCCTTCCCTGGACCGGAAACAAGCTTCCTAGGACCGGTTTCTGGCATTTCAGCCATCTTCTGCCAGGCTTGCTTGAATCCAGTGGCAAAGTGAGCAAGGGACTCACGTCTGAGCATACCCTGCCAACTTATGGCGAACAAAGCGGTACAAAAGGGGGTGGTGATGGACGGAGCATCAGAACCAATCAAACACTCACACCCAGTCAACAGATCTGGGTTTGATCCATCACCGTTCTTTAGCCCACTCTGCCACCCCAGTTCAGACATGGCCATATGCAAATCAGTCTGACCCTGTGCCTCATGGGAACAGTCCAGCCTGAACTGCCAAGCCAAGCCTTCCCTGGACCGGAAACAAGCTTCCTAGGACCGGTTTCTGGCATTTCAGCCGTCTTCAGCCAGGCTTGCTTGAATCCAGTGGCAAAGTGAGCAAGGGACTCACGTCTGAGCATACCCTGCCAACCTATGGCGAACAAAGCGGTACAAAAGGGGGTGGTGATGGACGGAGCATCAGAACCAATCAAACACTCACACCCAGTCAACAGATCTGGGTTTGATCCATCACCGTTCTTTAGCCCACTCTGCCACCCCAGTTCAGACATGGCCATATGCAAATCAGTCTGACCCTGTGCCTCATGGGAACAGTCCAGCCCGAACTGCCAAGCCATGCCTTCCCTGGACCGGAAACAAGCTTCCTAGGACCGGTTTCTGGCATTTCAGCCGTCTTCAGCCAGGCTTGCTTGAATCCAGTGTCAAAGTGAGCAAGGGACTCACGTCTGAGCATACCCTGCCAACTTATGGCGAACAAAGCGGTACAAAAGGGGGTGGTGATGGACGGAGCATCAGAACCAATCAAACACTCACACCCAGTCAACAGATCTGGGTTTGATCCATCACCGTTCTTTAGCCCACTCTGCCACCCCAGTTCAGACATGGCCATATGCAAATCAGTCTGACCCTGAGCCTCATGGGAACAGTCCAGCCCGAACTGCCAAGCCATGCCTTCCCTGGACCGGAAACAAGCTTCCTAGGACCGGTTTCTGGCATTTCAGCCGTCTTCAGCCAGGCTTGCTTGAATCCAGTGGCAAAGAGAGCAAGGGACTCACGTCTGAGCATACCCTGCCAACTTATGGCGAACAAAGCGGTACGAAAGGGGGTGGTGATGGACGGAGCATCAGAACCAATCAAACACTCACACCCAGTCAACAGATCTGGGTTTGATCCATCACCGTTCTTTAGCCCACTCTGCCACCCCAGTTCAGACATGGCCATATGCAAATCAGTCTGACCCTGTGCCTCATGGGAACAGTCCAGCCCGAACTGCCAAGCCATGCCTTCCCTGGACCGGAAACAAGCTTCCTAGAAACGGTTTCTGGCATTTCAGCCATCTTCAGCCAGGCTTGCTTGAATCCCGTGGAAAAGTGAGCAAGGGACTCACGTCTGAGCATACCCTGCCAACTTATGGCGAACAAAGCGGTACAAAAGGGGGTGGTGATGGACGGAGCATCAGAACCAATCAAACACTCACACCCAGTCAACAGATCTGGGTTTGATCCATCACCGTTCTTTAGCCCACTCTGCCACCCCAGTTCAGACATGGCCATATGCAAATCAGTCTGACCCTGTGCCTCATGGGAATAGTCCAGCCCGAACTGCCAAGCCATACCTTCCCTGGACCGGAAACAAGCTTCCTAGGACCGGTTTCTGGCATTTCAGCCATCATCAGCCAGGCTTGCTTGAATCCAGTGGCAAAGTGAGCAAGGGACTCACGTCTGAGCATACCCTGCCAACTTATGGCGAACAAAGCGGTGCAAAAGGGGGTGGTGATGGACGGAGCATCAGAACCAATCAAACACTCACACCCAGTCAACAGATCTGGGTTTGATCCATCACCGTTCTTTAGCCCACTCTGCCACCCCAGTTCAGACATGGCCATATGCAAATCAGTCTGACCCTGTGCCTCATGGGAACAGTCCAGCCCGAACTGCCAAGCTAAGCCTTCCCTGGACCGGAAACAAGCTTCCTAGGACCGGTTTCTGGCATTTCAGCCGTCTTCAGCCAGGCTTGCTTGAATCCAGTGGCAAAGTGAGCAAGGGACTCACGTCTGAGCATACCCTGCCAACTTATGGCGAACAAAGCGGTACAAAACGGGGTGGTGATGGACGGAGCATCAGAACCAATCAAACACTCACACCCAGTCAACAGATCTGGGTTTGATCCATCACCGTTCTTTAGCCCACTCTGCCACCCCAGTTTCAGACATGGCCATATGCAAATCAGTCTGACCCTGTGCCTCATGGGAACAGTCCAGCCCGAACTGCCAAGCCATGCCTTCCCTGGACCGGAAACAAGCTTCCTAGGACCGGTTTCTGGCATTTCAGCCGTCTTCAGCCAGGCTTGCTTGAATCCAGTGGCAAAGTGAGCAAGGGACTCACGTCTGAGCATACCCTGCCAACTTATGGCGAACAAAGCGGTACAAAAGGGGGTGGTGATGGACGGAGCATCAGAACCAATCAAACACTCACACCCAGTCAACAGATCTGGGTTTGATCCATCACCGTTCTTTAGCCCACTCTGCCACCCCAGTTCAGACATGGCCATATGCAAATCAGTCTGACCCTGTGCCTCATGGGAACAGTCCAGCCCGAACTGCCAAACCATGCTTTCCCTGGACCGGAAACAAGCTTCCTAGGACCGGTTTCTGGCATTTCAGCCGTCTTCAGCCAGGCTTGCTTGAATCCAGTGGCAAAGTGAGCAAGGGACTCACGTCTGAGCATACCCTGCCAACTTATGGCGAACAAAGTGGTACAAAAGGGGGTGGTGATGGACGGAGCATCAGAACCAATCAAACACTCACACCCAGTCAACAGATCTGGGTTTGATCCATCACCGTTCTTTAGCCCACTCTGCCACCCCAGTTCAGACATGGCCATATGCAAATCAGTCTGACCCTGTGCTTCATGGGAACAGTCCAGCCCGAACTGCCAAGCCATGCCTTCCCTGGACCTCAAACAAGCTTCCTCGGACCGGTTTCTGGCATTTCAGCCGTTTTCAGCCAGGCTTGCTTGAATCCAGTGGAAAAGTGAGCAAGGGACTCACGTCTGAGCATACCCTGCCAACTTATGGCGAACAAAGCGGTACAAAAGGGGGTGGTGATGGACGGAGCATCAGAACCAATCAAACACTCACACCCAGTCAACAGATCTGGGTTTGATCCATCACCGTTCTTTAGCCCACTCTGCCACCCCAGTTCAGACATGGCCATATGCAAATCAGTCTGACCCTGAGCCTCATGGGAACAGTCCAGCCCGAACTGCCAAGCCATGCCTTCCCTGGACCAGAAACAAGCTTCCTAGGCCCGGTTTCTGGCATTTCAGCCGTCTTCAGCCAGGCTTCCTTGAATACAGTGGCAAAGAGAGCAAGGGACTCACGTCTGAGCACACCCTGCCAACTTATGGCGAACAAAGCGGTACAAAAGGGGGTGGTGATGGACGGAGCATCAGAACCAATCAAACACTCACACCCAGTCAACAGATCTGGGTTTGATCCATCACCGTTCTTTAGCCCACTCTGCCACCCCAGTTCAGACATGGCCATATGCAAATCAGTCTGACCCTGTGCCTCATGGGAACAGTCCAGCCCGAACTGCCAAGCCATGCCTTCCCTGGACCGGAAACAAGCTTCCTAGGAACGGTTTCTGGCATTTCAGCCATCTTCAGCCAGGCTTGCTTGAATCCAGTGGCAAAGTGAGCAAGGGACTCACGTCTAAGCATACCCTGCCAACTTATGGCGAACAAAGCGGTACAAAAGGGGGTGGTGATGGACGGAGCATCAGAACCAATCAAACACTCACACCCAGTCAACAGATCTGGGTTTGATCCATCACCGTTCTTTAGCCCACTCTGCCACCCCAGTTCAGACATGGCCATATGCAAATCAGTCTGACCCTGTGCCTCATGGGAACAGTCCAGCCCGAACTGCCAAGCCATGCCTTCCCTGGACCGGAAACAAGCTTCCTAGGACCGGTTTCTGGCATTTCAGCCGTCTTCAGCCAGGCTTGCTTGAATCCAGTGGCAAAGTGAGCAAGGGACTCACGTCTGAGCATACCCTGCCAACTTATGGCGAACAAAGCGGTACAAAAGGGGGTGGTGATGGACGGAGCATCAGAACCAATCAAACACTCACACCCAGTCAACAGATCTGGGTTTGATCCATCACCGTTCTTTAGCCCACTCTGCCACCCCAGTTCAGACATGGCCATATGCAAATCAGTCTGACCCTGTGCCTCATGGGAACAGTCCAGCCCGAACTGCCAAGCCAAGCCTTCCCTGGACCGGAAACAAGCTTCCTAGGACCGGTTTCTGGCATTTCAGCCGTCTTCAGCCAGGCTTGCTTGAATCCAGTGGCAAAGTGAGCAAGGGACTCACGTCTGAGCATACCCTGCCAACTTATGGCGAACAAAGCGGTACAAAAGGGGGTGGTGATGGACGGAGCATCAGAACCAATCAAACACTCACACCCAGTCAACAGATCTGGGTTTGATCCATCACCGTTCTTTAGCCCACTCTGCCACCCCAGTTCAGACATGGCCATATGCAAATCAGTCTGACCCTGTGCCTCATGGGAACAGTCCAGCCCGAACTGCCAAGCCATGCCTTCCCTGGACCGGAAACAAGCTTCCTAGGAACGGTTTCTGGCATTTCAGCCATCTTCAGCCAGGCTTGCTTGAATCCCGTGGCAAAGTGAGCAAGGGACTCACGTCTGAGCATACCCTACCAACTTATGGCGAACAAAGCAGTACAAAAGGGGGTGGTGATGGACGGAGCATCAGAACCAATCAAACACTCACACCCAGTCAACAGATCTGGGTTTGATCCATCACCGTTCTTTAGCCCACTCTGCCACCCCAGTTCAGACATGGCCATATGCAAATCAGTCTGACCCTGTGCCTCATGGGAACAGTCCAGCCCGAACTGCCAAGCCAAGCCTTCCCTGGACCGGAAACAAGCTTCCTAGGACTGGTTTCTGGCATTTCAGCCGTCTTCAGCCAGGCTTGCTTGAATCCAGTGGCAAAGTGAGCAAGGGACTCACGTCTGAGCATACCCTGCCAACTTATGGCGAACAAAACGGTACAAAAGGGGGTGGTGATGGACGGAGCATCAGAACCAATCAAACACTCACACCCAGTCAACAGATCTGGGTTTGATCCATCACCGTTCTTTAGCCCACTCTGCCACCCCAGTTCAGACATGGCCATATGCAAATCAGTCTGACCCTGTGCCTCATGGGAACAGTCCAGCCCGAACTGCCAAGCCATGCCTTCCCTGGACCGGAAACAAGCTTCCTAGGACCGGTTTCTGGCATTTCAGCCGTCTTCAGCCAGGCTTGCTTGAATCCAGTGGCAAAGTGAGCAAGGGACTCACGTCTGAGCATACCCTGCCAACTTATGGCGAACAAAGCGGTACAAAAGGGGGTGGTGATGGACGGAGCATCAGAACCAATCAAACACTCACACCCAGTCAACAGATCTGGGTTTGATCCATCACCGTTCTTTAGCCCACTCTGCCACCCCAGTTCAGACATGGCCATATGCAAATCAGTCTGACCCTGTGCCTCATGGGAACAGTCCAGCCCGAACTGCCAAGCCATGCCTTCCCTGGACCGGAAACAAGCTTCCTAGGACCGGTTTCTGGCATTTCAGCCGTCTTCAGCCAGGCTTGCTTGAATCCAGTGGCAAAGTGAGCAAGGGACTCACGTCTGAGCATACCCTGCCAACTTATGGCGAACAAAGCGGTACAAAAGGGGGTGGTGATGGACGGAGCATCAGAACCAATCAAACACTCACACCCAGTCAACAGATCTGGGTTTGATCCATCACCGTTCTTTAGCCCACTCTGCCACCCCAGTTCAGACATGGCCATATGCAAATCAGTCTGACCCTGTGCCTCATGGGAACAGTCCAGCCCGAACTGCCAAACCATGCTTTCCCTGGACCGGAAACAAGCTTCCTAGGACCGGTTTCTGGCATTTCAGCCGTCTTCAGCCAGGCTTGCTTGAATCCAGTGGCAAAGTGAGCAAGGGACTCACGTCTGAGCATACCCTGCCAACTTATGGCGAACAAAGTGGTACAAAAGGGGGTGGTGATGGACGGAGCATCAGAACCAATCAAACACTCACACCCAGTCAACAGATCTGGGTTTGATCCATCACCGTTCTTTAGCCCACTCTGCCACCCCAGTTCAGACATGGCCATATGCAAATCAGTCTGACCCTGTGCTTCATGGGAACAGTCCAGCCTGAACTGCCAAGCCATGCCTTCCCTGGACCGTAAACAAGCTTACTAGGACCGGTTTCTGGCATTTCAGCCGTTTTCAGCCAGGCTTGCTTGAATCCAGTGGCAAAGTGAGCAAGGGACTCACGTCTGAGCATACCCTGCCAACTTATGGCGAACAAAGCGGTACAAAAGGGGGTGGTGATGGACGGAGCATCAGAACCAATCAAACACTCACACCCAGTCAACAGATCTGGGTTTGATCCATCACCGTTCTATAGCCCACTCTGCCACCCCAGTTCAGACATGGCCATATGCAAATCAGTCTGACTCTGAGCCTCATGGGAACAGTCCAGCCCGAACTGCCAAGCCATGCCTTCCCTGGACCGGAAACAAGCTTCCTAGGACCGGTTTCTGGCATTTCAGCCGTCTTCAGCCAGGCTTGCTTGAATCCAGTGGCAAAGAGAGCAAGGGACTCACGTCTGAGCATACCCTGCCAACTTATGGCGAACAAAGCGGTACAAAAGGGGGTGGTGATGGACGGAGCATCAGAACCAATCAAACACTCACACCCAGTCAACAGATCTGGGTTTGATCCATCACCGTTCTTAAGCCCACTCTGCCACCCCAGTTCAGACATGGCCATATGCAAATCAGTCTGACCCTGTGCCTCATGGGAACAGTCCAGCCCGAACTGCCAAGCCATGCCTTCCCTGGACCGGAAACAAGCTTCCTAGGAACGGTTTCTGGCATTTCAGCCATCTTCAGCCAGGCTTGCTTGAATCCCGTGGCAAAGTGAGCAAGGGACTCACGTCTGAGCATACCCTGCCAACTTATGGCGAACAAAGCGGTATAAAAGGGGGTGGTGATGGACGGAGCAACAGAACCAATCAAACACTCACACCCAGTCAACAGATCTGGGTTTGATCCATCACCGTTCTTTAGCCCACTCTGCCACCCCAGTTCAGACATGGCCATATGCAAATCAGTCTGACCCTGTGCCTCATGGGAACAGTCCAGCCCGAACTGCCAAGCCATGCCTTCCCTGGACCGGAAACAAGCTTCCTAGGACCGGTTTCTGGCATTTCAGCCGTCTTCAGCCAGTCTTGCTTGAATCCATTGGCAAAGTGAGCAAGGGACTCACGTCTGAGCATACCCTGCCAACTTATGGCGAACAAAGCGGTACAAAAGGGGGTGGTGATGGACGGAGCATCAGAACCAATCAAACACTCACACCCAGTCAACAGATCTGGGTTTGATCCATCACCGTTCTTTAGCCCACTCTGCCACCCCAGTTCAGACATGGCCATATGCAAATCAGTCTGACCCTGTGCCTCATGGGAATAGTCCAGCCCGAACTGCCAAGCCATGCCTTCCCTGGACCGGAAACAAGCTTCCTAGGACCGGTTTCTGGCATTTGAGCCGTCTTCAGCCAGGCTTGCTTGAATCCAGTGGCAAAGTGAGCAAGGGACTCACGTCTAAGCATACCCTGCCAACTTATGGCGAACAAAGCGGTACAAAAGGGGGTGGTGATGGACGGAGCATCAGAACCAATCAAACACTCACACCCAGTCAACAGATCTGGGTTTGATCCATCACCGTTCTTTAGCCCACTCTGCCACCCCAGTTCAGACATGGCCATATGCAAATCAGTCTGACCCTGTGCCTCATGGGAACAGTCCAGCCCGAACTGCCAAGCCATGCCTTCCCTGGACCGGAAACAAGCTTCCTAGGACCGGTTTCTGGCATTTCAGCCGTCTTCAGCCAGGCTTGCTTGAATCCAGTGGCAAAGTGAGCAAGGGACTCATGTCTGAGCATACCCTGTCAACTTATGGCGAACAAAGCGGTACACAAGGGGGTGGTGATGGACGGAGCATCAGAACCAATCAAACACTCACACCCAGTCAACAGATCTGGGTTTGATCCATCACCGTTCTTTAGCCCACTCTGCCACCCCAGTTCAGACATGGCCATATGCAAATCAGTCTGACCCTGTGCCTCATGGGAACAGTCCAGCCCGAACTGCCAAGCCAAGCCTTCCCTGGACCGGAAACAAGCTTCCTAGGACCGGTTTCTGGCATTTCAGCCGTCTTCAGCCAGGCTTGCTTGAATCCAGTGGCAAAGTGAGCAAGGGACTCACGTCTGAGCATACCCTGCCAACTTATGGCGAACAAAGCGGTACAAAAGGGGGTGGTGATGGACGGAGCATCAGAACCAATCAAACACTCACACCCAGTCAACAGATCTGGGTTTGATCCATCACCGTTCTTTAGCCCACTCTGCCACCCCAGTTCAGACATGGCCATATGCAAATCAGTCTGACCCTGTGCCTCATGGGAACAGTCCAGCCCGAACTGCCAAGCCATGCCTTCCCTGGACCGGAAACAAGCTTCCTAGGACCGGTTTCTGGCATTTCAGCCGTCTTCAGCCAGGCTTGCTTGAATCCAGTGTCAAAGTGAGCAAGGGACTCACGTCTGAGCATACCCTGCCAACTTATGGCGAACAAAGCGGTACAAAAGGGGGTGGTGATGGACGGAGCATCAGAACCAATCAAACACTCACACCCAGTCAACAGATCTGGGTTTGATCCATCACCGTTCTTTAGCCCACTCTGCCACCCCAGTTCAGACATGGCCATATGCAAATCAGTCTGACCCTGAGCCTCATGGGAACAGTCCAGCCCGAACTGCCAAGCCATGCCTTCCCTGGACCGGAAACAAGCTTCCTAGGACCGGTTTCTGGCATTTCAGCCGTCTTCAGCCAGGCTTGCTTGAATCTAGTGGCAAAAATAGAGCAAGGGACTCACGTCTGAGCATACCCTGCCAACTTATGGCGAACAAAGCGGTACGAAAGGGGGTGGTGATGGACGGAGCATCAGAACCAATCAAACACTCACACCCAGTCAACAGATCTGGGTTTGATCCATCACCGTTCTTTAGCCCACTCTGCCACCCCAGTTCAGACATGGCCATATGCAAATCAGTCTGACCCTGTGCCTCATGGGAACAGTCCAGCCCGAACTGCCAAGCCATGCCTTCCCTGGACCGGAAACAAGCTTCCTAGAAACGGTTTCTGGCATTTCAGCCATCTTCAGCCAGGCTTGCTTGAATCCCGTGGAAAAGTGAGCAAGGGACTCACGTCTGAGCATACCCTGCCAACTTATGGCGAACAAAGCGGTACAAAAGGGGGTGGTGATGGACGGAGCATCAGAACCAATCAAACACTCACACCCAGTCAACAGATCTGGGTTTGATCCATCACCGTTCTTTAGCCCACTCTGCCACCCCAGTTCAGACATGGCCATATGCAAATCAGTCTGACCCTGTGCCTCATGGGAATAGTCCAGCCCGAACTGCCAAGCCATGCCTTCCCTGGACCGGAAACAAGCTTCCTAGGACCGGTTTCTGGCATTTCAGCCATCATCAGCCAGGCTTGCTTGAATCCAGTGGCAAAGTGAGCAAGGGACTCACGTCTGAGCATACCCTGCCAACTTATGGCGAACAAAGCGGTACAAAAGGGGGTGGTGATGGACGGAGCATCAGAACCAATCAAACACTCACACCCAGTCAACAGATCTGGGTTTGATCCATCACCGTTCTTTAGCCCACTCTGCCACCCCAGTTCAGACATGGCCATATGCAAATCAGTCTGACCCTGTGCCTCATGGGAACAGTCCAGCCCGAACTGCCAAGCTAAGCCTTCCCTGGACCGGAAACAAGCTTCCTAGGACCGGTTTCTGGCATTTCAGCCGTCTTCAGCCAGGCTTGCTTGAATCCAGTGGCAAAGTGAGCAAGGGACTCACGTCTGAGCATACCCTGCCAACTTATGGCGAACAAAGCGGTACAAAACGGGGTGGTGATGGACGGAGCATCAGAACCAATCAAACACTCACACCCAGTCAACAGATCTGGGTTTGATCCATCACCGTTCTTTAGCCCACTCTGCCACCCCAGTTTCAGACATGGCCATATGCAAATCAGTCTGACCCTGTGCCTCATGGGAACAGTCCAGCCCGAACTGCCAAGCCATGCCTTCCCTGGACCGGAAACAAGCTTCCTAGGACCGGTTTCTGGCATTTGAGCCGTCTTCAGCCAGGCTTGCTTGAATCCAGTGGCAAAGTGAGCAAGGGACTCACGTCTGAGCATACCCTGCCAACTTATGGCGAACAAAGCGGTACAAAAGGGGGTGGTGATGGACGGAGCATCAGAACCAATCAAACACTCACACCCAGTCAACAGATCTGGGTTTGATCCATCACCGTTCTTTAGCCCACTCTGCCACCCCAGTTCAGACATGGCCATATGCAAATCAGTCTGACCCTGTGCCTCATGGGAACAGTCCAGCCCGAACTGCCAAACCATGCTTTCCCTGGACCGGAAACAAGCTTCCTAGGACCGGTTTCTGGCATTTCAGCCGTCTTCAGCCAGGCTTGCTTGAATCCAGTGGCAAAGTGAGCAAGGGACTCACGTCTGAGCATACCCTGCCAACTTATGGCGAACAAAGTGGTACAAAAGGGGGTGGTGATGGACGGAGCATCAGAACCAATCAAACACTCACACCCAGTCAACAGATCTGGGTTTGATCCATCACCGTTCTTTAGCCCACTCTGCCACCCCAGTTCAGACATGGCCATATGCAAATCAGTCTGACCCTGTGCTAAATGGGAACAGTCCAGCCCGAACTGCCAAGCCATGCCTTCCCTGGACCGTAAACAAGCTTCCTCGGACCGGTTTCTGGCATTTCAGCCGTTTTCAGCCAGGCTTGCTTGAATCCAGTGGAAAAGTGAGCAAGGGACTCACGTCTGAGCATACCCTGCCAACTTATGGCGAACAAAGCGGTACAAAAGGGGGTGGTGATGGACGGAGCATCAGAACCAATCAAACACTCACACCCAGTCAACAGATCTGGGTTTGATCCATCACCGTTCTTTAGCCCACTCTGCCACCCCAGTTCAGACATGGCCATATGCAAATCAGTCTGACCCTGTGCCTCATGGGAACAGTCCAGCCCGAACTGCCAAGCCATGCCTTCCCTGGACCGGAAACAAGCTTCCTAGGACCGGTTTCTGGCATTTCAGCTGTCTTCAGCCAGGCTTGCTTGAATCCAGTGTCAAAGTGAGCAAGGGACTCACGTCTGAGCATACCCTGCCAACTTATGGCGAACAAAGCGGTACAAAAGGGGGTGGTGATGGACGGAGCATCAGAACCAATCAAACACTCACACCCAGTCAACAGATCTGGGTTTGATCCATCACCGTTCTTTAGCCCACTCTGCCACCCCAGTTCAGACATGGCCATATGCAAATCAGTCTGACCCTGAGCCTCATGGGAACAGTCCAGCCCGAACTGCCAAGCCATGCCTTCCCTGGACCGGAAACAAGCTTCCTAGGACCGGTTTCTGGCATTTCAGCCGTCTTCAGCCAGGCTTGCTTGAATCCAGTGGCAAAGAGAGCAAGGGACTCACGTCTGAGCATACCCTGCCAACTTATGGCGAACAAAGCGGTACGAAAGGGGGTGGTGATGGACGGAGCATCAGAACCAATCAAACACTCACACCCAGTCAACAGATCTGGGTTTGATCCATCACCGTTCTTTAGCCCACTCTGCCACCCCAGTTCAGACATGGCCATATGCAAATCAGTCTGACCCTGTGCCTCATGGGAACAGTCCAGCCCGAACTGCCAAGCTAAGCCTTCCCTGGACCGGAAACAAGCTTCCTAGGACCGGTTTCTGGCATTTCAGCCGTCTTCAGCCAGGCTTGCTTGAATCCAGTGGCAAAGTGAGCAAGGGACTCACGTCTGAGCATACCCTGCCAACTTATGGCGAACAAAGCGGTACAAAACGGGGTGGTGATGGACGGAGCATCAGAACCAATCAAACACTCACACCCAGTCAACAGATCTGGGTTTGATCCATCACCGTTCTTTAGCCCACTCTGCCACCCCAGTTTCAGACATGGCCATATGCAAATCAGTCTGACCCTGTGCCTCATGGGAACAGTCCAGCCCGAACTGCCAAGCCATGCCTTCCCTGGACCGGAAACAAGCTTCCTAGGACCGGTTTCTGGCATTTGAGCCGTCTTCAGCCAGGCTTGCTTGAATCCAGTGGCAAAGTGAGCAAGGGACTCACGTCTGAGCATACCCTGCCAACTTATGGCGAACAAAGCGGTACAAAAGGGGGTGGTGATGGACGGAGCATCAGAACCAATCAAACACTCACACCCAGTCAACAGATCTGGGTTTGATCCATCACCGTTCTTTAGCCCACTCGGCCACCCCAGTTCAGACATGGCCATATGCAAATCAGTCTGACCCTGTGCCTCATGGGAACAGTCCAGCCCGAACTGCCAAACCATGCTTTCCCTGGACCGGAAACAAGCTTCCTAGGACCGGTTTCTGGCATTTCAGCCGTCTTCAGCCAGGCTTGCTTGAATCCAGTGGCAAAGTGAGCAAGGGACTCACGTCTGAGCATACCCTGCCAACTTATGGCGAACAAAGTGGTACAAAAGGGGGTGGTGATGGACGGAGCATCAGAACCAATCAAACACTCACACCCAGTCAACAGATCTGGGTTTGATCCATCACCGTTCTTTAGCCCACTCTGCCACCCCAGTTCAGACATGGCCATATGCAAATCAGTCTGACCCTGTGCTTCATGGGAACAGTCCAGCCCGAACTGCCAAGCCATGCCTTCCCTGGACCTTAAACAAGCTTCCTCGGACCGGTTTCTGGCATTTCAGCCGTTTTCAGCCAGGCTTGCTTGAATCCAGTGGAAAAGTGAGCAAGGGACTCACGTCTGAGCATACCCTGCCAACTTATGGCGAACAAAGCGGTACAAAAGGGGGTGGTGATGGACGGAGCATCAGAACCAATCAAACACTCACACCCAGTCAACAGATCTGGGTTTGATCCATCACCGTTCTTTAGCCCACTCTGCCACCCCAGTTCAGACATGGCCATATGCAAATCAGTCTGACCCTGAGCCTCATGGGAACAGTCCAGCCCGAACTGCCAAGCCATGCCTTCCCTGGACCAGAAACAAGCTTCCTAGGCCCGGTTTCTGGCATTTCAGCCGTCTTCAGCCAGGCTTGCTTGAATACAGTGGCAAAGAGAGCAAGGGACTCACGTCTGAGCACACCCTGCCAACTTATGGCGAACAAAGCGGTACAAAAGGGGGTGGTGATGGACGGAGCATCAGAACCAATCAAACACTCACACCCAGTCAACAGATCTGGGTTTGATCCATCACCGTTCTTTAGCCCACTCTGCCACCCCAGTTCAGACATGGCCATATGCAAATCAGTCTGACCCTGTGCCTCATGGGAACAGTCCAGCCCGAACTGCCAAGCCATGCCTTCCCTGGACCGGAAACAAGCTTCCTAGGAACGGTTTCTGGCATTTCAGCCATCTTCAGCCAGGCTTGCTTGAATCCCATGGCAAAGTGAGCAAGGGACTCACGTCTGAGCATACCCTACCAACTTATGGCGAACAAAGCGGTACAAAAGGGGGTGGTGATGAACGGAGCATCAGAACCAATCAAACACTCACACCCAGTCAACAGATCTGGGTTTGATCCATCACCGTTCTTTAGCCCACTCTGCCACCCCAGTTCAGACATGGCCATATGCAAATCAGTCTGACCCTGTGCCTCATGGGAACAGTCCAGCCCGAACTGCCAAGCCATGCCTTCCCTGGACCGGAAACAAGCTTCCTAGGACCGGTTTCTGGCATTTCAGCCGTCTTCAGCCAGGCTTGCTTGAATCCAGTGGCAAAGTGAGCAAGGGACTCACGTCTGAGCATACCCTGCCAACTTATGGCGAACAAAGCGGTACAAAAGGGGGTGGTGATGGACGGAGCATCAGAACCAATCAAACACTCACACCCAGTCAACAGATCTGGGTTTGATCCATCACCATTCTTTAGCCCACTCTGCCACCCCAGTTCAGACATGGCCATATGCAAATCAGTCTGACCCTGTGCCTCATGGGAATAGTCCAGCCCGAACTGCCAAGCCATGCCTTCCCTGGACCGGAAACAAGCTTCCTAGGACCGGTTTCTGGCATTTGAGCCGTCTTCAGCCAGGCTTGCTTGAATCCAGTGGCAAAGTGAGCAAGGGACTCACGTCTAAGCATACCCTGCAAACTTATGGCGAACAAAGCGGTACAAAAGGGGGTGGTGATGGACGGAGCATCAGAACCAATCAAACACTCACACCCAGTCAACAGATCTGGGTTTGATCCATCACCGTTCTTTAGCCCACTCTGCCACCCCAGTTCAGACATGGCCATATGCAAATCAGTCTGACCCTGTGCCTCATGGGAACAGTCCAGCCCGAACTGCCAAGCCATGCCTTCCCTGGACCGGAAACAAGCTTCCTAGGACCGGTTTCTGGCATTTCAGCCGTCTTCAGCCAGGCTTGCTTGAATCCAGTGGCAAAGTGAGCAAGGGACTCACGTCTGAGCATACCCTGCCAACTTATGGCGAACAAAGCGGTACAAAAGGGGGTGGTGATGGACGGAGCATCAGAACCAATCAAACACTCACACCCAGTCAACAGATCTGGGTTTGATCCATCACCGTTCTTTAGCCCACTCTGCCACCCCAGTTCAGACATGGCCATATGCAAATCAGTCTGACCCTGTGCCTCATGGGAACAGTCCAGCCCGAACTGCCAAGCCAAGCCTTCCCTGGACCGGAAACAAGCTTCCTAGGACCGGTTTCTGGCATTTCAGCCGTCTTCAGCCAGGCTTGCTTGAATCCAGTGGCAAAGTGAGCAAGGGACTCACGTCTGAGCATACCCTGCCAACTTATGGCGAACAAAGCGGTACAAAAGGGGGTGGTGATGGACGGAGCATCAGAACCAATCAAACACTCACACCCAGTCAACAGATCTGGGTTTGATCCATCACCGTTCTTTAGCCCACTCTGCCACCCCAGTTCAGACATGGCCATATGCAAATCAGTCTGACCCTGTGCCTCATGGGAACAGTCCAGCCCGAACTGCCAAGCCATGCCTTCCCTGGACCGGAAACAAGCTTCCTAGGACCGGTTTCTGGCATTTCAGCCATCTTCAGCCAGGCTTGCTTGAATCCAGTGGCAAAGTGAGCAAGGGACTCACGTCTGAGCATACCCTGCCAACTTATGGCGAACAAAGCGGTACAAAAGGGGGTGGTGATGGACGGAGCATCAGAACCAATCAAACACTCACACCCAGTCAACAGATCTGGGTTTGATCCATCACCGTTCTTTAGCCCACTCTGCCACCCCAGTTCAGACATGGCCATATGCAAATCAGTCTGACCCTGTGCCTCATGGGAACAGTCCAGCCCGAACTGCCAAGCCATGCCTTCCCTGGACCGGAAACAAGCTTCCTAGGACCGGTTTCTGGCATTTCAGCCGTCTTCAGCCAGGCTTGCTTGAATCCAGTGGCAAAGTGAGCAAGGGACTCACGTCTGAGCATACCCTGCCAACTTATGGCGAACAAAGCGGTACAAAAGGGGGTGGTGATGGACGGAGCATCAGAACCAATCAAACACTCACACCCAGTCAACAGATCTGGGTTTGATCCATCACCGTTCTTTAGCCCACTCTGCCACCCCAGTTCAGACATGGCCATATGCAAATCAGTCTGACCCTGTGCCTCATGGGAACAGTCCAGCCCGAACTGCCAAGCCAAGCCTTCCCTGGACCGGAAACAAGCTTCCTAGGACCGGTTTCTGGCATTTCAGCCGTCTTCAGCCAGGCTTGCTTGAATCCAGTGGCAAAGTGAGCAAGGGACTCACGTCTGAGCATACCCTGCCAACTTATGGCGAACAAAGCGGTACAAAAGGGGGTGGTGATGGACGGAGCATCAGAACCAATCAAACACTCACACCCAGTCAACAGATCTGGGTTTGATCCATCACCGTTCTTTAGCCCACTCTGCCACCCCAGTTCAGACATGGCCATATGCAAATCAGTCTGACCCTGTGCCTCATGGGAACAGTCCAGCCCGAACTGCCAAGCCATGCCTTCCCTGGACCGGAAACAAGCTTCCTAGGACCGGTTTCTGGCATTTCAGCCATCTTCAGCCAGGCTTGCTTGAATCCAGTGGCAAAGTGAGCAAGGGACTCACGTCTGAGCATACCCTGCCAACTTATGGCGAACAAAGCGGTACAAAAGGGGGTGGTGATGGACGGAGCATCAGAACCAATCAAACACTCACACCCAGTCAACAGATCTGGGTTTGATCCATCACCGTTCTTTAGCCCACTCTGCCACCCCAGTTCAGACATGGCCATATGCAAATCAGTCTGACCCTGTGCCTCATGGGAACAGTCCAGCCCGAACTGCCAAGCCATGCCTTCCCTGGACCGGAAACAAGCTTCCTAGGACCGGTTTCTGGCATTTCAGCCGTTTTCAGCCAGGCTTGCTTGAATCCAGTGGCAAAGTGAGCAAGGGACTCACGTCTGAGCATACCCTGCCAACTTATGGCGAACAAAGCGGTACAAAAGGGGGTGGTGATGGACGGAGCATCAGAACCAATCAAACACTCACACCCAGTCAACAGATCTGGGTTTGATCCATCACCATTCTTTAGCCCACTCTGCCACCCCAGTTCAGACATGGCCATATGCAAATCAGTCTGACCCTGTGCCTCATGGGAATAGTCCAGCCCGAACTGCCAAGCCATGCCTTCCCTGGACCGGAAACAAGCTTCCTAGGACCGGTTTCTGGCATTTGAGCCGTCTTCAGCCAGGCTTGCTTGAATCCAGTGGCAAAGTGAGCAAGGGACTCACGTCTAAGCATACCCTGCCAACTTATGGCGAACAAAGCGGTACAAAAGGGGGTGGTGATGGACGGAGCATCAGAACCAATCAAACACTCACACCCAGTCAACAGATCTGGGTTTGATCCATCACCGTTCTTTAGCCCACTCTGCCACCCCAGTTCAGACATGGCCATATGCAAATCAGTCTGACCCTGTGCCTCATGGGAACAGTCCAGCCCGAACTGCCAAGCCATGCCTTCCCTGGACCGGAAACAAGCTTCCTAGGACCGGTTTCTGGCATTTCAGCCGTCTTCAGCCAGGCTTGCTTGAATCCAGTGGCAAAGTGAGCAAGGGACTCACGTCTGAGCATACCCTGCCAACTTATGGCGAACAAAGCGGTACAAAAGGGGGTGGTGATGGACGGAGCATCAGAACCAATCAAACACTCACACCCAGTCAACAGATCTGGGTTTGATCCATCACCGTTCTTTAGCCCACTCTGCCACCCCAGTTCAGACATGGCCATATGCAAATCAGTCTGACCCTGTGCCTCATGGGAACAGTCCAGCCTGAACTGCCAAGCCAAGCCTTCCCTGGACCGGAAACAAGCTTCCTAGGACCGGTTTCTGGCATTTCAGCCGTCTTCAGCCAGGCTTGCTTGAATCCAGTGGCAAAGTGAGCAAGGGACTCACGTCTGAGCATACCCTGCCAACTTATGGCGAACAAAGCGGTACAAATGGGGGTGGTGATGGACGGAGCATCAGAACCAATCAAACACTCACACCCAGTCAACAGATCTGGGTTTGATCCATCACCGTTCTTTAGCCCACTCTGCCACCCCAGTTCAGACATGGCCATATGCAAATCAGTCTGACCCTGTGCCTCATGGGAACAGTCCAGCCCGAACTGCCAAGCCATGCCTTCCCTGGACCGGAAACAAGCTTCCTAGGACCGGTTTCTGGCATTTCAGCCATCTTCAGCCAGGCTTGCTTGAATCCAGTGGCAAAGTGAGCAAGGGACTCACGTCTGAGCATACCCTGCCAACTTATGGCGAACAAAGCGGTACAAAAGGGGGTGGTGATGGACGGAGCATCAGAACCAATCAAACACTCACACCCAGTCAACAGATCTGGGTTTGATCCATCACCGTTCTTTAGCCCACTCTGCCACCCCAGTTCAGACATGGCCATATGCAAATCAGTCTGACCCTGTGCCTCATGGGAACAGTCCAGCCCGAACTGCCAAGCCATGCCTTCCCTGGACCGGAAACAAGCTTCCTAGGACCGGTTTCTGGCATTTCAGCCGTTTTCAGCCAGGCTTGCTTGAATCCAGTGGCAAAGTGAGCAAGGGACTCACGTCTGAGCATACCCTGCCAACTTATGGCGAACAAAGCGGTACAAAAGGGGGTGGTGATGGACGGAGCATCAGAACCAATCAAACACTCACACCCAGTCAACAGATCTGGGTTTGATCCATCACCGTTCTTTAGCCCACTCTGCCACCCCAGTTCAGACATGGCCATATGCAAATCAGTCTGACCCTGAGCCTCATGGGAACAGTCCAGCCCGAACTGCCAAGCCATGCCTTCCCTGGACCGGAAACAAGCTTCCTAGGACCGGTTTCTGGCATTTCAGCCGTCTTCAGCCAGGCTTGCTTGAATCCAGTGGCAAAGAGAGCAAGGGACTCACGTCTGAGCACACCCTGCCAACTTATGGCGAACAAAGCGGTACAAAAGGGGGTGGTGATGGACGGAGCATCAGAACCAATCAAACACTCACACCCAGTCAACAGATCTGGGTTTGATCCATCACCGTTCTTTAGCCCACTCTGCCACCCCAGTTCAGACATGGCCATATGCAAATCAGTCTGACCCTGTGCCTCATGGGAACAGTCCAGCCCGAACTGCCAAGCCATGCCTTCCCTGGACCGGAAACAAGCTTCCTAGGAACGGTTTCTGGCATTTCAGCCATCTTCAGCCAGGCTTGCTTGAATCCCGTGGCAAAGTGAGCAAGGGACTCACGTCTGAGCATACCCTACCAACTTATGGCGAACAAAGCAGTACAAAAGGGGGTGGTGATGGACGGAGCATCAGAACCAATCAAACACTCAGACCCAGTCAACAGATCTGGGTTTGATCCATCACCGTTCTTTAGCCCACTCTGCCACCCCAGTTCAGACATGGCCATATGCAAATCAGTCTGACCCTGTGCCTCATGGGAACAGTCCAGCCCGAACTGCCAAGCCAAGCCTTCCCTGGACCGGAAACAAGCTTCCTAGGACTGGTTTCTGGCATTTCAGCCGTCTTCAGCCAGGCTTGCTTGAATCCAGTGGCAAAGTGAGCAAGGGACTCACGTCTGAGCATACCCTGCCAACTTATGGCGAACAAAACGGTACAAAAGGGGGTGGTGATGGACGGAGCATCAGAACCAATCAAACACTCACACCCAGTCAACAGATCTGGGTTTGATCCATCACCGTTCTTTAGCCCACTCTGCCACCCCAGTTCAGACATGGCCATATGCAAATCAGTCTGACCCTGTGCCTCATGGGAACAGTCCAGCCCGAACTGCCAAGCCATGCCTTCCCTGGACCGGAAACAAGCTTCCTAGGACCGGTTTCTGGCATTTCAGCCGTCTTCAGCCAGGCTTGCTTGAATCCAGTGGCAAAGTGAGCAAGGGACTCACGTCTGAGCATACCCTGCCAACTTATGGCGAACAAAGCGGTACAAAAGGGGGTGGTGATGGACGGAGCATCAGAACCAATCAAACACTCACACCCAGTCAACAGATCTGGGTTTGATCCATCACCGTTCTTTAGCCCACTCTGCCACCCCAGTTCAGACATGGCCATATGCAAATCAGTCTGACCCTGTGCCTCATGGGAACAGTCCAGCCCGAACTGCCAAGCCATGCCTTCCCTGGACCGGAAACAAGCTTCCTAGGACCGGTTTCTGGCATTTCAGCGGTCTTCAGCCAGGCTTGCTTGAATCCAGTGGCAAAGTGAGCAAGGGACTCACGTCTGAGCATACCCTGCCAACTTATGGCGAACAAAGCGGTACAAAAGGGGGTGGTGATGGACGGAGCATCAGAACCAATCAAACACTCACACCCAGTCAACAGATCTGGGTTTGATCCATCACCGTTCTTTAGCCCACTCTGCCACCCCAGTTCAGACATGGCCATATGCAAATCAGTCTGACCCTGTGCTTCATGGGAACAGTCCAGCCTGAACTGCCAAGCCATGCCTTCCCTGGACCGTAAACAAGCTTCCTAGGACCGGTTTCTGGCATTTCAGCCGTTTTCAGCCAGGCTTGCTTGAATCCAGTGGCAAAGTGAGCAAGGGACTCACGTCTGAGCATACCCTGCCAACTTATGGCGAACAAAGCGGTACAAAAGGGGGTGGTGATGGACGGAGCATCAGAACCAATCAAACACTCACACCCAGTCAACAGATCTGGGTTTGATCCATCACCGTTCTATAGCCCACTCTGCCACCCCAGTTCAGACATGGCCATATGCAAATCAGTCTGACCCTGAGCCTCATGGGAACAGTCCAGCCCGAACTGCCAAGCCATGCCTTCCCTGGACCGGAAACAAGCTTCCTAGGACCGGTTTCTGGCATTTCAGCCGTCTTCAGCCAGGCTTGCTTGAATCCAGTGGCAAAGAGAGCAAGGGACTCACATCTGAGCATACCCTGCCAACTTATGGCGAACAAAGCGGTACAAAAGGGGGTGGTGATGGACGGAGCATCAGAACCAATCAAACACTCACACCCAGTCAACAGATCTGGGTTTGATCCATCACCGTTCTTTAGCCCACTCTGCCACCCCAGTTCAGACATGGCCATATGCAAATCAGTCTGACCCTGTGCCTCATGGGAACAGTCCAGCCCGAACTGCCAAGCCATGCCTTCCCTGGACCGGAAACAAGCTTCCTAGGAACGGTTTCTGGTATTTCAGCCATCTTCAGCCAGGCTTGCTTGAATCCCGTGGCAAAGTGAGCAAGGGACTCACGTCTGAGCATACCCTGCCAACTTATGGCGAACAAAGCGGTATAAAAGGGGGTGGTGATGGACGGAGCAACAGAACCAATCAAACACTCACACCCAGTCAACAGATCTGGGTTTGATCCATCACCGTTCTTTAGCCCACTCTGCCACCCCAGTTCAGACATGGCCATATGCAAATCAGTCTGACCCTGTGCCTCATGGGAACAGTCCAGCCCGAACTGCCAAGCCATGCCTTCCCTGGACCGGAAACAAGCTTCCTAGGACCGGTTTCTGGCATTTCAGCCGTCTTCAGCCAGGCTTGCTTGAATCCATTGGCAAAGTGAGCAAGGGACTCACCTCTGAGCATACCCTGCCAACTTATGGCGAACAAAGCGGTACAAAAGGGGGTGGTGATGGACGGAGCATCAGAACCAATCAAACACTCACACCCAGTCAACAGATCTGGGTTTGATCCATCACCGTTCTTTAGCCCACTCTGCCACCCCAGTTCAGACATGGCCATATGCAAATCAGTCTGACCCTGTGCCTCATGGGAATAGTCCAGCCCGAACTGCCAAGCCATGCCTTCCCTGGACCGGAAACAAGCTTCCTAGGACCGGTTTCTGGCATTTGAGCCGTCTTCAGCCAGGCTTGCTTGAATCCAGTGGCAAAGTGAGCAAGGGACTCACGTCTAAGCATACCCTGCCAACTTATGGCGAACAAAGCGGTACAAAAGGGGGTGGTGATGGACGGAGCATCAGAACCAATCAAACACTCACACCCAGTCAACAGATCTGGGTTTGATCCATCACCGTTCTTTAGCCCACTCTGCCACCCCAGTTCAGACATGGCCATATGCAAATCAGTCTGACCCTGAGCCTCATGGGAACAGTCCAGCCCGAACTTCCAAGCCATGCCTTCCCTGGACCGGAAACAAGCTTCCTAGGACCGGTTTCTGGCATTTCAGCCGTCTTCAGCCAGGCTTGCTTGAATCCAGTGGCAAAGAGAGCAAGGGACTCACGTCTGAGCATACCCTGCCAACTTATGGCGAACAAAGCGGTACAAAAGGGGGTGGTGATGGACGGAGCATCAGAACCAATCAAACACTCACACCCAGTCAACAGATCTGGGTTTGATCCATCACCGTTCTTTAGCCCACTCTGCCACCCCAGTTCAGACATGGCCATATGCAAATCAGTCTGACCCTGTGCCTCATGGGAACAGTCCAGCCCGAACTGCCAAGCCATGCCTTCCCTGGACCGGAAACAAGCTTCCTAGGACCGGTTTCTGGCATTTCAGCCGTCTTCAGCCAGGCTTGCTTGAATCCAGTGGCAAAGTGAGCAAGGGACTCACGTCTGAGCATACCCTGCCAACTTATGGCGAACAAAGCGGTACACAAGGGGGTGGTGATGGACGGAGCATCAGAACCAATCAAACACTCACACCCAGTCAACAGATCTGGGTTTGATCCATCACCATTCTTTAGCCCACTCTGCCACCCCAGTTCAGACATGGCCATATGCAAATCAGTCTGACCCTGTGCCTCATGGGAACAGTCCAGCCCGAACTGCCAAGCCAAGCCTTCCCTGAACCGGAAACAAGCTTCCTAGGACCGGTTTCTGGCATTTCAGCCGTCTTCAGCCAGGCTTGCTTGAATCCAGTGGCAAAGTGAGCAAGGGACTCACGTCTGAGCATACCCTGCCAACTTATGGCGAACAAAGCGGTACAAAAGGGGGTGGTGATGGACGGAGCATCAGAACCAATCAAACACTCACACCCAGTCAACAGATCTGGGTTTGATCCATCACCGTTCTTTAGCCCACTCTGCCACCCCAGTTCAGACATGGCCATATGCAAATCAGTCTGACCCTGTGCCTCATGGGAACAGTCCAGCCCGAACTGCCAAGCCATGCCTTCCCTGGACCGGAAACAAGCTTCCTAGGACCGGTTTCTGGCATTTCAGCCGTCTTCAGCCAGGCTTGCTTGAATCCAGTGTCAAACTGAGCAAGGGACTCACGTCTGAGCATACCCTGCCAACTTATGGCGAACAAAGCGGTACAAAAGGGGGTGGTGATGGACGGAGCATCAGAACCAATCAAACACTCACACCCAGTCAACAGATCTGGGTTTGATCCATCACCGTTCTTTAGCCCACTCTGCCACCCCAGTTCAGACATGGCCATATGCAAATCAGTCTGACCCTGTGCCTCATGGGAACAGTCCAGCCCGAACTGCCAAGCCAAGCCTTCCCTGGACCGGAAACAAGCTTCCTAGGACCGGTTTCTGGCATTTCAGCCGTCTTCAGCCAGGCTTGCTTGAATCCAGTGGCAAAGTGAGCAAGGGACTCACGTCTGAGCATACCCTGCCAACTTATGGCGAACAAAGTGGTACAAAAGGGGGTGGTGATGGACGGAGCATCAGAACCAATCAAACACTCACACCCAGTCAACAGATCTGGGTTTGATCCATCACCGTTCTTTAGCCCACTCTGCCACCCCAGTTCAGACATGGCCATATGCAAATCAGTCTGACCCTGTGCCTCATGGGAACAGTCCAGCCCGAACTGCCAAGCCATGCCTTCCCTGGACCGGAAACAAGCTTCCTAGGACCGGTTTCTGGCATTTCAGCCATCTTCAGCCAGGCTTGCTTGAATCCAGTGGCAAAGTGAGCAAGGGACTCACGTCTGAGCATACCCTGCCAACTTATGGCGAACAAAGCGGTACAAAAGGGGGTGGTGATGGACGGAGCATCAGAACCAAACACTCACACCCAGTCAACAGATCTGGGTTTGATCCATCACCGTTCTTTAGCCCACTCTGCCACCCCAGTTCAGACATGGCCATATGCAAATCAGTCTGACCCTGTGCCTCGTGGGAACAGTCCAGCCCGAACTGCCAAGCCATGCCTTCCCTGGACCGGAAACAAGCTTCCTAGGACCGGTTTCTGGCATTTCAGCCGTCTTCAGCCAGGCTTGCTTGAATCCAGTGGCAAAGTGAGCAAGGGACTCACGTCTGAGCATACCCTGCCAACTTATGGCGAACAAAGCGGTACAAAAGGGGGTGGTGATGGACGGAGCATCAGAACCAATCAAACACTCACACCCAGTCAACAGATCTGGGTTTGATCCATCACCGTTCTTTAGCCCACTCTGCCACCCCAGTTCAGACATGGCCATATGCAAATCAGTCTGACCCTGTGCCTCATGGGAACAGTCCAGCCCGAACTGCCAAGCCAAGCCTTCCCTGGACCGGAAACAAGCTTCCTAGGACCGGTTTCTGGCATTTCAGCCGTCTTCAGCCAGGCTTGCTTGAATCCAGTGGCAAAGTGAGCAAGGGACTCACGTCTGAGCATACCCTGCCAACTTATGGCGAACAAAGCGGTACAAAAGGGGGTGGTGATGGACGGAGCATCAGAACCAATCAAACACTCACACCCAGTCAACAGATCTGGGTTTGATCCATCACCGTTCTTTAGCCCACTCTGCCACCCCAGTTCAGACATGGCCATATGCAAATCAGTCTGACCCTGTGCCTCATGGGAACAGTCCAGCCCGAACTGCCAAGCCATGCCTTCCCTGGACCGGAAACAAGCTTCCTAGGACCGGTTTCTGGCATTTCAGCCATCTTCAGCCAGGCTTGCTTGAATCCAGTGGCAAAGTGAGCAAGGGACTCACGTCTGAGCATACCCTGCCAACTTATGGCGAACAAAGCGGTACAAAAGGGGGTGGTGATGGACGGAGCATCAGAACCAATCAAACACTCACACCCAGTCAACAGATCTGGGTTTGATCCATCACTGTTCTTTAGCCCACTCTGCCACCCCAGTTCAGACATGGCCATATGCAAATCAGTCTGACCCTGTGCCTCATGGGAACAGTCCAGCCCGAACTGCCAAGCCATGCCTTCCCTGGACCGGAAACAAGCTTCCTAGGACCGGTTTCTGGCATTTCAGCCGTTTTCAGCCAGGCTTGCTTGAATCCAGTGGCAAAGTGAGCAAGGGACTCACGTCTGAGCATACCCTGCCAACTTATGGCGAACAAAGCGGTACAAAAGGGGGTGGTGATGGACGGAGCATCAGAACCAATCAAACACTCACACCCAGTCAACAGATCTGGGTTTGATCCATCACCATTCTTTAGCCCACTCTGCCACCCCAGTTCAGACATGGCCATATGCAAATCAGTCTGACCCTGTGCCTCATGGGAATAGTCCAGCCCGAACTGCCAAGCCATGCCTTCCCTGGACCGGAAACAAGCTTCCTAGGACCGGTTTCTGGCATTTGAGCCGTCTTCAGCCAGGCTTGCTTGAATCCAGTGGCAAAGTGAGCAAGGGACTCACGTCTAAGCATACCCTGCCAACTTATGGCGAACAAAGCGGTACAAAAGGGGGTGGTGATGGACGGAGCATCAGAACCAATCAAACACTCACACCCAGTCAACAGATCTGGGTTTGATCCATCACCGTTCTTTAGCCCACTCTGCCACCCCAGTTCAGACATGGCCATATGCAAATCAGTCTGACCCTGTGCCTCATGGGAACAGTCCAGCCCGAACTGCCAAGCCATGCCTTCCCTGGACCGGAAACAAGCTTCCTAGGACCGGTTTCTGGCATTTCAGCCATCTTCAGCCAGGCTTGCTTGAATCCAGTGGCAAAGTGAGCAAGGGACTCACGTCTGAGCATACCCTGCCAACTTATGGCGAACAAAGCGGTACAAAAGGGGGTGGTGATGGACGGAGCATCAGAACCAATCAAACACTCACACCCAGTCAACAGATCTGGGTTTGATCCATCACTGTTCTTTAGCCCACTCTGCCACCCCAGTTCAGACATGGCCATATGCAAATCAGTCTGACCCTGTGCCTCATGGGAACAGTCCAGCCCGAACTGCCAAGCCATGCCTTCCCTGGACCGGAAACAAGCTTCCTAGGACCGGTTTCTGGCATTTCAGCCATTTTCAGCCAGGCTTGCTTGAATCCAGTGGCAAAGTGAGCAAGGGACTCACGTCTGAGCATACCCTGCCAACTTATGGCGAACAAAGCGGTACAAAAGGGGGTGGTGATGGACGGAGCATCAGAACCAATCAAACACTCACACCCAGTCAACAGATCTGGGTTTGATCCATCACCATTCTTTAGCCCACTCTGCCACCCCAGTTCAGACATGGCCATATGCAAATCAGTCTGACCCTGTGCCTCATGGGAATAGTCCAGCCCGAACTGCCAAGCCATGCCTTCCCTGGACCGGAAACAAGCTTCCTAGGACCGGTTTCTGGCATTTGAGCCGTCTTCAGCCAGGCTTGCTTGAATCCAGTGGCAAAGTGAGCAAGGGACTCACGTCTAAGCATACCCTGCCAACTTATGGCGAACAAAGCGGTACAAAAGGGGGTGGTGATGGACGGAGCATCAGAACCAATCAAACACTCACACCCAGTCAACAGATCTGGGTTTGATCCATCACCGTTCTTTAGCCCACTCTGCCACCCCAGTTCAGACATGGCCATATGCAAATCAGTCTGACCCTGTGCCTCATGGGAACAGTCCAGCCCGAACTGCCAAGCCATGCCTTCCCTGGACCGGAAACAAGCTTCCTAGGACCGGTTTCTGGCATTTCAGCCGTCTTCAGCCAGGCTTGCTTGAATCCAGTGGCAAAGTGAGCAAGGGACTCACGTCTGAGCATACCCTGCCAACTTATGGCGAACAAAGCGGTACAAAAGGGGGTGGTGATGGACGGAGCATCAGAACCAATCAAACACTCACACCCAGTCAACAGATCTGGGTTTGATCCATCACCGTTCTTTAGCCCACTCTGCCACCCCAGTTCAGACATGGCCATATGCAAATCAGTCTGACCCTGTGCCTCATGGGAACAGTCCAGCCTGAACTGCCAAGCTAAGCCTTCCCTGGACCGGAAACAAGCTTCCTAGGACCGGTTTCTGGCATTTCAGCCGTCTTCAGCCAGGCTTGCTTGAATCCAGTGGCAAAGTGAGCAAGAGACTCACGTCTGAGCATACCCTGCCAACTTATGGCGAACAAAGCGGTACAAATGGGGGTGGTGATGGACGGAGCATCAGAACCAATCAAACACTCACACCCAGTCAACAGATCTGGGTTTGATCCATCACCGTTCTTTAGCCCACTCTGCCACCCCAGTTCAGACATGGCCATATGCAAATCAGTCTGACCCTGTGCCTCATGGGAACAGTCCAGCCCGAACTGCCAAGCCATGCCTTCCCTGGACCGGAAACAAGCTTCCTAGGACCGGTTTCTGGCATTTCAGCCATCTTCAGCCAGGCTTGCTTGAATCCAGTGGCAAAGTGAGCAAGGGACTCACGTCTGAGCATACCCTGCCAACTTATGGCGAACAAAGCGGTACAAAAGGGGGTGGTGATGGACGGAGCATCAGAACCAATCAAACACTCACACCCAGTCAACAGATCTGGGTTTGATCCATCACCGTTCTTTAGCCCACTCTGCCACCCCAGTTCAGACATGGCCATATGCAAATCAGTCTGACCCTGTGCCTCATGGGAACAGTCCAGCCCGAACTGCCAAGCCATGCCTTCCCTGGACCGGAAACAAGCTTCCTAGGACCGGTTTCTGGCATTTCAGCCGTTTTCAGCCAGGCTTGCTTGAATCCAGTGGCAAAGTGAGCAAGGGACTCACGTCTGAGCATACCCTGCCAACTTATGGCGAACAAAGCGGTACAAAAGGGGGTGGTGATGGACGGAGCATCAGAACCAATCAAACACTCACACCCAGTCAACAGATCTGGGTTTGATCCATCACCGTTCTTTAGCCCACTCTGCCACCCCAGTTCAGACATGGCCATATGCAAATCAGTCTGACCCTGAGCCTCATGGGAACAGTCCAGCCCGAACTGCCAAGCCATGCCTTCCCTGGACCGGAAACAAGCTTCCTAGGACCGGTTTCTGGCATTTCAGCCGTCTTCAGCCAGGCTTGCTTGAATCCAGTGGCAAAGAGAGCAAGGGACTCACGTCTGAGCACACCCTGCCAACTTATGGCGAACAAAGCGGTACAAAAGGGGGTGGTGATGGACGGAGCATCAGAACCAATCAAACACTCACACCCAGTCAACAGATCTGGGTTTGATCCATCACCGTTCTTTAGCCCACTCTGCCACCCCAGTTCAGACATGGCCATATGCAAATCAGTCTGACCCTGTGCCTCATGGGAACAGTCCAGCCCGAACTGCCAAGCCATGCCTTCCCTGGACCGGAAACAAGCTTCCTAGGAACGGTTTCTGGCATTTCAGCCATCTTCAGCCAGGCTTGCTTGAATCCCGTGGCAAAGTGAGCAAGGGACTCACGTCTGAGCATACCCTACCAACTTATGGCGAACAAAGCAGTACAAAAGGGGGTGGTGATGGACGGAGCATCAGAACCAATCAAACACTCAGACCCAGTCAACAGATCTGGGTTTGATCCATCACCGTTCTTTAGCCCACTCTGCCACCCCAGTTCAGACATGGCCATATGCAAATCAGTCTGACCCTGTGCCTCATGGGAACAGTCCAGCCCGAACTGCCAAGCCAAGCCTTCCCTGGACCGGAAACAAGCTTCCTAGGACTGGTTTCTGGCATTTCAGCCGTCTTCAGCCAGGCTTGCTTGAATCCAGTGGCAAAGTGAGCAAGGGACTCACGTCTGAGCATACCCTGCCAACTTATGGCGAACAAAACGGTACAAAAGGGGGTGGTGATGGACGGAGCATCAGAACCAATCAAACACTCACACCCAGTCAACAGATCTGGGTTTGATCCATCACCGTTCTTTAGCCCACTCTGCCACCCCAGTTCAGACATGGCCATATGCAAATCAGTCTGACCCTGTGCCTCATGGGAACAGTCCAGCCCGAACTGCCAAGCCATGCCTTCCCTGGACCGGAAACAAGCTTCCTAGGACCGGTTTCTGGCATTTCAGCCATCTTCAGCCAGGCTTGCTTGAATCCAGTGGCAAAGTGAGCAAGGGACTCACGTCTGAGCATACCCTGCCAACTTATGGCGAACAAAGCGGTACAAAAGGGGGTGGTGATGGACGGAGCATCAGAACCAATCAAACACTCACACCCAGTCAACAGATCTGGGTTTGATCCATCACCGTTCTTTAGCCCACTCTGCCACCCCAGTTCAGACATGGCCATATGCAAATCAGTCTGACCCTGTGCCTCATGGGAACAGTCCAGCCCGAACTGCCAAGCCATGCCTTCCCTGGACCGGAAACAAGCTTCCTAGGACCGGTTTCTGGCATTTCAGCCGTTTTCAGCCAGGCTTGCTTGAATCCAGTGGCAAAGTGAGCAAGGGACTCACGTCTGAGCATACCCTGCCAACTTATGGCGAACAAAGCGGTACAAAAGGGGGTGGTGATGGACGGAGCATCAGAACCAATCAAACACTCACACCCAGTCAACAGATCTGGGTTTGATCCATCACCGTTCTTTAGCCCACTCTGCCACCCCAGTTCAGACATGGCCATATGCAAATCAGTCTGACCCTGAGCCTCATGGGAACAGTCCAGCCCGAACTGCCAAGCCATGCCTTCCCTGGACCGGAAACAAGCTTCCTAGGACCGGTTTCTGGCATTTCAGCCGTCTTCAGCCAGGCTTGCTTGAATCCAGTGGCAAAGAGAGCAAGGGACTCACGTCTGAGCACACCCTGCCAACTTATGGCGAACAAAGCGGTACAAAAGGGGGTGGTGATGGACGGAGCATCAGAACCAATCAAACACTCACACCCAGTCAACAGATCTGGGTTTGATCCATCACCGTTCTTTAGCCCACTCTGCCACCCCAGTTCAGACATGGCCATATGCAAATCAGTCTGACCCTGTGCCTCATGGGAACAGTCCAGCCCGAACTGCCAAGCCATGCCTTCCCTGGACCGGAAACAAGCTTCCTAGGAACGGTTTCTGGCATTTCAGCCATCTTCAGCCAGGCTTGCTTGAATCCCGTGGCAAAGTGAGCAAGGGACTCACGTCTGAGCATACCCTACCAACTTATGGCGAACAAAGCAGTACAAAAGGGGGTGGTGATGGACGGAGCATCAGAACCAATCAAACACTCAGACCCAGTCAACAGATCTGGGTTTGATCCATCACCGTTCTTTAGCCCACTCTGCCACCCCAGTTCAGACATGGCCATATGCAAATCAGTCTGACCCTGTGCCTCATGGGAACAGTCCAGCCCGAACTGCCAAGCCAAGCCTTCCCTGGACCGGAAACAAGCTTCCTAGGACTGGTTTCTGGCATTTCAGCCGTCTTCAGCCAGGCTTGCTTGAATCCAGTGGCAAAGTGAGCAAGGGACTCACGTCTGAGCATACCCTGCCAACTTATGGCGAACAAAACGGTACAAAAGGGGGTGGTGATGGACGGAGCATCAGAACCAATCAAACACTCACACCCAGTCAACAGATCTGGGTTTGATCCATCACCGTTCTTTAGCCCACTCTGCCACCCCAGTTCAGACATGGCCATATGCAAATCAGTCTGACCCTGTGCCTCATGGGAACAGTCCAGCCCGAACTGCCAAGCCATGCCTTCCCTGGACCGGAAACAAGCTTCCTAGGACCGGTTTCTGGCATTTCAGCCGTCTTCAGCCAGGCTTGCTTGAATCCAGTGGCAAAGTGAGCAAGGGACTCACGTCTGAGCATACCCTGCCAACTTATGGCGAACAAAGCGGTACAAAAGGGGGTGGTGATGGACGGAGCATCAGAACCAATCAAACACTCACACCCAGTCAACAGATCTGGGTTTGATCCATCACCGTTCTTTAGCCCACTCTGCCACCCCAGTTCAGACATGGCCATATGCAAATCAGTCTGACCCTGTGCCTCATGGGAACAGTCCAGCCCGAACTGCCAAGCCATGCCTTCCCTGGACCGGAAACAAGCTTCCTAGGACCGGTTTCTGGCATTTCAGCGGTCTTCAGCCAGGCTTGCTTGAATCCAGTGGCAAAGTGAGCAAGGGACTCACGTCTGAGCATACCCTGCCAACTTATGGCGAACAAAGCGGTACAAAAGGGGGTGGTGATGGACGGAGCATCAGAACCAATCAAACACTCACACCCAGTCAACAGATCTGGGTTTGATCCATCACCGTTCTTTAGCCCACTCTGCCACCCCAGTTCAGACATGGCCATATGCAAATCAGTCTGACCCTGTGCCTCATGGGAACAGTCCAGCCCGAACTGCCAAACCATGCTTTCCCTGGACCGGAAACAAGCTTCCTAGGACCGGTTTCTGGCATTTCAGCCGTCTTCAGCCAGGCTTGCTTGAATCCAGTGGCAAAGTGAGCAAGGGACTCACGTCTGAGCATACCCTGCCAACTTATGGCGAACAAAGTGGTACAAAAGGGGGTGGTGATGGACGGAGCATCAGAACCAATCAAACACTCACACCCAGTCAACAGATCTGGGTTTGATCCATCACCGTTCTTTAGCCCACTCTGCCACCCCAGTTCAGACATGGCCATATGCAAATCAGTCTGACCCTGTGCTTCATGGGAACAGTCCAGCCTGAACTGCCAAGCCATGCCTTCCCTGGACCGTAAACAAGCTTCCTAGGACCGGTTTCTGGCATTTCAGCCGTTTTCAGCCAGGCTTGCTTGAATCCAGTGGCAAAGTGAGCAAGGGACTCACGTCTGAGCATACCCTGCCAACTTATGGCGAACAAAGCGGTACAAAAGGGGGTGGTGATGGACGGAGCATCAGAACCAATCAAACACTCACACCCAGTCAACAGATCTGGGTTTGATCCATCACCGTTCTATAGCCCACTCTGCCACCCCAGTTCAGACATGGCCATATGCAAATCAGTCTGACCCTGAGCCTCATGGGAACAGTCCAGCCCGAACTGCCAAGCCATGCCTTCCCTGGACCGGAAACAAGCTTCCTAGGACCGGTTTCTGGCATTTCAGCCGTCTTCAGCCAGGCTTGCTTGAATCCAGTGGCAAAGAGAGCAAGGGACTCACGTCTGAGCATACCCTGCCAACTTATGGCGAACAAAGCGGTACAAAAGGGGGTGGTGATGGACGGAGCATCAGAACCAATCAAACACTCACACCCAGTCAACAGATCTGGGTTTGATCCATCACCGTTCTTTAGCCCACTCTGCCACCCCAGTTCAGACATGGCCATATGCAAATCAGTCTGACCCTGTGCCTCATGGGAAAAGTCCAGCCCGAACTGCCAAGCCATGCCTTCCCTGGACCGGAAACAAGCTTCCTAGGAACGGTTTCTGGCATTTCAGCCATCTTCAGCCAGGCTTGCTTGAATCCCGTGGCAAAGTGAGCAAGGGACTCACGTCTGAGCATACCCTGCCAACTTATGGCGAACAAAGCGGTATAAAAGGGGGTGGTGATGGACGGAGCAACAGAACCAATCAAACACTCACACCCAGTCAACAGATCTGGGTTTGATCCATCACCGTTCTTTAGCCCACTCTGCCACCCCAGTTCAGACATGGCCATATGCAAATCAGTCTGACCCTGTGCCTCATGGGAACAGTCCAGCCCGAACTGCCAAGCCATGCCTTCCCTGGACCGGAAACAAGCTTCCTAGGACCGGTTTCTGGCATTTCAGCCGTCTTCAGCCAGGCTTGCTTGAATCCATTGGCAAAGTGAGCAAGGGACTCACGTCTGAGCATACCCTGCCAACTTATGGCGAACAAAGCGGTACAAAAGGGGGTGGTGATGGACGGAGCATCAGAACCAATCAAACACTCACACCCAGTCAACAGATCTGGGTTTGATCCATCACCGTTCTTTAGCCCACTCTGCCACCCCAGTTCAGACATGGCCATATGCAAATCAGTCTGACCCTGTGCCTCATGGGAATAGTCCAGCCCGAACTGCCAAGCCATGCCTTCCCTGGACCGGAAACAAGCTTCCTAGGACCGGTTTCTGGCATTTGAGCCGTCTTCAGCCAGGCTTGCTTGAATCCAGTGGCAAAGTGAGCAAGGGACTCACGTCTAAGCATACCCTGCCAACTTATGGCGAACAAAGCGGTACAAAAGGGGGTGGTGATGGACGGAGCATCAGAACCAATCAAACACTCACACCCAGTCAACAGATCTGGGTTTGATCCATCACCGTTCTTTAGCCCACTCTGCCACCCCAGTTCAGACATGGCCATATGCAAATCAGTCTGACCCTGAGCCTCATGGGAACAGTCCAGCCCGAACTTCCAAGCCATGCCTTCCCTGGACCGGAAACAAGCTTCCTAGGACCGGTTTCTGGCATTTCAGCCGTCTTCAGCCAGGCTTGCTTGAATCCAGTGGCAAAGAGAGCAAGGGACTCACGTCTGAGCATACCCTGCCAACTTATGGCGAACAAAGCGGTACAAAAGGGGGTGGTGATGGACGGAGCATCAGAACCAATCAAACACTCACACCCAGTCAACAGATCTGGGTTTGATCCATCACCGTTCTTTAGCCCACTCTGCCACCCCAGTTCAGACATGGCCATATGCAAATCAGTCTGACCCTGTGCCTCATGGGAACAGTCCAGCCCGAACTGCCAAGCCATGCCTTCCCTGGACCGGAAACAAGCTTCCTAGGACCGGTTTCTGGCATTTCAGCCGTCTTCAGCCAGGCTTGCTTGAATCCAGTGGCAAAGTGAGCAAGGGACTCACGTCTGAGCATACCCTGCCAACTTATGGCGAACAAAGCGGTACACAAGGGGGTGGTGATGGACGGAGCATCAGAACCAATCAAACACTCACACCCAGTCAACAGATCTGGGTTTGATCCATCACCATTCTTTAGCCCACTCTGCCACCCCAGTTCAGACATGGCCATATGCAAATCAGTCTGACCCTGTGCCTCATGGGAACAGTCCAGCCCGAACTGCCAAGCCAAGCCTTCCCTGGACCGGAAACAAGCTTCCTAGGACCGGTTTCTGGCATTTCAGCCGTCTTCAGCCAGGCTTGCTTGAATCCAGTGGCAAAGTGAGCAAGGGACTCACGTCTGAGCATACCCTGCCAACTTATGGCGAACAAAGCGGTACAAAAGGGGGTGGTGATGGACGGAGCATCAGAACCAATCAAACACTCACACCCAGTCAACAGATCTGGGTTTGATCCATCACCGTTCTTTAGCCCACTCTGCCACCCCAGTTCAGACATGGCCATATGCAAATCAGTCTGACCCTGTGCCTCATGGGAACAGTCCAGCCCGAACTGCCAAGCCATGCCTTCCCTGGACCGGAAACAAGCTTCCTAGGACCGGTTTCTGGCATTTCAGCCGTCTTCAGCCAGGCTTGCTTGAATCCAGTGTCAAAGTGAGCAAGGGACTCACGTCTGAGCATACCCTGCCAACTTATGGCGAACAAAGCGGTACAAAAGGGGGTGGTGATGGACGGAGCATCAGAACCAATCAAACACTCACACCCAGTCAACAGATCTGGGTTTGATCCATCACCGTTCTTTAGCCCACTCTGCCACCCCAGTTCAGACATGGCCATATGCAAATCAGTCTGACCCTGAGCCTCATGGGAACAGTCCAGCCCGAACTGCCAAGCCATGCCTTCCCTGGACCGGAAACAAGCTTCCTAGGACCGGTTTCTGGCATTTCAGCCGTCTTCAGCCAGGCTTGCTTGAATCTAGTGGCAAAGAGAGCAAGGGACTCACGTCTGAGCATACCCTGCCAACTTATGGCGAACAAAGCGGTACGAAAGGGGGTGGTGATGGACGGAGCATCAGAACCAATCAAACACTCACACCCAGTCAACAGATCTGGGTTTGATCCATCACCGTTCTTTAGCCCACTCTGCCACCCCAGTTCAGACATGGCCATATGCAAATCAGTCTGACCCTGTGCCTCATGGGAACAGTCCAGCCCGAACTGCCAAGCCATGCCTTCCCTGGACCGGAAACAAGCTTCCTAGAAACGGTTTCTGGCATTTCAGCCATCTTCAGCCAGGCTTGCTTGAATCCCGTGGAAAAGTGAGCAAGGGACTCACGTCTGAGCATACCCTGCCAACTTATGGCGAACAAAGCGGTACAAAAGGGGGTGGTGATGGACGGAGCATCAGAACCAATCAAACACTCACACCCAGTCAACAGATCTGGGTTTGATCCATCACCGTTCTTTAGCCCACTCTGCCACCCCAGTTCAGACATGGCCATATGCAAATCAGTCTGACCCTGTGCCTCATGGGAATAGTCCAGCCCGAACTGCCAAGCCATGCCTTCCCTGGACCGGAAACAAGCTTCCTAGGACCGGTTTCTGGCATTTCAGCCATCATCAGCCAGGCTTGCTTGAATCCAGTGGCAAAGTGAGCAAGGGACTCACGTCTGAGCATACCCTGCCAACTTATGGCGAACAAAGCGGTACAAAAGGGGGTGGTGATGGACGGAGCATCAGAACCAATCAAACACTCACACCCAGTCAACAGATCTGGGTTTGATCCATCACCGTTCTTTAGCCCACTCTGCCACCCCAGTTCAGACATGGCCATATGCAAATCAGTCTGACCCTGTGCCTCATGGGAACAGTCCAGCCCGAACTGCCAAGCTAAGCCTTCCCTGGACCGGAAACAAGCTTCCTAGGACCGGTTTCTGGCATTTCAGCCGTCTTCAGCCAGGCTTGCTTGAATCCAGTGGCAAAGTGAGCAAGGGACTCACGTCTGAGCATACCCTGCCAACTTATGGCGAACAAAGCGGTACAAAACGGGGTGGTGATGGACGGAGCATCAGAACCAATCAAACACTCACACCCAGTCAACAGATCTGGGTTTGATCCATCACCGTTCTTTAGCCCACTCTGCCACCCCAGTTTCAGACATGGCCATATGCAAATCAGTCTGACCCTGTGCCTCATGGGAACAGTCCAGCCCGAACTGCCAAGCCATGCCTTCCCTGGACCGGAAACAAGCTTCCTAGGACCGGTTTCTGGCATTTGAGCCGTCTTCAGCCAGGCTTGCTTGAATCCAGTGGCAAAGTGAGCAAGGGACTCACGTCTGAGCATACCCTGCCAACTTATGGCGAACAAAGCGGTACAAAAGGGGGTGGTGATGGACGGAGCATCAGAACCAATCAAACACTCACACCCAGTCAACAGATCTGGGTTTGATCCATCACCGTTCTTTAGCCCACTCTGCCACCCCAGTTCAGACATGGCCATATGCAAATCAGTCTGACCCTGTGCCTCATGGGAACAGTCCAGCCCGAACTGCCAAACCATGCTTTCCCTGGACCGGAAACAAGCTTCCTAGGACCGGTTTCTGGCATTTCAGCCGTCTTCAGCCAGGCTTGCTTGAATCCAGTGGCAAAGTGAGCAAGGGACTCACGTCTGAGCATACCCTGCCAACTTATGGCGAACAAAGTGGTACAAAAGGGGGTGGTGATGGACGGAGCATCAGAACCAATCAAACACTCACACCCAGTCAACAGATCTGGGTTTGATCCATCACCGTTCTTTAGCCCACTCTGCCACCCCAGTTCAGACATGGCCATATGCAAATCAGTCTGACCCTGTGCTTAATGGGAACAGTCCAGCCCGAACTGCCAAGCCATGCCTTCCCTGGACCGTAAACAAGCTTCCTCGGACCGGTTTCTGGCATTTCAGCCGTTTTCAGCCAGGCTTGCTTGAATCCAGTGGAAAAGTGAGCAAGGGACTCACGTCTGAGCATACCCTGCCAACTTATGGCGAACAAAGCGGTACAAAAGGGGGTGGTGATGGACGGAGCATCAGAACCAATCAAACACTCACACCCAGTCAACAGATCTGGGTTTGATCCATCACCGTTCTTTAGCCCACTCTGCCACCCCAGTTCAGACATGGCCATATGCAAATCAGTCTGACCCTGAGCCTCATGGGAACAGTCCAGCCCGAACTGCCAAGCCATGCCTTCCCTGGACCAGAAACAAGCTTCCTAGGCCCGGTTTCTGGCATTTCAGCCGTCTTCAGCCAGGCTTGCTTGAATACAGTGGCAAAGAGAGCAAGGGACTCACGTCTGAGCACACCCTGCCAACTTATGGCGAACAAAGCGGTACAAAAGGGGGTGGTGATGGACGGAGCATCAGAACCAATCAAACACTCACACCCAGTCAACAGATCTGGGTTTGATCCATCACCGTTCTTTAGCCCACTCTGCCACCCCAGTTCAGACATGGCCATATGCAAATCAGTCTGACCCTGTGCCTCATGGGAACAGTCCAGCCCGAACTGCCAAGCCATGCCTTCCCTGGACCGGAAACAAGCTTCCTAGGAACGGTTTCTGGCATTTCAGCCATCTTCAGCCAGGCTTGCTTGAATCCCATGGCAAAGTGAGCAAGGGACTCACGTCTGAGCATACCCTACCAACTTATGGCGAACAAAGCGGTACAAAAGGGGGTGGTGATGGACGGAGCATCAGAACCAATCAAACACTCACACCCAGTCAACAGATCTGGGTTTGATCCATCACCGTTCTTTAGCCCACTCTGCCACCCCAGTTCAGACATGGCCATATGCAAATCAGTCTGACCCTGTGCCTCATGGGAACAGTCCAGCCCGAACTGCCAAGCCATACCTTCCCTGGACCGGAAACAAGCTTCCTAGGACCGGTTTCTGGCATTTCAGCCGTCTTCAGCCAGGCTTGCTTGAATCCAGTGGCAAAGTGAGCAAGGGACTCACGTCTGAGCATACCCTGCCAACTTATGGCGAACAAAGCGGTACAAAAGGGGGTGGTGATGGACGGAGCATCAGAACCAATCAAACACTCACACCCAGTCAACAGATCTGGGTTTGATCCATCACCGTTCTTTAGCCCACTCTGCCACCCCAGTTCAGACATGGCCATATGCAAATCAGTCTGACCCTGTGCCTCATGGGAATAGTCCAGTCCGAACTGCCAAGCCATGCCTTCCCTGGACCGGAAACAAGCTTCCTAGGACCGGTTTCTGGCATTTGAGCCGTCTTCAGCCAGGCTTGCTTGAATCCAGTGGCAAAGTGAGCAAGGGACTCACGTCTAAGCATACCCTGCCAACTTATGGCGAACAAAGCGGTACAAAAGGGGGTGGTGATGGACGGAGCATCAGAACCAATCAAACACTCACACCCAGTCAACAGATCTGGGTTTGATCCATCACCGTTCTTTAGCCCACTCTGCCACCCCAGTTCAGACATGGCCATATGCAAATCAGTCTGACCCTGTGCCTCATGGGAACAGTCCAGCCCGAACTGCCAAGCCATGCCTTCCCTGGACCGGAAACAAGCTTCCTAGGACCGGTTTCTGGCATTTCAGCCGTCTTCAGCCAGGCTTGCTTGAATCCAGTGGCAAAGTGAGCAAGGGACTCACGTCTGAGCATACCCTGCCAACTTATGGCGAACAAAGCGGTACAAAAGGGGGTGGTGATGGACGGAGCATCAGAACCAATCAAACACTCACACCCAGTCAACAGATCTGGGTTTGATCCATCACCGTTCTTTAGCCCACTCTGCCACCCCAGTTCAGACATGGCCATATGCAAATCAGTCTGACCCTGTGCCTCATGGGAACAGTCCAGCCCGAACTGCCAAGCCAAGCCTTCCCTGGACCGGAAACAAGCTTCCTAGGACCGGTTTCTGGCATTTCAGCCGTCTTCAGCCAGGCTTGCTTGAATCCAGTGGCAAAGTGAGCAAGGGACTCACGTCTGAGCATACCCTGCCAACTTATGGCGAACAAAGCGGTACAAAAGGGGGTGGTGATGGACGGAGCATCAGAACCAATCAAACACTCACACCCAGTCAACAGATCTGGGTTTGATCCATCACCGTTCTTTAGCCCACTCTGCCACCCCAGTTCAGACATGGCCATATGCAAATCAGTCTGACCCTGAGCCTCATGGGAACAGTCCAGCCCGAACTGCCAAGCCATGCCTTCCCTGGACCGGAAACAAGCTTCCTAGGACCGGTTTCTGGCATTTCAGCCAGGCTTGCTTGAATCCAGTGGCAAAGAGAGCAAGGGACTCACGTCTGAGCATACCCTGCCAACTTATGGCGAACAAAGCGGTACAAAAGGGGGTGGTGATGGACGGAGCATCAGAACCAATCAAACACTCACACCCAGTCAACAGATCTGGGTTTGATCCATCACCGTTCTTTAGCCCACTCTGCGACCCCAGTTCAGACATGGCCATATGCAAATCAGTCTGACCCTGAGCCTCATGGGAACAGTCCAGCCCGAACTGCCAAGCCATGCCTTCCCTGGACCGGAAACAAGCTTCCTAGGACCGGTTTCTGGCATTTCAGCCGTCTTCAGCCAGGCTTGCTTGAATCCAGTGGCAAAGAGAGCAAGGGACTCACGTCTGAGCACACCCTGCCAACTTATGGCGAACAAAGCGGTACAAAAGGGGGTGGTGATGGACGGAGCATCAGAACCAATCAAACACTCACACCCAGTCAACAGATCTGGGTTTGATCCATCACCGTTCTTTAGCCCACTCTGCCACCCCAGTTCAGACATGGCCATATGCAAATCAGTCTGACCCTGTGCCTCATGGGAACAGTCCAGCCCGAACTGCCAAGCCATGCCTTCCCTGGACCGGAAACAAGCTTCCTAGGAACGGTTTCTGGCATTTCAGCCATCTTCAGCCAGGCTTGCTTGAATCCCGTGGCAAAGTGAGCAAGGGACTCACGTCTGAGCATACCCTACCAACTTATGGCGAACAAAGCAGTACAAAAGGGGGTGGTGATGGACGGAGCATCAGAACCAATCAAACACTCACACCCAGTCAACAGATCTGGGTTTGATCCATCACCGTTCTTTAGCCCACTCTGCCACCCCAGTTCAGACATGGCCATATGCAAATCAGTCTGACCCTGTGCCTCATGGGAACAGTCCAGCCCGAACTGCCAAGCCAAGCCTTCCCTGGACCGGAAACAAGCTTCCTAGGACTGGTTTCTGGCATTTCAGCCGTCTTCAGCCAGGCTTGCTTGAATCCAGTGGCAAAGTGAGCAAGGGACTCACGTCTGAGCATACCCTGCCAACTTATGGCGAACAAAACGGTACAAAAGGGGGTGGAGATGGACGGAGCATCAGAACCAATCAAACACTCACACCCAGTCAACAGATCTGGGTTTGATCCATCACCGTTCTTTAGCCCACTCTGCCACCCCAGTTCAGACATGGCCATATGCAAATCAGTCTGACCCTGTGCCTCATGTGAACAGTCCAGCCCGAACTGCCAAGCCATGCCTTCCCTGGACCGGAAACAAGCTTCCTAGGACCGGTTTCTGGCATTTCAGCCGTCTTCAGCCAGGCTTGCTTGAATCCAGTGGCAAAGTGAGCAAGGGACTCACGTCTGAGCATACCCTGCCAACTTATGGCGAACAAAGCGGTACAAAAGGGGGTGGTGATGGACGGAGCATCAGAACCAATCAAACACTCACACCCAGTCAACAGATCTGGGTTTGATCCATCACCGTTCTTTAGCCCACTCTGCCACCCCAGTTCAGACATGGCCATATGCAAATCAGTCTGACCCTGTGCCTCATGGGAACAGTCCAGCCCGAACTGCCAAGCCATGCCTTCCCTGGACCGGAAACAAGCTTCCTAGGACCGGTTTCTGGCATTTCAGCCGTCTTCAGCCAGGCTTGCTTGAATCCAGTGGCAAAGTGAGCAAGGGACTCACGTCTGAGCATACCCTGCCAACTTATGGCGAACAAAGCGGTACAAAAGGGGGTGGTGATGGACGGAGCATCAGAACCAATCAAACACTCACACCCAGTCAACAGATCTGGGTTTGATCCATCACCGTTCTTTAGCCCACTCTGCCACCCCAGTTCAGACATGGCCATATGCAAATCAGTCTGACCCTGTGCCTCATGGGAACAGTCCAGCCCGAACTGCCAAACCATGCTTTCCCTGGACCGGAAACAAGCTTCCTAGGACCGGTTTCTGGCATTTCAGCCGTCTTCAGCCAGGCTTGCTTGAATCCAGTGGCAAAGTGAGCAAGGGACTCACGTCTGAGCATACCCTGCCAACTTATGGCGAACAAAGTGGTACAAAAGGGGGTGGTGATGGACGGAGCATCAGAACCAATCAAACACTCACACCCAGTCAACAGATCTGGGTTTGATCCATCACCGTTCTTTAGCCCACTCTGCCACCCCAGTTCAGACATGGCCATATGCAAATCAGTCTGACCCTGTGCTTCATGGGAACAGTCCAGCCCGAACTGCCAAGCCATGCCTTCCCTGGACCGTAAACAAGCTTCCTAGGACCGGTTTCTGGCATTTCAGCCGTTTTCAGCCAGGCTTGCTTGAATCCAGTGGCAAAGTGAGCAAGGGACTCACGTCTGAGCATACCCTGCCAACTTATGGCGAACAAAGCGGTACAAAAGGGGGTGGTGATGGACGGAGCATCAGAACCAATCAAACACTCACACCCAGTCAACAGATCTGGGTTTGATCCATCACCGTTCTATAGCCCACTCTGCCACCCCAGTTCAGACATGGCCATATGCAAATCAGTCTGACCCTGAGCCTCATGGGAACAGTCCAGCCCGAACTGCCAAGCCATGCCTTCCCTGGACCGGAAACAAGCTTCCTAGGACCGGTTTCTGGCATTTCAGCCGTCTTCAGCCAGGCTTGCTTGAGTCCAGTGGCAAAGAGAGCAAGGGACTCACGTCTGAGCATACCCTGCCAACTTATGGCGAACAAAGCGGTACAAAAGGGGGTGGTGATGGACGGAGCATCAGAACCAATCAAACACTCACACCCAGTCAACAGATCTGGGTTTGATCCATCACCGTTCTTTAGCCCACTCTGCCACCCCAGTTCAGAAATGGCCATATGCAAATCAGTCTGACCCTGTGCCTCATGGGAACAGTCCAGCCCGAACTGCCAAGCCATGCCTTCCCTGGACCGGAAACAAGCTTCCTAGGAACGGTTTCTGGCATTTCAGCCATCTTCAGCCAGGCTTGCTTGAATCCCGTGGCAAAGTGAGCAAGGGACTCACGTCTGAGCATACCCTGCCAACTTATGGCGAACAAAGCGGTATAAAAGGGGGTGGTGATGGACGGAGCAACAGAACCAATCAAACGCTCACACCCAGTCAACAGATCTGGGTTTGATCCATCACCGTTCTTTAGCCCACTCTGCCACCCCAGTTCAGACATGGCCATATGCAAATCAGTCTGACCCTGTGCCTCATGGGAACAGTCCAGCCCGAACTGCCAAGCCATGCCTTCCCTGGACCGGAAACAAGCTTCCTAGGACCGGTTTCTGGCATTTCAGCCGTCTTCAGCCAGGCTTGCTTGAATATATTGGCAAAGTGAGCAAGGGACTCACGTCTGAGCATACCCTGCCAACTTATGGCGAACAAAGCGGTACAAAAGGGGGTGGTGATGGACGGAGCATCAGAACCAATCAAACACTCACACCCAGTCAACAGATCTGGGTTTGATCCATCACCGTTCTTTAGCCCACTCTGCCACCCCAGTTCAGACATGGCCATATGCAAATCAGTCTGACCCTGTGCCTCATGGGAATAGTCCAGCCCGAACTGCCAAGCCATGCCTTCCCTGGACCGGAAACAAGCTTCCTAGGACCGGTTTCTGGCATTTGAGCCGTCTTCAGCCAGGCTTGCTTGAATCCAGTGGCAAAGTGAGCAAGGGACTCACGTCTAAGCATACCCTGCCAACTTATGGCGAACAAAGCGGTACAAAAGGGGGTGGTGATGGACGGAGCATCAGAACCAATCAAACACTCACACCCAGTCAACAGATCTGGGTTTGATCCATCACCGTTCTTTAGCCCACTCTGCCACCCCAGTTCAGACATGGCCATATGCAAATCAGTCTGACCCTGTGCCTCATGGGAACAGTCCAGCCCGAACTGCCAAGCCATGCCTTCTCTGGACCGGAAACCAGCTTCCTAGGACCGGTTTCTGGCATTTCAGCCGTCTTCAGCCAGGCTTGCTTGAATCCAGTGGCAAAGTGAGCAAGGGACTCACGTCTGAGCATACCCTGCCAACTTATGGCGAACAAAGCGGTACAAAAGGGGGTGGTGATGTACGGAGCATCAGAACCAATCAAACACTCACACCCAGTCAACAGATCAGGGTTTGATCCATCACCGTTCTTTAGCCCACTCTGCCACCCCAGTTCAGACATGGCCATATGCAAATCAGTCTGACCCTGTGCCTCATGGGAACAGTCCAGCCCGAACTGCCAAGCCAAGCCTTCCCTGGACCGGAAACAAGCTTCCTAGGACCGGTTTCTGGCATTTCAGCCGTCTTCAGCCAGGCTTGCTTGAATCCAGTGGCAAAGTGAGCAAGGGACTCACGTCTGAGCATACCCTGCCAACTTATGGCGAACAAAGCGGTACAAAAGGGGGTGGTGATGGACGGAGCATCAGAACCAATCAAACACTCACACCCAGTCAACAGATCTGGGTTTGATCCATCACCGTTCTTTAGCCCACTCTGCCACCCCAGTTCAGACATGGCCATATGCAAATCAGTCTGACCCTGTGCCTCATGGGAACAGTTCAGCCCGAACTGCCAAGCCATGCCTTCCCTGGACCGGAAACAAGCTTCCTAGGACCGGTTTCTGGCATTTGAGCCGTCTTCAGCCAGGCGTGCTTGAATCCAGTGGCAAAGTGAGCAAGGGACTCACGTCTGAGCATACCCTGCCAACTTATGGCGAACAAAGCGGTACAAAAGGGGGTGGTGATGGACGGAGCATCAGAACCAATCAAACACTCACACCCAGTCAACAGATCTGGGTTTGATCCATCACCGTTCTTTAGCCCACTATGCCACCCCAGTTCAGACATGGCCATATGCAAATCAGTCTGACCCTGTGCCTCATGGGAACAGTCCAGCCCGAACTGCCAAACCATGCTTTCCCTGGACCGGAAACAAGCTTCCTAGGACCGGTTTCTGGCATTTCAGCCGTCTTCAGCCAGGCTTGCTTGAATCCAGTGGCAAAGTGAGCAAGGGACTCACGTCTGAGCATACCCTGCCAACTTATGGCGAACAAAGTGGTACAAAAGGGGGTGGTGATGGACGGAGCATCAGAACCAATCAAACACTCACACCCAGTCAACAGATCTGGGTTTGATCCATCACCGTTCTTTAGCCCACTCTGCCACCCCAGTTCAGACATGGCCATATGCAAATCAGTCTGACCCTGTGCTTCATGGGAACAGTCCAGCCCGAACTGCCAAGCCATGCCTTCCCTGGACCGTAAACAAGCTTCCTAGGACCGGTTTCTGGCATTTCAGCCGTTTTCAGCCAGGCTTGCTTGAATCCAGTGGCAAAGTGAGCAAGGGACTCACGTCTGAGCATACCCTGCCAACTTATGGCGAACAAAGCGGTACAAAAGGGGGTGGTGATGGACGGAGCATCAGAACCAATCAAACACTCACACCCAGTCAACAGATCTGGGTTTGATCCATCACCGTTCTTTAGCCCACTCTGCCACCCCAGTTCAGACATGGCCATATGCAAATCAGTCTGACCCTGTGCCTCATGGGAACAGTCCAGCCCGAACTGCCAAGCCATGCCTTCCCTGGACCGGAAACAAGCTTCCTAGGACCGGTTTCTGGCATTTCAGCCGTCTTCAGCCAGGCTTGCTTGAATCCAGTGGCAAAGTGAGCAAGGGACTCACGTCTGAGCATACCCTGCCAACTTATGGCAAACAAAGCGGTACAAAAGGGGGTGGTGATGGATGGAGCATCAGAACCAATCAAACACTCACACCCAGTCAACAGATCTGGGTTTGATCCATCACCGTTCTTTAGCCCACTCTGCCACCCCAGTTCAGACATGGCCATATGCAAATCAGTCTGACCCTGTGCCTCATGGGAACAGTCCAGCCCGAACTGCCAAGCCATGCCTTCCCTGGACCGGAAACAAGCTTCCTAGGACCGGTTTCTGGCATTTCAGCCGTCTTCAGCCAGGCTTGCTTGAATCCAGTGGCAAAGTGAGCAAGGGACTCACGTCTGAGCATACCCTGCCAACTTATGGCGAACAAAGCGGTACAAAAGGGGGTGGTGATGGATGGAGCATCAGAACCAATCAAACACTCACACCCAGTCAACAGATCTGGGTTTGATCCATCACCGTTCTTTAGCCCACTCTGCCACCCCAGTTCAGACATGGCCATATGCAAATCAGTCTGACCCTGTGCCTCATGGGAACAGTCCAGCCCAAACTGCCAAGCCAAGCCTTCCCTGGACCGGAAACAAGCTTCCTAGGACCGGTTTCTGGCATTTCAGCCGTCTTCAGCCAGGCTTGCTTGAATCCAGTGGCAAAGTGAGCAAGGGACTCACGTCTGAGCATACCCTGCCAACTTATGGCGAACAAAGCGGAACAAAAGGGGGTGGTGATGGACGGAGCATCAGAACCAATCAAACACTCACACCCAGTCAACAGATCTGGGTTTGATCCATCACCGTTCTTTAGCCCACTCTGCCACCCCAGTTCAGACATGGCCATATGCAAATCAGTCTGACCCTGTGCCTCATGACTTTGAAAGTATTTGCACTTTTTCTTTTGCTTTACCAACTACAGTTTGTATAGAGTGTCATTAGGTACTTGCTGATATGGTTTGTTTTTATTCTACATGCAGTGTTATTTATGGTGTTGCTTGAACTTGTCTGTAATACGTGTACTTTAAATCTTGTATTTAGCATTGTTTACACTACAGAAATGATAGATTAAAACAGACAAACATCTGCATCAATGTTCTGAAGCATTCAAACAGTTTTCTTCCTCAGGCTTGTTTGCCTGCCTGTTTTGCAGTGCTTACTGATTGAAATTGCTTCCTCAGTTCACGTTATTATCATGCCCAACCCTTGACAGTCGCTAGTGTGTGGCATGCAGATAATTCACCAGTCTATTTCCCTTGACTTTCGCAGGATACTGAGTTATAGCTTGTGTACTTCTCATGTATATTGTCAGTCAAGTTTTTATGGAATTTCAGGTTTGGGTTGGTCTTTCAAAGTTTCAAGGTATTGTCAATTCTATTTCAGACACTTCATAGTTGTTCTTTGTTCTTCAGCCATAGGCAGTTCCTGAGACAATAGGATCACTCCTTGGCATTGTTCAGATTGCTGCCTCATTTAAATAATCTGCTTTTGACAGTATTGTTACAAATGGTCTAGCTTGTATGTTAAGAGTGTTTCCCACTCTCTCATTAGAACTTAGAGAAAGACAATATAGAGGCATTTCATTTAAATGTTGGAGGTTTCCATTCAAAATATGCTAGATTTCTGGGTGGTAGGGCAAAGTGGTAGATGGTGGGCCGCGCCGCCGGGGGAGGGGGGCCCCCTCCATGTGCTTTGCAGGGGGGCGCCCTCTAGTTTTGTTACGCCACTGCTGCTCGTCGACGTTCACACTCATATCCCGAAAAAAAGATAAATGAAGGCAAAAACGTTTGTTAACACTTAATTTGTTGGTATAATTGAAAGTACCGCGTTCCACAGTTGTTGAACTGATAAACACTGCCCTCTTGTGGTCAACTTCGAAATTCAAGTTAGCTTTGTAAGTTAGATGTATCATGTCTGGTAGGCATAGAGGACTGAGTCCCTGAAGTTTTATCACAATCCTTAAATTTTAAGAAAAAATCTGGACCTTGGAGGAAAAGTCTGCATATATAAATAAATTCAAAGGAGCCTATTCTTTTTTTCCTCAAATCCTTTGTCCAACAGCCGCAAATCAAAGCTACCAAATGAGGTCACACGGTAAACATCCTTTACAACGACTGTGTTGCAACGCAGTCCAGTACCCCGCATCTTTTACTCCCCAAAATATTTTACAATGCAGGGCTTTACGCTGCAAACCATTACAACGCATTCCCCCATTACAACGCCCCAGTGAAGTTAGAATAGTAAATTGTGTTGTAATGAATTGCGGTGTAAAGCCATGCGTTGTAAAAGATTTAGTGGAGTAAAAAATGCAGAATAATGGCACACGTTGTAAACGCGTGCGGAGTAAAGTGTCATATTCAGGTCACACTTCAGAATCTTTCAGATTGGACTAATTTAGGACATCAATTTTATCTATTCGCGTATCTACAGTGTAATGCTTCATTCCGTTAAGAATTTGGAAACAATTTTACATATGTAAATTGATAATGTTTTTTTTAATAAAAATAAAACTTTTTTTAAATTAAAACAATGTTGGTATAACAGGATGTAATATATTTTACTATATATAAAGCCTCGTCAGTCCTTTTTCCTGCTGTCAAAACCCAAGCATGTCTCCGAAGGACAAGGGCAGTGGTGCATTTTCTATATTAGTTTATTTTTAAAGAAGCACAACAATAATAACTGCAAAAACCAAATGTTTTTTCAAGGAGCCGAATGATGTGCTTGTCGAATATCAGAGCTGTCTAATTTTGATTCCACTCTACACCGCTTTTTTCCGGTAAATATCCTTTACCACGCAACCATTACAACGCGGTAGGTTACATCATGGTTTTCACAACGCGGTATGTTACATCGCGGTCTTGACAACGCAAGTCATTATGTCGACTTGCACTGGAAGGCACTCTAGACTAAGGAATAGTGTGAATTACTATTCCAAAACCTTCACTACTGTACTTAGACTGGAGTTGGAATAGTAATTCACACTATTCCTAAATCCAGCGCCCTCCAACGCAAGTCGATGTAACGACTTGCGTTGTCAAGACCGCGATTTAACATACCTCGTTGCGATGTTACGCGTTGTATCATCATACATTCCTTTTTTCCCCACCCTACACTCCCTGTCTCTCTATTTCTCTCATGCTTGATCTTTTTTTATTGGCGCTCTCTTTGTCACTGTTTTCTAAACTTTCTCTTGCTCCTTCTTTTTCAATTTTCTGCATTCTCTCTTTTGCTCCGGGTCAAAGTCTGATGAAGAAAAAAAAGTTATAGTCCCCAAAAATGTGTTCCGATGCCCATCACCACTATAAAATAAGAACAAAGAGTAAATTTAAAATGGAGTGCTGTTGGCAAAATAACGTAATTAATGTGTGTGTGGGCCACTGCAGCTCTCATGTCAAAAACTGGGCTGTGATGGTGTCTGTAGGGGGCCTGCAACACGTGCTGGGCAGTATACTGCACAGTTGATTTTTACTCTACCTATATTTGCAATAGGGGGCGAGATAAAGCCAGAATGAAACTTTTAAAAAAATCAAACTGTGATCAAACCAGACGTCATCAACGTAGCCAGAAGGCAGCATTTATTCCCATTAGGGTACTCATTTAGTGTATAGTGCAAAAATCAGGCAAAACAAATAAATCTCACTCACTGACGCAAATTATATTTTTACCGCTGTCCTATGACTTTTAGCTCTGAGTATAAAGGTTTAGGGATCTGTGGCAGCCAACACAGGTAAGACTGGTGGGGTGGAGTGGAGAGGAAAGTCGATCGGCGATGCAGCTGGTGCAGGGTAAGTGGTTTTATTTATTTTTAATTTAATTTGAACTAACCTGGCGTCTGTCGACTCACCCCCCACCCCGCCCGGCTCCGCCCCGCCCCGCCCCAGCGCTCTTACCTGTGCCTTGCCGCCACTGTTAAGGATCCATTTTAAGTACATTACTTTGACATTTGTAGTTCCATGACCTTACAAAGGAATTGCTTCTTCAGCCTCCTTCCTTTATATGGTCAAGTAACTCCTCGGTGACTTGTCATATCCTTACAGGGCGGGCTCTAGGGTGGTGCGACCAGTGCCACCACACCAGGTGCTGACTTCAGGTGGGCAGCCATGTTTTCAAATATATTATGGATTTAAAAGTAACTGCTGCAGGGTTCCTCGCCGCCAGCAATTTTCAGGCAACAATAAAAATGTCAAGATAACTCCAGTGATTAATGGAGCTGCTTGAGAGAAATTAGAGTTTTGTCTATTGGAACTTTTGGCTCAAAGTAGCAAAGAGGATTAACATGCCTGCTGCAAAGCACGTGTACCATGCAGATCACAGAAGTGCATATAATGTAAATAGTTCAGTGGGTTGCCACTTTTGTCACAGAGATATTGTTATTACTTGTAGTTTATAGCTTAGAATCCTAGTATAGCACAGTGAACTATTAACTCTCATCAAATAGCTGCATGGAAACTGCAAGGTATATGTTGGAATGTTATGTTTTTCCCCAGTCTATCATTATCCTAATGTCGCAATAAGGGTTAATTTGGTTAGAAATCAATTATTATTAATAAAGACAAGCCCCAACCACTGTGGCATGTTTTATTATCTGAGTTTGTTTATCTCCAGAACAAGCACTGTTAAACTACACTGCCTATTAGTGTGGATGAAATGACTCCTACACCTTGTAGTTTTCTGTTTTATGTAACATTTCCATGGACTGATTTACACATGTATGATTCATTGTCTTCGTGTAATGTGTGTGATGTAAAGTGCTCTGACACCCTACACTGGTATAAATGGCACTGAAAAAACAAAAGAAAGGCACGTGATAGAGGGGCTATGGAGAGGTGAGGGGCAGTGTTAAAGGGTGGTAGTGAGGGAGTCCGTGGACAAGGAGGTCATTGCGCAAAAGCCGGCCCTGATTATCCTTATAATGTACGACTGGGGGTACTTTTATCCCACACGCACTAACCTGTTTATTCGCCTTCACAAAATTTTGGGTCTGTACACATTTTGCCCACAATATTTTGTTTTCAATATTCTGATATAGAACCCTCTGCTTAGCTGTTGAGATTCTTCCATTATTCATTTCTCAATTGGTCCCTGGTTTCCTGTCGTTCTTTTCCTCTTTGTTTCTCCCCTTTCTACCTTTGCCTCTCTTGCTCTAGATTACAGTCTGATGAAGAAAAAAAAGTCTTTGCATTGAATTGCTCACCTTTCTAAGACTTCTCACTACTTAGCGCCACAGTATCACAATCACAGAGAATGGGTCTACTAACCGTGGTTCTCGCTTTGTTTCTTCTTAGAGGAAATGGGCCGTTTGCTAGTACCTAAAGTTGGCAACCTCTGACATCTAGCGACAGACTGAAGTACTACAATATTTGCTCGCAATGTCAAGCATTGCATTTCATCCACAGTTAAAATCAGCCTTTAAATCGAGTGCTAAGCACTTCACTAGAGTTTTTCTCCTCAAAGCCTTATCAATCATATGCAGAAGCTATGGTCTAAGCTGGGTGGCAAGGGTATTACTCCGTCACGTTTGAAGGCCATCATTACACTATACATACTCGGACCCTGTTGGTAAATATTAAATTAGTTCTGAGAGCAGTCACAAAGGAAAAGGTCTATACTGAGGCTTAAACGATGAGTGAGTTTTTGCACGTTTCCATAGGAATTTTTGTAATGTTGCCCCTTTCTTCCTGTACAATGCCCCACCACAGATGACTAAGACAGTTGGCAAGGGTTGAGGGGTTTATTCATGTATTACACACTACAGCAGGAGCGCCGGCACGGAGCTCCTTCTGCTATTCGAATCGGCGCGCTAATGCGCCCCTAAGATGGCCGCCGCCGGAAGTCCGGTGACGTCACGCCTAGCGTGCCGTCGACTAGACCGCAACACCACATCTCCCCCCTTTACAACACAATAGTCAATGTCCCTCTTAACAATAGAACAGTCTTACTTGTGGTCTAGGTTGAACTCCTCGAACCTTCGTGGGAGCAGTATTCTTCTTCCGCAGCGCGTCCTCCTGCTTCCTGCAGTCGGGGTATTGCCCCCCCCACTCGGATCCGCTTCCCCACACGCTTCTTGGGGCTCAGCCCCACCTAACTCAGTCCCTCGGTCACCAAGTCCCGGAGTCTCGACTTCCCCTCCTCTTGGACTCCAGGATCCCTTGGGAACGCTTCCTGCTTCCCCCTCTGGTCTCCTACTCTCGCCTTTCCCCGCCGGTGTGGCCCCAGTTCCTGCCTCGCCGTCCAGCTCCAAGTTCCGTTCAGTCTCATTGATTCTGGTGCATCTTGCCATCCGATCTTGTGCCCAAATCTTCCCGTCACTTAGTAAGGCTGATGTGGAATAGGGTTCTACCACTTGGAAGGGGGGCGTGAACTTGCTGTCCCCTTTCCTTCCCTGTGTAGGCAGTTTCACCCTCACCCACTCTCCTCTCTCCAAGGCGGCTTCCTTGGTGTTGTGCCTTGCGTCGTAGTAGTTCGTGTATACGGCTTGTGCTTTCTCCAAGTTTCTGCGCACCACTGCCGGTGACCAATGACTCTGCACCGTGAGCCTCTTCCAAGCTACATTGTCTCGGGTGAACGGTTCTCTTCCTCTCAGAATGCGGAATGGGCTGTAGCCTGTGGACGAAGGAGTTATCCGGTACGCCCATAGCATACGCTTGAGTTCTTTCTCCCAGCTTGCTCCCTGGCCGATTGCCGCTTGCACTGACCCCATTATCACCCTGTTGAATCTCTCCACTGCTCCGTTCCCAGCAGGGTGGTAGACCGGCGTGCGCCTGACAGTTATCCCGTTCCTGTCCATGAAGGCCTCCCACTTCGTGGATGTGAACTGTGGGCCGTTGTCACTGAGGATTCCCTTGGGGATCCCTTCTCTGATGAACACCTCCGTGAGGAATCCCAGGATGGTATCTGTCTCTGCGTTGTCATCCACATGGACTTCTGGCCACTTCGAGTACCTGTCCACGACCACGGTGAGGTACTTCTGGTTGCCACTGGCGTCTTGTATGGGACCTAGAACATCTATGGAGATCTCTTCCCACGGGTTTTCCGGGAAGTCGAAGCGTCCCAGCGGTGGGCGCAGCACCTTCTGCGTCTTGTCTGCATTGTTGCATTGCTCACACGTTCTGACGTGTCTTTCCACCGCGAGGTCCAACCCTGGCCACCAATAGTCCTCTTTCACTCTTCCCTTCGTTTTCACGATGCCCAAATGTCCTTCGTGGGCAAGAGCCACCACTCTGGGCCTCAGCGCCGTCGGGGGTACTACCTTGTTGCCTCGGAGCAGAAAACACGGGTTGTCCCCCAGCGACAATTCTTCCCTGACTTCCCAGTACTGTTTTAGTTCTTCTCCAAGCAACCTCTTCTCCGGCCACCCCTGCGTCACGTACGTTTTGACCGCCTTCACCTTCTCATCGGACCCATACTCTTCTTCCCACTCCTGCTTGCTGATTGCTCTTTCGTGATCGCTCATGAACGCCACTGCGTACTCGGCCCAAGTCTCTGCGTCTTGCGCCTCTGCCGGTTCCTTTGCCGCTGCCCTGCTCAGGTAGTCCGCCACGCGGTTCTTGGTGCCTGGGATGTACTCTACGTCGTACACGTAGTCGAGGAGTCGCAGTGTCATTTTCGCAATTCTTGGGGTAGCGTGCTCGTGGCCGTTGGACGTGAGCACTTTAATCAGGGGTTTGTGGTCTGTTCGTAAGAGGAACCGTCCTCCCCACAGGAACTGCCGGAATCTTTCCACTGCCCACACGACCGCCAGCATTTCTTTTTCAATCACGCTGAATTTGCGTTCATTGTCAGCCAGCGTGCGGGACGCGAAGCTGATTGTCGCTGTCACTCCTCGCGCCGACTGTTGCGTGAGCACTGCTCCAAGGCCTCGGTCGCTAGCGTCTGTGGTCAGGGTCGTGGGAGCCGTCGGGTCAAACCCTTGGATGGGTATGGCGCCACAGATTTCTCTCTTCACTTCCTCGAACTCTCTCTCTTGTTCCTCCTTCCATGAGAACGCTGTTTTCTCCTTCAGGATCGACCTCCGGTGGTGCGTCTTTGATGCAAAGTGGGAGACGAACTTGCTGTAGAACTCAGCCATCCCTAAGAATGTCCGTACCTCCTCCTTGCTAGTGGGCGTGGGTGCATCTCTGATGGCAGCTACGTTGGATGCCTTGGGTTTTATGCCTTCCTGACTGATTTCGTGCCCCAGGTATGTGACTTTCCCCAGTCCGAACTTGCACTTGTCCCACTGGGCCGTGAGCCCGTTTTGTTCCAGCACTGTCAAGACACCCGCTAGCCTCCGGTCATGTTCTTCCGTGGAGGCGCCCATCACCAAGATATCGTCCTGGAAGAACTGAATACCTTCCATCTTGTTGAACAGACGGTACATCAACTTTTGGAAGACCGCCGCTGCCGAGGCGAGCCCGAACGGCATCCGTAGGAACTTGTAGCACCCAAAAGGTGTAATGAATGATGTGAGGTGGTTGCACGATTTGTGGAGTGCGATCTGGTGATATGCAGATGTTAAATCCACAGTGGAGAACCACTTGGCGCCCTTGGTCTTAGCTAACATCTCATTGATGCGGGGAAGGGGGAACTTGTCCACTACTATGTTCTTGTTGAGTTCCCTGAGGTCCACACATAGTCTCACCTTCCCGTTCGGCTTCTGCGCCACGACTAAGGGGGCCAACCATTCCGCATTATCGATGGCCTCGATGATCCCGTTGTCCTCCAACCTCTACAGTTCCTCTTGTACTGCCTCCCTGGTGCGGAACGGGATGTTTCGCACTTTGTGGGACACTGGTCGGGCTCCTTCTTTGAGATTTATTTTGTGCGTGAACTTTGTTAGCTTCCCTATGTCGTCTCTGAAGACTTCGGGGAACTCTTCCTTCCACTGCCTTGCTCCCACTTTGGGGTCGTCCTCCATCATGAGCACTTGTATGCGGCCTCCTGGGTTCAGCTTTATTTTCAGCTTCCCTTGATCTTTCCATCCCAACACTGATGGTCCCTTTTCTGCCACGTACAGTTTTCCTTCACACGTCCTGCCCTGGAACTCGAACGTTAGAGGGCAATACCCTACCATGGGTATGGGTTCCCCTGTGAATGTCACCGGGTGGATGTCCGCGGGGCGTAGTCGGTGTGTTGTGACAGGTGCAAAGTCCTCCTCCCATATCTTCCTCTTTATGATCGTGTAGGGGGACCCTGAATCTGCGACCATGGTGACTCCTACGCCCCCTATGGTCATGGCGCACCTCGGTTTCTTGTCGATCGCGCCGTCGATCCCCAAGACCTGGTCATCTATCATCAGGATCTCTTCGTCGTCCTCTTGCCCTTCTTGCTCTTCCTCCTTGGTCATCTCCTGCGCCACGTACTTCACCTGCTGCCTTGACGTCTTCCTTCGGCATACTCTCTCATAGTGCCCCATCAGCCCGCAGTACGTGCATTTGGCCCGGAACGCTGGGCACCCTTTGTCGTTGGCGGCGTGCCTTTCGCTGCCGCATCTGTAGCTTCCGTTGGTGCTCCCTTGTCCCTGCGTCTGCTGTTTCGCGCCCCGGGTCATGGGCTTCCTGTGTTGTCGCGTGCTGTGCTGCTCCGTCGTCGTCTGTCTCTCGTGGCCTTTTCGGTCTTCTATCCTGCACACTGTTTGTTCAGGGTGGCGGTCCTTCTTCGCTGTCTCCGCACATCTCTTGGACATTTCTGCCTTCTTCACCATGGCTATCACCGTATTGAGGGGTTCGTCTCCGTTAGCCCACAGCTTATCTTGAATGGACGCATTCGCTGCGTGCATTACTATTTGGTCCCTAATCAACTCTTCCTGGAAGGCTCCGAACTTGCACGTTAGGGCCAGCTTCTGTAACGCCGCTACGTACTGGTCAATCGTCTCTCCTTTCTGTTGCGCTCTGTGGTAGAAGTTGTACCTGTCGACGGCTACACACACTGTCGGGCGGTAATGAGCATCCATGTCGTCGATCGCGTGTTGAAACACATCGTCATCCGCCGCGGGCCGGACCACCTTCACCAGATCGTCGTAAACCCTCTGACCTGCAGGGCCCAAATGGTGTAGCAGCATCCTCTTCCTGCGCGAGCTCGAGAACTCAGCGCCACTTTCCTCTTCCAAGGCGAACAGGAAATTCAAGAAGTACGGCTTCCAATCCTCCCATGGCATATCTGGAACCCCAGCTTTCGTGAGGAAGGGTATCGGGTTCGGCAGTCCCGTCGAAGTGGCACTCATCTTCCTCCTTGCCTCCGTTCGCCGCGGTCGTGGACTCGAGCTTCTCGACCCCTGGGTGCTGTCGGGGCTCCCTGCGTCCGGGTCGTCGTCGCGGTCTGTGGTGCCGCCGCTCGCGTTACGTCCTGTGACCCCCGCCACGATGCGTGCAACCGCCTCTCCACGTGGACTCTACCTGGGGCGGTTCCACCCTGTGGGGTTGGCGCGGTCCGGAATCGGCTCAGGGGGGGCCCGTCAGGAATGTAGCGCTCTCGCCTTTTCTCTCCGCGACACTGCCGCGCTCCTGCTGGTCAGGGGTGGTGCCTGTGGGCGTCGTTGGCTAGCAGACCACGAGACACTCACCCTGGAGGCAGCGCTGGGCCGTTTCACCTCCTCGTCGCCATTGTAATGTTGCCCCTTTCTTCCTGTACAATGCCCCACCACAGATGACTAAGACAGTTGGCAAGGGTTGAGGGGTTTATTCATGTATTACACACTCCAGCAGGAGCGCCGGCACGGAGCTCCTTCTGCTATTCGAATCGGCGCGCTAATGCGCCCCTAAGATGGCCGCCGCCGGAAGTCCGGTGACGTCACGCCTAGCGTGCCGTCGACTAGACCGCAACACCACAATTTTCTTTTTAGTTTCCTTTTATTTTGGTTTGCTTATAGCTTTGGCGCAGTTTAATACATCTTTATGAAACTTTTACTTAAAAAAGGCTCCTTCCTGGAAAGTTCCGAGGTGATCCATCAAGAGGGCCCGTGGAAAAGGGGGGGATCCCAAAACATGTTTTCCTCATTCATTTTTCCTTAGGAAAATTGAACAGCGATACCACGAAAACTGCTGAATGGAACAACACCAAAGTTGGCAATCATTGTATTTTTCATGCCGTGGAGTATCCGCAGAGCTAACAGATCTTGTGGTAAGATCCGACTGACTGCCAACATAAATAAAGATGTGGCTACAGCCATTTTAGGACTTGTCCTATAAAAATGTTGCAAAACAAAAACATATTGGTGGCAGGGTAGGGACACTAGTTGGAGGCGCAAGCTATAGATACTTTAGGGCACAACTTATAGTTACATGAGATAACTATAACTGGTGAAATTCAGTGGTTTTGTGCGTTTAAAACTGTATGTTTTAACTGACAGTTTCACCTAATTATAACACCTTAATCCATTGTTTATTTAATGAATGTATATTTACATATATATATATATATATATATTTAGACCCCATGCCTTTATATAAAATGGTCAATTTCTATTATTCTTAACTTATAGGCACTAGCACTTCAGTGGAAAAACTGAATTGATCAAAGATGAATTTCTCTCTTTTCCTTATTGATCTCCTTCTCAAAAAAGGACAAGGGCATCTTCTTATTTATCCCTCTATTTTTCTGAATATGTTCTCAAAATGTAAATTTTGCTTACTTATGGATTATTGTACTTTACAGTGATAAAAAAAATCTCATGCTGGATGCTTAGTGCCAGAAATCAAAATGGAGACTTACAGTCTAGTTGTTGATTTTTATGAACAGTGACAAGGGACTACACTGTATGAGCACTTTAAAAGACGATCTAGACAACGGAACTCTATGGTCCAGTTGAAGGCAGAGTGCCCACATGCATCAACCGTCCATTCTAATGCACCAAATGGTGATTAAATAATAAAAGTGATTTGAAAATTCCTTGGAGTCTGCAGTGCCCTTTGGTAGTGTACGGGACGAAGTGGAGCATATATGTATACGTACCTGTGGTTTCCTGGAGCGACTGCTGGGCCAGGATTTGGAGTTTCGATATATATATATACACACACACATATATAAGTCTACATAGCTATACATCTTGATATACATATATATATTACCCAGTGGTAGCTGACATTGAGTAGTTATGGTTAGGTCAGCGTTTCCATAGGATGTGGCTTTTTTGTTTTACTAATACATTTGGTGCCATTTGATGATTTTCCACAAAACGTTGAAGAACGTTTCTCTTGTTTGTCTAGTTTGTTCATGGAAAGGTTCAGGGTGATCCGTCAAACGGTTACCAACAAAAATGAGGGAACCAAAACACAAAATCTACATACTTTTTCCACAGACTTTTTTAGGAAGGACCACCGCAATAAGGCTGAACAGAATTACACAAAATTTGTCATAAAGCTAAATCTTGTTCCAGAAAGCTTGCTTTTGTAATTTGGTGTAAATCCGTTCACTAGGTTTTGAAAAATTAGGATACAAAAATATTTGTATATCTGAATGGATGGGGTCATGAGACTCTCTAAGATGGTAATAAAATATTACTTTCCATTAAAAAACCCTAGAATGCCACTGAAAAATGCAAAGGTTAAAGTGATGTTATACGTGAGTGACAATTTCAGTGCAAACGTAACATCTTGAACTAAAAAAACACTTAAATTAACCTGTTATATTTATTTCTAGTAACCATAACTCGTGCCTTGAGGTAATTATAACTTGCACCCTCACCATGCACTGCCAATTACCTCCCATATTACATCACTCATTACATGTTTTATGACATCACTGATAACATCAATGGAACAATTGAAATTATATGATTGATGAACAACCTGGGCATGGTGAGGGCTTGGGTTTTCGTTACATTAGGGCATGATTTATAGTTTCGAGAGATAACCATAACTGGTGAATTGTAGTGTTTTTTTTACTTTAAACGTTACATTGGTACTACATTTTTCACCTAACAATAATGTCACTTTAACTTTTGTTTTTTTCAGTGAATATATATATATCCACAACATTGATTAGTTTGCAAAGAACACTTAATGAACTGGAAGCATTTTCCTTAACAAATAAGCTCACTATTAAATGGAAGATGAAGCTCAAATCATTGGCTGGAAAGTCCTTAAGAAAGGCCACAGACAATAGGGAAATATCATGACTGAGAGAGCATCTGTATTTAATACTTTGTGCTATGGTTTGTGAGCATGTTGGAGCTAAGTTGTATCAATCTCTTCTTAGACATTCAGCACTAGCCCTCAATGAATTTATCTGTAGCTTTCTCAAGTCCTATTTGACCAGTAGTTGCAAGAACATTGTTTACATCCTTGAACAGGAGGCTGGTTGCTTTCAATTAGAAACTGTCTAGCTAGTCTGACTTTGCACAGAGCCACACATATTGGGCCACATGTATGTAGGTTTTTTCAGGTCGCAAATGGGCCGATTTAAAGAATCTGGCTGTTTGCGACTGGAAAAATGAATTTTCCTATATATCAAACTCATTTAACAATTTGGTAAACTATTACCGAATCTCAAATAGGGTTAGCGAGTAGGTATTAGTAGGCAAGGGGGCAACAGATCAGATGTCTTTGATCTTTGGCAGGGAGTCCCTCAAGGTTCTAGCCTCAGCCCCACCCTATTCAACTTATATGTTACACCTGTGGCGCTCATCGCTGAGCAGTATGGGGTTGAGGTAGTAACGTATGCCGATGATACTCAGCTGGTCGTTGCTTTGACCCAGCCAGCCGAGCAGGCTGCTAGAAAGTTCACATCCTGTCTCCAAGATCTTTCAGGCTGGATGGCCAGTAATTGCCTCCGCCTGAACGGAGACAAGACAGAGGTACTTATCGTCGGCAGATCCCCCTCAGTTTGGACCTCGGCCTGGTGGCCACAGGCCCTGGGACCACTGCCGATTCCAAGGGATCAGGTGAAGAACTTAGGCTCCTGGATCGACTCAAACCTGACTTTTGACTACCACTCCCGGTGTGTCTCTGGCACCTGCTTTGCTATCCTTCGCAAGCTAAGAAAGACGCTTGACTTGCTCCCGGAATCCGCTAGGAAAACCTTAGTATATGCCCTAGTCACCTCCAGGCTGGACTATGGGAATGTCCTTTATCTGGGAGCAAATGAAAGTTGCCATCGAAGACTCCAGACTATCCAAAACGCCGCTGCTCGCCTGGTGCTCCGGCTACCAAGAAGAGCTCCCTCAAAAAAAGCCTTGGAGAAATTACACTGGCTCCCTATCAAGGAACGTATTGATTTCAAGGCTCTATGCATGGCCCACAGGATAGTCCAGGGGAAGTGCCCGGGCTTCCTGCGCAACTTGCTCTCTCCCTACATTCCTGCTCGACAGTTGCGATCCCTCGGAGCTGGACTCCTCTCGGCCCCTAGAATTAAGAAGGCTAGGATGGGAGGGAGATCCTTCCGCTCCTTAACTGCCCGTAGATGGAATACCCTCCCCCCCCGTCTACGGATAGAATCATCAGAACTGACTTTTCGAAAAGAGTTGAAGACGCTTCTCTACCCTAAAGGCTAACCCCTCTGCTTTACTTGGTCTCGTTGAGTAGGTGCTGTTGCAATCCTTGATAGCGCGGGGACACACTGGTAAGTGTAACCAGGCGCTCTACAAACTCAGAAATAATAATAATAATAGTATTAGGAAAGGGCGTGTTCAGGGCATCCCTTCCTTTTAGCGACTCGCAAGGGTATGTAAGAATGTTTTGCCACCGAAATGCACAAAACATTCACATTTTACTGCCAACTGGTAACCCATTTGCAAATGGGAAGGGGTCCCCAGGAGAACCCTTCTCCTTTGCGAATGCATGCGCAAACGTTTTGTAAGGGCAGGCAGGGGTCTCACAGACAACTGCCTACTCTTAAAAAATTGAACTGAAACATTTCATTTTTCTTGTTCAAATGCATCTAGTTTTCATTTAAGGAAAACGGGCTGCATTTTAAAAAAATGTTTTAAAAGCAAACACAGACATGGTGGTCTGCCGACCCCAGCAGGCCACCATCCCTGTGTTTTTAGTGATTCCCAATGGGTCACAAATTGTGACCTACCTCATTAATATTAATGAGGTAGGACAATTGCAACCCCAGTAGGAATCGCTAAATGTGTCTAAGACACATAGTACATAGGTGTTTGTGATTTCCTAAAAGCAAATCGCAAAACAAATCGCTATAGGAACTCGCAAAATGAAGCCTACGTACATATGGCCCCTTAGTGTCCTCAACAAGATGTCAGTCAGCACAGTGCAGGCCTAAGTTCACTTAGAGTTTAACCTGCCCATTAAAACCCACATACATGTTGTCTGCTTTGTTATAATTTGTTCAAAGTTAAGATTAGCTTCCTCTGGTACACTGACAAATCTTATTTGGCAGGGACTGAACTAGGCTAGTAAGCTTTATAATAATTTGTGGGCAGAACCACTGGAGTTATGCTACACAGATGGTACAAATTATGTAGCAGGGCTAACTAAATGCTGCAATATGCTGAAATAAATGCAAATTATGTTGTGCAATACAGCACATTTTGTGGCATTACTTCACTATTTTGTCAGGTTTGCAATTTTAAACTTGTCTGTGCAGAAACTGCATCTCATTAATATCAGTTTAACACCTAAATACACCAATCAGCAAAAGGAAGGGAAAATGACTTGCCATTGTGCAGCAACACATGTGGCAGCAGTTTTAGTAAGCTTTGATCTGTTTGAGTTAAAAACATTTTTTTATTCAAATCTAAAAATTATGCAGAAGACGACGGATTAGGTGGCAATTGTGGCAAATCCATAATTATGTGGAAAACGGCCACAGATTCCCATAATTCTAGTGGCCCTACCCTTTGGGGACTCTCCTGGCGACCTAGATTTATAATTTACAGCTTGATGATCTTCTGAAAAAATAACACCTACAGCCGAAGTCTAAAGCTCAAGCTCAAGGAATTGATTTAATTTTAAGTAGACTATTCATCATTAGAGTAAAAAAAACACAGCTGAATGACATTACAAACGTATGCTTTTAAGGAAGCACAGAAGAGACTTCGTCTACCCAAGGCCTCCCCATTCAAATGCATAGGGAGAGCAGACCCATGAGATTGATGACTACTGTATTGACACACGAGGAGATGATAGTCCACGAGAACGTCCAGGACTTGCAGAAAACATTGAGTTCTTCCTTGACAGAGGTGTGGACAGTGGCATAGGGAGCAGCACCATCTTAAAGCATGGGCACGCTGGGCAGTTGCCCTGGAGTCCCACGAGCATAGTGGCCCCATGCAGACAAGAATTTAACACTAATTTTCCGTTAAACATTTTTATTCCGGTGAGTGGTTGTGTAGGCAGGGCCCAGTGCACTGCTTTGGCCGGGGGGCTATAATACTGTTAAGTTGTCCCTGATAGGGAGCTACCCTGGTTTAGCAGATTAAGTGGGAGTAGCCACTACGCCCGATGGCCTAGGACTCTGAATCCCACTAAATAATGATTCATTTTATATTTGGCCTCTTATGCATACATGCGCAGACAAAGGCCCACAAAAGGGTGTAAGAGAAGAGCAGGGCAGGGTTGATGTGAGGCTCACCTGGGTTTTCCGCAGAGGCGAAATGGACGGAACAGATGCTAGGTCCCAACGTCCCTCACCCACCTCCTTCGCCCAACAAAGTCAAAGCAAAAGGGTGGGGAAGAGTGGGAAACAAAATAAAGAAAGTGAAAAGGAGTAGAGTCCACTGGTCTGTCCGATGTGGTGTCGCACGGTTTCCTAATGGGAAAATACACAAACGTAAGTATGATATTTAGAACTAGGAAACTGCTGTATAGATGTTTGGCTACTCTAGTATTCTACCTGTTGAATGCTCTGCTAGTGGTATTTAGGAGGTATCGAACAAATAGAGCTTGAGACTAACACAGTGTATCTAAAAAAGCAAACATACACTTATTATTCATAAGGACTACAGAATTTAAGCTGTAAACAATGATAAGGGTGAAACATATCAACCTTAACAAAAACAACCATTTGAATTCAACAGACCCATGAAAAAACTACACATATCGCCTGAAAACTCAGAGGAATAAAAAACGTATTTTCCCAGTCAGGAGAACCAAGAAGGGAAAAATTGTGGCACAAAAAGGTGCAGGTCGGAATGAGTTATTACATTCAGGAATATGTGGTTAAAATCAATCTCTTGTTTGGATTTTAGAAAGAGATATGAAGCAATCGTGAAGCAAGGCAAGTTCAGGGCTAAGAATACGCTCTGCAACAAACGAAAGAGCACAGAATCAGATAAGTATAAGGATTGCCACAGGATACTTAAATAACTTGTTTCCTACCTTAGCCAAGAACTATGATTCTTTAAATACCTTGTTTGTTGTTAATTATGCAGGTACCAGGATATTGCAGCATTAGGATATGCTGCTCAAAGACAGAAACAATGAGGCCGGCCGACGAGGGGGCTCCGAGTCTGAACTATGCCCCGGAAGAAGAAGCGGCAACCCTGAAACAACACAGCTCTGAGGATGCTGGGAGAGGAACGCCAAAGACGTCTCCCCTCTCCAACGCGAAATCCAGTATGCAGGTAAGTATAGGGAACAAGTGGGGAAATGCAAGGGAGGCCTGGTGGGGGTCCGTGACGGAACGCAAAGCGCGACTCCTCTACAGACCCCTCCCTTAAGTTGTCCTCAAGCACCGCTTTCGCCAGCTGAGGGGCAGCGGCGTAACACAGGCCCCGCATCCCCCGCAGTGCAGGGGGCCCCCAAGTTCCAGGGGGCCCCCTAAGCACTGCACTTCGGCCGGGGAGCTCCTGATAGAGTCCAGAGGGGGCCCCTCCACGTAGCTTGCAGGGGGGCCCCCTCAATTATCGTTACACCACTGCTGATGGGAGTCCGCAGGCAGGGCTTGCGCAGGAGGCCGCGGGCGGGATCAGAAGCGCTGCTATGGGCAGCACGACATGACAGTTGAGAGGTGGAGGTCAAGAACTGCTAAGTGAGCCAAGTTCGGCAAAGGAGAGAGAAAAAGATATGAAATTCTAAATCTAAAAAGAAGACAATGACTAGCAAGGAAGGAAGGAAAGCTGAAAAGTAAGAAGGGTGGAAACAACAAAGAAAAGGTGGAAGGATGAATGGTTGGAATGATGAAGGGTTGGATGTAGGGGTGAAAGAATCAATTAATGAAATGTTGGAAGGAACGGTGAATGGATGAATAGGTGGATAGAAGGTTAGAAGAAAGCCTCTTAGCATAAATTAATAGAAGAATGAAAGGATGGATGGTTGGTGTGTGAAGGTAATAGTCATTGGATGGACAAAATGATGAAAGAATGAATGGATAGGTTTGAAATGGTGGTGGATACGTGAAGGGTGGATGAATGAACGAGTCGACAGATGGATGGAATGAATGTTAATGGACTGTTGTGATAATGAAAGAATGAGGGAAAAGATCTATGAATGGATGAATAGAACAGTGGCAGAATGAATGGATAGATCAGGGTATGTACAAGTGAACAGAACGAATCTAAGAAGTGTCAGGCTTACTGTTTATCTCATCAGGTGGCATTAGAGTTTTGGTACAAAGCGGGGGGTATTTTAATTTTCTGTCTACTCCCTGGGGTGGGGACATTAGTGTTCCAAACTGGTGCCAGAAAGGACAGTGTGGAAAACAGCATCACGATAGTTCTCAACAAAAGCAAGGCTGTGGATTCATGGATTCGAAATCAGAAGAAGGCATTCAGCATCTCCAAGCCTTTGGGATGGTGCCCCTATAGCTGTGATCATCTTGGAGAACAAACTTGAGGATCTAGGCAATATGTCAAGAACCTCGAAGTTGAGGGGTGTTCCATCTGTATATTAGGGGAACAACTGGAGACATTCTGGGGGAATTCGTTACTTCTGAGACTGTTGTGGGGCTGCCTACATCCCAGAAATATACACCAAATGTTACAATACCCAGCAAGGGGGTCATGCTATGGAGGTGGGAGGCAAGGGCACCATTATAGTTCATTTAGGGGGCGTTGAAATAGAAGCAGGGGCTTACAAGGGCTTCAGTTAAGACGAACGCTTACCATAAAAAGCACTTTTTCCACATCACAGATCAAGAAACAGGAAAGCGGGAGCGCAAACATATAGGGGCCTCATATTAATAGGGATGGGAGTAAAATTCTGGCACCCAGTGAAATTTAGGGTGGATCATAATCATAATGGAGTCACACAGATAGTCACTGAGGTGCGCAAAACATTCCTGGGGTCATCGAGACCAGAGGACATTTCTAAGGCTCATAGTGCTGATTGCTTGGTGACTGATCTCTCTTCTTTCATGTCCTGAAGTTTGCGGTAGAGCGCCGCTGCCAATGGAGAGGGCAGTCGCACATTCCTGAAGGAGCAGCTTTTAAAGTTGCCTATCAGAGGAGTTGTGGTTATTTTGAAAAATTATTTGAGATTTACTATTGTCTTTTTTCTGACCTGCACCCTTCCCTTCTCAGTATTACTAAAGGGACAGCCTCCTAGCCTGCCATTGGTCTGGGAGCATTGGAATAGTTGCCAAAAATCCGACTCCTCCTAAAGTTCTAAGATGTGGGCTGAACAGCTTTTTTAAAATTTGGCTTTGCCTACATCTCAAGGTGCACTGTAGATGGCAAAGAATCCAAGACTCTCTCTACAAAGGCTTAAAACATTTAATAATACACGTTTATAATTTAACAAGTTTAAACAATACACTGAAAATCAATGCATTTCATTTTTCATGATCGACAATTGCCCTCTCCTTCCAATTAATCAGATTAATTTACAGGGGTGATCACACTCATACAACTTATTCATACATTTTATCATTGTCCTTCTCCCATATCAACTATCATCTTAATGTTCACACATTCACATCTCCTATTTGTGACACAGCTCTGTTGTGGTGAGACAGTACAAGAAGGCTTCAATGATGCGTTTCAGTTGACCTTTTCTTTATGCCACCTTCATCAGGATATAACTGATGGTATGGATTTGCTGTCATAATAATAATTCTGCTAAATGTTGGCTGCTCTCATGATTATAGAGAATTCTTAAGTAAAGGTTCTCCCATCTTCCATTTAAAGAAACCTATCCATATCTAGCCAATTCCTCAATTTCTAATGATGGAATAAATAGGACTATCTTTACGCCTGTACTGCAGCACATATATAATATAAGAGCTGTCATCTTATATTCAGAGTGATGCAGCAGTCATGTTGGATACAGAGATGTGATGAGAAGGACATAAGCTTCATTGTAACCTTTTACAATGCCCCACACGTCTGGCCCATGCTTTCATTTATAATACATTGTTTCCATTGCACCCTGCTTGAACCAGCCGTGCGTGTGTAGCTCTGGTAAGGAAGAGTATTTACCAGGCATTTTGCTGATAAATTGGGCAGATTTGACCTGCCAAAATTGAATCCAGGGAATATGGCCTTATCACACTGTAATTCCAGAGACAGATAAACTACACATAACTCCTAATTCTAATCCCTGTGCAAACATGGGTTTCTTCAGAGATCAGAAATTTCAGACTCTCTTGTAATCAAGGGGACAGACACATTTGACTTTAAGGATAGGGGGTCGGTGTTATCCTGCTTAACACCAACTCCTGGGAGTGCATCTGTTGATCAGCCACCATACCAAGAAAGACTGCTGAGACCTCACTTGTACACCTGAGCGGCAGGGAGAAGGCTCCAGAAAGTAACTTGCAATTGTAAGTAGCAGCCTTGCTGCTTGGTTCTTGGCAGCACCTAGCACTATGTTCAAATCGAGGTAAGTTCAACAACCTTTCTGCAATAGACTCAGGGATCAGAAACAAGGAAACTGGGGCATTCACTCCTCCATCACTCACTTTAAGAGTCTTGTAGCTATGACTAAATGAGCTAATGCTATCCAAATGAAGGAGAATGACGTTACCACCTGGAGGTGGGGAGCAAATGTAGCTGGGAAGCAAAGAGACTGCCTTATCCCTTCAGAAACGAAGTACAGTAAAAATAAGAATCTCTGTTTTCCCTGGGTGGGGGAGGGAGGGCTGTCATGCTGCACATAATTGCCCTGGAAAAGAAAACTCTCCCATGAAAAGATCCAGCCTGCTTGCAAATCACGAGTTTCTGGGAGGTGATTCAATTTCTATATCTCTTGCTTGCAACATTGATGAAATACCATCCTCACCTCATTTACACATCACGATCTTCCTTGGCCATTGAGTCATCCGGTATATTGGCAGACGGTGAGGCCACAAGTGACCTAATTGTACCTGGTTTGTGTGCCAGTACTGTGTCCCTACCCAAACTAAAAAACAACCTGGAGCTATGCAATCAGATGATAGCTGTACCTTAATGTCTGGGCCTAAGGTTTACATGACCCAAGCAAGAACCACACCACCATAGGAATTACCATCATCTGACTTCATAGATGCTCCCAGCTTTAACCTCTTCTGTGCCCATGACGAGATAGTCTCGTCATGGAGCACAGTCGCGCTGTCCCCATGACGAGACTATCTCGTCATGAAACCCACCCGCTAGGGAAACGCCAGGCACAGGAGGGGGAAAAGGCCTGGCACCCAAGGGGTTAAGGCAGGGCTCGAGTCAAGGGTAGACACTGGTAGACGCCGTCTACCCACTATTTTCAGAGGGTAGATGCCGTCTACCCTGTTGCAACGCTGCCCACTTTCAGATGAGTGGCACGTTCCTTTCCTACTGCTCCCGAAATTCACACACATGCTGAACTCCCAGTGTGATTTTCTGACACCGGGACACTTTCAGCAGCGCCTGCACTTTGTCTGCTTCTGCTCCGAGCAGCAACGTGCAGGCGGAGAAGGGGATGATCAGATTCCAGCCTGCCCAAAACAGAAGCCCGAGTTAAGGGGCCATTAGGCCTCTTTTTGTTGGAGTATCGTGGGCCAGAGGTAAGGGGCCATAAGGCCTCTTTTTGTTGGAGTATCCTAGCTGGAAGCTATCGGGAGCAGTGGTGTAGTAAGGGGAGGTGGTTCGCCCCGGGCGGCATGAGTATTGGGGGCGGCGGCCTCACCCCCCTCCCGCTGTTACATGAGTTTGCCACTGGGTGTCACAACCACAGGAACTCCTCAAGATCCAGGCGATGCTCAAAGGGGTCCACCTCTCAATAGCCCCAACTCTAACATAAGATACATAGTGTATTGAGGAGATTAAGTGAGGGAAAGGAATTAGGGTGGGAACAGCTGGGAAAGGATACCTGAAAACAGAAAACACAAAGATTACTACAGGGTACAATGATAACTACTCTCATATGGTCTCACTAAGAGGACTAGTACCTGCTCAAACAATTTCCACCAGCAGCGATGTTCCAATATCAAACTCACTACCCAATGATGATTCGTCTCACACCAGGAGTAGTATAAACCTACAACACAGAACACATTGGTTAGGTTCACTTGCAACCCCCCTTCACATTTATAAGCCGCCACCCTTACACATGCATACCCTTGTGTTTTGCCTTTCCCTTCCAAAGTACATAAAATGACGGGACTAGACACCATAATCCAAAGTAGTCAGAAAGGAGCAGAGTCCTGATCCTAGCATACAAAGGCTTCTCAATGATCAAGCACAAAAGATCCTGCGTAAAGGTTCCAAGCACCTCAAGCTCCTCAGGGTTCGGGTAATAACTCAGAAGCTCCTCGAGAATACAGGAAAAAGAAAAATAGAACTATCCGGAGATTATTAGTAATTAACTCCTTGTAATCACATTAACAGTTATATGGCAGTCTTAAAGAGCGCACACCACCAAATCGCTTCTCTGGCGGCGCCACTTCGTTATTTTACTTGCGTCCAGCGCTGATTCTCGAACCAGCTGCCACCCGAGCCCGGGTGGCCAAGAACCCCAACAGCCGATGGAGCCAATTCTTCTATGAGGAAATCGGCCCCCTGCACCCATGCGTCTCACTCCTTGAGAACGCTATACCAGGTGCTAGTTGCCCAGAAGTAACCCGACTCGGTTAGAAGACACCGCGAGTCGGGATCAGATCAAGGATCGGTCCGCACTGCGTACCAGCAGGCTGCTTAGATGATGGACACCCGCCGGATCATTTCCTGTCATCCAGGCTGAATATCGTTGAGTCCTGAAGCCGCCAACGAGGAATCTCTGTTCCTCACAAACACAGAATTACGCACGCAATCGAACGTGCGTTTCTGGCTAAAATAGCCAGAGGCCCCTCCTACCACGGCCTTCTGGAAGCTGTAGTTCCTAAGATGATTCCTATTTTCCAGGTGGAGGTTCCATTGATAAAACTTCTAGGTAGGCGCGAGGGTCAGGTTCTGACAGTATGCCCCCCCTCCCATGCGCCTCCTAGGACCAGGCTTACCAGGGTATCGGGCGTAGAAACAGCGTACAGCACGAGGAGTGTGGACATTACAGCTTGGCTCCCAGGAATCGTCCTCCGCAGGATACCCTTTCCAGGAAAGGAGGTACCACAATTGTCCCCGACGGTACCTGGAGTCCACCACTCAACGCTCTTCATATTCCAACTGTCCGTCCCGAAGCACAGGAGGAACCGCTCTATGTCGGGCCCCCTTTACAAGTTTCAGTAGGCTGACATGGAACATGGAATGAATCTGTAGAGAAGAGGGTAGTTTGAGTTTATAGGTAACTGGATTGATCCTGCGCAGCACCGTATACGGGCCAATGAACTTAGGATGGAATATACTGCGAACCCTGACTCAGATATACCTTCTGGATCTTCATATGCACCGTTCATAACTTTTCACATGTTGCATCACAATAGGCTGGGTAATCACCTCGCTAGGGATGGTCAATGGTAACACTTTAGCATGGAACCCATAGTTGGCTCTAAAGAGTGTTTCTTTGATTGAACTGTGCCACGAAGTGTTATACGCCAACTCCGCCAACCACAATAAAGATACCCATGAGTCGTTTGCTTCCCTTAAATAGCAGCGGAGGTATTTCTTGAGCATTTGGTTCATCCTCTCCGTCTCCCCGTCTGTCTGTGGGAGGAAGCTGGTAGACAGGGCTGCTTCTATTTGTAAGGCTTTGCACCACATACGCCAAAACCGTGCAATGAATTGTGGTCCTCTGTCGGATGCTATAACTCTTGGGAGTCCATGTAACCGAAGCACGTAGGACAGCAAAAGCTGAGCTGTCTGCCCGGCTGTAGGCAAGTTTTTGCAGGGTATAAAGTGACCCATCTTAGTCAGACTGTCCACTAGAACCAGTATGGCGTCGTACCCCTGATCCTTAGGTAGGCCTAGAACGAAATCCATGCTGATGTTTTGCCATGGCAGTGAAGGTGTGGGCATAGGCATTAGTTTTCCTTTGTTCTTGACCGGCTCATTCTTATTACGGGCACATATTTCACATTGATTTACATCCTGAGCCATTCGTTCCCACCAAAACTGTCTTTTCACTAGGTGTAGTGTTTTAGTGCATCCTGGAAGGCCTTCCAGGACTGAATTGTGGCACCAATTGAAGGCTTTGAGCCTAAGTTCTTGTGACGGCAGATAAAGTTTGTTCCTATACAATTGCATTCCATGTTTGAGCGTACGGTGAGCTTCCTGATCGGCCCATCGTCGCCACTCTTCCAGTGAGTGCTGTTTAGCCATTTTTCCAGAAAATGGTCTACTGTTACTGCGCACAACACCTTGTTGGGACGGACTATTGCTTCGGTGATGCCTTGTTGAGGCCCAACAACCTCGTCCTGACGTGATAATGCATCTGCCTTTCGGTTTACTGACCCTGGACGGAAGGTCACAACTAAATCATAGTCCGCAAAGAACAATATCCAACGCATTTGTCTTTGCGAGAGTTGCCTAGCTGTTTTCATATATTGCAAATTACGGTGGTCAGTGTATACCGTGACGGGATGTCGAGCTCCCCACAGGTATTGTCTCCACTCCTGGAAGGCCTTCTTGATGGCTAACAATTCTTTTTCTGCCACAGTATAATGGATCTCAGCCGCATTCAGCTATCGGGACAAAAAGGCCCCTGGATGTAATTGTCCCGCATGTTTGTCACGTTGAGACAACACTGCCCCTACAGCCTCATTGGAAGCATCAGCTTCTACAATAAATGGGGCCTCGATTAGTGGATGTCTCCGTATCGGTGCTGTGGTAAAGGCTTTTTTCAGATACGTGAAAGCTTCCATGGCCTCAGGGCTCCATTCAAATGGTATCCCCTTTCTTAACAAACGAGTGATGGGAGATACCAGAAGGGAGAAGTGAGAGATAAACCTACGATAGTAGTTGGCAAAACCCAGGAAGCACAGCACCTCTCTCACATTCTATGGGGTAGGCCATTCTTGAACCACTTTCACCTTTCTCTCTGACAAACTCAATCCAGACAGGCTCCACATAACCCCCAAAAATTCCACCTCTGTTGCATGAAACATACATTTGCTCAGTTTACAGAACAAGCTATGCTCCCGGAGTCTCTAAAGTACCCGAGAAACATGCTTCACATGTACATCCTGATTGCTGGAATATATCAGGATGTCGTCTATGTAAACAACCACAAACCTGTCTACAAACTCCTTGAGCACATCTACTAAAAATAACTGAAAAGCTGCCGTAGCGTTGCACAGCCCAAAGGGCATGACTAAGTACTCGAACAATCCATAGTAAGTCTTAAAAGCTGTCTTCCACTCATCTCCCTCTCATATACGAACCAGGTGATAAGCCCCCTGAGATCTAACCGGGTGTAAACTATAGCTTCCCTCACCTGATCCAATAACAGAGAGATGAGCGGAAGAGGGTATCGATTCCGTACCGTTTTTATTAAGCATACGGTAATCGATGCACGTCCTCAAATCTCCATTAGCCTTCGAGATAAAGAAAAGAGGTGAAGCCGCGGGGGAACAGGAAGGCGTGATGAAACTGATGTCCACATAATGGTCTAAATACTCTCTTAGGTGTTTTGTCTCTGGCTCTGATAGGGCGTGGACTCAACAAGAGGGGATGGTAGCTCCAGCAATTAGATCTATCTGGTAGTCATAGGTACGATGAAGGGGGAGTTTTTCTGCCTTTTCTTCACTAAAAACATCCCTATAAGAAGCATACACCAAAGGCAGCACCGTCTCTTGTTCCGCAGCAGTAGCTATATGGAACATCTGTGTAAGAGCAAGAAGATGAGAACCAGGAGTATGCAAACAGTTCAGCCTACACTCATCAGACTGAAAAGCTACTGTCTTAATTTTCCAGTCGACCCGGGGATTGTGCTGCCATAACCACGGCATTCCCAGTATAACCTCATACTGAGGTGCTTCAATAATGTTCAAATTAATGTCCTCAAAACTAGCCCAACGGTCTCCGTCTGTTCAGTGATGGGACCTGACTTGATGTGTTTTCCGTCCATAGCCAATACTGTCCCCGGAGTCTCTCTAGGTATGCGTCATAATTCTAAACGGTCCACTAACCCTGTATCAATGAAATTCCCCGTGGCCCCTGAATCAATCATTACACAAGCTTGGTGCACTTAGTGACCAGCTGTAAGAGTCATGGAAAGTACCAGGTGAGATTCAGTGTTTTTTGTGTCTATAGCCGCCAAATGGGGCAGCTTTACCTCTTGTCTCGGTGAGGCTTCTACCTGTGTTGTAGCCTCAGTAACATTAGTCTTGACTGCAGTTATAGCCACTTTTTTGTTGGAACGGAACGATCCCTGTCCCTTGGGTTTATGTGGGCATTCCCGTACGTAATGACCCTTCTTCCCACAGTACATGCAGAGGCCCTGTACCCTACGACTCTCTCTCTCTGCTCTGGATAAAGGTGCTCTGATGGCACCCACATCCATGGGTTCTGGTCCTGTATCGCCGGAAGCGGTCAGGGGTCTACTCCCTCTCTCAACATATCCACTAGGCCTGTCTCCTCTCTTGCGCTCCCCTCCCCTTTCTGTCAGTCTTTGATCCAACCGTAACGTCAGATTAATTAAGTCTGTGCAATTATTGGGTTGAGGGTCTATTTGGGCCAACACGTCCTTCATGTCATCCCTTAGTCCCTGATAGTATAGTGACATGCGCTTTTCTTCAGGCCATGCAGTCTCTGATATCAACCGATTAAATGATGTTAAATACGTGATCAGGTCGTGCCTTCCCTGCTTCAGCTCCAGTAACTCCCTGTCAGCACTGAAGGTGGTCACCCTTCGATCAAACACCCTCTAAAACTCCCTACGAAAAACGTTCCAATCTGACAATAAGGCATCATCATTCTGCACCAATGGGACCGCCCAATTGTCAGCATCCCCCTCAAATATGATATGGCAAACGCCACCCTTGTGTGATTATTAGGAAAAGAAGATGGTTTGCATGAAAAGTGCAACATAATCTGCATCAAAAAGGTCTGAATTTTTAAGGGTTCCCCAGAATAACGTTCTGGGTTAGTTAATGGAATTGGAGGCCCCCACACATCCCTGGGCCGCGAGGTCCGCGGCAATAGTTCAGCATATGTGTTACTCTGTTCCTGGCAATATACCATATCCGTCATCCATTCCTTAAATTTCGGGGCTCGGCCCCTACCCCATCTACAGGCTACTTTCCCCTTTGCCAGCAACAGTGAGATGGCGACATACTTTTTGTATTTCGTAGGTATATGTGCTGTGTGCCCCAGGAGCGCGAGCAGCGGGTCTCTATCTAGGTGAGTATCAATCATATCTTCTAATGCTGTGAATACTTGTTCCCAGTAGTCACGTACTTTGTCACAGTCCCAGGCCAGATGCAAAAACCCCGCGCCAGACTGACCGCATCTCCACCAGCAATCATTGTCAGCTAGTTTAAATCGCAGTTTCTTAACCGGCGTGTAGTATATCTGATGTAGGAACTTAAAGTGTATTACCCGGAACCTACTACTAGCCGATATCTGTGCTGTCTGAAGACAGCAATATCGCCACTGATCCTCGGTGACTTCGCTCCCCAACTCTTCCCCCATCGTATCCTGGACGAACTGTCGGCCACCGCACTGCACTCCCGTATTGAGGCGTATAGCCTGGACACTAAGTGTCCACCATCCGTCGAACGCAACATCCGGTGCAATGGTTCAAAACTCTCCGGCTCCCGGAGGAAGTCCTGAAGTATCGATCTCATACCTTGACGCAATCGCACATATAGAAATACATCGAGTGGCGTGTGCGCCGCTACCTGGAAGAATTGCGCGGATGTGAGAAAGATTCCCTCATGAAAGAGATCCCCCCCAGGTTCTGACCTGCATTTGCTTACAAAGATCTTGAAATCCCTTCTCCTGCAACAACGTCAAGCTCGGGTGATATGTAAGCGGTAGCCTGGGAGAATAGAGAAACGAGACCTCTAAAAGGGTCGCTATGCGACACCATGCCTCCACCGTACTAGTAATTGTGGTAGGTGCTGGAACCTGCATGTCCTTTGGACCGTATATGAGGCCGTTGAAGGGTATTGGGTCGGCGAGCCAGTCCTCCACCGCCATCTGTGGCATGTATCGTGGTGGGTATACCCAATAGTAGGCGTAATGCGCTTGAGCGCATAAGAAATACATCTCGAGGTCTGGAACATCAAACCCCCCTTGTTCGTATGGCCTGGTTAGTATAGACCACTTCAGACGCGACTGTTTACCCCCCCATACCAATCGTATAAGTTCCGAGCGCAGCATGGCGAAGAAGACCCGCCCCGGGTGGTAGGGAATATTGAGGAATAAATACAGAAACTGCAGAAGTATCTTCATTTTAATGAGTGACACTCAACCCGCCATGGATAGGGGCAACGCCACCCAACGCGTTATATTGGTTTTGAGACGCTCCACAGCCGTGCCGTAGTTTGCCCTAATAGTTTCCTCCTTATCTCGGGCCACCTGGATCCCAAGGTATCGAAAGTCATCCTGACACCACTCCAGCAGGAAGTCAAGTGGGAAGGGAATCACGGCCGACGTGAGCGGGAACACCATGGACTTTCCCCCGTTAATACCCACTCCGGAAAGCCTTTCAAAGCGTATAAATTCCCGCAGTATGGGGTTGATATTGCTTTGCGGATCTCTTATATAGAGCGTAATATCGTCCGAGTATAACGATATCAGTATCTGCCTCATGCAGCAGCGAAATGCCTTGTCGTTGTGCACCTGCCGCAGACAGGCAGCCAGCGGCTCCACTGCAAGTGCAAACAACAGGGGCGACAGTGGGCATCCCTGTCGAGTGCCCCTGGAGACAGCAATCGGGGGAGACAAATGACCATTTATCAGTATACGGGCCCTCGGTTGATTATATAACAACTGAAGCCAGGAGATATACAGTTGAGGGAATCCCATCCGCCGCAGGACTCCGAACAGATAATCCCACTCCACCGAGTCAAATGCCTTGGTGGCATCTAGAAACACCGCGGCAAGTGGGAACTCGTGGTCCACCGTCTGTATCAAGGAAAACAAATTTCGAAGATTGTGTGATGTCGACCTACCCGGAACAAACCACGACTGGTCCGGTAGCACAAGCTTTTTCATCAGCAGTGAAAGGCGGTTGGCAAGCACCTTAGCCAGTATCTTGGCGTCACAATTTATCAATGAGAGCGGCCTGTATTAGTCACAAGAGTCTGGAGGCTTTCCAGGCTTCAACAGTGATGTGACTACCGCCTCCCTCATCGAGGGTGGCAATATGCCAGCTTCTAAGGATTCCTCATACACCTCTCTGAGGACCGGCGCCATGATATCGATGTAGCTTTTATAAAATTCGTCTGGCAACCCGTCCGAACCAGGCGCTTTCCCATTTTTCAACTGCATGATTGCCTCTCGCACTTCGTCAAGCTCAAATGGGTGGCATAAGAATTCGCGCTGTGTATCACCAAGCCAACCTAATGAGACATCCCCCAAGAAGTCCTCCATCCCGAGCGCCCCTCCTCTCTGGGATGTGTAAAGCGAGCTGTAGTGCTCAACAAACGTTTCGAGTATGTCTAACGAGCCTCGCCGTAATGTGTGGTCAGGGCTTCGCACCTCCAATATGTATGTGCTAAAACGAGGGTGCCACGTCGCTTCCGCGAGAGCTCTCCCAGGCCGTTCCCCCTCGCCATATCTGCGGGCCACCCAGTATTTTCCCCGGAACTTCAGCTCACGTTGCGCCTCAGCTTCATACTGTGTTAGGGTGTCTTGAAATTCACTATGCACTGTCCCTGTCTGCCCCTGTCCCATATGCCTCTCCAACCTCTTCAGTTCCTGCTCCAGGCGTCGAAGCATGTGCTGTATATCTCGCAGTACCCCACAGCTCTTAGAAAGACAATACCCTCTAATCGTCACCTTGAAGGCCTCCCAAATCACCTCTACACTATCGACCGATCCTTATTTCTCGTAAAAAAAGTCACGGATTTCCTCCGCCAGTTCCTCCTGAAATACAGCATCCAGTAAAGCCATGGGTTGTAACCTCCAGCGCGGCTTGGGATTAGCATAGCCCGGCGGAGTAATCGACAGTTTCACAGGGCACTGGTCCAAGTACGTTCTAGCCAAGTGTGTCACGTCGTGTATACCTGGTCCTAACCCCCTAGACACAAAACAGTAGTCAATCCTTGCCCAGCTTCCTGTATGGGAAGTGAAATGTGTGCCCTCTCTCCCCAGTGAGTGTAGATACCTCCAACTGTCCAGCAGCCCTCCTTCCTCAAGTATACCACATAATGCTTCCCTGGATTTAGTATAGTGATGTGCCATGGGATGAGACCTGTCCTGGTGCAGCTGCAGGGTGACATTAAAGTCTCCCCCCCATATTATGTGAGTGGAACAGACTGTCAAAATTTTACCCCATACATCAGTAAAGAATTCTGGGCCATCAGTGTTTGGGCCATAACAGTTAGCTATCGTTATGAAGTCTCCCCCCAGCCTACCCCATGTGATCACATAGCGACCCAGCGGATCTAAAATAGATCCTACCTGCTCAAAATGTGTCTGTTTCTTGAAAAGGATCGCCGTCCCACGGGCATAAGAGGAGTACGATGAGAACAAGCGATGTCCCGCCCACTTGCATGCGAAGGTGTTATTAGCCCTAGGGTCCAGGTGTGTCTCCTGCAGTAATGCCACTTGAATCTGCTGCCTATCTAGGTATGCCAAGATCTTCCTTCGTTTCCTCGGGTCACCCAAGCCCCTCACATTCCATGACACTATTTTAATCGCACTCCCACCCTCCCGAGCCATTGACGCTTTCAAAACCAACTAGCCCTGCATGATGTGACCCTGCGCATCTCCACCAAAACTCTCCGGGATGAACCCGCACATATAAAGTACTTTGCATTTGCTTCCAACTATACTCATGAAGTCTCCCATCCCCCCCACCCCCACCCACTGAAGCATCCCAAACATGCCAGCATGAAGAACCCCACCCTCCACCCCAACTCCCATCAGCTTCCCCTTATTGCTCAATAATCCGAACATCGCCCATTCCCCGGACAGGGAAAGCAAAAATGAAAGCTGTAAACAGTGATTAACTAACATAGGGTACTCCCCGTAGGGGCCTTTCTTCTAGGTGGTGCACTATAACCTCCAGTCAGTCTGGACCCTGCAGCAGTAACCACCAGGCCCTGACCCGAACTAGAGGGTGGCTGATGATGACATAATATTCTACTCCCTTCCGCCATATCTGGCCTAAAAGAGGTTGCAACCAATGGCTGTGGCGACAAACAACACGTCCCCTCCCCTCAACATTGCACTTTGCTCTGTTACCACAAGTCCCATTGGTAGCTGACTTCTCACACCCGTGTCCTCCGTTACTGCCATCAGTCCCTCTCCGGCGTGGGGGAACGCTCCGACCCCAACTGCGACAACGGCAGTTTGGTGTGCCTACGGATCTGTTTCAGAAACTCCTCCACCTGGTGCGGATTGGTGAAGAATTTTTGCACTCCCTGATGAGTCACCCTGAGACGTGCTGGGTATAGTAGCGCATAATCGATGCCAGCCTGCCTCAGTTTCTGCTTCACCACCAAGAAGCGGCGATGTTCCTCCTGCACATGCATTGTAAAATCCGGGTACATGGTGAAAGTCACTCCGTTATAGGACAACTGTTTCTTCTCCCAGGCCACCCGTAGAGCCACATCCCTATCTCTGTAATTAAGTAGGCGAGCGATGATTGGCCGGGGAGTACCCCAAGGAGGCGGCCGAGGCCCCAGGGAGCGATGAGCCCGTTCTACTATGAACTGCGAAGACAGAGATTCCTTCCCCACCACGTCCATGAGCAGCTTTTCTATGTAGTCTTATCGTCTACCTGTGTTTGTGCTCTCTGGAATTCCCAAAACGCGCACGTTATTACGGCGACTGCGCGCTTCGATGTCCTCATTCTTGGCTGCTATTACTTTGAGTAGCTTGTCCAGCTGCTCCGTTGCTGTTTGCACGTGGGCAGCGGTGTCCTCGACATTGGAAATTCGCTGCTCCGCCTCATTCAGTCGAGTCTCATGACCCTCAATTTTCCGCGCTATCGTATCCATGCGGGTGGCCAGGGTATCCATTTTATCAGTGATGGTGGCGAATCCCTGCCTCATCTCAGCTAACACAATTTGCAAGTCGTTTTCCGGGGTTATCGCCCGCTCCACCTGCGAGGCCACTTCACCCTTTTCCATCTCAATTAGCGGCTGCTTCGTCATCTTCCGGGCATCAAAAGACAGCTTCTGTTGACGAGCCTCCGACTTCCCCATCTCGCGATTCCCGGCTCAGATGCAGAGGGAGGGGGGAGGGGGTCGGGGGGGCCCAAGTCTTCTTCACGCTGTCTGAACTCCACGCCGGGCACACAGGACCGAGCAGTTTACCGACCGCACACAGGTCAATGCACCCCTCTCAGTCCTGCCCATCCACCGGTGACCACCGAACCCCCCCACAGTCCCTCCACGACCCGACCGCCACCACTGACCTCGGATCTCCTTCTGCGACTCGTCCAACACTCACAGGCGCCGTCACGCCACTTCACGGGCACAATTACAACCTTCAATGCCCAGAGGGAGCGAGTAATCCGCTCGGGCCACAGAGGACTGCGTATCCACTCTTGCTCTTTTCTCCCCACCCGGCGCATGCGGCCAACAGCCTATGTAGTCTGTAGCTCCATCGGCTCTCCCCGATAATTGTCCAGTGTTCACTGCACTCTGCAAAGCACGTATGGATCCACAAGGATAGTGTCCCCCCCTCACCTCGTCCAACACCACCGCTCCTCCGTATCCAGAGACGCCATTCACTTTTGGCTAAGATTTCACAGAGCTGCGCTTGTGTACCTCCTCCTCACCGTAAGCCGCCATGCACATCGTGAGTTTTAGAGCCTTGTCCGTCTGCTACCCCACCAGTCACGGAGCCTTCAGCTCGGGGCGATGACCACCTCCGCTGCTGCCGTCGTGTCCGCTCGCCTCTTTACTGGGCGGGCCCCCGCCCCCGCCGCTCCGGCCAGGTCCACAACTCTCCCGCCAAGGGCTACAAGCGGGAGACCCGCCAGCAGCGCTCTGACCACAGTCCTGGAAGTGGACCACACCACCGTCATCCCTCAGCACGGGCCGCACCTCGTACCTTCCGTGTGTATCTGCCCAATGTGGTGAGCTCGTGTCAGTGTCCAGGTGGCCGTCAGCGTCCCTCGTAGAAGCGGCGGCCTCCTCCGGGCGCCGTTCTGTGGCCTATCTGCCACGTGGAGCTCCGGCCGCTCGCGTTGGCAGCGTCGCCGCCTCTCAGCTCCAGGCGAGGCACCACCGCTCTCCGCCGCCGAGTTTCAGGGCTGGGATCTGCCGCCACGAAGCCTTTCGCGGCCCCCAGCGAGCACCGCAAGAGTCACCGGTCGATCAGCTAGACATTCGGTGGATGCCAGCCAGACTTCAGACGAGGGAAGAGGATAAATAACGGATGATTGCACCAGCCTGCGGGAGCTCCTCTAGAAGGCAGCCATTCCGCACGCGCGCCACCTAGCGCCCCAGGAGGAACATGCACTTGAACCTATGATGAGGAAGCGTCAAATGGGTTCCTAGATTGTCTGTCTACTCTTTCCCTAAGGGCTGCTGTCTCTGCCCTCGAAGCCGCTAATTCTTGCTGAACCGCCACCAACGCCTGCAATACTTCATCCATGGAAGCCATGTTTGAGAAGCGCCTGAACCGGGAGGAGTGAATAATCGTAGGTGCGTAATTCTGTCATGACCACAGGAACTCCTTGGGATTCAGGCGATGGTCAAAGGGGTCCACCTCTCGATATCCCAAACTCTAACATAAGATACACAGAGTATTGAGGAGATCAAGTCAGGGAAAGGAATTAGGGTGGGAACAGCTGGGAAAGGATACCTGAAAACAGAAAACACAAAGATTACTACAGGGTACAATGATAACTACTCTCATATGGTCTCACTAAGAGGACTAGTACCTGCTCAAATAATTTCCACCAGCAGCAGTGTTCCAATATCAAACTCACTACCCAATGATGATTTGTCTCACACCAGGAGTAGTATAAACCTACAACACAGAACACATTGGTTAGGTTCACTTGCAACCCCCCTTCACATTTATAAGCCGCCACCCTTACACATACATACCCTTGTGTTTTGCCTTTCCCTTCCAAAGTAAATACAATGACAGGACTAGACACCACAATCCAAAGTAGTCAGAAAGGAGCAGAGTCCTGATCCTAGCATACAAAGGCTTCTCAATGATCAAGCACAAAAGATCCTGCGTAAAGGTTCCAAGCACCTCCAGCTCCTCAGTGTTCGAATAATAACTCAGAACCTCCTCGAGAATGCAGGAAAAAGAAAAATAGAACTATCCGGAGATTATCGGTAATTAACTCCTTGTAATCACATTAACAGTTATATAGCAGTCTTAAAGAGCGCACACCACCAAATAGCTTCTCTGGTGGTACCAC